>NC_069676.1:16231875-16867500 GCF_023699985.2 Odocoileus virginianus
TCCCAGCAGCTTCTGAAAGGCTCTCCCAGTGGAGGAGTCTCCTGTGTTGTCCTTCACAGGCCTTCACCTCCCAGCCTGTCCAGGACCAGCAGGCTGGCCACACGCTTGTGGGATGGTTCTGAGCCTCAGAGCGTGGGCTAGAGGGTCTCCTGGGGGCAGACATCTGGGAGTGTCTTGTCTTGTCTCGCCAGGTGCCCTTTCTTCTCCAGGTCACCAGGGGGGCTGTGGCGGAGGCCGGGGCTCCATCTGTGTAGTAGATGCTTGCTGAGCAAGTATCCGAGGTATTGTGGGTGTGAGTCGTAAGCCGGACAGACAGGGCAGGGCCTCGTGGTAGCAGGAGGCACACGGCAGATGGGCACGCCAGAACACTCCCACTGCTCTGAAGCTCAGAGCAGGATTGAGGCCCGAGAGAGGCTGGAGGATGGGGGCAGAGGAGCTGCTTTCTCTGGCTGGGGCATGGGCTGGCACGTGAGCTTGGATTCACCCTGGAGGTGGTCAGGACAGCTGTGGGAGCAGCACGCACGCGGAGGAGGAACATTGAGGCAGAAACAGTGTCACCATGTTCAGAAAACATGAAGGAGACAGCAGGGCTGGAGTGTGATGGACAAAGGGGACCTAGTGTAGCAGGAGGCCACTTGGAGTCAGCAGTCCTAGGCCCCAAGAGGCAGGGCTGCAGCCCAGAGGTCTGGGTACACTTCTGGGGAGAGGCTCCTGGTTCCCATCAAATTCTCAGGGAGACCCGGATCCCTGAGAGGTTTGGGGTGTCGCTGGCAAGGATAAGCAAGTTAACTGTTGTTAAAACTTAACAAAAGTTTTAAAAACTGACAGGACAAAGGGAGTCCAGAAATCACAGTCTTCAACCAAAATGGAATGAAATTAGAAATTCCTAGCAGGAGCCCTGGGGCATTCACACCCATGGAAATTAGCCAGCGAAGGCACAGCCAGACGGGGGCCTCTTGAGATGAAGGTGGCAGAGGACCGTCTTCCCCAGGAGCTGAGGACCAGGCGGACGATCCTGGCCTTAGAGCTGTCAGGGCCCCCACTCTGCATACAGTCGGGGAGGGGGGGGCGCGGTATGTGACTTGGCTGCTTCTCCGTGGCCAGTGAACGCCTGGGATCCAGGTGCTTCCCCTGAACACATGGTAAGCGAGCCCCACTGTGCACTGGGGCCAGACTCTTCCGAAACTTAGAGGCTAGCAGGGGACCGGGAGCGAGAGCCATGGAGAAGAGCAGCGAGGGGTGAGGCCACAGCCTGAGAGATTTGCACCTCGGTGGTGAGGGAAGGGAGGATGTTGGTGAAAGAGCAGTGTCTACAGGAGCTGTCTATTTCCAGGTCCCAGGAAGCCACAGGTGCCACGGGCCTCGCAGGCTGCCTGCCATGGGCAGGTTTAGTAGAGTTGAAATGCTTGTTGAATGAAAAGGGGGAAAGAAGTTGGGGGCAGGACAGCAGGGGTAGTCTGGGGCTGGCAAGACCTGCTATAGAGGAACAGCAGGAGGAGACCTGGAGACTGTGCCTTCACAGTGTCACCCAGGGCAGGGGCGTCCGAGAGGAACACCTGATGTCAGGTGTCGCGGGCTCGGCTCTTGGCTGTCTGTCCGCTGCCAGCCCAGACCTGTTGGATGACAGCGCTGCAGCGGTCCCTCTTTCATCGGCCCCCCACGGTGAGAGGGTGCCCCACCCTGGTCCCTCCTGTCCACAGTGTCCCCTGAGCGCTGAAGCCCTGCTACCCTGGGTGTGACACTCCCAGAGGTGAGCTTGCCGGGAGGGTGTGGACGGTCCAGGTGTGAGGCCACCCATCGACCCCTGCACCTTCATCCCTGCAGAGGAGGCACTGGCCGTGCTACCTGCCAAGCTTGGAGGTGGAAACCTGGGCCAGTGAAGCCGTTTGCCCCAGGTTCCACATTCAAGACACAGCCGACTAGCTCTCAAGCCTTTGAGGGGGAGTTGAGCGCCTTCACGCTCCAAGCCCTGACCACTGTCTTGTGTTCATCTAGTGCCTGCCTGCTGAATCCTCCAGGGGTATTTTATTTCGTTTTGAGCCCCATGGTATGTTCACAGTTGCCCAGGACCCCTGAGCCCGTCGTGTTAGGAGGGTTTCGCATTTCCCGAGCATTTTGATAGATGGTCTCTGATGGGGGCGGGGGTGCAGTTTGGGGTCCTATTCTTACTGCCCTTTAGGACTTGTCTGCAGACTCTGCCTACTGCCTCTTTTTGTCCAGCCTACAAGCTAGGATGCTGTTCAGGTTTTTAAAGGATTGTAAAAACAGAATATACAACGTGTGGCCTGAATGGGGCCTGTGGAGCTGGCCCTTTACAGGAAAGCACCGCCCTAGTGCTCGGGGGTCCAGCCTCCTCATCTGCAACTTCCTTACTTTACAGCTTTTACCCAGCCCCGCAGCCTGCAAAGCACTCTCACATGCACCGTCTCATTTACCCCTCGAAGGCTCACGGCGGGCGGCCCTTGTTCGGCCAGGCCTGACCCTGAGGGGCTTTTCCGAAATGAGAAAGTTGGCTCCCCTGCTTCCCCGCCAGCCCAGCTCCCGTGCGTGGAGCTGGGGGGGTGTTGACCCCTCGGAGTTGGCTGTAGGCTGCTTAGCTCTGGAGAATCGCAAGCCCCTGAGAGAGGCTGTGCCTCCCCAGATGGGCCAGGGGCTCATTTTAAGCTCTTAATTGCTAGCCATTCGTGTTCTGAAACCAGAGTGTGTTGGGGAGGAAGTTCTTCATCCACCTCTCTCTCTCAGCTTGTGATTGTTCAGCCTGTCTGTAGTCTGAGCCACTGGACCCGGGGATTTTGTGCTGCACACTTGGGCCCATGGCACCGAAGCACTCAGCTACTCTGCAAACAGCAGCCTCCCTGGAAATTGGGTTTCACACCAGGGGAGGCGCCAGTGACGGGGGCCCCCGACCCAGTGTCCGCGGCCCTGCTGCCCTTCGGGGTGGACAGGTCACCTCAGCAGAATGGATTGGGGTGGGGGGTGCGGGGGACATGCCAGTGAGCTGTACCCAGTGGAGAAACTTGGAAACATCCTGTGCCAGGAATATTCCCAGCTGTTAGGAGTCCTTGGCACGGGGCCTGGCGAGGCGGGGGCAGGAGGTTCATGGGAGATTTTCAGGCATTAGGTTGAAAGTCTGTGACCCGGGCAACTGAACCCCGGCCCCACAACCTTGGTGCCGCATTTCAGGATCCATTGGTGGCAAAAGTCAGGAGCCACCAGGCCGTGTGGCCCTCTCTGATTGCCCTGACGTGTGTTCTCATTTCAGAGGTCAGCAGGCGGCTCCAGCCCCGAAGGTGGAGAAGGTGAGGATATCTCTCAAATGTTTCACCAGCTTTGGTCGTAAAAGTGAAAGCAGCCTGATTTTTCTTCTCCTCCTCCTCGTTTTCTGTAGATTCTGACCGAGAAGATGGAAATTACTGCCCTCCGGTCAAGCGAGAAAGAACATCCTCTTTAACACAGTTCCCGCCATCACAGTCAGGTAACAGTGGCAGCCCTTTACTAGATGGTGAAGTGGCCATGTTTGTAAGCCTGCTCTCCCCCTGCAGTGCTTCCCACCCCTTGTTTGTCTCCAGTTACGGTCAGCCTGAGGCTCGGTTTTTTTGGGGACGGGAGTAAGACTGGAGCTTGGCTGAGCACAGCGCAGACACCCTCATCTGAATCAGTGACACAGAGGGGTGGGATGTCAGGGCCATGTTCGGGGCTCTGACCATTAAGTACATGTCGACATTGTAAGGGCTGTTGGCTATGTGTGGACTGAAGGTGTGGGAAATGGATGGTCCCCCTCGCCCTTCAGCAGTGAGCCTAGTGCCCAGGGGGGCCAATTGAGAGGCCCAGACACACAGACAGTAGTACATGGGGAGTCCAGCAGCCCTGGCAGACACTTTGGTGGTGGAATGGCATGAACTCCCCAAGGAAGGGAGCTCGGGAGAGCCCAGACAGCTTGGCCAGGCTGGGCCCAAGGGCTTGGAGCCTCCGGGCCAGAACCAGGTCTCTGCATACATGGAGGCCAGGAGACCAGCTGGTGGATAGATGCGGGTCCCTGGGATAGAGGGAGATGCCGGGGCTGCTGCGTGGGAGCTCTGCAAGCCTGGGGTTGCTGCTGCTCCTTGCAGGGTCCAAGCTGCAGCGGGGCCCCCGCTCCCCACCCAACCCGAGCATTGCCCAGTGCTCTGCAGCACTGGCTCTCATATCCCCTCCGGCTCCCAAGCCTGAAGTTCAGTCTTGGGAATTCACATAAAACATTTACAGCTGTGAGCCCTAAGGATGTCACTTTAGGAGAGAAAAGACTCTTGGAAGAGTCTTGGAAGCTTAAAGAGTACGTGAGCGTCCTCTTACATCACCCCTGTGACACACCTGAGTCCATGCCTGTTCCCTGAACACTTGCCTTGGGCACAGCTGAACCCTTTTTCACAACTGCTGGAGACACTCCCCACTCCAAACAGAGGTGTTGTAGTTTGCATTGAGGAGTCCTCCGGACAGCTTGCAGTCCAGGCTGGGGGCCCATCCTTTTTCTTAAGGCTTTCTGCATGCTTATTGCATGGGCCTTATTAATAGGAGGGGCAGCATCAACTTCTGGGCCGTAGATCACATTCCTTCCCGCTCACTGCCCACTGCTAAGCCTCACTTTTTCCATCAAGAAAGTACAGCGGAGAAGAGAGGTGGTAGTCTGTGCTCTGGCTGTAGGCTGGAGAAACCAAGGACCAGTAGACATTAGTCCTGTCCTCTAGTGCAGTCTCCCCCTAGGGTTTAGGTTAGCCATCAGGCATGTAAAGACAAGTGGTCTGTGTTCAGAGGCCTTGGCTTTGTACTGCACTCTGATTCCACTTAGCTGCCTGCAGCCTGCACAGTTCGGTCTTCAGCCCCACTGCGTTGTTACCTGGCCTGCAACCAGGGAACCAGTTGCTTTTGTAAGCTTCTAAAAGGGGGGGTGGGGGGAGACTGCAGCCAGCTGAGCCCTGACTGGTGATAGGGAGCAGGGCCTGGGGCTTGGCCCTGGGGAGCGACTGCTTTCCTCCTGGCCATCCTCTTGGGGAGACATGGGCAAGGCAGGACGCCACAGCAGACCAAAGTCGACAGCTCGGTATCAGGCAGATTCAGGCTGTTGCACTGGACACCCATGTTCTGAGGCTGTAGAAGAGTCCCGGGGTTTCACTTTTGCTAGGGGTGGCTGAAGGCCAGGTTCATGATGCTGACCCCCCACCCCCACCCCCTACAACCACAGTGGGGCCTGGAGATGACCCCTCAGGTGGGAGAAATGCTCCCAGGCATGTCTGTCCTGCCTACTCACGCTGTTTTCCTGTTGTTCCTCCCCTGCCTGCACCTCCTTGTCGACAGTATCCAAAAACAATGTTTTTATGCCATCCACCTTCTGCGAGCCATCTGCAGGCAACTCTGACTCAGAACCAGGTGAGCCTTCGCGTGCCTTTGCCCTTTACCAGCTGGTCACTGGGGGTGTCCTGGGATGAAAAGCACTTGCTCTTGTAAAACCCTATCTTAAACGAGGGCAAGCAGTTGGGAATCAGCACTCTTTTTCGGTTCATGTTTCCCAACTTTCTGCAGGCAGATTTAGAATCCAGTGTGAGGCAGACTTGTGTGACCCTTAATTTCGGTTTCTGCGAGCAGAGGCTAGTTACAGGGAGCTTCAAGTTCCTTTAAAAAAAAAAAAAAAAGACAAAAGCAAACACACACAAAAAAAACCCACAGTGAAATATAGTACTCGTTTTTCAAAATTTTACACAAATACTGTACCTCTATGTCATTAAAAACTCGGAAATACATAGAGTGAAAGAGTCCTCCTGTTCATTTCCCACCACATTGCCATCCCCATGGTCACTACTCTGAAGTTTATGTAATTTTCCAGGCTCCTTCTCTGTGTATTAAATTCTCACACTGACTAATATTACTTAGATCTGTTTAGATAAATATATTTAATCACAGCTTTAAGACTTTACGGCGAATAGCTTGATCCTTTCTGAAGAATGTGGAGCCTTTTCCTTTTTCGGTCCTTCACTAGAGAACCAGCTCCAAGATTTCCTGAAAGTTTCTCCCGCGTGGCTGGAATTCCTCATAAAAGATTTAATGAGCGAACATAACCATCCGAATTCTGTAACCCAACCCGCCTTGTATAAATTAACTGCTGACTTCAAAAGCAAAGCGAACTCAGTCAGCCTCTGGCACAAGGGCGCCGTGGAGGGAGAGGCGAGCTGTAACTTTGAGGGTTGATTTGATGGCACTGTTTCAAGCAGTTGAATTTGTTCTGACTCCAGAGGCAAACTGTTCTGAGCTGACCCCTTCACGGGGCCTGAAAGGGAGCTAGGTGGCTTTTTGTTTTTTATTTATTTGGCCACACTGTGGCATGGGGGATCTTAGTCTCCCAACCAGGGCTTGAACCCGAGTGCCCTGCATTGGAACGTGGATTCTTAACCACTGGACCACCGGGAAGTCCTGAGGAGCTTGGTTCTCAGGGTTCCTTGAGGAATGCCTGGGCACCAGCCTAGTGAGTCCCGTTCAGGACTGTGGGGGCCAGGTCATAAAAGGTCAACCCGGTCCATGGTCCCCTCTGTGGTGTGTAGTGGGGACAGACTGACCTGTCCACTCTGCATAGTGAACTGCTCGGCTCCTTGCCCGCCTGCCTTTTAATTTCTTTTTAGCTTTTATTTTGAAAGAAAGAAAAAAATGTAACCGTTAAGAATAATAAGGTACTTCTCCATCCCACTACCTAGAGACCCCATTCAATCTTCCCCCAGGCGCCCTAGTGATGAGCAAAGGCATCCCATTCTGGCTCATGCGTCACGCATCTGAAACAGTCCCTCAGCCTTGCCTGGTTCTGTCAGTGGGCTGTAGTCTGTTGTCACTAGCATTTATTTTAATACACAGATCTTACTTCCACCATCAGTTTATTCTAATGGTCCCCGATCTGGCTGGCGGGAGCCCCGTCCGTTTCTGTGCTCTCCGGCCATGTCCCCATCCTTCTCTTGAGCATGCCCTTTTTTTATTGTCAGAAGGGCTTCTAGGCTCATCATCTTCTGTCCCTGTCCTCAGGGGGGGTCCTGGCTCTGCTTAGTGGAGAGTGGTTTCTTGGAACCAAGATTTGAGTGTTCAGCCCACTGGTCACTGTTGGGGCTGTTGCTGCTCCCAGGCCATCTCTGTACCCACAGTTGGGAACACACATGGCTGAGAGCACATACATACATATACGTGTGTATATATACATGGGCCTCTTCATACACAGGCACTCACGTCTGCATGTGTTCTGTGTCTCTGCTGCTCTGTCTGCGTGTATAGGTCACCCCAGTTCATGGGGATACTTCCCGTCCAGTGCCAACAAGGTTCATTGAAACCCTCCTTCATACTTCTGCCTCTTTTCTGACAGTGAGAAACCTGCTCCCTTTCTGCTCAGTGTGTTTACTTGTTGCTTGAGTCCCCACCAGGGAACCTCCTCTCAGATTCTCTCTAGCTTCTGGTCCGCACTAGGCCAAGCTCTGATCTGTCTTCCTGGTTTAATCCAAGAGCTCCTGGAATTCCCTTGGGAGCCAGTGTTGCCCTCTCAGACATCACTTGGGGTCTCTCTGAGGCAAGGCAGAGAAACCTGCTTGCTTGGGTGTGATTTCAGAGGAGGGCAGAGGCTGCCCCATTAGGAGTGCTGCCCTCCCACAGCAGGCTCATGTTGTGGGGCTACGCGTGTGCCCTTGAGAGAACACGGGTGCAACAGCCCGTGCACTCCCATGACCCAGGCATGCATGCTAGGGCTCTGACCGCCTCTCCATTACATGCTGACCTTGCTGCAGAGGCCACAAGCAGAGAGCACATTTATTCTAGTGCAGATGGGGGCCCTGCCCCGTAAGTATCCCCCTGCTGCTCTGGGCCCACCATCTTTCTGGTGGGCCCCATCTTTCTGTCCAGTGTTCCCAGTCACGTGGAGGCCTGTGGTGTGTCAGTTCACCACAGCATTCAGGGTGGATGTCCTGTGCATCCATGGGTGGGGCAGCACCAGGCCAGGTGGTGGTGGTCAGTGTCTGTGACTCTCCAGGCTTGTTGCCCCTGCTCAGGGTCAACCCCGAGGGTTAGCTTGTCAGAGCGGAGTGGTGAATTGTAGTCGCGGTATGAGCATTGCAAAGCCAGCTCCGAGGACCTTCTAAAATTACCTCAGTTGTGAATTTTATCTCAGCCTTTTTCAATGTTTCTAAATTGCCAGTTGTCATCTTAGTAACCCTGAGCTCTGGCAATGTAATTCAGCATCTCCCTACCCAAGAGGCCCACCTGGCAGCGTGTTTTCCCCCGCATCCTGGGCTGTCTGGCTGTTGAGGCCTCTCTCAGGAGGGACCCCAGCTCCAGCAGCGTGGGCTTCCATGTGCTGACCAGCAGGGGGCCCCACTTTTGTGGACTTATGTTTGCCTGAGGAGAGCACAGGGCCCTCCTGCCTGGTGGGGAGTTCTGATTTGATTTTCGTACCTAATTAATTGTGTGGCCTGATGAGTTGTGTTTGTGGTGGTGTTCCTGTGTACAACTGAAGGGTTTCTAGTGCAGCTGAAGGGTTGTATACCCACCACCATAATTAATTTTAGGATGACTGTCACTCCAAAAAGAGACCCTGTGCCCTTGGGCAGTCACTCCCCACTTGGTCTCCCCAGCCTCTGGCCACCATGAATCCACTTTCTCTCTCCATGGATTTGCCTGCCCTGGACATTTCATGTGAATAAAATCGCACAGCTGTTGCCTTTGGGGACATCTTTCCATTTCTTTAAGTCTTTACTTTCTTCCAGCAATGCTTTATAGTTCTTATTGGTTACATTTATTCCCAGGTACTATATTCTTTTCCATGCAGTTGTAAATGGAATTATTTTCTCAACTTCATTTTTGGGTTATTTACTGCTCGTGTCTAATAACATGCACATGATTTCTGTGTATTGAACTTGTTCCCAGCGACCCAAAAAGTTTTTTTTCCTATGGGTTGGACCTTAGCACAAAAGTGAGGCCATCCCTTGACTTTTCTGGGGACAGACGGTCCTGTCGGAACCACGAGGCTTTCTACTGACCCTTCTGGTCAGGAGTGGCGTTAGCCTGTCTCCGCCACTCCCTAAGATGGGCCAGTCACAAAGATGCAGAATGAAGGGGTCTGGGTGCCCCAGTGGCTGAGCTGAACCGGGCTCTGAGCCTTGGCTGTCAGTCCCAGACCCCATCCTCAGAAGGCCCTGCCTCCTCCTCCTGGGCCTTCCTGACACATCTGGAGAGAGCAAGCCTGCTATCGACCTCCTTTGATCTTTAACCACAGAAAACGTGTCTCATTTCCCGGACATCTGCTGTAATGGCAGGACTTTTCCCAATAGTATTTGTGCCCTCCTGGACAGGGAGCTGGGTCCCAGGGAGAGCCAGTCTTCTGGGGCTCCCTGATTGTGCTTGGGGCCCTCAGCCGATGCAGGCAGCTGGGTAGACCGGCGGAGGCCTGACCAGTCCTGCATTCACCCTGCAGTCTCTGCTGCCGGCGGTTCTCCTAGAGCCAGCACTGCCTGCGGCCCTCCAGCCTCCTCCCTGGGCTGCCCCACAGACGGGACTGGACCAGCCTCTGCTTCTCTGTTTGAACTTGGAAATATTTGCCCTGGTTCTCCAGGCCCACAGCCACTGAAGCCCAGACTGCAGGCCTTGGCCGCCCCAGGTCCCTCCAACTTTGTTGCCCTGCCCCAGCAGGCCCACTTTTCATCTTTTGTCTTGTGCTTGTAGAGGAAAAGAGCAGTGGGTTCCGGTTGAAGCCACCGACGCTGATCCATGGCCAGGCCCCCAGTGCAGGTGGGTGTCTGCTGTCGAGGAGGAGCTCAGAGCAGCAGCCTCCCAGTGCCGGTGCAGCCTGGGCTCCCTCTCCTGACGCGTGAGCACCGGGAGTGCCCTCAGACCATGGGTGCTCCATCCAGTGAGCCCGCTGCCCCGAGGAGGAGGTGGCGGCGGCAGCGGAAAGGATAGGCTTGGCTCGGTCGGGGACATTCGGGCTCTGTGCCCTGCAGTCCTCAGTCATCAGACTATCTCCCCAGAGCATTCTGGCCACAGCCTTAACCCAGAGTAGCAGAGTGGCCTTGAGTGAGTGGGGCCCAGGCTGGTGCCATCCACATCCAGTGGGGAGCCCGTGCAGGGCGGGGGACGTTCTCGTGGCCCTTGCCCCGTGTTTGGCAGAGGGATCTTCTCATCGTGGCATTTTGAGAAGCACATGTAAGGGGTACCTTTACGTGACCCCTTGTGGAGTCCTAAACTCTGAGAGGTCAACCATGGCTTCACTGCTTTCCCCTCACTGTCTGCCCTTGACCTGCAAGACCAGCTGTCCTTTGGCTCCCCTGTGGTTTTACCATACTCCCTGGATTAATCTGCAGGCAAGATCTGTTTCATGGAGTTTTTTATTGAACCACATATAAAAATAACAATAGCTGGAATGTGTGTGTCTAACTGTAAAGAAAATAGCTTGGGTTTCCTTTCTTTACTGTACTTCCTGTAAAGCCCAGCCTAGGAGGGACGTCACTTGGGGCACTTCTGTAAGTGCCTGAGCGTGGGGGCGGGGGGCACTTCTGCCTGTGCGGTCGGAGGGACCAAGGCAAGCCAGCCTGTGTCACCAGGTCTGCCGAGCCAAAAGCCCAAGGAGCAGCAGCGCAGCGTGCTTCGCCCGGCGGTATTACAGGCCCCGCAGCCAAAGGCGCTCTCACAGACAGGTGAGTCACAGCCCGGGGCCAGGCTCGCGCAGGAGGGTACAATCACAGGTGGTTTTGGCCCTGTCTGCTGAGTGCAGGGGAAACAAGACTTCAGTCCCTGATGAGCCCAGCAGACATGTAGTTCCACTGTCCCTTGCTGCGGTGCCAAGGCTCCCAAGAGCCGAGTTCCACCCCAGGCACGCAGCTCAGCCCTGTGCATCTCTGAGACTAGAGGAGTGACCTGATTAGAGGTAGTCTCACCTCACTCCCCAACCTCGAGATGTAACTCCTTAACCATGTTTCCACTATATCCACATACCAGGTGTGGTTTGCAGTTGATCTTTAATTTTTAATCACGATAGGCTTTTTTCTCAATCTTTCCCTGCAGTAGAACCCCTCATCAGGAGCAATGCCACAACCCACCTGGGAGAAGCAGTTGGTATTTATGAAGAGTTTTAATTACATGGAAAATTGTTTGGTCTAACGCTGAACAAAGCCAGATTTGAAGTTGTGCAAGTCACATAGTTGCAACTGCTTAAAAGGGAAAAGTGAAATGTTAGTCACTCAGTTGTGGCTGACTCTTGCAACTCCATGGACTGTAGCCCGCCAGGCTCCTCTGTCCATGAGATTCTCTAGCCAAGACTACTAGAGTGGGTTGCCATACCCTCTTCCAGGGGGTCTTCCCGACCCAGGGATCAAACCCACGTGTCCTGCATGCAGGTAAATTCTTTACCATCTGAGCCGCCAAGGAGAGGCGTGCATAGAAAAAAGACTTTATTAGTAAAACTAGTTTTATAAAATTCATAATTATTCCCCAAATACATTCTCTTTTTTCCTCCTTAGTAGTAGTATGTCTAAAGAAACTGAAAATTCACAGGGTTCTTTATAGAATTAACAATAATAGATTCTCGGTTTTGTGAGGTTTTCGTTTGGTATTTGGGTTTTTCTATCCTCTAAGAATTTGTGATTTTCAGTATTGATGCCATATCATTTTTCTTTAAGCATGTTGTCTTTTCAATTTTCTCACTGCACTGCGTGGCATGTAGGATCTGAGTTCCCCAACTGGAAATCAAACCCGGGCGCCCTACATGGAAGCACAGGGTTCTAACCACTGGACCCCCAGGGAAGTCCCAGACCCTCTTCTTTAAAAGAGACCCTCCACTGTTGGGCCCCAGTGGTAGGAAGGGACAGTGAGGTGGTCCAACCTCTGAGATGGCCTCCATCTTTTTTCCCCACAGTCCCGAGCAGCGGCACCAACGGGGTCAGTATCCCAGCAGACTGCACGGGGGCAGCAACATCAGCCTTGCCTGACAACCCAGCCCGGAGAAGTCCATCTGATGAGGCGCCAGCACTTGAGGTCTGTCCTCAACAGGGCAGGGAGCGCGCCACATGCGAGGCTTCTCGAGGCGTTGCTGAGCATGTGGGCTGTGGGCCACTTTGGGCCGTGTCCGAGCTGGCCTGTACTCAGGCTGCCTGATTTGCCCGGAGGGATCTGTGGGTAACCACAGCTGACTGGCCGAGTCACTAGGCTGCCAGGACCCCATGCTTAGTTCCGAGAGAATCGGGCCACGAGCAGGGCTGTGCCACTGAGGGGGCCTGCGGCTCTCCACGGAGAGCTGTCTCCATGCACTCTGCTTCTGGTGGCAGAAGTGTGCCTGGGAGTTGGCTCAGAAATCGTTCTTTAGCAAAGAAGACAGGTTGTGGGGTTCTATAGGCCAGATGCGTTTTCCAGTAGCATTGCACGGCAGCTGGAAAATAACAGGACATTTAACGAAGAGCCTGTGTTTGTGGTTGGCAAGTCGGACCTGAAACCCGAGCTGCAGTTGCACGTAACCCAAGGGTCCATGTGCAGAGACCGCTTGCACCCGTGTGTTTATTTCTACTCTATCCGTTTGGGCAGATACAATGCTGCCTGGGCTTCTCCACCTCCCCACCCACGCCCCCCATCCCCGCTGGATGTTGAGGCTCAAATGGGGAAAATGAACATGTGCAATTCAATCTTCATACGTCCCTGAGCCCCCCACCCTCCAACCACAGTCGACAGAATTGGAAGAGGAATTGTTCCCACAGCCTACAGCTTCTCAGAAACTGGTGGCTGGGGTCTCTAGGGCAGTGAGCTTGAGGAAGACCCAGAAGTGACCCCAGCCCACCCATCCTACCCACCACCATCCTTCACCAGCATCCCCAGTGACAAGAGCACTGCCCAGAGCTTGCCCCATCCTAGGGAGTCTCCCCAGCACCCCCCACCCAAGGGCCTGCACAGCAGGATTCATGCTGAGCAGATGCAGGGGGCGTGAGACAGCTCATCTTGCTTCTTAGGGCCAGGGTGTTCTGCTTCTTAGCTGTCTTGTTTGCTTGTTTTAATCAGAAGTCCCAGAGAAATGAGTCTAGCAGTGCTTCCGAGGAGGAGAACTGTGAGAAGAAAGAGCAGGGAGCCCAGCAGGCATTCGTGTTTGGGCAGAACTTGAGGGACAGAGTGAAGGTAGGTGGTCAGTGACCCAGGTGAGCTGGGGACGAGTGAGGCAACCTGCCTCTGCCTCCCCAGCTTCATTTTCCCAGAGATGGGGAGCAGGGCCATGTCCAGGGTGGTACCATGCTGTGCTGCTGGCTGGCCCCACCCCCAACCCCGACTGTGGAGCTCAGCGGGGCTCCCGGCAGCCAGCCCCCTCATGCTCCAGGAGCAAGGTCAGGGAGGTGACTGAGCCCTGACAGCTGATGTTTTTACAGCAAAGGAACAAGCAGATGTTAGTGTCCAATGCTTTCAACGTCTCCAGAGGGACTCTTCTCCTTACTGAAGAGTTTCTCAGCACTGGCAGTGTTTAGACTGGATCCTTCTTACTTCCGGGAGGCATGTCCTGGGCACTGAGGGTGTTGAGCAGCGTCCCCAGCCCCACCCTCTGGATGCCTTTCTTTGCCAGTGGGGACCACGGGAAGCATTCCCACTAGTGCTGACCGTCCCCTAGGGGCTACATCACCCCCAGTGAAAGCTGCCGCCGTTTGTTTTCAAATAGGACAGCTGGGAAGACGCTATGTTCTCTCCCCAGAAGGCAGCAGGCTCTGCCCCTCCTGGCTGCCCTCAGCTGTGTTGGTCTGCTCTGGGGGCTTTGAGTTGGGGATGGGGCCTTGGCAGGGGCTCTCTGCAGGTTGGGTACCCCCCCCCCCAACTCTCTGGCCCTCTGGGAGACCTGTCCCAGCCCTGGGGGCAGAAGGTCCCTCTGCACCATGTGCATCAGCTCATCTGGTAGGAGCTCCTGGAGGCTGGGTCTGGGGACACCAGTCATTGTCACAACTGGAGGGTAGATGCCACTGATGCTAAATAGGTGGAGGCCAGAGATGCTGACCAACACACTGCAATGCCCAGGATGCCCCTTTCCCCACTCAGGGAACCATCTAGGTTCAGGGTCAGTGATGTGGAGGGTGGGGTGCCCTGAAATGAGACCAGAGTCTGGGGTGCAGGGAAGGTGTCCAGCCGCACTAGCTACTTCCTCCTTTGGTCCCCGCCGTCCAGCAGAAGCACAGATGCCCCCAGAGACACAGAAGTAGGTGTTGATGTTGCACAGCTTTAAGCAAAATAACGAGTCCCTTGGCAGCCGCTCTCTCCCAGGAGCAGGAAGCAGGAAAAGAGAGACCTGGGCCTTCAGGTCGAGTCTTGCATGCTGCCTTGAGATTGGGGCGGGGCAGCATCTCATGGAGGCCCCGGCGTCTCAGGGCCACATCCAAGCTTCTGCATGGAGAGTGACTTGCAGGTGTGGTTTCTTAACCCCTCTGAGCCTCTGTTTCCTCTCTCAGAACATGGTCACTAACACCCACCTCTCAATGTTCCCAGGAGAATTGCATTGGAGAATATGTTTAACCAGGGCAGCACGACAGTTGGCATAAAAGAAGCCTCGAGAAATGATGCTTCTGTTTATGATGAACCCTTTAAAATATGAAATTTGTTCGTGATCTGTGATCTCTTGGTGCAGAAGCATTGGTGGAAAATTCCAACAGGTTGCCAGCCTGAGTGTTTTTTTTTTAAACAGAGGAGAAAAGGCTCCCTAGCACCTCATGGACTGTTTTTACATCTTAACTGTAACCCCCAGGATGCGTGCATGTAGATGGAGCTCTGTGTCGGCACAGGGCCTGTGCAGATGGGCTGAGCTGCTGAGGCCCTGAACGTGCCGTTCCCTGAGCAGTGTTTCCTCTCATTTCCCAGTTGATCAATGAGAACACTGAAGTGGCAGACATGGAGAACGCCGGACACCCCAGTTCAGAGACGCCAGCTGCGACCAACTATTTCCTTCAGTACATCAGCTCCAGGTGTGTGCCTCAGGCTGGTGCCTAGCCTTGCTTGGGGAAGTCTCCGCCTCAGGGGGACCCAGGGTCACCCACTGTCCCTGGACCAGCCCAGTCCTCCCTCGGGAGGGTGAAGGGCACAGGCAGCCAGACTCCAGTCACCTCCAGCCCTCCTCCCCTACTTGGTAGAGGTGTGGAGGGTCCAGGATTGGGGGGGGTGTGCTGCAGCGGACAGCTGAGGCAAGACCGCAGTCCCGTGGGGTTGTCCAGCCCATCCTGGGAGTGACCTCCATCACCAGGTGCTGGATCCGGGCTCCCTGTTGGCGCTGCTGGCGGGGGCATTTTGCCCACAGCCTGGCTGCTGGGGTGTCTGGGGAGGAAGGCACACCCTGCCTGGGAGTCAGGCCAGCAGGGCAGGCACCGTGCAGACGCCAGCCTCCGAGAGGCCTGGCGGGACCAGTGACCTGCTGCTCGGCAGCCTGGCCCCCAGTTAGTGGGGCACATCAGTTATTTTAAGACATGTTTGATGCACCTCAGTGTTTCCCACATTGGGAGGCGCGTGCAGCCTGTGATATCTTAACGTGGATGAAGGGTGACGGCCATGGCAGCGGCCGTCTGCTGAGCTCTCCCCGAGGGCCATCCTTTGTCACCTACCCGCAGCCTGGTAGGAGGTGTCACCTCCTTGGTGTGGGGCCAGGGGAGGGGCCCAGAGAGCTGCAGCACGTCTTGGGGGTGTGTTTTTGGGGAGCGGGCGGCTGGCCCCTGCACTCAGCCTCTCTGTGGTGGTGTTCTCCTCCGGGGAGTGGGGACGATGGGCATCCGGCGTGACACAGCGACTGAGCAGTTGGTGCCAGGCAACTGGAGCCAAGGGTTCCTGTTTGCCTCCCGGCGGGGCCCAACCCAGAGCCTGTGGGGGCCTGTCCCTGGCGAGGCAGACCAGCCCACTTGGCCTTGCGGGGCCTCGGCTGCTTTCTGCTCCAACCGTGCGCATTGTGTGTGCGGGCGTGCACACCTCTGGCCCTGTGCCTCTGCCGCCCCACACTCAGAGTGCATCTCCTCTGCAGTTTAGAGAATGCAGCCAACAGTGCCGATGCCGCCAGCAGCAAATTCGTGTTTGGCCAGAACATGAGTGAGCGCGTGCTGGTGAGTGACCCTGTGGGGATGATCCCTGGGGCCCAGAGACTTTGAGAGCCACCCGCAGGTCACAGGGGCACGTGGCGTGTGGCTGCTGTGTCGTGTCCTGTGACATTAGAGTGCTTTCTTTTGCTGAGTAAGAGAAAGAAGACCCAACTCAGACGCAGCCTAAACAGCATGCAGGGGGTGGGAGGGACAGACCTGTTGGCCCGGGGAGGCTCTGCGGGAACCTGGGTTGTGCTTCCTGTCTTTGCTCATCTCAGGGCAGGGTGGGGACAGCTGTCAGCCAGATCCCTCGGCTGTGTGCTGCTGGGACCACCACGAGCCACCTCTGACGCCAGAGGAGGGCGGCCCTACCCCAACTGTGAGGCCACAGCATGGGGTGGGTGGTGGGGTGGCAGCCTCCGACAGGCCCCCGCAGTGTCCCCTGCACTCACAACACACACCTCAGGTCGTCTTCTGGCCCAGGATGGGCTTCTGGAATTGTCACCTGCTTCCTTACTTTTTTCCTTTTATTCCCCAGCCATACATTCCCAACCCCGTTGTGTCCATTTGTGAGGGTGGCTCAGGCGCTGTTGGGGGCTCACCTGACTCCTGGCATCTTGGTCTCTGTTTATGATGCTGAGGAGCTCCCTGCTGCTTCTCTTGAGTATCAGTACTGTCCTTTTTCCATTACAATGAAGGAGTCAAAGAATTGCCTCACAGACCAAGGTGACCAGGTGGCCTGTGGTCAGCTGGTGGCCCCGCCTACGGGTGATGCCACAGAGGCTCCAGAGGCAGTTCATGTACAACATCCAGGGCAGGCCTGTGCCTAGGGTGTCGTCCGAGGATGGTCAGCGAGTGCTGAGTGGAGAGGGGCTGGGGCTGGGTGGGTCCCCAGGATCTAAGAGGGAAGCTGGCCGAGAGAAACCCTCTGCCCAGAAGAGAACGTGCCAAGATCTGCATCCCAGCAGAGGGGCTTCCTGTCCACAGTGGTCAGCCCACTAGGACCACCTGCCCACACACCCACCTTCTGCATCCCTTCGCCCCCCGCAGAGCCCGCCCAAGTTAAATGAACTCAGCTCAGATGCCAACAGAGAAAACACAGCAGCAGAGTCTGGCTCCGAGTCCTCGTCACAGGAGGCCACCCCTGAGAAAGGTAGGCCTTGTCCTGTCCCAGGAGGGTGGCCGGGGACACTGAACCCCAGCCATGGTGCTGGCATCCAGTTAGCAGAAGGGGGCTTGGCTGGCTCAGAACAGCCAGGCCCAGGCACTGCCTGGTGACCCAGAACGGGGTGGGTGAGGTGTCTGACCTGACCGAGGTGACTGAGGGGTGCTCTAAAGCACCCTCAGAGGTCTCGCTGTCTTCTGTCCTTCCTGGAGCCGGGAGAGTGGGAACCGGAGCTGTGCTGGCCGCTCCTGGCAGAGTCACGGGGTGCGTTAGCGGGGTCCCCTGAGAGCCAAGGTGCAGCTCCCAGAGGCACTGGTCCCCTTGGGGCATCCCATGAGGCACGCCCTCCCCCCAACCAAGTCAATAGTCAATGTCGTTTAGCTAATCACATTGCAGAGTCCCTGGCCGAGTCGGCAGCCGCCTACACCAAGGCGACGGCACGGAAGTGCCTGCTAGAGAAGGTGGAGGTCATCACTGGGGAGGAGGCCGAGAGCAACGTGCTGCAGGTGAGTGCCCACCTACTTGTGGTGCCGGGTGCTAGAGCCACACGGTCTGTCTCAAGACAGATTACAGACCTGAAACAGATGTTTCTTCCTGCCACCCACTTAGCAGCTGTGACTGTCTTGTCCCGGTGTGCTGTGTCCTCCTCTTAGCCCAGACTTCATGGCCCTCCTGCCACGTCCCCACGGTCCTCCCCTCCTGGGTCGGCAGGTCCAGGGCGGTAAGGTTCCTTCTGCCCTTCGTCCTTCCACACATACCCGAGTGTGTGTCTATAAACCACGTACATGTGGCATTGGGGAGTTTTCCGTGGTACTGCTTATGCCTACTCACAGATTCATTTTACTATCAAGAGATGTTGACTTATAAAGATCTACAGACTTCTCTCTGTAAAGGGTCACTTATGGTCTCTGTTGCACTTTTTTAAACATAAAACAGCTTTATTGAGATAAAATGCACATACTATGAACTTCACCTTTTTTAAAGTGTACAGTTCAGTGGTTTTTAGCACATTCAGAGAGTTGTACAAGTGTCATCACTATTTTAGAACATTTTTGCCCCCAAAAAATAAGCCTTGTGCCCATTGCCCTTCAGCAGTGATTTCCGCGTCACCCTCTCCCCAGCCCCTGGCAACCACGAATCCTCTCTCTCTGGATGTGCCTGTTCTGGGCGTTTCATGTCAACAGACTCATACTGTGCTGTCCCTGGGATCTGGTCTCTCACTGAGCAGTGTGTTCTCAAGGTTCGTACCTGCTGGAACATGTGTCAGAGCCTCATTCTTCATGACTGAGTAACTGTCCGCTGTGAGATGGAGCACATTTGCTCATCCCGTCTCCTGACATGTGTCAGAGCCTCATTCTTCATGACTGAGTAACTGTCCGCTGTCAGATGGAGAACGTTTGCTCATCCCGTCTCCTGACATGTGTCAGAGCCTCGTTCTTCATGACTGAGTAACTGTCCGCTGTCAGATGGAGCACGTTTGCTCATCCGGTCTCCTGACATGTGTCAGAGCCTCATTCTTCATGACTGAGTAACTGTCCGCTGTCAGATGGAGCACGTTTGCTCATCCCGTCTCCTGACATGTGTCAGAGCCTCGTTCTTCATGACTGAGTAACTGTCCGCTGTCAGATGGAGCACGTTTGCTCATCCCGTCTCCTGACATGTGTCAGAGCCTCGTTCTTCATGACTGAGTAACTGTCCGCTGTCAGATGGAGCACGTTTGCTCATCCCGTCTCCTGACATGTGTCAGAGCCTCGTTCTTCATGACTGAGTAACTGTCCGCTGTCAGATGGAGCACGTTTGCTCACCCGTCTCCTGACATGTGTCAGAGCCTCGTTCTTCATGACTGAGTAACTGTCCGCTGTCAGATGGAGCACGTTTGCTCATCCCGTCTCCTGACATGTGTCAGAGCCTCGTTCTTCATGACTGAGTAACTGTCCGCTGTCAGATGGAGCACGTTTGCTCATCCCGTCTCCTGACATGTGTCAGAGCCTCGTTCTTCATGACTGAGTAACTGTCCGCTGTCAGATGGAGCACGTTTGCTCATCCCGTCTCCTGACATGTGTCAGAGCCTCGTTCTTCATGACTGAGTAACTGTCCGCTGTCAGATGGAGCACGTTTGCTCATCCTGTCTCCTGACATGTGTCAGAGCCTCGCTCTTCATGACTGAGTAACTGTCCGCTGTCAGATGGAGCACGTTTGCTCATCCGGTCTCCTGACATGTGTCAGAGCCTCATTCTTCATGACTGAGTAACTGTCCGCTGTCAGATGGAGCACGTGTGCTCACCCGTCTCCTGTTGGTGGACTCTTGCTTTGCTTCCACTTCGGGGGATTTAAGAATGATACCCCGCGAGCACTCATGTACAGGTGTCTCAGTGCACACCTGCTTCACTTCTCTTGGCTAGATACGTACAAGTGGGCTTTCTGGGCTGTGTGATAACTCCACATTTCACATTTTAAAGGACAGTTTTCCACAGCGGTTGCACCAGTTTCCATTCCCTTCAGCAAGGTGTGAGCATTCTGCTTTCCCCACATCCTCCAACGCCTGTTTTGTCTGTCCTTTGGTTATTACCATCCTAGTGTGAAGCAGTGTCACATTGTGGATTTTTTTTTTTTTTTTCTTTTACTTGGCTGTGTCAGGTCTTAGTTGGCCCACAACATGCAGGCTCTTTGTTCCCCAGCCGGGGTGAACCCGTGTCCCCTGCACTGGAAGACAGAGTCTCAACCACTGGACCACCAGAGACGTCCCCCACATTGTGGTTTGATTTGCATTTCCATAGTGATTTTTTTAAATACTCTTCTGAAAATGTAAAATCCATTTTAGCTTGAAAGCAGGACAGAAAGAAAAGTGGCCAAGAGCCAGACGTGTCCCCCCGGCGATAGTTTGTTAAACCTGGTGGTTCATGTGCGTTCACCTTGCGTTGCAGATCCAATGTAAGCTGTTTGTCTTTGACAAGACCTCTCAGTCGTGGGTGGAAAGAGGCCGGGGGCTGCTCAGACTCAACGACATGGCGTCCACTGACGACGGGACGTTGCAGTCCCGACTAGGTGAGCTGTGGCCGGGTTCCTGTGGAGGGCCTGGGGGATTCAGGGCCCCCGACATGTGTCCGTGGCCAGCCCTCAACCTGGGGGACCCAGCCCAGAGGCTCCCACCGCCAGTCCTCTGATTGATTATCTGACTGTGAAAATAGATGAAAGGATTCAGCAGGTTTTGAACTTATTTTTCGGTAATAAAAGTGCTAGTTGTTTTATGGTAGGAAAACAAAGAAATCAAACATCAGCTAAAATCTCATAAAAAAGGGAAATCCTGCCGAGAGTGTTTTGGTAGGCCCATTCCTGCTCTGTGGCCCTTTTTAAGGAAGTGGGGCGATTCTCTTATTCTGCTCACTCTCTTTAGTGGGCATGTCCCTGTGTTGTTCCATCTGCCTTAAAAAGTTCTTGAAAAACTTCCACATTAATATTCCACCAGCTGAATGTATTTAGCCATTTCCCTTTTGGTGGACGTTTGGGTTCCTAATTTTTCTTGACTCATAAATAATGCTTCTGGTACTATTTTTCACATGAGTTTTATTCCTGGAAGTATAATTGTTACAAAAAGAATGTGTGTGAGCGTGTTTGCATATGCATGAGACATGTATATTCATCTTTTTTTTTGTAAGTTATCCTCCCAAATTAAAAGTTGTTGTCCAGCCTTTACAGAAATGTCGATCCCTGGCCCAGGTGTAGCTGGCGCCGTTTTCTTTCAGCGGTGTTTTTATGTGCTTGGGCTCAGAACTAGAACAGAAATGGAAATGGCCCTCCTGTTCGGGCACAGGTCTTTGCACCACTGCCCATAGGCATGCCTCTGTTTCTGTTTCAATTTGTAATGGAAACGTGCAAGCAGAGGGCAGAGAAGGCACAGGATTTCAGGACCCCATCTCATGGCTTTTCCCCTGGTCATCAGCCTGTGACCAGCCTCCTTGCGGCCTTGCCCTCCACTCCTCGTCGAGGTCCTTTCTGGCCATGCCCTCCTTTCACCCCACACAGCCTTTGACCCTTGGCACAGACTTTCCCTCAGAACTCACCTTGAGGGGCAAGGTGGGGGTACCTGGGTGGGGGTGACCGCATCTAACCTGCTCCAGGTTTTCAAGGGTTGGGGCGTAGACAGAGGGGTAGGCCGGGACAGGTCAAGCAGGACGTTGGCCTTGGGCTGGCTGTGGGTGGAACTCAGGTCTCACCTGCGTTTCCGGAGGGAAGGGTCTGTCCCAGGTTCTCTCCACCACGTGCTGCCCTCAGCCATCTCCTGAGGGAAGCTCTGAACAGCGGTCAGCCCCAGCATTTCCTCCTAGTGTTCAGCTCCTCCTCACGGGGTAGTGACAGTCAGAGGGTGTCAGCTTCACGTGGCATGTCCCCAGTGTGCAGCCCACCCCCATGCAGCATGCCCTCCACTGCCGCTAACTAGCCCCTAACCTGGGGAGCCCCGTCCAGGCACCACCTCCACCCACTGCATGCACCTCAGTGGTGGGGGTGCCAGGGCTGCTGCTCGGCAGACGGGCAGGTGGGAGACTGTCGTGGGATTTCTCCCTGGAATGTTGACTTTCCTGCAGGTGTGTCTGTTTTTATGGGGTTGGGGGCGGGTGTAGGCAGGACTGACATCTTCATTGGTTGCAGTGATGCGGACCCAGGGCAGCCTGAGACTGATCCTTAACACCAAGCTGTGGGCCCAGATGCAGATGGACAAGGCCAGCGAGAAGAGCATCCGCATTACAGCCATGGACACTGAGGACCAGGGTGTGAAGGTCTTCCTGATCTCGGTGAGCAGCCCCGGGCACAGGCCAGGCGGCTGCCAGACACAAGCGGGCAGCTCCACGTCCAGCACTGGGCACCCTGCACGGGGGCCTGGCCAGGGAGAGCAGGGAGGCCTCCAGGGTCAGGAGGGCTGGCCTGCTCATGGGCTCTGTGACCCCTTGGGAGGACAAGCCCTGAGCCTGCAGGAGCTCCGGTCTGCTGCTCTCGGGGCTTGTTGAGGAGGGAGGTCAGGCTCCCCACTCCCGAGTCCTGAGCTGGGGGCTTCGTTGACTGAGGAGGGGGTCTCCCCGAGAGACCTAGTCACCTGGCCCTCCTGCCCCCAGGCCAGCTCCAAGGACACCGGCCAGCTCTACGCAGCGCTGCACCACCGCATCCTGGCCCTGCGCAGCCGCGTGGAGCAGGAACAGGAGGCCAAGGCACCAGCCCCCGAGCCTGGGGCCGCCCCATCCAACGAGGACGACAGTGATGACGACGATGTGCTGACCCCGTCGGGGACCTCCGCAGGCGGTGAGTCGGGCGTCCCAGGGTGGCCCGGGTCAGGGCTGCATCCCAGGCAGGGACCTGATGGCAAGGCCACCGCTTTCCACAGGCGCCGGCGATGAAGGCGATGGGCAGACGGCTGGGAGCACATAGCGCCAGGAGCCAGCCGCCGCGAGCCTGCTGCTTTGTCCGTCTGTCTGCCCGCCCGCCCCACCCCCGGCAGCATCGAGGCACGGGGCTCGGGAACCACACTCCCCGCTGGGTTGGCCACAGTCTGGATCCGCACGTCCCGTTCAGAAGCAGACTCGGGAACTGCCTGAATGTGGTTTGGGACACGAACCTCATCATATTGATGAGCAAAACGAAAAAGAACATTTCTTCCCTCCCCACCTTGAATTGAAATGGCACATTAAGACTTGTCACGGCTTCTCACTGGGACTGGGACACCTCGTTTCTTCACCCCGCCCTCCCTGTGTCGCCGGCTTCCCCCGCCGCCTGCCCAGGCCGCCGGGCCATCTCACAGTGTAACACTGGGCCTGCTGGACCGTCTGTTACCACCATCTTTACCTCCCGCCCCCACCTTCTGACTTGGGGGTTTTATTTTTAGATCTTTTCTGCCCCCAAGGCTTTGTGTTGGTCTCCTAGATCGAGTGAGGCAATTCTGTGTCGAGCAGGCGTGGCTGCACTGTGGGCTGCACCCTGGTTCCCCCTGTGACCCCAGCCCCCACGCTGGGGGTGCTCAGGACTGCTCGAGAGCCAGCCCCATGGGTTCCCCACCTGGGATTCCTCCAGGCCGAGTCGTGGGGTGCGGACAGGTTGGGCCTTGGGCCTGGAGAGCTTATCTAGAAAAGGGTCACTGGACATGGTTGGAGTGGGGGTGGGCACCATCCTCCTATTTGTCCCCGTGACATGGGTCACCCATCCTCGGGTGCCCAGGTGCAAGCCTGCTTCGTGCCCTTGGCCATTTCTCACCAGGCCCTGGATGTCTTTGCCCCCAAGACTGTCGAGGGCTGGGGACCTCTGAGAGGGGAACCCTGGCAGGGCCTTCAAAGAGGGGGCAGCAAGCAGAGCGGTTTCAGACAGCAGGCAGAACCCGTGCTTGCAGCACACACAGGAGCGTGCCCTCTGCTTGCCCCACCCCGGAGCATGGCCAAGAGCAGCTGGGCGCTGCCTCCCCCCATGTCGGGGCTCGCAGAGGAGGTCTCTGTGCACAGAGCGCCAGGGCTTCACAGGAAACCTCCCAGCCGCCCTGACAGGGTGAGGAGGGGGCCGTCTGAGCCACGCCACCCGCACCCCGGGGTGGCCCTGCAGCCCGCGCCTGAGCCACGGGACATCACCAAAGGCCCCCCCCCCCAGCAGATCCGGTCACACTTCTCTGCTTTAAGCCTTAGTCAACTAGTGACAAGTAAAACCAGATAATGCCCACGTGTTTTGAAACATTTATGTAAGATTGTCATATGAAATGTATTTGGGAACTACATTAAAACTTTTAACTAAAACACTGGCCTCCTGCGTGCCCCAGGGGCCTCAGGAAGCCGGACAACCTGACCAGGAAGCAGCCTGGCCTGCCTGCAGGGTGGCGGCCTCTGCCCCACACTGCACACCTGGGCAGGTGACCCATGGCCGCCTTCCAAGACTCACAGTGGCCAGCTTCACACAAGAGCTGTCCGCTTCCCCGCCAGGTGCGGCCTGGCTTCCCTGGGGACCCACAGGGAGGGGTAGGGGTGCTGGCAGGCAGGGTTCGCTGAGCAGGGATGTGAGGAGCTTTGGGATCAGCACGATGTGGGCAAGGGGCCTTTCCCCCTGGGGTCCTGAGCCAGTGAGTCATCAGGGGAACTGGTAGCCAAGCAGTACAGTGGGTTCTGTGGCTTCAGTCCCCCCACACTCCTCCCCACCCCCACCCCAGGGCTGCTCAGCTCCAAGCCCAGATGAGAGAGGCCTTGGCTCCAGGGTGCCAGCTGCATGGGGGTGCACGGCTCACAGCCGCCAGGCGCTGGTCATCATGGCCACAAACTCCTCATCTGTATCCATGGAGGCGCTCACACCACTGTAGTAGTCCTGGAACTCCGCCAGTGTGACCTGGGGGCAGACAGGCGGTTGGGGGCGTCTGAAGGTGTGGGCGAGGGACCGGAGTATGCATGCACCCACCTGCCCGTCCTTCTCAGAGGAGTCGAAGTTGTCCAGGAAATGGCGGAGCACCTGCTCTTCAGTCCACTCCCCGCTCCGCACCTTTGGGTGAGCGCGGCCACTGTATACCCCCCGGAGATCGTCCACGGTCACCACGCCATCACCACTGCGGTCTAGCTTGGCAAACGCCGCTGCGATGACCGCCTCCCGGGCCTGGGACATGGGGGGCTGGGGAGGGTGTGGTGGTAACTGGGGGGTACGAAGCACAGAGGCTCCCCTTGGTCTCCACACCGACAGCGATGGGCCCAGGAGAGTGCGGCACCCCCAGCTCACCCGCAGCGCTCGCAGGAACTCCTCCAGGTCCAACGTCCCGCTGCCGTCGCGGTCCCAGCGCCTGCACACGCCCTCCGTCTCAGCTGCATCTAGCACCAGCCCCAGCTCAGCCAGGCCCCGCTGGAGCTCCCCCACATCCAGGGAGTGGCTTCCATCCCGGTCCAGGCGGCGGAAAAATCTGGGGGCAGGGGTGCAGGGTTAGAAAAGATCCGTGGGACTGGGGGTCGGGGAGATGTGAGATGAAAGCTCACCTGGCCACACCCTGGATGCCCGAGGCCCCTCGCGACAGACACTGGGCTCGGAGCTTCTCCATGGTGGTGTCCACAGCATCCATGCTGGCTCCGGGCTCTCTGGGTGGCTGGATGGGCGAGAGATCTGAGGGGGGGCTCCGACTCAGCCACCAGGCTACGGACTGGCTGCCTTGATCTGTCCTGGAGTCCAGGTGGCCTCTCTGCCTGCCTCCTGCCTGCTCTGCCCAGCGCTGGCAGTGCGTCCTGCCGGGCAGGGCTGTTGCTAGGGGACAGGGCCCTGGAGACCGGGAGGGGCCCCAGCTGTAACTCTCTCTGTGCCAGGGCCTTGTGGCCACAGCACTGCCCTGCCGGGGGCGTATGGAAGGCTGAGGAGGACAGGCCAGCACTGCTGTCACCACTGCCCAACCACCGTCCCGCCTGCTTTCTCCCAGCTCTGGGAGAGAGCCAGACCCAGGTTAGAAGGAGGGTGGAGGGAGTGGGGGAGGGGTGCTTCAGAACCACGAGGAGGAAGGGGGGGTCACAGCCCTGCAGGGACCAGTCCCCAGATGAGGGAAGGCTCGGCCCAATTCCTATGTGACCCCTCCCCTCTTTGGGCTTCACCAGCCTCCAGCCCCTTTCCACAGGGCTGCAGCTGAAGCTGCTGAGGAATTCAAGTTTAAAGACTCGAGATGGCCCAGGCCCACGTCCAACAGGAGCTGCTCAGACCAGTGCTGGCTGAGCCGAGATGCAGCCAGTGTTGTAAACATCAATGTTGAGTTGGACGAAGCAATTCTCAGTAGTTAATTATGGCCAGTCATGGTATTTTTGTGAACATGGGTCTTTTGGGGGTTGGTCTCCAGTTCTCAGACATCACTTGGTGGGCTTGCTCATGACAAGCCGCTTATCTGGCCAGAGAAGGACCCCTGACTCCCTGACTTCCATAATCCAAGAGAAACCAAGACCACGGCAGAGAAGGCCTGCCATCAGACTGGACATCTGGCCAACTGAGCCTCACATCAGCAGGCTGGGATCGAAGATGATAATGGATTTCCCAGGACTTAAAATGCAGGCCCCTGTTTGGGGAACCCCTGCCCACCCACAGAGACCCAGAGATCATCAGAGCCTTTTCAAAAAGCTTGGGAGTTGCACACAGTACAATGGTATTGTCAGAAGTTGCTCCTCCTGACCAAAGCCAAGCCATGGATCATCAAGCAACCTGTCACTGTGATCCACGCCACAGCAGATGCAGCACCATTGATTGTTACGAGAAACTGCAGTGACATTCTGCTGCAGAAGTTCTCGTGACTCGCTGCAGTCCAACATTCTCTGCATAGGCACAAAGAAATAGCTCCATTGTGTGCCTTCATAAGGCTTATAAATGTCAGGGATTTTTTTCTATAAAGAAATGTAAAATGTAATCACAATTATTGTAGCTCTGCTTGGGCATCTCCACATCTTTGAGAGAATCAGAATCTCAACAATAAAAAATGGGGGGGACTTCCCTGGTTGGTCCAGTGGTTAAGAATCTGCCTTCCAGTGCGAGGGACACAGGTTCAGTCCCTAGTCGGGGAACTAAGATCCCACATGCTATGGGGCAACTAAGCTTCTGTGTCACCACAGAGAACCCATGTGCCACAACTAAGACCTGACACAGCCAAATAAATGGTTTTTTAATTAACTTTACTTAAAACTGAAAGTGGCAAGGGCCCTCCAAACCCAGAGGCCCTTTCACTTGACCTCTCTGAGCCTCACTTCACACGGCTATAAAATGGGGCAATGCCTGTGTGCATAGGCAGCTTAAGAGACAGAGCTGTATATGTGGAGCACTTGGCACAAGCTCCCACCCCGTGGGGCCCACCCTGGACCCAGGAGCAACACAGCAGCCGCCTCTCCAGCCCCCACAGTAGGAAGAGAGGAGGAGGGACCAATGGTGCCATGAAATCATTTGGTTTATTCTTGAGCATAGACAGGCCCTAGCCTGCCTTCCCCTTGTTCAAACAGCACCCCCCTTATTCGTCCAGAGGAGAAAACTGGGCCATTGTTACCACACTGAGGGGTCACTGTGCGACGCCAGGAGGCACCCTCCGCAGGGCGGAGGACAGATGCTGAGTTTTCGGGGCTGAAAGGGGCTGTGCCCCACAGTGGTTCGGGGTGGGGATTCCCTGAGTCCGGAGGCAGGAAACGGCTGCCATAGTCCCAGGCCAGGCACTTGGGCTGGGCAGAGAAAGGCACAGGGCTCCCTGTTCTGATAAAAAAGCAAAGTGCCTCAAACATCTCGGGCCAACAAAGGCAGCATACAAATAAGGAGTGAAAAAATAGATTCTCTGGGGATTAGAGAAAGGAGCCAGCTGGTGCTTTGAAAGGAAAGTTGCTGGGGGCCTCATCAGATGTGCTGGGCCCTAGAGTGTGCCAGGCACTGGTGACAGAAAACAAAAACCTGCCCTCATGGAGCTTCCACTCCTATGGTAAAAAGTTACATAAAGGAAGTGGGGCAATGGGAGCAGGGTGGAATGGGGAAGAATGACTTCTGATAAGGCTGTCATGGAAGCCCTCTAAGAGGAGATGATGTTTGAGCAAAGACCTGAGTGAACAGGAGCCAGTCATGTGGCATCTGGGGGGAAGAGCATTCTAGGCAGAGGAAACAGTCAGTGTAAAGGCCCCGAGGCAGGATGCTATCAAGAGAAGGTTACGGGATGCCTGAGTTTGCCTAGGCAGCAGAGCCTGGTTGCCAGCATGTCAGCACATCCCACCTGCACGCACTCCTTCCTGGGTTGAGAGGAGGACAGAATTAGGGGAAAAAATATCTTCATATAACCAATGTGAAATGGCCTGAGGCTTGAGGTTCACTGGACTGAGATGAAGAATAAGGCTTTAGGATGAACAGTGCTTCCGGAGGAACAAAAACCAGGGCAAGGGAGAAAAGAGGGACAGACTCAAATCACACGGCACTCGATGCCATCTGCCTCCACCAGAATAAGAGAGGTCTCTAACTCAGATGTTTCAGGGGCCAGACATCCGGCCTCGAGAGATGAGGGGGCGAATGGAAACTTGCCCTCGCTAAAGAGGATGTCCTGGACTCAGATCCAGGCAGGTACAGCCCAGCCCGAAGCCAGAAATCCAGATTCGTGTGTAAGCGCGGCCAGTTCTCCAACAAGGGTGATAGATTCAAAGTTTTGCTTTTAAAAAAAAAAAAGAAAAACTGGCTGAGTTCATCTGCATTTGGCCTGCAGGCCACCGATATGAAACCTATGCCTTTTTAACAGGTTCTGACACTGAGGATTATGGCTCTTTCAAGGGGTCCTCTCCGGGATATCTTAACCGTAAGAATACCCGGGCAGTAGAAGTCCCACTGGAGTCCTCTTTCTCCATTCCGGAACCTGCTCTCTGGGACTCACACAGTGGTCCCAAACACTGAGGGCTCAAGCTCGTCCCTGTCTTCTTCCTCCCCAGTACTGTTGGCAAGGGGTGAGCTGGACCCACCAGGGAGTGAGTCACTGGCTGGCAGGGGCCCCAGGCGCTCGGCCTCAGCCAGGGTAGCCAGCAGCCCAGCCAGGGGTGGCCGGCGGCGGCAGAGATCCTGCAGCAGCTCAGCCCGGGGCTGCAACTGCTCGATGAGCTTGTCCCTCTGGCGCACGGCAGCCTGCAGGCTCTGGACAGCAGCCTCCGATGTCAGCAGCTGCTCCCGGAGGGCGGCAATCTCACTGGAAGGAAGGCAAGACAGAATAGTTATGGTACCCGGGCACCAGAGAGGTTCTCTTCCCCCTGCTCCCAACCTCCATCCCCAGATTCATAGATTGAATCCCTATGCCGTGATAGTATTTGGAGAAGAGGGCCTTGAGAGGTGAGGAAAGTTTACATGATGTAATGAGGGGTTTCCTTTTAAGAAGAGATACCAAAGAACTTGCGCGCTCGCTCTCTCTCTCTCTCTCTCTGTGCTTTGTGAGGACACAGTGAGAAGATGACTATTGGCAAGCCCGGAAGAGGACCCTCACCAGAACTGAATCAGTGCCTGGATCTTGAACTTCCCAGCCTCCAGAACTGTGAGGAATCATTTGATGTTGTTTAAGACACCCAGTCTGTGGTATCCTGTAATGGCAACCTCAGCAGACTATCACACTCCCTCATCCACCCCCAGCTCACCCTGCAGTTCCCTTGTCCCCTACTAATGGCAACCTCAGCAGCCTAACACTCCCTCATCCACCCCCAGCTCATCCTGCAGTTCCCTTGTCCCCTACATCTTTTCCTACTTGCTGCTCAGCTTAGATGGGCTCCTCCCCCAGGAAGCCTTCCCTCTGGGCCCGCATAGAGCCGTGCTGCCCTCCATCATACACAATAATACTATGAGGCTGAATACTGGAGCTGGTTGCCATTTCCTTCTCCAGCCATCATACACACACATCCCAATCACCCTGTGTTGTACTGCCTAACAGTGTGCTTGAGGGCAGGGCTGTACACGTCTTACTGATGTGCCCTAATGACCAGCACAGGGCCTGGCATATGGTAGGTGCTCAGTAAAGATGAAGTAATGAGTCCAACCAGCTCTGAATTGTTTCCCACCGGGTCCTCTGAAACACTTTCTTCCCTGGGCGCTTGTCTCATCCCTTTGAATCCTCAGCTAGAAAGACTCTTCAAAACTGCTAATATAATCCCATCCTCCCAAGAACCTGCCATGGCTCCAATACCTACCAGGCTGCTGGTGGTCCCTGTACCATTCAGGACCAGCCAGTTTTGCCTAGTGGTAAAATGGACCCTGTTAAGTTAGATTAGCCACACCCAAGTGACATTTCTCAACTTTGTATAGTGATGATTCAAGTATTTTTGTGTTTGTTTTTCCAGTCCCACCAGTAGTCCAGCTCCACGTGAATGCCCACGTCTCTCCTACCAGTATTCCTTTCCTATCTCGGATCTGCCTCCGCCCAACTCCTCCGAGAAGTCCACCTGCCGGGTCCCAAGATTCACCGGTCTTTGGCGCGTCCCAGCTCGTCTAAAGCTGCGCTCAGGTGCTGGTCGTGGCGGGCCAGGCGCTCGGCCTGGGCGCGCACCGTGCACTCGGCGGCCTCCAGCCGCGCCTCCAGTTCCGCCGCGCGCCGGTGAACGGCAGCCAGGTGTGCGTTAGCCTCGCGGATCTGCAGGGGCGGCGGCGCTGACATGGCCCCTGCAGAGGACCAGGCCTGGCCACGCCCTCGGGCGGCCCGGAACCGGCCCTGGACACGCCCCCGGAGGGCCACACCTCCGAGGGTCCGTTTAAAACCCCTTCGGCGTGATTGGCCGGGTTCACCGCTAGGCTCCGCCCTCCGGGGCTGGGTCTAGTACTCAAACCCGAACGCCCTCACTGGTTCCGGCAACTGGAAACTCCGCCCCTGAGCCCCGACTAACTCCAAGATTGGCCAAGGTCTTAACAAACTCCGGCCCCAGGTTGGCCTTGTCCTCCGGTGGCCATCTCAGGTTCTGGCAACAGGATTGGTCATTCTCTCGAGGCAGGCCCCGCCCTCCTCAGAACCTAACGCGCCAAGTTGGTCGGGCCCCACAAGTCTGACCACGCCCCTGGAACCCGTTACGCTTCTCTCATTGGCCGTTCACGCCCCTTAGGCAATCGTGCAGCTCCTGATTGGTCCAGGTTATGTTTGGGATTCTTGACGCACACCCAGTGGATGGTCCTTCTTCATCCCGCCCAGGGGTTGGACTACAAACCGGGCACAGACCACGTCCTGCTAAGAATCCAAGCACTGGGACTGGACACTTTCTCGTTAAGCCCCTGAGCCTGAGTCATTGGAAGAACTGACGCCGAAGCTGAAGCTCCAATATTTGGCTACCTGATGCGAAGAACAGACTCATTGGAAAAGACCCTGATGCTGGGAAAGATAGAGGGCAGGAGAAGACGGGGGAGACAGAGGATGAGATAGTTAGATATCACCAACTCAAAGGACATGAATCTGAACAAACTCCGGGAGATAGTGGAGGACAGGGTAGCCTGGCGTACTACAGTCCATGGGGTGGCAAAAAGTCGGACACAAGTTAGCTACTGAACAGAAATTCTGTGCCTGACCACGCCCCCAAATAGTAGCACGCCGTTAACTCAGGTTTAAGACTGGCCGTTTGCGTGACCACGCCTCCCCACAGATACTGGCGCTGGGAGTGGCCACATCCCTCCGTGTTCCCGCCCCATAATGACGTCTCGCTCCAGTAGAGTTTGGCTCCGCGATCTCCTCTCTGCATGTGGATAGGCTTAGTACCTTTGATAGTCCCGCCCCTCGTTAGGTCCTACCTCTCGGGGTCACACTATTCTTGACCCAGGATCTTCTGACCTGAAATAACGGCAACTGCCTTCACTGATCCTGGTCAGTTTCCCCCTTCAGAAATCGGCCAGTGGTACACGTGCTCTTCCTTTACTCCCATCCCGACTCCAGGACTTGAGCGCAACCCGTGTTCACGCACCCGGCGCTCAATAAAGTTGCTCATTTGTTGCTGTCCCTCACGAGAGGCTGCGCGCGCCGCCCAGGAAGTCTCGCGAGAGTCAGCGGCGTCCGTCCTTGGCCGCAGGAGCCGCCGGGTGGTAAGGTGCAGGACCAGGGCTGCGCCGTCATGGCTAAGAAGCTTCTTCACCAGTACTGGGACATCCCAGAAGGCACCGAGTGCCACCGCAAGACCTACGCCACCACCAGTATCGGTGGTGCCACCGGTGAGCGCCTGCCGGGTCCCCAGGGTATAGGGCGCAGGGAGGCCGTCAGATCACTGGGGCGGCCCGAGGGTGTCCTGGAGGGGCTGCGGACCTCGCGCGGTGGCAGTAGTCGTCGTTGGGGTGTGTGGGGTGGCCTTGGGACGGTGGGGGGCTCTTGTACTAGATAGACGTTGTGGGGTTGTCGGACTAACGCAGAGGGCGCAGAGAGATCATAGGGTCCGAGAGGATCCCGTGAGGACTGAGAATCTCACGGAGTGGGTACGTGGTCTTCGTCGGAGTGTCTGAGCCGGCCATGGGGACCTCTGGTGTAAGATATACGTTGCGGAAAGAGGCAAGGGAGCTAGCAGGGTTCCTGGGCCCTGGGAGGTTGTGGTACGTATGACAAGCTGGTCACTGGGGTAGTCAAAATCCCTGGGTGCTGGGTGTTTGTGGCGTCTGCTTGAATGGAGTCTAGAGGGGCATGTTGGAGGGTGTTTGAGGGGTTGCAGGTGGAAACCTTTGACAGAGGCATTATGTCCTGTGGTCATGGAGAGACTCGAATTTGGGGGGCGGTCACTGATTTCCAGGAGCTCTGCAAGGGGGCCTGTGGGTCTTTGAGGGTGTTGCTGTGTGACACTCATTTTGCCACCCGGATTGCCTCACCAGCCAACTCCACTCAACACTTAAGACCTAACTACACATGCTCTGTCCTCCCACACCTCCTCCCTTCTTCCATCGCTGCCTCCCCTCAGCACTCTACAGCGAGAATTCACACTTGAGTTCTCTGGGATGGTGAGCCCCTTTGAGGGCAGGGGGCCGGGCTCTAATCCAGCCCTGCACATTGTGGGCACACAGTAACTGGATGGTGGAATGAGTGAGGGAAGGAGGGCAAGGTAGTAGCTAGGAATAAATGAATGACTTTATGAATGAATGAATGAAGGTACACAGTAATAGTGAGTGAATGAATGTGAGAATGAATGAATGAATGTGCATTCATTCATTCATGTGAAGTGTCTGAAAGTCGCTTCAGAAGACTGATAGGGAGCCAGGAGCTGGCAGAGGGGCTGAGGAGGGGTCTTTTGAGGGGGTGACAGGAACCTGTGGAAGGGGCCAAGTCAGTGGAGACCCTCGAGTGCTGAGAGGGTGGGTGGTGGTGGCTGTAGTGTCTGAGGAGTTAAGTGGGCTGGGGGAGCGGGCTGGCATGTCATCTACTAAATGATTGTTGGGGGGGGTGGATGGACAGTCCTTGACTTTGGGATAATCCATTGGCTTCCAGGTCATCTCTTCCCAGTTAAAGGACTTCTGAGGGCTTGTAGGATGCTGGGGTGTCTTCTGTGCCCAGTGTGGCCTGGCAACTGGGTGTCCCTCAGCCAGGGTCACAGGCATGTGGTATGTATGTGTTAGTCACTTAGTCATGTCTGACTCTTTGTGACCCCATGGACTGTAGCCCGCCAGGCTCCTCTGTCCATGGGATTCTCCAGGCAAAAATACTGGAGTTGCTATTTCCTTCTCCAGGGGATCTTCCCTACCCAAGGATTGAACCCAGATCTTCTTTATTGCAAGCAGATTCTTTACTGTCTGAGCTATAAGGAAAGCAGGCCTGCAGGGATAGGATCAATAAGGTCCTCCCCCAGGACTGCGGTTTGGGGACTGTCACTGAACCTTGTCTGTGGTTCCTCTTCAGAGGGTCGTCTAGAGATCATGCATCCCCAGGTCCCAGACAGGATGGGGAGCTGCTCTGATTAAGTCTGTTTACAAGCTGGGGTAGGGGTGGGAGCCTCGTATAACTGAGGAAAGGGGCTTGCTGGGACAGTGCGGGCAGGGGGAGCCCCAGACTGTGGCCCACTCCCTCCTTCCCAGCCTTCAGCCTCTCTGAGGAGTGCAGGGACACTAGGGTTCAGTGTGGGATGGGGAAGGATTGGACCTGGGCAGCCCCCAAGTGGGCACCTGGCGTACGGGTGCCCTCTGTATACGCGGCTCCTCTCCCCTCATCCCTGGGCCTTGGCTTCCCCGTCTGGGAAGTGGGTCGGCCGTCTTGGCCCTCCTCGGAGTTGCTCCCAAGGTTACCGCTCCTGTCTCATGTGACAAGTCCCCCCACAGCTCTTGTGAGCTGAACCTCAGCAGGGCTGGAGGGCTGCTGCTCAGCTGGGAAGGTCATGGTGGGGGAGTGCAGCACGCCAGCTGCTGGGTCTGCAGAAGCTGGGGGCTTGGAGACTGGGCAGGGCCCACGTCCCTGGGGCATCAGTGAAGGTGGTTGGCCTTCAGATCCTCCGGTCTTCCAGGCTGCTCTGCCGGGTGGGTGGCATCAAGGGAGTCTCTCTGCCTGTCTGAGGGCCCCTCCCCCCCCTCCCCACCCCACAGAGCAGTAAGAGGGGACTGAGCCCATCAGGCCCTGAGGAGGGAGAGGGCAGTGGGTGCCCTGTCACCTGGCAGGAGGTGGTTCTGTTTTGTCTGGGATGGGCTGGCCCCAGGTCTGTGCTGGCAGCTGGGCCCCACAGTGAGTCTGTCTGGAGAGGATGGATGCAGGGTCAGCTGGAGGGTGGGGAGCCCTGTATTGGGCTGTTCTGGTGACAGGGAGCCAGCCAGGTGGGCATAGGTCTGCACATCCACCAAAGAGGGTCTGGCTGAGGAGGCTGACACACAGCACGGGTCAGCATTGGCTCAGCATGCCCCACAGCAGGACCTTGGGCCTGGCTGCCCACCAGGGTCCCTCACACATAAAAACCAACATCAGAGGCAGGTCATCTGGGGCAACGGTGGAGATGAAAGAGCTTACCAGAGAGAGTGGTGAGGCTGAGCCAGCCAGGGTGAGGGTCGGGTCTGCGAATGGCGAGAAGGAGGCGTCAGGAGCGCTGGGCCCCGCAGCAGGGACAGAGCTTTGCTGGAAGTGGGTAGCAGGGCTGGGGTACTGGTCCAGCCACCAGGGCCCTAGCCCATCCTCAGCGGGGGCTGTTCTGGGCTGATGCCCTGTGGGACGGGCTGGATGAGGGGGGTGAGAGCCCAGGCCTTGGAGCAGGAGAGCCAGGTTAGATCCCAGCTCATCGACTGTGGGGCCTCTGGTGAGCCCTGTAACAGCCACTTCCTGGCCCACCCTGGCCCAAGCCACCTTGGTGGTTGCCGTGGGACTGCAAGGAGCGGGCGCTGTGGACTGGGGAGGGGCCTGCCCCCCTCCAGGGCCCAGGGCTGACTTGCCTGGCCGCCTTTCTGTCCCTCTCTGTCCGCAGGCCTCGTTGTCTCCGCCTACAGCGTTGCCCTCAAAACCCCCGCCTCCTTCCTGGAGGGAGTGGCGAGGACGGGAAGGTACACATTCACCGCAGGTGAGCAAGCCTGCATGACGTCTGGGCTTCTCCTCGGGGGCCCTTCCGGCTCTGGTCTGGACCCCTGACTCAGACTGGGGCCTGTCCTGCCCCATCTGCCCCCACAGCCGCCATCGGAGCCATATTTGGCCTCACCTCCTGCATTAGCGCCCAGGTCCGCGAGAAGCCTGATGACCCTCTCAACTACCTCATTGGAGGCTGTGCCGGAGGCTTGACCCTGGGAGCACGCAGTGAGTGAGCCCTGCACCCCTGACCTCTGTGAACCCTCCTCCCTCTGCCCATCAGGGGTGGGTGTGCAGAACATACATCTGGCGGGGGAGAGGGCAGCGCCTCTGAGTCTCAGCTGCCAGCCAGGTGAGCACTGTTCAGGGACCGACTGCACGTCCACCTCGCCACGCCCTCCTGCCCCCCACGACTCAGCGTGGCCTGCATGGCCGCCTGGCTCTGTCCCCACCTTGCCCTGCCCTCGCCGCCTTGCTCCGTCTGCTGCAGCTCCACAGCCTCCTTGCTGTTCCTCCAGCACCCCGGGGCCTCTGCATGGCTGTGCCCTCTGCCAGAACACCCTCCCCCCCAGAAGTCAGCAGGGCTGCCCCCTCCACTGTCCCAACCCACTACGTACATCTGGGCCCCCACCTGCCCTCACTTATGCCTCTCTCCCTCTGCCATGTCTTGTCAGCGAACACAGGGTCACTGCCCGTTGGGGGGAGCATCCAGGGCTGGCTTGGAGCTGTTGGCACCCAGGGCCCCACAGGGGAGCGGCTGTCACCATCCCCACCTTCCAGACAGGGGGACTGAAGCTCCAAGGAGATGAGGTGGTCCGAGGTCACCCACATGGAGAAGAGGCTGTCTCCCTGGGGGGAGGCCGGGACCCAGGCCATCTGGTACAGCAGAGCCGCCTGGAATAGGAAGCAGACGCCACTCTTCCCGCCTCCCGTAGCCTGGCAGGTGGGGGCAGCCGGCCAGGGGAGGCCACACGCAGATAAACGCCCCAGCCCACTGGCTAGAGTATTCTGTGGAAGGTTCCAGCCAGGCAGAGAGGGAGGGTGCCACGCCCTCCTGGCCTTTGCTGGGAGACCTTGGCTGAGGTCCGGCTTTGACCCGCGCCCCTGAGCCTGCAGCGGGGTGTGTGAGGCCAGTGCTCAGCAGGCAGAACCCCCTTCCTGGGGCACCTCTCAGGCCGCAGGCATCTTGCGTTCGCCGCTTCACAAACCACAGGGCAGACTCGGCCAGGACTGAGACCTGCCAGCGGTCTTCGGTCCCCTCACGCCCCCGCACCTGGAAGCCTGGACTCCTGCCTCCCGCCTCCCGCCTCAGTTTCCACACGTCCACCTTCAAAGGCCGAGGCCCCAGGGCTCCATCCCTAAGGAGCGTGTGGTCCAGCCCTGACCCCCTGAGCTTGGAGGGAGGGCCGTCCTCAGGCGGTGCTCAGGGTGGACGTAGGCAAGCCTCGCTCCCCGCGTGCTGTCTGATGCCAGTCTTTCTGCCCCTGCAGCCCGCAGCTATGGGATCGGAGCCGCTGCCTGTGCGTACATGGGCTTGGCGGCTGCGCTGGTCAAAATGGGCCAACTGGAGGACTGGAAGGTGTTTGCAGAACCCAAGGTGTGAGCCCCGTTGCCGCCTCCTGGGACCTCGGGCACGGTGAAACTCGTCTAAAAATAATAAATCCTGTGTATATTTGTGTGCATCTCTCCTCCTCTGTCATTCTCCAGGGTGAAGCCCTGTCCAGGTGACAGAGTCTGGGTGACAGGCCAGGGCGGCTCAGGGCAGATGTGGGAGGAAGTGAGGAGGCAGCAGGAGATAAGGCGTCTGGGTCTGTGCCCGAAGGGGCAGGCGCGGCGCCAGCTGGGCCCCAGCGTGGGAGCAGGTGTCAGGCAGAGGTCGCCAGGCCTCAGCCAGTTCTCTGCGAATGGCCTTGGGGACTGATAGTGCGGGGGTGGTGGGGGAGACTGGGCCCCGCAGCCCACAGCCCTTCCTGTGGCCCCCCTGCAGCTCGCAAGCCAGTCCCACTCTGGGCCTTACCCCAAAGCCAACAGCATGTGGAAAACACGCCCAGGCCCCACGCACGGCCCATTTCCAAATTCCTGGGCACTGGAGCGGAGAGCCCCAGACGGCCTGGCCCCCAAGCCCCGTCCCCATCAGGTGGGACAGGTGGGTGACAGGCCACTGGGAGCCTGCAGGGCAGGGGCCCTTGTCAGCAGTGCAAGAAGAGGGACTCAGGGCCTCACACACACGGCCGCCTGTCAGGCCCGGGGATGCAGGCGGCCCTGGAATGCTGGCGCAGCCTGGGCTTTCTGCACAACCAGCTCAGTTCTTCCTGGCAGCCAGAGAAAATGGCCCTGCGTGTCCCAGCACGCCTCAGCGGGCCATAAATTAGTGCTCTCCAGAGCCCACCCTGCTGGGCGGGATCGGGTCCTGGTGGGGGTCTGGGCACTGCAGGAGCACCCCAGGGGGTCCAGGGCTGGCAGGAGTGGTCCTACCCAATGTCTGCCCCAACCCTCCTTCCCCTTCCTTCTCTCCCGGAGCCTGATACGGTTGAAAGCCAAACTTGGAGCCTTGCATTCATGCTGTGTCCAGCCCAGGTAATAATTCACCCGAGTGTGAAGCAGAGCACGGAGCCCCAGCCCGTTGGCTCTCAGCTGGGCTGCCCTTGCTGCCACTGTTTGCTTATACCCCCAGCCCCTGCACCCCCTGACAGCCCTGCCCCCTCGGCCTCCCCACCCACCATGCCAAGCCCCTCTACACGTCACCCCAGAGTGGGCATCGGTGTCCACGTGTAGCCTGGGATCAGGCGCCAACTTGGGGTCACATCCAGGCCTAGGTACCCAGGTCCAGACTTGGGGGGTCTCTGAGAGAGGATGGAGATGCCCCCCTCACCCCTGCCATGGGACTAGCCGGCCTCAGGACTCCCAGACCTGCATTCGAGACCCAGCACTTGGTTCTTTCCTGCTCTGTCCTCAGTTTCCCCACCTGGCAAGTGGACGTGAGTGCAAGCCTCCTTCAGCTCTTTCCTGAGGAGAGGAAGTGGCCCCACCCACGGGAACGCCCCTTCCATGCCCGCTGAGTAGGGATCGAGTTCCTGACTCCGGCACCAGCCTGACCTGTCCCTGTGGTGGCCGGCAGGGGGCAGAGCCTGCCGCAGGTCCCTGGCCCTGCAGCCCTGCCTCCCTGCCCCTCCTCTCACACCTTCCCACCTGTCCTGCCTGTAGCATCGGGGGAGCAGGGTGGACAGAGTCTCAGAATCAGGAGTGTCTGTGATGGTGTCGGGGCCACCAAGAGCTCCGGTAAAGGCCCCGCAGCTGGTCACTTCCCAGCCCCTGCATTGCAGTAGCTTCCAGAACTAGATCCTCCTAGGCGCCCCTCTCACCCCCACACAGCCTTCCTCAGTCTGGCTCTCCTGAAGCCCAAACCCTATGCCTGGTCCGAGGGCCCACAGCGGGGAGGAAAAACTCATTCAGGGCCAGCCAGCCCCAGCCTGCCTCCTAGCCTCGGTTTCCCCTGTGTGGGTGGGGGTAAGGGTTGGAGCAGGCCTGCCAGGCCCCCCAGCATGGGGCAGGAGGGAGCAGCTGCTCACTGGACCCCAGGGAGCCCCAGATGCAGGCCCCCTCACCCATAAACATTTACCAGACTGGGAGGTGCCCCGTGGGGATAGCCCCAACCAGAGCACCCTGTGCTCCCACTGTTCTACCTGGAACCCCACCTATTGCCCCAGCAGCACCCCCGTGTGGGGCACTGGAGGGCCTTTCCAGAGTGACCTAGACCAAGCCACCCCCAGCCCCTGGTGGGCTGGACTGGAGCCAAAGGGGAGCTCAGAGGAGGAGCAGGGCCCTCGTTGGAGGGGACTAGGAGGGCTTCCTGGAGGAGGCAAAGGGAGGACCTGGGGATGAGGGGCTTTCCAGATGTGCCCCGAGGGGAAGGGTGTCCCAGGCAGAGGACCAAGGAAGATCCAAGGACCCCTGGGGACAAGGCTGCAAGGACGGACCCAGCCCTCCAGCCCAGGCCAATCTCTGAGCTGTTTGCAGGCCAAGAAAATGTGAGCAATCCAAAGCAAAAGGAGGGACATCTTCAGCCCTTCCCACCGCTGGCAGGGCACAGCCGTGGGCGGCATTGTCACTGTCAGCTCATCTTGTTAGTTTGTTGAATCCTTGAAACCCATGCCCTTCCCTGGCCCTGGAGTGAGCTCTTCACTTTAATCTTGTTTACAGATGAGGAAACTGAGGCCCTGAGAGGTGATGTCACAGGGCCCAGTTCACAGTGGGTACTTAGTTCTCTTCTTGGGGAGCCACACTGAGCAGCATGGGGGGATCTTAGTTCTCCAACCAGGGATCAAACCTGCGCCCCCTGTATTGGAAGCTTGGAGTTCTAACCACCGGACCACCAGGGAAGTCCCCAGTGTTAGTTCTTTTATAATTATTAGCTGTCGTTGGCAAAGAGCATTTTAGACTGCCTCTGAAAGACTTCCCACGTGGTCGCCATGGTGACAGCAAAAGCAACCCAATGGGAGGAGGGATGTGTGCTCCTGGCCAAGAGATCTTAAAAGCAAAATTATAACCCCAAAATTCCTGTAAAAAGTTGTGTTGGACATGAGCTGGGGGATACATAAGGCTTTTGAAGAGGCCCCACGGGCCAGCCTTCTCCCCCGCACTGGACCTGGAGGCTGGTCTGCTGCCTTCTCACACCCTTCTGCCTCCAGAACCCATCCAGGACCTACCCACACCTCACTCCCTCCAACCCAGGGCTGCCCCCATCAGCACCACCTGGACCCGGGTATTCACCGCCATCCTGGTCCCCGGCTCTAACCTTGCCCCCCAAGTCTGTCTTCCCGGCAGCAGCGACAGCCCTGTTTGCACTCAAGTCAGGCCCCACCCTGCTCTGAGACAGGCCCCGCCCCACTCTGCCCACAGCCCTCCAGGGCCCCCACCTCCCTGGGAGTAAAACTCCCAGGTCCCTCCCTTGCCTTCTGGTCCTCCCTCTCTCCCCCTCACTCACTCTGCTCCAGCCACACAGTCCTGCCCCAGGGCCTTTTCACAGCCTATGCCCTCTGCCCAGACCTCTCTCCCCTGACCTGTCCCCTCCCCTACAGCTCCCCAGTTACCACCTTCAATTCCAAATTCAAACGTCCCATCAGGTGACAAGACCCACGAGGCTCCCACCTTCCTAGAACTCAAAATCTGGTCTGGAGGAAGAAATAGTAAAATGGTAAAAAAAAAAAAAATATATATATATATATATAAACAGTAAAATGAGCAAACATGTAAATGAACAAGAGTGATTTACACAGAATTATGCTGGAGAGAGAGAACTGAAGTGACACAGGAGAAAACAGGACCGTGAGCCAGTGGGCATGGTGGGGGAAGTCAGGGAGGGACAGGGACAGGAGAACCCAGCCTGGGGTGACCGAAGGAAGGACATTCCAGCCAGAGGGAACAGAGGGTGCAAAGGCTGTGGGGTTGGAAAAAGCGGGGAGCAACCTCCCATCCAGTGGGGAAGCCATGTGGCAAGTCAGGGTGGACTGTGACCAGAGTCGGACTTGGTCCCAGGTGAACCCAACATGTCAAAGCAGACACTTTGGAAGCCACCATAGCAGGCACTTCTGGTCCCGACTCCTCTGAGCCCCCTGAAAAGGGCGCCTACCACCATCCCACAGGGTCACCACACTGGGGGGAGGGTAGAGCAAGCCAGGAGGAGACTGAATGGTGGGGGGTCTTGGGAAGGGAGGAACCAAGGATCCCTGTCTGGGTTCTGTTGGGGGCATGGCTAAGTTGGTAAAGAATCTGCCTACAGTTCAGTAGACCTGCGTTCGATCCCTGGGTCAGGAAGATCCCCTGGAGAAGGACATGGCAGCCCACTCCACTATTCTTGCCTGGAGAATCCCATGGACAGAGGAGCCTAGTGGGCTACATACAGTCCATAGGGTCACAAAGAGTTGGACACAACTGAAGTGACAGTACACATGCTGGGGGGGGTGTGGGGCCCCAGCCCACCATCGTCACCCACCCACCCACTGACCCACCCCCCCAGTCCCAGTCCCTGACCCTGAAGCTGGGTTAGTTGTCACTTCAGGGGTCTGAAAGTGGAGGGCAGAGTTTTGAACACCCATCACCTTGTCTGGCTCAACATCCAGGGCTCAGAACCAGGGATGTCCTCAGTGCCTGAGAAACTGGCCAATTCTAGCACCACCAGCCGGAGAGTGACTGCCCATGGGAAAGAGGTACACAGCAACCCCCCCACCAGGGGTCTCTAGTAGCCCCCATCCATCACCCTTCCTTCGTCTGGTCTGGCCCTCCTTGAGTTTGGCACATAAAGAGGTCCTGTTGTACCGCCAGCCCCACATTGGCACTCACAGGTCCCCACCTGAAGCCAGCCAAGCCTCCAAGGGTGTTCCCGGAGCCTCGAGGGCCTCTGTCAGTCCTGGCCCCAGGCCAGCCCACGTCTCACCCCGGGGGCCCCAGGACTCTGAGCACTCCTGACCCCGAACAGGAAAGGTGTGAGCCCCCACAGGGGCCAGGCACCAGGGAGCACCAGAGGCTTTCAGCCCGAAAGTAGGGTCTGCAACACACCTGTGATGTGGCCTAAAATTTCCCCCCCAACACCCATCCAAACGCTTTTATTTTGCATCCCCTTTTTTTTCACAGCAGTCTTTTAAAAATATATTTTACAGTTTATTTTTTTCCATAGGTAAAACAGACTCAGGTCACACATGTAAACTATACCAAGGGGTGTTCAGGAGAGGCACCAGCCCGCAGTCTCCCTAGAGGCCGCCAGCCAGTTTCTTGTTTCTCCTCCCAGCAGTGTTCCTCGCCCAAACAAGCACATTTGTGTATTTTTCCTTTCCCCTCATAGAAACAGCATCATACCATCCATCCCTGCTGTTTTGCAGCCCTTCTGATTCCCTCATAACAATATGTCCCAGATTTCTTCCCATAAAGAATCTTCTCTGGCCTTTTAACGTCTGCATAATATTTCCTCCTGGGGCTAGATTGCCATCCCCATGAAAGCATATGCCCTGGTTCCCAGAATTTTGCCGGTTTAGACGGTGAATCCATAAAATCCTGTAGCGGGGCTTCCCTGGTGTTTCAGTGGTAGAGAATCCACTGCCAATGCAGGAGACACCAGTTTGACCCCCTGGTCTGCGAAGATCCCACATGCCACAGAGCAACATGGCCCAGGTACCACGACGACTGAGCTTGTGCTCTAGAGCCCGGGAGCTGTAGCTATGAAGCCCGCGTGCCCTAGAGCCTGTGCTCCACGACGGGAGAGGCCACGGGGCCACAATTGGAGAGTAGCCCCCAGTCTGCAACTAGAGAAAAGCCCTCACAGCAACGAAGACCCAGCACGACCAGAAATAACTAATAAATAAATAGAATTGTATTGAACAAAAGAAGTAAGGGTAAATTAAAGAAAGAAACCCACTAACAATGTCACTGTGCTTGTGGGTCCATATACTCGCACCCTTCCTAAAAAATGGTTTCTGTTTTGGCCGCACCCCAGAGTGTGCAGAGCTTCCCCCACCAAGGATCGAACCTGCGTCCCCTGAAGTGGAACCTCAGAGTCGTGACCCCTGGACTGCCAGCTAAGTCCCTGAAGTTGTTTTTTATTGATAGACTTGATATTCAGGGCTTGCCTGGTGGGCCTAAGACTCTGTGCTCCCAGTGTACGGAGTCCAGGCCCCATCCCTGGTCAGGGAACTGGATCCCACATGCTGCAACTGAGAGTTCACACACTGCAACTGAAGATCCCGCATGCCGAGACCGAAACCCGGCGCAGCCAAATAAAATAAATAAATACTGTAAAATAAATAAATAAACTTGATATTTTTAGAGCTGTTTTAGACTTATAGGAAAACTGAACAGAAAGTGCAGAGTTCTCACACAGCACCTTACTCCCCCAGCGCGCACACGCAATTCCTCCCCCCACCGCCTGCTTTTTAAAAAAAGATCTTTTGGCTGAGTCACACAGCATATGGGATCTTAGTTCCACGATCAGGGATGGAACATGAGCCCCTGCATTGAGAGGGCGGTGTCTTAACCACTGGACCAGGGAAGTCCCTCCCCTATTATCAGCATCTTGTATTAGTGCATTTTATTTGTTACATTTGATGAACTAACACTGATAAATTTTTGTAAACTAAAGCCCTTAATCAGTATCAGGGTTTCCTCTTATTCCCTCCCCCACCCCCGGCTGTTTTAAGATAGGATTTTTTTTCTTTTTTTATTGAAGTATATTTGATTTACACTGTTGTGTTAATTTCACATGTACAGCAAAGTGACAGTTCAGTTCATTTGCTCAGTCATGTCCGACTGTTTTCGAGCCCAGGGACTGCAGCATGCCAGGCTTCCCTGTTCATTGCCAACTCACAGAGGTTGCTCAAACTCATATCCATCGAGTTGGTGATGCCTTCCAACCATCTCATCCTCTGTCATCCCCTTCTCCTCCTGCTTTCAATCTTTCCCAGCATCAGGGTCTTTTCCAGTGAGTCAGTTCTTTGCCAAAGTATTGGAGCTTCAGCTTCAGCATCAGTTCTTCCAATGAATATTCAGTGTTGATTTCCTTTAGGATTGACTGGTTTGATCTCCGTGCAGTCCAAGGGACTCTCAAGAGTCTTCTCCAACACCACAGTTGAAAAGCATCAATTCTTCATTGCTAGTTATATATACATGTATATATATTTCATATCCTTTCCCCTTATAAGTTATTACAAGATACTGACTATAGTTCCCTGTGCTAGGACCTGCTGTTCGTCTTTTTATATCCAGTAGTGTGTGTCTGTTAATCCCAAACTGCTAATTTATCACTCCCCCATTCCCCTTCGGTAACCATAAGTTTGTTTTCTTGTCTGTGAATCCACTTCTCTTTTGTAAAGAAGTGTACTTATATCATTTTTTAAGATCCCATGTACAAGTGGTAACATGATACTTGTCTTTCTCTGTCTGACTTACTTCACTTAGTATGAGAATCTCTAGGTCCTTCCATGTTGCTGCAAATGGTATGATTTCATTCTTTTTGTGGCTGAGTAGTATTCCACTGCATATGTATATTCTATATCTTCTTTATCCGTCATCTTTCAATGAACATTAAGGTTGTTTATGTGTTTTGGCTATTGTAAATAGCACAGAAGTGCACTATTGTAAATAGTACAACGCACATTGGATGAGAGTTCACTGTTGGTGTTGTACATTCTATGGGTTTGGACAAATGTAAAATGATAAGCATTCACCATTGTTTTGGGTTGGCCAAAAAGTTTGTTTGGGTCACATCTTACAGAAAAACCTGAGCAAACTTTTTGGCCAACCCAATAGTATCATGAAGGGTGGTTTCCCAGCTCTGAAAATCCTCTGTGCTCCGGCTGTTCAGCCTTCCACTGGGGCTCGATCCCTGGCTCACTTCAGTCATGTCTGACTCTTTGCGACCCTATAGACCGTGGCCCACTGGGCTGCTCTGTCCTTGAGATTCTCTAGGCAAGAATACTAGAGTGGGTTGCCATGCCCTCCTCCAGGGGATCGTCCCAACCCAGGGATCGAAACTGTCTCTTATGTCTCCGGCATTGGCAGGTGGGGTCTTTATCACTAGCGCCATCTGGGAAGGCCTACCATTTCCATACCTTTGCCTTTTCCAGAATGTGCTATAGTTAGGATCACAGTCTGTAGCCTTTTTCAGATCAGCTACTTTCAGTTCATGTGCATTTAAGCCTCCTCCACGTCTCATCATGGCCAGGTAGCTCATTTCTTTTTAGCACCGAATCATATTCCATTGTTTGAATGTTCCACACTATTGTTTCTTTTTACCTGCTGCAGGATGTCTGAGTTGCTTCCAAGTTTTGGCAATTATGAACAAAGCTTCCATAAGCATTCACGTGCAGGTTTTTGTGTGGACGTCAGTTTCCAACTCCTGGAGGCGAATTCCGCGGAGTGTGAAAGCTGGGCCCTGGTCAGAGTATGTTTTGCTTTGCGAGAACAAGCTGCCTCCCAGAGTGGCTGGCCCGTTTTGCATCCCCAGCAGCAATGAACCTGAGTTCTGTGGCTCCACATCCTCACTAGCCTTTGATGTTGCCTGTGTTCTGGATCTGGGGCATTTCAGTGGGTGTGTAGTTGTACCTCGTTGTGGTTTCAATTTGCCTAAATATGAGATAAAGCTTTGTTGGGAGCCAAGCTTGGTTCCTTACGTCTCTTGTATGATTCCGGCTAGGACGGAGGTGCTAGTACCCCATTTTGCAAATGGGGAAACCAAGGCTCAGAGAAGGATAGCTGTTTGCCCAAAGTCACACTGCAGATGGGGTAGAGCCAAGGCCTTGTGATAGACCCCAGAGCATTTCCACCTGCAGGGTTCCAGGCCCTGTGTTGGGCACCAAGGGACACAGTGATGAACAAGACAGACCCAGTTTACGCTCCCAGGGCTCACAGTCCAATGAGGGAGACAGACACGTGAGCAGTCACAGCCTGGACTAACCAGGTCCCCATGCACAGGGTGGGGGGCAGGCACCTGACCTGGCCTGGGTTGTCCAGGGATAACAGGGTGCTGAAGCACGTGTAGGAGCTTTCCAGAAGGGGAGAGATCAAGCCAGCCCAGATGAACAGCGTGAAAGATGGCTCAGAGGCACGAGGGAAAGTGGTGTGACCACGACAGAAAGTGGGCATGGTCAAGAGCGCTGGCTGTGGCAGGAACAAGGCCCTGGTTCAGTCCCCGCTCTGCCCAGTGGTAGCCAGCCAGCCCTTTCTTAGGGCCTCAGTGGCCGCTCAGTGGCCTCGCTTTGGCTGTGAGGATTCAGTGAGCCCTGCAGGCACCACACTGGGTGCAGCAGGCACTCGGGAGCCAGAGGGCAGGAGGAAACCCGGAGGGCAAGAGCAGGCCCCTGCCCAGCCGCCCCCAGCTCCTGGATCTGGGACTTGGGGGTGCAGGAGGATCTGCCTGGGGGTTGGTGGAATAACGTAAAAGCATCCAGAATTGCAGCTTCTGGTCTCCAGTCTCAACTCAAAGGAAACGGCCGGTTGCGGTGGTAGTCAGCTTCCCGCCCCACCCCCAAATTGAACACTTCCTGCCCCAGGCCAGCCCCCACTCACCCTCTAGCACTGTAGGAACAGCAGGTCCAGGTGTTCCCTGCCCACCCTCTGCATTAAAAGTGAATAATGAATAATGGGCCCAGGAGGCGCGACCTGGAGGGGAGGGGGCGTGGGGAGGAGAGGCCCCACTCCCTTTCCCCCACCTCCTCCTGGGAACTGGACCAGAGTTGCCTCGCCCATCCAGTGCCTCCTGTGGCTTACCTACCCTCTTCCTCGCTGCCTGCACTGGGGTGAGGGGGGGGGCACACTTCAAATTGTCAGATTAAGCAAATAAAAATACAGACGGCCAGTGAAGTTTGAACTTCCTTTAAGCAATGAGCCATGCACTGCGTGGGACATAATTACAGTTTTCACCTGAAGTTCAGACTCAGCCCGACTCTCCAGCGGCCTGCCCCTAATCTTGCCTGGGTGGACAATGGGCCACAGTGGGCCTGCCTGCATTTTGAGCAGATATTCGGATGCAGATCCACACTGACCAATCAGAGGGACGCAGCCCCACGGGACCTGGGGGCCTCCCTGTAAGGTGGGTCTCCCTCTCAGGCACTGGACCTGGGGCCTGGGATCGGGGCCCAGGTGTGGATGGGGGCAGCTGAGGCCTCATGTAGCTGCCCACCGCAGTGGACATATTTGAATTTGGATGCTGAAATTGTGATTCTGGAGAGATCCCTGGGGGAGAGGAAAGGATGGGCAGTCAGCCCACAGCCCCCAAGTCTTCACTGCGTAGGTGCTCTGTTGTCTCCCAGAGCCTTCAGCAAGGCCCCGATGGTGACTGTGTTGACCCGAAAGCCAGGTTCAAATCCTAGCCCCATCCCTCGTGAGTGGTAAGAACACCTGGGGTCTGCCAGTGCCTCAGTTTCCTCACCTGTAAAATGGGGATGAATGATAACACTGCTAATAATAGTACTGAGGGTCAGGTCATTGTGAGAATTAAATGCATTCATGGCTTGGAGGAGCTTGGCCTGGCATAAAGTTAGTGCTCACCGAAGCGATGGCCTGTCCCAGCCTCCCGGCCCAGGAGGGAGGCGTTGAGCGGGAATCAGAGGCTAATTTTAGCCCTGATGACACCCTCTGGCTGCCTGCCTTGTCCAAACATCCTCGGCCAAGCATGAGGTTCAAGGCGGCCCCCACCCCCCAACCTCTGACATCCAAGGAGCCTGTTTATTCATTCCTGTCGGCCAGAGCATTCCTCGCCGGCCTGCCTGCTTGCCTGTGCCTGCCGTCCGGCTCCATCCGAGGGGGGTCCCCCGCCCTAGGTCAGGGCCACCTCACCTGTAGACCCCTTGGAGGCAGCCCGTGGCCCGGGGCAGTCGGAGGTGGGGGCGGGAGAAGGGTGGGTGACGGTCACTCCTGCCCCAGACTCTGGCGTCCCCCATAGTCTCCATTTACAGTTCCCCGAGTGACAGTCCAAGCTTCTGTCTGTGTGGACTCCCAGACGCCTTAATTTATTTGGCACCTGTTTACTGAGTGCCAAGTCCTGCTGGAGCCCCAGACCCTGCCCCATGGAGCTCCCAGTCTTGGGGAAAAGCAATGACGAGTTGGGAAACAGGAGACTTTTCAACCACACTTAATATTGTTCATTCATTTGTTCATTCATTTATTCGAGGTATGTTTATCAAGGCAGTCCCATGTGTCAGGCACTGTTCAGGCTGCTCAGGGCACAGCAGGGCATAAAGCAGGCCAAGATCCCTCACCGAGTTGACATTTTGATGGTAGAGAGAGGCATGAGACAGTTAATCATGCCAGTAAGTCTAATACACGGTCTGGTGAAATGGTAGTCATTTGTACAGAGAATAAAGCAGGATGTGATTTGAGAGGGAGATACCTGAGAGAACCAGAGGGCTGTCAGGGTGGAGGGAGTTCCAGGCAGTGGGAACAGCACGTGCAAAGGTCCTGGGGCCCAACCACTGGGTCAATGCTGCAGAACCTGTGTGGTCTGCCTTTGGGATTGTAGGGCCCATGGGAGGATCTTGAGCAGGGAATGAGCCCGAGGTGGCCTGAAACCCTCCTGCCTGGCTATCCCTTTGTTCTGAGGTACATCTCCAGAATTGTCACCCTTCAGGCCAAGGGACTGGGCCAGCGGCTGCAGCTGGGCTGAAAACCCAAGTGGCTGCAGGTGGATTCTAACCCTAAATGAGGACTTCCGGAACATTTGGAGAGCCTGCGTGGGGCGGGGGGTGGGGGGGAATTGCTGCTCCCTGGAGACTACCAGTGATGATGGGGTTGGAGTTGGCAGGGTGGGGGGGAATTCTGAGCACTTCTTCCCCACGTGGCATCTCCACACTCTCCCTGCAGGGCTGGGCCCAAAGCCCAGCTTGCCGGCATTCTTGGCTCCGTGTTTTGCCAGTGAGGGACAGGTGTCTTAGAAAATTGGACAACATCCTCTGAAAACAAAACAACAAAATCTATGCTCTTCTGTCTCCTTGTCCTGACAGATCTTCTCCGAACCATTTTCTTTCTTGCAAAATACCTTCCCTGGCTTTTCCGACCCCGAAACTGCCACACACGCTCCACCAGACCTTTCCAAGGGGAGAGAAAGGGCCCTTTGTTCCCTGGGGCCCCGCAGAGTCCCTGGAATGTTCTGTCTCTCGCAGCAGCAACGCACCTAGGCGCTATTGTTTTTTTTTTCTTACCCAGTTTTGCAACCAGCTTTTTTTCCACTCAACAATAGGTGGCTCCACAGCTTTTATTTCCAGAAATTGGAAAATGAAGCGTGTCCGGCAATCCCCTTCCTCACCCACTGTGGGCTGAAATTTAAGCCCCATGAACTCAGCAGGGTTGGGGTGCCAGGGGCAGGCAGATCCGAACATGCCAGGCGGCCCTGGGTGAAGAGAGGCCGGGAGTGGGCGCCCCAGGGATGACAGGCTTCTGTCACCTTGAGTTCCCCCACTCCCTGTCCAGGTGGCAGCCCCGAACACCGTGACGCCAGGCAAGGAGAGACCTCACAGGTTCACATACCATCGGAGGGGAGACTGAGACCTGCGGATTTCCAGCCCCCGCAGAGAAGGTGTGGGAGGACAGCCACCTGAAGAGGGTGCCAGCGTGGGCTCAGTTTTGCAGATGGCACCACTGAAGCCCAGAGAGGCCACGCCACTCACCCGAGGCCACACAGCTGCCAGCCAGATATGCCCCGAAGCTCTTAGGTTCAAGAACTCTGAGTCAGATAGACAGGTGCCAGCCCAGCTGCACCACTTGGGGGCCGCAGGTGGATTCTGACATTAAATGAGGACTTCCTGAACATTCCAGAACTTCCTGGTGCTGGGGGAAAATGCCACCATCTGGACAATTCCAAGGGAGATGGAGTTGGGGGCTGAGGAGAATTCCAGGCACTCTTTGAGCCTCAGTGGTGTCCCTGTCTGCACAGCAGGGATCTTTGTGATGCCTTTGACCTGGGCCAGGACCCAGGATGGGAGAGGGGGGCACTGGTGGATGGCAGGAGAGGGGCCTGGAGGGCCTCTGTCAAGCCCGCCAGTGACCGCAGGCCTGAGCCAGCCTTGCCAGGCCCATCGCTCACCTGCCACCCACACCACACACCTGGGGCCCTCCCCATGGGCTGGCTGTAGGCCAGGGTCTTGGGAGGCAGATGGGGCCCTTGGAGGGCCAGGCCAGGGTTTCCTTGCAGGCTGGGGCAGAACTGGCCCCCCAGGGCTGGGGAGTATAGAGTGGTCACCGCCTCCAACTAAACTGACAGCTGAACACCTCATTGTTGCTCCTTCTCTCTCCCTCTCTCTGGAAGTTTCTCTGAGGCTCAGAGGGGAATGGGAACCCGCCTTGAGCGCCGGCCATGTGGGTCAACATCAGGAGACGCCAGCACTCCTCACACCCAAGCACCCCGTCGCTTTCCCGTGCCCCTCACATCACACATGTGGTTTGCTTCTTGCCCATCCCAGGCTTAGGGGGGTGTGCCCTCCCCCTGAGCTGCCAACCACCCTTTGGCTCACAGCCCGACGCCTCCAGGATCTGCACTTTCCAGTCATCTAGCAGCTCCATCACTCACCCAAGGCGCTGGGGGTCTGATGCAGGCGAAGAGCACTGCTAGGGGCACAGATGGCCCTACCTCCCCACCCCCCGCGCTGGCTGGCCCCAGCTCATTCCAAGCCTGAAGGTCCCCACGCTTGGCCTGGGACCAACCCCTTTCCATAGAGGCCCTACCTAGCTGGCATCAGCCAGGCACGCCACCCCCAGAGAGGGTCAGGAAATACTTCATTGATTCTCTCTGGCTTTGGGCAGGAGGTTCCTCTCTGCCCGCTAAAGTCTGAACCCCAGGGCCTGGTGGTTGGTCCAGCTACACATCCGGAGGCAAGGAGACCTCAGTTCAAATCTGTTGCAACCCCCCCCACCCCACCCCACGCTCCACTTCCCAGCTGTGCGAAGCAGGCAAAAATGGCAATAAAATCTGAAATTGTAGACAGAATAGGTGGATTTAAGGCTATAAAACTAAATGACGGGAGGGACAATGAAAGGAGGCCTCTGAGAAGGAGGATGTCGGGGGTGGGGAGCGGAGGGGACAACGGGTGAGGACGGGGTCAGGTGTGCCCCTTGGCCAAACTGGGCAGGGGGTAACGTCTGGGCAGTGCAGGAACTGGCTAGGCGGGTCCGGCGGGGGGTTGGATGCGCAAGAGGTGACCTGTGTTCCAGTTACACACACAGGTTTCGTCTCCAGGCCCTGCAAAGTGACAGGACTTTCTGGAGGGTGTGGGTGGGCAGAGCGTCAGTGATCAGGAACCCTACATGCCTCCCACGAACCCCAGTCTCCAACTTTCCCTTCTCTGCAGCTCCGGATCAGGGCCCCGCTGGGACTGGGGCTTTGCCAGGGTCGGGGCTCTGCCTGGCCACAGTTTGCACGCCTGTGTGTTCAGCTGTGTCTGATTCTTTGCAACCCCACAGACTGCAGCCCACCAGGCTCCACTGGAGTGGGTTGCCATTTCCCACCCAGGGGATCTTCCCCAACCAGGGATCGAACCTGCATCTCCTGTTTGGCAGATGGATTCTTTACCACTGAGCCGCCTGGGAAGACTGTTGTTGCTTACCCCAGAAGCTGGCCCTGTCTTCCGGCTTCCTGCTGCCCTGCGGGACCCAGTTCAGGCTGCCACAGGCCTCTGGGAGGCTCAGGCAGGCTGGCTACAGAAAAATCGCTACCCGTGCCTCCAGCCTGGCTTCACCTGCCCCCGTCCCCACCCACCCACGACCTGGTGACAGATGGCTAGAACTCCCAGGGGATGTAGGGGTCTCAGAGTCCTGAGTCCAGACGTGTGTGGGGACCCACAGCGCCTCCACCACCCACGAATTTGCTGCACAGTGACAAGTGGGTGTGAGGCACAGAGTCTGGAAGCGGGAGGGAGAGGAGCACCCCAGGCCTCCCTCCGGTTTCGGGCCCAGCCCATCAGGACCTGTCACGCAGAGGCCTCCTGGAACCTTCCCAGCCTGGCCCAGGGGCAGATAAAAGCCCTCCTCAGCTCTTCTGGGGGATCTCAAAGCGGTGTTGAACAGCAGCTCTTTCCACAGCAGAACCTTCCTGCTTGGGTCCACCCTTTGATGGGGAGCTCACTCCCTCTAGAGACAGTAAGGGAGCTTTTGCAGTGCTGGCACGGGCCCCGTGTTATAGAGGGGGAAAGCAGGGGCTCCCAAAGAGGTGATCCCCCCCCAGGCCCCTCAGGGGTAAAGGGCAGGACCAGGGCCCCCACCCAACACACTTGCAGACAGAGCCAGGGGAAATTAATGACAAATTGTGGAAATGGCTTTGCCCTCTCCTCAGCCCTCCATAAGGGACCTGCTTTGAGGTTTGTGGGGGTTTTCTTCTTCTTTTTTTCATCTTTATTTTTATTTATTTATTAACTTGGCTCTGTCGGGTCCTAGTGGCAGTATGCGAACTCTTAGTTGCAGCATGTGGGATCTAGTTCCCTGACCAGGGATCAAACCCGGGCCCCCTGCATTGGGAGCGTGGATTCCTAGTCATTGAAACCAGGGAAGTTTCTGCTTTGGAGTTTTAAATCCTTAAGAAATGTAAAGCCCAATTTCTTCCTCTCTCTTCTTCACTCCCATGCTCTCCCCAGCTTTTGTGTCCTCATGGGGCTGTCAGCCCAGCAGAGGAAATGACACTGAGTGGCCAAAACTATGTGGGGGACAAGCAGACAGCTGCGGGGGCCAGAGAAGGCATCTGATCCAGCTGAAGGGGTGGGGGAGGAACCTGGGGAGGCTCCCTGGAGGAGGTGTCTGCACTGAGCTCTATGGGGTGACTAGGGATTAACGAGGCAGCGAGGGGCAAAGAGTGTTCCTGGCAGAGCACTTGTGTGTCTGGAGACCCCTCTGTGCCCTTCAGATTCTGAGAGACCATGTCTAGGTCTCAGTGTCCATATTGGCAGGGTGGCTGTGAGAAGGCTGAAGACTTGTCCATCAAGGTTTGGCCTTGGGCCGAGGACACAATGACCTCCTTGAGTTATATTTTAATAAGTCACCAGATAATTCTGCCTGTCAGGAATGAGCCATGAGCAGCTTGGAATAAGGCTCCTCTTACAACGCAAGTCCATGCGCCTGATGCACAGTGAGGCCAAACAATACCGAAACGGGGAGTGGAGAAGAGAAAGGTTTATTGCAGGGCCAGGCAAGGAGACACATCCTTTCCCACTACGGCTTATCATAGAATATTGAAAGTAGTTCTCTGTGCTATATGGTAGGACCTTATTGTTTCTCCATTCTATATATAAAAGCTCACACCTGCTAACCCCAACCTCTCACTCCATTCCTCTCCCACCGCCCTTCCCCTTAGCAAGCACTGGTCTGTTCTCTCTGTCTGATTCTATTTCTATTGCATAGACAGGTTCATTTGTGTCATATTTTAGATTCCACAGAAAAGTGATACTATATAGCATGGTCATCCCTAGTTGCATCCATGTTGCTACATTGTTACACTCTTTTTGTAGCTTAGCAGTATTCCATTGTATATAGGCTCTTTATCCATTCACCTGTTGATGGACATTTCGATGGTTTCCACGTCTTGGCTATCGTGAATGATGCTGCTATGGACACAGAGGTGCGTGTATCTTCTGGGAGTTATGTCCAGATGTATGCCCAGGAGTGGGATTGCTAGATTGCATGGTAATTCTATTTCTATTTTTTTTGAACCTCCATACTGTTTTCCACAGTGGCTTACATTCCACAGTGGTATCAACTTACATTCCCACCAACAGTGTGGAAGGGTTCCCCTTCCCCCACACCCTGTCCAGCATTTGTCATTTGTAGACTTTTTGGTGATGGCCGTTCAAGTAAGCGAGTGCGGTGAGTGCAGCCAATGGCTGGGAGCCACTGCAGGGCGTCACTGCGCCCCACCCTGCTACCAGGCAGCGCGTCCTGCTCAGGAGTTGGTCGGTGCCTTAGTGCAACCGACCATCAGGAAACCACAGTTAGGGAGAGGATTCGGACAACGGAGAAGTGGTGATTCTGAGGAGGAGAGTGAGGAAAGAGGTGGATCCTGGCCTTCTCCGCAAGGCCCTCCAGCTCACCCGGTCTCGGGCCAGCAGGTGAGCTGGGGGGTCCAGAGACCAGGCTGGGGGCCTGTGTCCTGCAGGGCTCTGGAGCCCTCAGCACGGCCTCCCCCACTGGCTGGAGCCAGGCTTCGGGGCAGCGGTGAACCTTTCCCCCATCCATCCCTGTCTCTGCGACCGTCTGCCTGGGTCGCCGACCATGGGACCTGGTCTCTCCACTTTGGGCGGCCTGAGGAGCCTGAGGGCCAGCTGGGTCGGGCGCCTGGCTCCCTCAGCGATGACAGCTGGGCTGGTCTGGGGACTTGGTCCTGAGGGCCGCCAGCTGAGCTCTGCCTCCTCTTAGCCCGGATGGGAACCTTGGAGAGTGACAGTTTTGCCTTGGAACCTGGCCCTTTCTTGTCAGGACAGAGACTAACATTCGTTTGGTAGAGACTTACAGGAACATGGTTGCTCTGACACCAAGAAATTTGCAACAACTCACCACGTCCCTCCCTCACATTTTGCTTTAAAGGGGCTTTGCTAGAAGCCTTCAGTGACTCTGGAGGTTCTTAGGGCACGGCCATCTCTTCACATGGCCCTGTAATAAACCTTTCTCTGTTCCAAACTTCAATGTTTTAGTATTGATGGGCTTCACTATGCGTTGGGCACACGGACTTGGCATTTTCAGTAAAAATTCATGGTGAGCCAGTCAGGAGGTCGTGCCCATGGCGGGTCAGCCCCGGCCAGGGCCAGCCCCTTCCCAAATTCCCAGCAGCTGCTGGAGTTTGTTTTTGCTCCTGGGAACCGAGAAGGACTCTCCCTGACAGACACCGGCTGTCCCGAGGCACAAGGTTGTTTGGAGCAAAGAAACTTCTAGAGCCATGGTTCACATTTGGTGTCACCTGGGGTAACTCGCTCCAGCTTGTGCAGGCTGGGAATTCTGTCCATTCCATCTGTGTTGCTTCCCTTGCAGGAAGTGAGCCACTTGGGGTCTGTTCTCTTTTGAGAGCTGGACCACTTTGTTTGGAGAACTCTGTCCGGGAGTAGAAGTGGAATTTTAGACTACACCGCCTCTGATTTTCTGCCTGTGTGGCTGTAGTTTATTTGTTGTTTGTGTTTGTGTGTGTGTCATTTTGGGGTGAGCCACTCAGGTCTGTACTTTTTAAAAAATATGTAGACTTATTTATTTGGCTGTGCTGGGTCTTAGTTGCAGCATGCGAACTCAGTTGCAGCAGGTGAATTCTTAGTTGTGGCATGTGGGATCCAGTTCCCGGACCAGGGATTGAACCCAGGCCTCCTGCATTGGGAGCGTGGAGTCTTAGCCGCTGGACCACCAGGGAAGTCCCCAGTTTGTACTTTTGTTTGTGGGACCACGTTTGCTATTTGTATGTTGTATGTGTGTGAATCAGTACTTGCACTGGTTGGTTAAGACATCTTTGAGAAACAGAGCTAGCATGTGATGACACCAGGTTTCGCTTCCTATTGAGTTGGGTTTTGCCGTGGTGGAACATTGGTTGGGATTTTCCTTTTGGAATGAGTGAGGATCTTCTCTTTTTATGGTGCTAGGGAACTGTGATCCTGAGAGACTGTTTTGCATTGCATTGTTTGTCATTTGATAACACCTGCTGTGATAATCAGAGCTTTATTCCATCTTATAGTCCCACTAGGGTGTAAGAAAGAAGATTTTTTAACACTGCGTAGCCACTATATTCTTTAGACTCTGGAGGGAAAAAAATTGATTGAGATGAAACTTTTGAAATTCCAAAACTGGTTCGTTTTGCATATGCACTTAGAAAAAGCTGGCTTGATGAAATACTTTTTTTCAGAATTCTGACCCTGAGAAAATAAAAATATTTCTAGGAAAAAGTGTGATGTTAACTAACTAAATTTGACTTATTCCAACTGGTATTTTTCATTTTGTGTTTGCCAGGTGAATTGCCATGACACTTGTGGTCATGATTCCCTATCTTTCCATTTGCACGTTGTTTGTGATTAAAAAGAGGAATCTTTGTTTGAAAAAGCTGAAGAAAAAAAAGCTGAAGAAATTATGGAACTTCACTCTTGTTTTTCTCATGCAGGAATTAGATTTTGTTCTTTGTGTGTGTTCATATTTGTTTTGTGTGTAAGTGTGCCGGCTATGGGAAATTCAAATTTGTTCCCCAAATGCAGCCCCTTGAGATGCATTCTTCAAAACTAAACCATTTTTGGTTATAATACTTCTGAGTTAACTTCTAAATGAGCTCTATTTGACTCAAAAATTGTTGTTCAGTGGCTGTTGTGTCCAACTCTTTGCGACCCCATGAACTGCAGCACGCCAGGCTTCCCTGTCCTTCAGTATCTCCCAGAGTTTGCTCGAATTCATGTCCATTCAGTTGGGGTTGCCATCCAACCATCTCATCCTCTGCTGTCCCCTTCTCCTCCTGCCCTCAATCTTTCCCCACATCACAGTCTTTTCCAGTGAGTTAGCTCTTCACATCAGGTGGCAAAAGTATTGAAGCTTCAGTATCAGTCCTTACAATGGATATTCAGGGTTGACTTCCTTTAGGATTGACTGGTTTGATCTCTTTGCTATCCAAGGGACTCTCAACAGTTTTCGCCAGCACCACAATTTGAAAGCATCAGTTCTTTGGCACTCAGCCTTCTTTATAGTCCAACTCTCACATCCCTACATGACTACTAGTAAAACTGTAGCTTTGACTATATGGACCTTTGTCAGCAAAGTGATGTCTCTGCTTTTTAATACGTTGTTTAGGTTTGCCATAGCTTTCCTTCCAAGGAGCAGGCGTCTTTTAATTTCATGGCTGCCGTCACTTTCTTGGGTACTGTTTTGGAGCTCAAGAAAATAAAATCTGTCACTGCTTCCACCTTTTCCCCATCTATTTGCCATGAAGTGATGGAACCAGATGCCATAATATTAGTTTACTGAATGTTGAGTTTAAGCCAGCTTTTTCACTCTCCTCTTTCACCCTCATCAAGAGGCTCATTAGTTCCTCTTTGCTTTCTGCCGTGAGTGGTCATCTGCACATCTGAGGTTGGTATTTTTCCCGGCAATCCTGATTCTAGCTTGTGATTCATCCAGCTTGACATTTTGCATGATGTGCTCTGCATATAAGTTAAATAAGCAGGGTGACAATATACAGCTTTTCCCAAAAGTAAGTGCTTACAAATTAAATACTTCCTAATATTTAGAAAATTGACCAAAATGAATGTCAAACTTCTTGATCTGGGGAATATTCAGTACTGAATTGATATCTGGTATTGAAGCTAGCTTAAGTTTGTTGGTTTTCTAAATGTAACACAACTGTTGTACCTAGGTTTGTTAGAGATCAAATAAGACTTTATATCTGTTGCAAATGTGTCAGCAAGAAAATATCAATAACTTGATATGATGAAATATTAAGTCTACCTAAAATAGCTTTCTCCAGATTTTGGTAACTTGAAAGTGATCCAAGTTAAATGGCAAGAATTCATTGACTATCTGGGTCACTTCAAATAGGATAAAATATTGGAACATTGGATGCTGAGCAAATCTAAGTTTACCAACCTTTGCCTTCTTAGGAGAGGAAAACTAGCATAAGTTTCCAGTCAGAAAATACTGGTATAACAGTTTACAATTACCTGTTGGTTCTCACTAAAAATTAAGGTGTTTAAGAGTTGAGGATTCTTATATAAATGTATAACTGAAGCTACTAAAATTAATTAAAGGAAAAAATTTCAGTATTAAGTAGGAGAGCAGGATATATGTTTTTGAGTTTTATGCATGGTAGACTGAGATTATATTATTCTTGCCTGGAGAATCCCAAGGACAGAGGAAGCTGGCAGGCTACAGTCCATAGGGTCACAAAGACTTGGACATGATTGACGTGACTTAGCATGCACGCATCCATTTATTAAGTATTTATTGAGTGCCAGATCTTGTGCCATAATTTCATGTAACCTTTAGATTATATTTGCATTGTCTTACAGTGACCAATGATCTTATTTGACCAAGTATTTTGAGACTTTTTGACTAACTTCCCAAATGTCAAATTTTAATTAAATTTCTTTTGACCTCTAGCTAACTTTGAGGTTCATTAGGGGGCCCTTAAGGCATCTCAAGGAGGAGTACTTAATGAGTTTTGCTTGGTATGTTGAATTTCATGGGCAGTATTGTCAAAGGAGTGATAAGCCCTTGAGGATTTACTGTATGGGTAAATGATACTACTGTAGACATGAAGTTCTGGCTTTGGAAAAATTTGGTTTTCATAAAAGCATAATGAAAGCCTGAATTTAGTATTGCTTACTTTGCCCCCTGAAATAACACAGCTCTATTGAGACAATCCCTTGGCAGCAGGAAGATCAAGGGGAAAAGAGTAAGCAACTGAGGGGCAAGCTGTGACTCTTAGAACAAAAAGCAACAGCCCTCCATTACCAAATACCACTTTTTACAGGGCCTTTATGACATTTGTTGTTGCCTGTGTTTTGGCACCTTGTCATTTTGATAAGGGTAACAAAAGGATTGGTTACTGATTAAACTGTTATATATGGTTATAATGTTTATGGATTCTGTCTGGAATATTACTGATTTTTTTATCTCTGTTTTATCTCTTCCCTGAAGCCCTTCCTCTCAAGTTACTCATGACTTCGAGCAATTTGGCAAACTATACTTCTACGACTTGGGCTACTTCGCAACAAGCCTCCCCCAGACCGCCAGGTTCAGACTGGTTTTCAGATTTATTCTCCTGAATTTATACAAGATCTTTCTACGTAAGAGTCAGATCCAGGACTTGGAACTCAGGGGTATTTTCAACTTGGTAGCCATTCCCCAAACCAGGGTAGGACTGTGCTCCATTCTGGCAGGAGGTAGCTAGAGCACTCATCATCCCATTCCCTGAAAGACATGTGGAAGGATGAAATGGAATTGGTGGTTGAAACTGAGTCCCTCTAAAACCAAATTCCTCTGCCGAGTTTAAACGTACTCACGTGTTATCTTCAAGATTGAGGAGTGTCAAAGGAAAGGAGGGGAATTATACCAGAGCGCGTTGAGCACATCCAGTACTGGATGCAAAACAGCCATTTCTGTAGGTCATTACTCTGTACCCTCTACCAGACAACGGATCCTGCTCAGCCACTGGTTGATGCCTCAGTGAACCCTGCCCACAAGCAACCAACCATCAAGAATTGATAGTGAGCGGATTCAGACAGCCATGGAGTGGTGGTTGTGAGGAGGAGAATGAGGTAAGAAGCAGATCCCAGCCTTCTCCCCGAGGCCCTCCAGCTCACCCGGCCTTGGGCCAGCAGGTGAGCTGGGGGGTCCCAGGGGTCAGGCTGGGGCCTGTGTCCTGCGGGGCTCCGGAACCCTCCACAAGGTCCACCCCCAGGCCTTGAGGCAGCGGTGAACCTCTCCTCCACCCCTGTCCCTTCAGCCTAATAGCAGTGACCATCCGCCTGGGTCACAGTCTGTGGGACCTGGTCTCCCCATCTGAGGAGCCTGAGGGGCCACTTGGGTTGGGCGCCTGGCTCCCTCAGCGATGACAGCTGGGCAGGGTCTGGGGACTTGGCCCTGAGGGAGCTACCAGCTGAGCTCTGCCTCCTCTTAGCCAGGCCAGGGACCTTGGAAAGTGTCAGCTGTCTTGGGACCTGGCCCTTTTTTGTTAGGATGGAGAATGACATTCGTTTGGTAGAGATTTACAGGAACATCATTACCTGACCATGACGTGACTTCATGAACAAAGGATCTGACACCAAGAAGTCTGCAACAACTCACCACGCCCCTCCCTCACATTTTGCTTTAAAGGGGCTTGCTGAAAGCTTTCAGTGACTTTGGGGGTTCTTAGGGCATGGCCATCTCCTTCCACAGCCCTATGATAAACCTTTCTCTGTTCCAGACTTCAGTGGTTTAGTATTGATGGACCTCACTGTGCATCGGGCACACAGACTTCCATTTTCGGTAACATTCTGATCAATGTGATGTGGTACCTCATGGTAGTTTTGATTTGCATTTCTCTAATAATTAACAGTGCTGAGCATCTTTTCATGTGCCTACTGACCATCTGTATTTCTTCTTTGGAGAAACGTTTAGTTAGGTCTTCTGCCCGTTTTGTGATTGGGTTGTATTTTTGTTGTTGAGCTGTATAAGCTGTTTGTATATTTTGGAGATTAGGTCCATGTCACTTGCATCATTTGCAAATATTTTCTCCCATTCTGTAAGTTGTCTTTTCATTTTGTTTATGATTTCCTTTGCTGTGCAAAAGCTTGTACGTTTGATTAGGTCCCATTTGTTTATTTTTGTTTTTATTTCTACTGCCTTGGGAGCCTGACCTAAGAAAACACTGGTGCAACTTCTGTCAGAAAATGTTTTGTCTATGCTCTCTTCTAGGAGTTTTATGAGGTCATGTCTTATATTTAGGTCTTTAAGCCATTTTTAGTTTTTTTGTATATGGTGTTAGGGAATGTTCTAACTTCATTGATTTACGTGTGGCTGTCCAACTTTCCCAGCACCACTTACTGAAGAGACTGTCTTTTCCCATTGTATATTTTTGCCTCTTTTGTCGAGGACTGATTGACCATAGGTGTGTGGGCCTATTTCTGGGCTTACTATTCTCTTCCGTTGATCCATATGTCTATTTCTGTGCCGGTACCATGCTATTTTGATTACTGTAGCTTTGTAGTATAGTCTGAAGTCTAGGAGGGTTATGCCTTAATATAGAGTCAGGTTTGTTCTTCCCAGGGCTTCCTTTATGGTCCAGTGGTTAAGACTCCACGTTTCCACTGCAAGGGATGCGGGTTTGAGCTCTAGTATAGGAACCAAGATCCCACATACCCCATGGTGCAGCCAAAAAAAATTAACACTTACTCTTCCCTATTACAAATGCCCTGCCCTGGTGGATGCTCAGCCTCCTGGAGCCTGCGTCAGCCTGAAACTAACTGGACACTCGGATGGTGGATGTCCAGGCAGCATGAAGCAGCCTCATGGAAATGATTTCTCATCTGTGAACAGAGGAACTGTAGTACATGGGAGCTGTCCCTCGAGCTGTCACCCACCCGCTGCAGCCGCCTCCTCCCAGCCTCCCTGCCTCTGCCCTGCTTCCCTCCCCTCGCAGTAGTCTGTCCCCAACATGACAGCCTGAAAGAGCGTCTCAAACAGGAGTCTCTGTGGTGGTGGCAGATCCACTGGAAGCTCCCCATGGTCCCTCTGTCGCCCCGGTGTTAAACACCCATTTCTGACCACAGCCAGATGCAGCTCAATGTGGCCGACCTCACTTCCTGCTCCTGAGCACCCAGGCTTCCTGGATCCCCTCCAATGCTGCCATTCCTTGCTGTCTCAGGGCCTTTGTGCAGGCTGTCCCTTCTGCCTGGAAAGCTGTCCTATACTGCTTTTCAGTTAGAAATTTCTTTTTTAAAAAAATTGTATTATTATTTGTTTTTGGCTGTGCTGGCTCTTCCTTGCTGTGCAAGCTTTTCTCTAGTTGTGGCGAGCGGCGGCTACTCTCTAGTTGCGGTATACTGGCTTCTCATCACAGGGGCCTCTGTCGTGAAGCATGGGCTCTAGGGTGCACAGGCTTCAGTAGTTGCGGCTCCTGGGCTCTAGAGCACAGGCTCAGGAGTTGTGACGCACAGACTTACTTGCTCCATTGCATGTGGGATCTTCCTGAACCAGGAATGGAACTCATGTCTCCTACATTGGTAGGCAGGTTCTTTACCACTGAGCCACCAGGGAAGCCCTAGCTAGAGAATTCTAATGGGGCTTTAGCCCCCGACTCACACATCCAGAAGTCCAGACCAGGCTGCAGCCTCTTTTTCGCAATCTATTTATTTTTAGTATTGATCCAATAGACATTTTTCAAGAGTATTTACTTATTTGGCTGGGTCGGGTCTTAGCTGTGGCACACAGGAGCTTTGCTGCATCGTGCAGGACCTTTTGTTGTGATTCCTTGACTCTCCAGTTGTGGTTCATGGGCTCAGGAGTCTGGCACAAGGACTTATTTGCTCCACAGCATGTGGGATCTTAGTTCCCCTACCAGGGCTTGAACCTGCGTCCCCTGCATTGCAGGGTGGATTCTTAAGTACTGAACCACCAAGAAAGTCCTTGCAATCTGTAATTTTTTTTTTTTTTTACAAGTTTTCTTACGGGTTATCTTTTTCACCCACTTGCTTCCTGCCATATTCCTGGGGCCTGACACGTAGCAGATGCTCAAGAAACATTTGCTGACTGAGACGGAATGAAGAGGTGGCCATATCATCAGGCCACATGGGAGAGATTAGCCAAGTCCCACCTTTGCTATTAAACCGATGGCCTGGTTCATGGGACAGGATACCCTGCGTCATCTGACTGCAGGTGTGGTGGACCTGGACTGATTTATGTTGCTCCTTAGGTCCACTTCCTTCTCCTCCCTGGAGTCGCCTCATCCCCTCCCAAGGTGACCAGCTGTTCCTCGGCCCTAAGCCTCCTGGTCGGCTGCTGTCTGCCCTGCACACTGCCCCTCCAGGTAAGGCCCGCTGGGGAACACGCCCCCTCTCCCTGGAGGCACTGATCCCCCCTGGGAAGGGCTTGCAGGCTGTACTCCCAGACATTTTTGGTGTTTTGGCTGTGCTGGGTCTTTGGTGCTGTGCATGGGCTTTCTCTAGTTGCGGCGAGCAGGGTCTCCTCACTAGATGTGGTGTGCGGGCTTCTCACTGTGGTGTTTTGTTGCAGAACACGGGCTCTAGGCACACGACTTCAGCAGTCGCCGCTCAGGCTCTGCAGTTTTGTGGTGCCCCAGGCTTAGTTGTTTCACGTGGGCTCTTGGTTGAACCTGTGCCCCTTGCACTGGCAGGGAGAGTCCTACCCACGGCACTTGACCACCAGGGAAGTCCCTCCAGGGGTCTTTCCGGGCACCGGGTGCACCAGAGGTGGAGCGGGTGTGGGCAGTTCTGATTGACTTGCTAAACCGGGAGGAGCTGCATTTCTCTGTTTCTGTCAAGCTGTCTCTTGCTGGCAAAGCTCTGGCTTAGAACCCCCACTGCTTCTTGGCCCCCATCAGCACCCTAGACCCCTTCCTCTTTCCTACCCCATCCCGTGGGGAGAGGACCTGAGTTGTGGGGAGAAGGGGGTGGATATTGTTCTGTTTATCTGATCTTTATGGTGTCCCAGCATCATGGCATTTTTCAATTCCTTTCTGGGAAAAATATCTCAGGTTCCACTGGGGTGGAATCTCAGCCCTGGCCTCCCCAACCCCCATCCCCCAATCCAGGCTCCTCCTCCCTGACAAGGGCCTCTGTGCCTCCTAGGAGGAGCTGCTATAAACCCAGGACAAACGACTATATTCATTTTAAGTGCATTTCCACACGCTAACCTTCTGTGCATGGCCCCAAACCCCAGCTGCACAAAGTAGGTTGTGGTCAGAGTTCAGCCTCCTTCCTGCTCCTGCCCGGGGTTCTTTCCCCAAAGGTTTGTCTTTTGGGTCTCTTTCCAGAAACTCTGGTGTGAACATGTAATTCTACATCCCACTCTCTTTTCATCACCTGAGGCCACCTGCCAGCTCCTCCATCCCACACCTGGAGGGTTATGCCAGCTATGCCCAACAGAAGTAGCCCACCAGCCATCAGAGTCTTCTTGAATTTTTTTGGCTGCGCTGCACAGCATGTCCTATCTTTTCGCCTTTTCATACTGTTCATGGGGTTCTCAAGGCAAGAATACTGAAGTGGTTTGCCATTCCCTTCTCCAGTAGACCACATTCTGTCAGAACTCTCCACCATGGCCCGTCCGTCTTGGGTGGCCCCACACATCACGGCTTAGTTCATTGAGTTAGACAAAGCTGTGGCCCACTAGTTTAGCCGGTCTAGCCAAAACTAGGTTGGTTAGTTTAACCAGTTAGCCAAAACTAGATTGGCTAGTTTTCTGTGATTATGGTTTCAGCGTGTCTGCCCTCTGACGCCCTCTTGCAATACCTACGGTCTTACTTGGGTTTCTCTTGGACGTGGAGTGTCTCTTCACGGCTGCTCCAGCAAAGCGCAGCCGCTGCTGCTTATCTTGGATGAGGTATCTCCTCACGGCCGCCCCTCCTGACCTTGAACATGGAGTAGCTCCTCTTAGCCCTCCTGCGCCCGTGCAGCAGTATGATAAGCAAAAAGATGGAATACTGAAAGATGAATTCCCCAGGTCGGTAGGTGCCCAATATGCTACTGGAGATCAGTGGAGAAATAACTCCAGAAAGAATGAAGGGATGGAGCCAAAGCAAAAACAACACCCAGTTGTGGATGGGACTGGTGATGGAAGCAAGGTCCGATGCTGTAAAGAGCAATATTGCATAGGAACCTGGAATGTCAGGTCCATGAATCAAGGCAAATTGGAAGTGGTCAAACAGGAGATGGCAAGAGTGAATGTTGACTTTCTAGGAATCAGTGAACTAAGATGGACTGGAATGGGTGAATTTAACTCAGATGACCATTATATCTACTACTGTGGGCAGGAATCCCTTAGAAGAAATGGAGTAGCCATCATGGTAAACAAAAGAGTCCCAAATGCAGTACTTGGATGCAATCTCAAAAACGACAGAATGATCTCTGTTTGTTTCTAAGGCAAACCATTCAATATCATGGTGATCCAAGTCTATGCCCCAACCAGTAACACTGAAGAAGCTGAAGTTGAACGGTTCTATGAAGACCTACAAGACCTCTTAAAACTAACACCCAAAAAAGATGTCCTTTTCATTACAGGGGACTGGAATGCAAAGGCAGGTAGTCAGGAAACACCTGGAGTAACAGGCAAATTTGGCCTTGGAGTACAGAATGAAGCAGGGCAAAGGCTAATAGAGTTTTGCCAAGAGAACGCACTGGTCATAGCAAATACCATCTTCCAACAACACAAGAGAAGACTCTACACAAGGACATCACCAAATGGTCAACACCAAAATCAGACTGATTATATTCTTTGCAGCCAAATATGGAGAAGCTCTATACAGTCAGCAAAAACAAGACCAGGAGCTACCTGTGGCTCAGATCATGAACTCCTTATTGCCAAATTCAGACTTAAATTGAAGAAAGCAGGGAAAACCACTAGACCATTCAGGTATGGCCTAAATCAAATCCCTTATGATTATACAGTGGAAGTGAGAAATAGATTTAAGAGACTAGATCTGATAGACAGAGTACCTGATGAACTATGGACGGAGGTTCGTGACATTGTATAGGAGACAGAGATTAAGAGCATCCCCATGGAAAAGAAATGCAAAAAAGCAAAATGGCTGTCTGAGGAGGCCTTACAAATAGCTGTGAAAAGAAGAGAAGTGAAAAGCAAAGGAGAAAAGGAAAGATATTCCCATCTGAATGCAGAGTTCCAAAGAATAGCAAGGAGAGATTTAAAAAGCCTTCCTCAGCGATCAATGCAAAGAATAGAGGAAAACAACAGAATGGGAAGGACTAGAGATCTCTTCAAGAAAATTGGAGATACCAAGGGAATATTTCATGCCAAGATGGGCTCGATAAAGGACAGAAATGGTATGGCTCTAACAGAAACAGAAGATAATAAGAATAGGTGGCAAGAATACACAGAAGAAATGTACAAAAAAGATCTTCACGACCCAGATAGTCATGATGGTGTGATCACTCACCTACATCCAGACATCTTAGAATGGATGTGGGCCTGGAAGTTAAGTGGGCCTTACAAAGCATCACTACAAACAAAGCTAGTGGAGGAGATGGAATTCCAGTTGAGCTATTTCAGACGAGATCGGGCGCATTCACGGTGGTATGGCCATAGACAGTTGACCTATTTCAAATCCTTAAAGATGATCCTGTGAAAGTGCTACACTCAGTATGCCAGCAGATTTGGAAAACTCAGCAGTGGCCACAGGACTGGAAAAAGTCAGTATTCATTCCAATCCCAAAGAAAAGCAATGCCAAAGAACGCTCAAACTACCACACAATTGCATTCATCTCACACGCTAGTAAAGTAATGCTCAAAATTCTCCAAGCCAGGCTTCAGCAATACATGAACCGTGAACTTCCAGATGTTCAAGCTGGTTTTAGAAAAGGCAGAGGAACCAGAGCTCAAATTGCCAACATCTGCTGGATCATTGAAAAAGCAAGAGAGTTCCAGAAAAACATCTATTTCTGCTTTATTGACTATGCCAAAGCCTTTGACTGTGTGGATCACAATAAACTGTGGAAAATTCTGAAAGAGATGGGAATACCAGACCATTTGACCTGTCTCTTGAGAAACCAATATGCAGGTCAGGAAGCAACAGTTAGAACTGGACATGGAACAACAGGCTGGTTCCAAATAGAAAAGGAGTACGTCAAGGCTGTATATTGTCACCCTGCTTATTTAACTTATATACAGAGTACATCATGAGAAATGCTGGGCTGGAGGAAGCACAAGCTGGAATCAAGATTGCCGGGAAAAATATCAATAACCTCAGATATGCAGACAACACCACCCTTATGGCAGAAAGTGAAGAGGAACTAAAGAGCCTCTTGATGAAAGTGAAAGAGGAGAGTGAAAAAGTTGACTTAAAGCTCAACATTCAGAAAACTAAGATCATGGCATCTGGTCCCATTACTTCATGGGAAATAGATGGGGAAACAGTGTCAGACTTTATTTTTCTGGGCTCCAAAATCACCGCAAATGGTGATTGCAGCAATGAAATTAAAAGATGCTTACTCCTTGGAAGGAAAGTTATGACCAACCTAGATAGTATATTTAAAAGCAGAGACATTACTTTGCCAACAAAGGTCTGTCTAGTTAAGGCTATGATTTTTCCATGGTCATGTATGGATGTGAGAGTTGGACAGTGAAGAAAGCTGAGCACCAAAGAATTGATGCTTTTGAACTGTGCTGTTGGAGGAGACTCTCGAGAGTCCCTTGGACTGCAAGGAGATCCAACCAGTCCATCCTAAAGGAGATCAGTCCTGGGTATTCACTGGAAGGACTGATGTTGAAGCTGAAACTCCAATACATTGGCCACCTGATGCGAAGAGCTGACTCATTGGAAAAGACCCTGATGCTGGAGGGATTGGGGGCAGGGGGAGAAGGGGATGACAGAGGATGAGATGGCTGGATGGCATCACCCAGTCAATGGACATGGGTTTGGGTGGACTCCGGGAGTTGGTGATGGACAGGGAGGCCTGGCATGCTGCGATTCATGGGGTCGCATGACTGAGCGACTGAACTGAACTGAACTGTACTGCACAGCATATGGTATCTTAGTTCCCCAACCAGGGATGGAACCCTTGCCCTCAGCAGTGAGAGTGCAGAGTACTAACCACTGGACCGCCAGGGCAGTTCCAAGCTAGTATTATTCCAATGTGAAATCGACAGAAGTATTGAGATAATTTTAGTCCCATTTGCATCCCAAGTCTTGGAATTGTGCTCAGTCACTCAGTTGTGTCCAACTTTTTGCAACCCTATGGACTGTAGCCCACCAGTCTGTGGGATTTTTCTGGCAAGAATACTGGAGTGCATTGCCATTTCCTCCTCCAGGGGATCTTCCTGACCCAGGGATTGAACCCATGTCTCCTGTGTCTCCTGCACTGTAGGCAGATTCTTTACTGCTGAGCCACTGGGGAAGCCCAAGTCTTAGAAACTGGAGTGTATCTTACACCAATAGCACACCTAATCCGGACACTCACTTTTCATTGTAGATCCTTGATCTTTAATTAGACTTTGTAAAAATGTCCTGTGGGAGCAGATTTACCCCTCCAAGATGTCCCAAATATTCTGTCAGGATTTCCAGTTGTTGAATTGACTATCAGAGATTGATTTTGGTGGAGTTTTGTTGCAGGGGACAGGTGGACATTTGTTTTTGGTTTTTTTTTGCCTCATCTTGGGCATGTGGGATCTAGTTCCCTGACCAGGGTTTGAACCCATGCCCCCTGCAGTGGAAGTGCAGAGTTTTAAACCACTGGACCCACCAATGTTTTTACTTTTTATCTTGATATTGTCTTCAATGTACAGAATAGGGAAGCTTTTCTTAATTTAATTTAGCTTAATGCTAACAGTTTATCCAACACAACTGCTATATTTCAAGGGCTCGAGAGCCAGAGGGGTGCACCCTATGGGGCAGACAAATAACATTTCCACGATAGCAGAACGTTCTTGCAGACAGCACCAGGTTTTAAACTGGAGCTCCACGTTCAACACGGGAGTACAGTTCAGTTCAGTTCAGTTCAGTCGCTCAGTTGTGTCTGACTCTTTGCAACCCTGTGAACCGCAGCACACCAGGCCTCCCTGTCGATCACCAACTCCCGGAGTCCACCCAAACCCATGTCCATCAAGTTGATGATGCCATCCAACTATCTCATCCTCTGTTGTCCCCTTCTCCTCCTGCCCCCAATCTCTCCCAGCATCAGGGTCTTTTCCAATGAGTCATCTCTTCGCATCAGGTGGCCAATATATTGGAGTTTCAGCTTCAACATCAGTCCTTCCAGTGAACACCCAGGACTGATCTCCTTTAGGATGGACTGGTTGGATCTCCTTGCAGTCCAAGGGACTCTCAAGAGTCTCCTCCAACAGCACAGTTCAAAAGCATCAATTCTACGGTGCTCAGGTTTCTTCACAGTTCAACTCTCACATCCGTATGTGACCACTGGAAAAACCATAGCCCTGACTAGACGGACCTTTGTTGGCAAAGTAATATCTCCGCTTTTTAATATGCTATCTAAGTTGGTCATAACTTTCCTTCCAAGGAGTAAGCGTCTTTTAATTTCATTGCTGCAATCACCATCTGCAGTGATTTTGGAGCCCAGAAAAATAAAGTCTGACACTGTTTCCACTGTTTCCCCATCTATTTCCCATGAAGTAATGGGACCAGATGCCATGATCTTAGTTTTCTGAATGTTGAGCTTTAAGTCAACTTTTTCACTCTCCTCTTTCACTTTCATCAAGAGGCTCTTTAGTTCCTCTTCACTTTCTGCCATAAGGGTGGTATTGTCTGCATATCTGAGGTTATTGATATTTTTCCCGGCAATCTTGATTCCAGCTTGTGCTTCCTCCAGCCCAGCATTTCTCATGATGTACTCTGCATATAAGTTAAATAAGCAGGGTGGCAATATACAGCCTTGACGTACTCCTTTTCCTATTTGGAACCAGTTCCATGTCCAGTTCTAACTGTTGCTTCCTGACCTGCATGTAGGTTTCTCAAGAGGCAGGTCAGGTGATCTGGTATGCACATCTCTTTCAGAATTTGAGTGCAGCGGCGGCTGTGACGGTGCACGAGCGCAGCCAAGAGGAGCTACCCCGCGCCCAAGGTCAGGGGCGGTGGCCGGGGTGGGGTAAGGAGCAGCGGCTGCGCTTTGCTGTAACAGCCGTGAAGAGAGACCCCACGTCCAAGGTAAGAGAAACCCAAGTAAGACGGTAGGCACTGAGAGAGGGGATCAGGGGGCAGACAAACTGAAACTACAGTCACGGACAACTAGCCAGTCTGAATACGGGAAAGGAGTTTGCAATTACATTAAAAGAGAAGAGTTCAGATTCTGGATCATAAGTGCTCCAGCTTTGTGTTTTGGGGCAAGAGACACACCTATTGCTCTGAACCTCTGTTTTCTCATCTGTAAAAAGGGCGACTCCATGGCCGCAGGAAGTGGAGGGGCACAGGGCTAAGGTCCTAGATTTTTGCTCCCGCGGTTGGGATCTGGAGACTGGGAGGGCTTTGTGACAGCTTGCAGGAACAGAAAGGACCAGGGAGTGGACCAAGAGACACCCAGGATCCCGTAGTGCATGACCAGGGATGGGAGGTGTCTTGAGTGATTATTCCCTGAGCACTTCCTGTCCTCTCCCCGCAAACTGTTCAGGTTCACTGTCACCTTCGGGCCTCAGCATTGGCTGTTTTGTCCACCAGGAATGTCCTTTCCCCCAAATCGTATACTTCCTGGTGAGCCCTCTAACATAATTCCATTGGACTCCTCCCAGACGGAGTCTTGGCTCCAAGCCTCAACTCCAGGGTTCTGGGGAGCATCCCGTAACCAGCCCTGTCTTCTCCCTAGGCTGGGGAAGACTCTGGGGAAGCTAAGAAAGGGCAAGGGCAAAGTCACGGTCAGGGTGGGACCTGATAACCATTGGAATGTACCCTAGGTCAAAAGGTTGTGTGACCTGGTGGGTAGGAGAGCGTGGACTCTAGGGCCAGCTCTGCTGTTTTCTCTGAGTCCCTTAGCCTCAGTTTTCTCATCTGTAAAATAGAAATAACCCACATCTGCCCACTAGGCCTGTGTGTTATTGGGTTTTTTTTTTAAAATATTTATTCATTTATTTGGCTGTACCAGGTCTTAGTTGTGACACAAGGCATCATCAATCTTTATTGCAGCATGCCAGGATCTTTAGTTGTGGCATGCAGGATCTAGTTCCCTGATCAGGGATCAAACCCCAGACCCCTGCATTGGGAGCTCAGAATCTTAGCCACTGGACCACCAGGGAAGTCCCTGGGCATGTGTTATTATCCTTCTTGTCAAAGATGCCATGTTCACTCTCCCCTCCTCCCAGCTGCTCCAAAGCATGTATCCACCCGGCTGCGCCAAGGTGAAGTGTTCCTGGCACCACTGTCTTCCTGGGCTGCTGCTGCAGCTGCTCTTGGCTCTGTGCTTCTTCTCTTATCTGCGTGTGTCTCAAGATAAGCCCAAGCCCACGTGGGTCTCTGAACTGGGGGCCCCTTCCCAGGCCACTGAGGGGTCCCCCTCCCGCCTGCCCCTGCGTGTCCTGCTGTGGACGTGGCCGTTCAATCAGCCAGTGGCTCTGTCCCGCTGCTCGGAGCTGTGGCCTGGCACAGCTGACTGCCAGCTGACCGTCAACCGCAGCGAGTACCCTCAGGCGGATGCGGTCCTCGTGCACCACCGGGAGGTCAGCAGCCGGCCCCAGATGCAGCTCCCGCCTTCCCCGCGGCCCCCTGGCCAGCGCTGGGTTTGGTTCAGCATGGAATCACCCAGCAACTGCTTGAAACTGAAGGACCTAGATGGCTACTTCAACCTCACCATGTCCTACCGCCGGGACTCAGATATCTTCATGCCCTACGGCTGGCTCGAGCCGTGGTCCGGCCAGCCGGTGGAGACACTGCTCAACATCTCGGCCAAGACCAAGCTGGTGGCCTGGGTGGTGTCCAACTGGAGGAAAGACTCTACCAGGGTGCAGTACTACGAGCTGCTGAAGCCACACCTCCAAGTGGATGTGTACGGACGCTCCCACACGCCACTGCCCTACAAGCTCATGGCCAAGCAGCTGTCCCAGTACAAGTTCTACCTGGCTTTTGAGAACTCCCTGCACCCCGACTACATCACAGAGAAGCTGTGGAAGAATGCCCTGCAGGCATGGGCTGTGCCAGTGGTCCTGGGCCCCAGCCGGGTCAACTATGAACAGTTCCTGCCACCCAAAGCCTTCATCCACGTCGAAGACTTCCGGAGCCCCAAGGACCTGGCCCAGTACTTGCTAGCACTGGACAAGGACCACACCAGCTACCTGAACTACTTCCGGTGGCGGGAGACACTGCGGCCTCGGTCCTTCTCCTGGGCCCTGATGTTCTGTAAGGCCTGCTGGAAGCTGCAGCAGGAGCCCAGGTACCAGACGGTGCCCAGTATTGCGTCTTGGTTCCAGTGAGCTGGCCAGCCTGGCGCCTGCACTGCTGAGGATCTGGGGACCTGGGTGGCTGGAGCTCTCCCTTACCTGGGGCTTCACCTACTGGGCACCTCTGCTGCCAGGGGTCTTTCCTCCCTGGGAGCTCGCTTGCTAGGAAATTTACCTGGTGGGGGCAGGGGTGAGTTGCCAGGGGCTATGGCTGCCCCTGGGGAACTGGCCTTGGCATCTTGCCCGCTGGTGATGGCTCTGGTGGACTGGTTTGTGATTACTGCTGCTGTTGATGAACCGCCTCTGGGGTATTAAGGCTGGCAATACTGACGCCATTTTCCAGATGGGAATGCTCTGAGGAAAACTGGCGTGTCCTCCCTTATTCCACACCAGCATTCTCCCTCCAGGGCAACTCTGCTCCCAGGGGTCACTCACAGGGTCTGGCAACATCTGTACTTGTCACAAATGGGGTGGGCTGATAGCATCCAGTGGATGGGGAGCCAGACATCCTGCCCAAAAGTCTACGGCACCCAGAATGGCCCTGCACTTGGAAGAACAGACCGGCCCCAAGTGTTCAGAGGTAGGAAAAACCCTCAGGCAGGGTGGGAAGACCACCGGAGCAGGTGAGAGTGGGGGTGGGGCCATCTGGGAGGTCACGTAGGGCAAGGTTGAGACAAGCGAATCTTCTATACCCACTGCAAGGAAACAGGAGGGGCAGGGCATGCCCCCAAACGAGGTTTGCGCATGGTTCTAAGCCCCATGTGAGTGGCAGTCTCTGCGTCGAGAGAGAGAGAGAGAGAGAGACAGAGAGAGAGACAGAGAGAGAGACAGAGAGAGAGAGAGAGAGACAGAGAGAGAGGGAGAGACAGAGAGAGAGAGAGAGAGAGAGAGAGAGAGAGAGAGAGAGAGACAGAGAGAGAGAGAGAGAGAGACAGAGAGAGAGAGAGAGAGAGAGAGAGAGAGAGAGAGAGAGAGAGACAGAGAGAGAGAGAGAGAGACAGAGAGAGACAGAGAGAGAGAGAGAGACAGAGAGAGAGACAGAGAGAGAGAGAGAGAGACAGAGAGAGAGACAGAGAGAGAGAGAGAGAGACAGAGAGAGAGAGAGACAGAGAAAGAGAGAGACAGACACATGCACTGCTGAAAACCCCAGCCCTGGGTTCTACGAGGGCAGCTCTTGTTTATGTTCCAGTTCTCTGGTTGGCCAGTGCCTTGTGGTTGGATCTGGGTGGGAGACAGGGAGGCTGTGGTCCCAGGAGGCCCCCCCCCCCCCCCACACACACACACAAGGCAGCCAAGCTTCAGGGACCACAGGCCCAAGCATCAGTTGATTTTCCTGGTGTGTCCTGGGCTGAGCAACTTCCGACTCTGAGGCTCACGGCCTTCTAGGATGGGGAAACTGAGGCTCAGCTTCCTTGGATGCTGGGAACTCTGGCCTCTCTGCCATGGCCGCCAGGCTGAGTCAGCCCGAATGATGTAGGAATCCACCACCCCAAACCTCAGAGTCAAAAGACTGCGGGGGTGGGTGGGGACCCCAGCCAGCCAGCATGCTCTGAAACTGCCTTCCAAGCTGACCACCCACGGTCTGGGGCCTGGCCTCCAAGCGCTGCTCTTGGGCTTTCCTGGAAGTCCTGCATATTAGCTGACTCCAGTGGGTCCAGCTGCCGCAACGGCAAAAAAGAAGGCTGGAAAGCAGGAAGCTGGGGATGTTCCTGCCCAGCCGGGTGAGCCTCCCTGGGTGGAGCATCTGATCTGAGTCTCCCAGCATCGGGATGGGGATTGGGTCTGTGAAGGACGCCATGTTTAGGTTCTAGAAGGTGGTCCTTAGCACAGCAGCGAGGAGGCCAGTCTAGGAGACACACAGAAAGGAGAGGGTGGGGCTATTCTTTTGAGAACCCCAGTCTAGAGTGGGAGGATGGAAGAGAAGGGACTGTGCCCTTAGACAAACTGGGCAAAGGGGCAATTGTGCCTTGGAGACATTCCCCTGCCACCCAGTCTGAGGGGAAGAAGGGTAGGAGTCCACTCCATCTGGTCTCCCCGTGAGCCAGGCCTGGGCTTGCAGCAGCCACTCTCTTGCCCGCCCTCCTCAGCCCATGTGACCAGCAGACCCCTCTCTGCCTGCTAGGAACCCAACACCCTGTGCCCATTCTGGGCGCGCCAAGCATCAAGGTGACACCATGGGCAAATCTAAACACCGCATCACGCTTTTTCCATCTTCCACGGGGGCTCCTGGAAAATTCTCCCTCGAGCTCTGGCCAAAGGCTTTATGGCCCCAGGACCTAGGTCCCTGGGGACCCAGCTGTGCCCCAGCAAGCGCCGGTTTTGGGCTAGATGGTGTTGGCGCCTGCCCCAGACCTATCCCCCGCTGGGAGATGGGCAGCGTGGATATTTTTAGCTAGTGAAAGGAGATAGTGGCTCTGAGTTCACCCTGGTGGGAGCTGACCAGGCCCGAAGAGGTCTGTTGGGTGAGGGAGATTTGGACCACTTGGACCTCAGTTTTTCCATCTGCACTGTGGCTCAATCTTTCCTACCCAGAAGGACACCTTGCCGGGGAGTAGGCTAGGACTCACCTGGAAGAGGCAAGAGAGCCTGTAGAGAGACGCGAAAGAAGGTCCCCGTGGACATCCCCCATTCAGCCCCTCTTCCCTTTCTGTACGCCTGAAAAAAGCCGTCTTTCTTTCCCCCGGGCCCAAAGCAAATGGGATCCTCCCACCATAGCGCAGGTGGTACCCGTCCCCCTCTTCCCAATGGAAATGGCGTCTCCTCCCCGTAGGCCCTCATGCCGCAGCGCCGAATCACAACCCCGGCTGGATTTTCCACACTTTATCTTGGTACAGTTAACGCGAGAGTCCTGAGCCCTGGACGGCATCTCCTGCGCGTGGGTAGTCTGTCGCGGGGCTTGCCAGGCGGGACCGTGGGTGCCGTCGGGGCGGAGGCCGTGGCCGCCATCTCTCCGGGCCGGCTGAGGTAGGGTCACACGCAGGCGCACTCGCGCGCCGACAGCTCGTGGACCGTGTGGTAGCGACTGTGCGTGTCCAAAAAGGACACTTCGTCCTCGTAGGCCGTCGGGCGGCAGCAGGGCTGAGCGCGCACACGCTCGCGCCGCACTCGCCGCCGCTGGCGCAGGCGCCGCAGCCCCAGGTCGTAGACGCGCGCGGCCGCCTCGCACGCGCCTGCGCAGTAGCGGAACAGCACTGTCTCTTCGGACGCGTAGCCCAGGCCCAGCTCGCTCACGCGGACCTCGAGCTCGCGCAGCCCGCACGGCCGTGTCCCCGACCGCGCACGCGCGCGTCGCCGCCGGGGCCCCGCCCGACGGCGCGGACCAGGGGACCGCCCGGCCCAGGGCGTCAGTTCTCGAAGTTCCACCGCGTCCGGGGCGCCCTGCAGCAGTGCACGGTCTGCGAGGGGATAGAGAAGGGCCGGGGGGTCAGTGGGTGGATGCATGGGAAGGAGCGCCATATCTACGCTGTTCCTCTGCGAAGAGGGACCTGGTGGTGACTCAGGTGCTAGTGCACCCTCTCCCGACCACATCTTATCTTGCTCCCTGATTCCGGCTCATGCACCCTTTCTGGGAGGCGTGTGTGTAAGGGAAGGGTTGCATATCCAGGCCCCCAGGCTAGGTCCCTAAGGCTAAGAGCACTCTTCTCTGAAGCCTACACCTAAGATGGACTGCCCAGAACCATTTCCTGTACCACATACCAGTCTGCCCCAACTTGAGCTGAGCCGACCCGGTGTCTGTCTCCCTGTGGGCACACCCCTCCACCACTCTCTGTGGACCCCATCCCTATGCAGGGCAGCACTGGAAATTCCTCCCTTGTTCACTGAACTGCTCTCACCTCACTGGAGAAAAAAAAAGGAGGGGGGTCACTCAGCAGGGGGTGTAGTGAACCAAATCCTGGTCCCTCCTGGGCCCCAGCTGTCCCCACCCCATGCTGGTTGCCCCAGGACACTGGCACGTGCTCTCTGAGCAGTGTTGGGGGCCTGCTTCCCACACCCCAACCCCCTACTTTGGTTGAGCTGTCATGGGTCTCTCACTCCCTCTCTGGGATCCCCACCCAAACCTCTGCATCTTCTCTGAACCTCTGGCCTGTTCACAACACCTCTCCCTCCCCGCATCCCTCCTGCTCCACCGTGTAGCGGTACTCAGTTTCCCCTTTCACCACACCAGATGAGGCGTGTGAGCTTCTCAACATGCACAGGGGAGCAGCAGCCACTGAGACTGTGTGTTGGCCCTACCACATGGGGTGACTGCAGCTTCTGTCAGGGGCTCCCCCCATTTACCGGTGAGGGAACCGGGCATCCAGAGGGGCAAAGAGGTGCCTAAGACCACACCACTGGCAGGTGGCAGAGAGAAAACCAAACAGTCTTCCCACTTCCATCCTGTGCCCAAGTTTGGTGCACGTCCAACCCTCTCCTCCCACAACTGCCGGGAGGTGCCCTGAGCCATAGATTCCCAGGGCTCCACGGCCTAAATTTATTTCCCAAGCGGCTGGTCCTGCCCCAGTGCTCCTCAGCCCCAGGAGAGAAGTGTAGACGTCGGAATGGCAGGCAGCGCTGAACTGACACTGGGTCTGCAGACAGGGGGATCCCAGCCCCTGAGCAGGTGACACTCACTCTTATGGTTGAGAGAGGAAATCCGGAGTTTAAGCTCCCACCTGCCCCCAAGGCTGGCGCACCTGGCTGTCAAAAGAAATAGCTTCCTAGGAGGCCCAAGGGGTAAGGGCTGTCTGTCACCCTGGGAGCTGTCTGCTCCCATGGCGGGTCTCAAGAGCAGACAAGCCCCAGTTCTGAGCCTTGCTCTGCCCACTCTGAGCCTTGTAGTTTCAGGCAGATGACAACCCTACTTTCGTTGCACCCGTTGTACCCTGCTGTACCCTACTTTCATTGTTTGCTCAGTGAGACTTGCAGAGTCCCTACTTTGGCTGGGGCTGGGAGGGTAGAAATGGGGGGCCACCCAACAGCATCTTCTGGGAGATGGGTAGGAGTAGGGTGGCAAGCACTGCTTGCTCTGGGATCAGGGTGAGCCTAGCTCACTAACGATGCCTAAAATTCCACCAGTGTGCCCACCCCAAAGATGTGTGTCTAGAGTTAATTCATGGGATTGTCAGGTTAAGATACAGATCCCCGGTTCAGTGTGAATTTCAGATAAACAATAATCTTCTAGTATATCTGTCCTTCCAGCAGGCCTGGCCATGTGCACAGGGTCTGGAATACAAGGAGATGATGTCCACACCTCCCTGGCCCAAGCCTGAGATTCCTCCATCAGTGCATTAATCCCAGAACCTAGAACACTGGGATTCTGGGGTATGGAAATCCATGTCCTTCCTCCAGTGGGACTGGATCCGGGGACAGGATGCAGGGCAGGCAGGACCCGACAGTGGGCCGAGATCCTCCCCGGTACCTGAAATTCCACCACTGGGCCTTTGCCCCCAGGGCCTGGAGCACTAGCTTTGGGGAGCCTGGGTCTCTGGGACCCAGTGTCCTGGGAAGGATTTAGCAGCCTGAAGCGGGGAGTGGTGGGGGCGGAAGTGGAGCTTGCGCCGGAGGCCACCCTTGTCCATTGTGAAGACAAGAAAGAAGGACTGTGTGGGCCGGCAGGGCGGGTGCAGACTTGCACACAGGCGTGCATGCACCCCCTACCCACGGGGCCCACGCACGCTCCCCTGCTCACACCTAATCCCCATCCACCCACATGGATGCACGTGTGGACACACCCGTGCACACACTAAGTCAGGGCCCACACATGGCTCCGGCCCCACAGACCCTGCCCGGCAGGCATCAGGGGCGAGTGGGGAGCTGGACCATGCAGCCACACACCCCAGGGTTGGCATTTCCACTTTTCTACCTCCTAACCTTTTCCCACATCGTTCTCGCCCATCCTCTGTTCCTCTATGTCTGTCTTTCTCCCCATTTCTAGGACTCGTCCTATTTCTAGGTCTTTCTCTGCCTCCCCTGTCCCCGCCCCCGGCAGGTCACTAGGGCCTCGGGTCCAGCCTCCCTCTTCCTCCACCCCCCCACTGTGCTGCAGGGGCCGCCCAGGCCGAATGCCCAGGTCTAATCTCCATCTGGCCCCCGGGCCCCTCAGGGCGAGAGCCTAATTCCTTGTGACAGCTGAGCCGAGGGACCCCAGTTCCCAGCAACCATCCCCTCTGACACCCCTGCCAGGCCGTTGAGGGGATTTGCACCCTCCCTCCACCCCATCTAAAGTAAGCCTCTGTGGCCCCGCTCCACTGTGTACAACATTCCACTATTATGGTCGCTGCGATGTTGGGGGTATCTGACTCAAGACAGGGGGCGGGGGAGGGCTTACACTGGGCCAGACGGGCGATTCGGGCGTCCAGGGTGCGAGGTGGCCGGCGCAAGGGGGCCAGCGCAGGTCCGAGGCGGTGGCCGAGGAGCAGGCCCTCCCGACACATCCAGATGGAGAGCACGGAGCTGCAGAGCACCGAGGCCAGGGCCGCTGCCTTCCAGCGCTGCATCCTCAGCCTGCGTCCACGGGGTGGTCAGCCACACGGCCTCCGTCGTCTGTCTGTCAGGCAACAAACGATCGGGCACAGGGTGCTGGACCAGCTAGTGGGGATACGGTGGGGCCCCTGAATTGGAACCACTCCTGCTTAATGACCAATAATAATATAGAAGGGATTCATCTAGGAACCACTGAACAAGGTTGTGGGAAGTGCTGCCAGGGAGGAGGTGGGCACTGCGCCAGGGGTAACCTGGGAACCGCCCCCATCTGGGCGTCCCCAGAGTGCTTTCCCGAGGATTGAGGAAAGTTGAGACTTGAGCAAAGGTAGGAGCTAGCCAGGCAGAAGAGAATGGCATCTCAGGCAGGGGCAACAGCCGGTGCAAAGGTCCTGAGGCGTGACCCGGGGTGGCCAATCCAGCCAGGAGGCTGCCGTGGCTGGAACCCAGGGAGTCTGGGGAAGAGTGGAAGGTGAGGACATCCCCAGCAGGGGGCACTGTGGGACAAGGGTGGTGAGGAGAGGTGGTGCTTAGCATAGGTACAGTCTGGGAGGCTGGAGCCCTCGGGTTGAGCCATATTAATGTCCCTGGAAGTGCCTTTCCGCCCTGCTCTGGGCCTAGATTCCCTGCCCCCCGCCCCAGACAAATAGATGCCCAGAAGTGGGCAGCAATGGACCAAAGCTGCCCTCAACCCACCTCCAGGCCTTTGTACAAGTGAGTCCTTCCATCCAGAACATTCTCTTCTCCACTGCCGCCCACTCCCATTCCACTTTCGGTCCTAGCTTAGACGGTGCCTCCCCCGGGAAGCTTGCCTTGATTGCTCCTCCTCCCCAGCCCCAGGCCCGTGCAAGGGCACTCTCTGGGTCCCCACAACGTCTAAGCTTCCTCTACTGGGGCACCGATTACTCAGTGTTGTGGTTGCCTAGTCGCGTCATGCTTACAGTAGATGTTTAATAACTCCTGCGTACCCCTACACCCCCACCCTGTCTGAGAAGCTCCCCGCCACTGAGCGGCCTCCAGCCCGCGTTTACATTACCCCGCCGGCCGCCCGGCGCGGGGCCTGGCGGCCGGCCCGGTGTAAACATTTACACGGAGCGATGAAAGCCGGGCTGGACGACGGTCAGCGCCCCGGCTCCGCGGCGGGGTGCTGGGCGCCCCCCCGCGCGCGCGCGCGCGCGCGCCTCGGGCCACACAGGCTGACCTGTGCGCTACCCAGAGCAGTTCATTGCGTGCTATTTGCATTTCATTTGCGTGTGATGTGCCAGTGTCGGTGGAGGGGGGCGGGGCGTGGTTAAGAGCAGTAAGTTTGGAACCGCCTCTCCCCCCGCCCCAAGGATGCACCCGCACAGGACCTGCACCAGACAGTAAGTAACGGAGAACGCTTGTTAACCCCGTTGTGTACCAGAACCGGTGCTGGGCCCAGGAAGGAGGCATTGTAACCTCCATTTTACAACTGGAGAAACAGGCACGAAAGAGAGGCTTGGTCAAGGGCACAGCTAGGAAATGATCTAGAGACTCATACCCGGATTCTTTGTCACAGTGCTCCACGTGGGCGGAGCAAATGCTCTGGAGTCATTCTGAGGACCTGCCACTGTTGGTGGTATTGCATTTTTTTTTTTTTTTTTGCATGAGGCATGCAGGATCTTCTCCAGCCAAGTGATGGAACAGGTGCCCCTGGCATTGGGAGCGCAGAGTCTTAACCACTGGACTCCTAGGGAAGTCCGTGGTGGTATTTGATACTGCTGTTATTATTACTGTGGTGATAATGTTATTACTGTCAGTGGGGTGATGGATAATGAGGGTCCCAACCTGGGGCCATGTAAACAAACCCTGGACCAGCCTGGAGTGCTGTGGACACAGCATGTGCAAAGGCCCTAGGGCAGGGCCATGCTTGGCTGGTTGAAGGAATCATCAGGACAACCCCATGTCGCTGGAGCAAAGTGAACAAGGGGAGGTGAAGGCAGGGAGGTGAGGAGGACAGGTTGTGCAGGTCATGCAGCCTTGTGGGTTGGGAGAAGACTTCATTCTCAAGGTTGTGCAGCAAACAGGTCAGTCTTGGCATTTATCAAGTGCCCAAACCCACCGCCTTTACTCTTAATGAGCCCCTACTTGATGCCAGATCCCATTGTACAAATTTAATGCACATTATTAAGTCATTTTAACTTCACAAGAGTCCTTATTCCCATTTTACAGATGGAAAAACTGAGGCCCCGAGTGGCAAAGTGACCTGCCCGGGGTCACAGAGCTAAGAGGAGAACTCTGGTGGCCTCACCCACCCTGGCAGGGGGAGACAGGGAAACCCCCCAGGTGCAAGACCTCTGGTCGTCACACCCAATTCTTGGAGTGGTGTGCCTCAGTTTCCCTGTTAGATTGGAACAAGGTCCCTGTACAGCACTAGTATAAAACAGGGGGCTGAAAGGATAGATGGGTCTCCAGCCCTGAGATGGCCCAGCCACAGGAGCCCCTGGTGGCCTTGAAGCTCCAGACCTCCTGGAGCTCTGAGGGGGATGGGAAAGCAGGGGACTGCTGGTGGAGGGGAACTGGCAGGCACAGCTGATAAGCATCTGCAACAATGGGCCTTTCTGTATGGGGGTCACCCAACTGGTTTGTCTCTGGCATGGACCTGATGGGGAGCGGGTATGGCGGAGGGCATGGAGGAGACCAGGTGTGCATGATCTGTGTGCTTGTGTCATGGGGAAGGTGGGCACTCACACAGCACACTTGGGGGTTCATATTCACACCCAGCCTTCCCAGACTCACACACACTGACTCACTCAGCACACGTGTGTGCGCACACACACACTCTCTCTCATGTGTGCCCAATCACTGTTGCATGCACACTTTCAGACACTGCCCAGCTCACACATTCCAACATGCTCAGATGCCATCCTGCTTACACACTCAGTGGTCTCACTCACCCTCAAACAGAATTCCACTCACATGCTTGAACACAACCACACACTCAGGTGTTTTCCCACCTAGAACATGACCACACACTCAAACATCATCACACCCTCACACCTGAACATCACTGCACTCACATGCTAGCATGTTTCATACTCTCACATGTAGGCATTTTACTCACAAACATAGCATTCAAGCGCTACCACTCACTAGTATTTGCACACACGCACACACATCCTGATTGGCCCTTGGGAGCTCCCCTGATCACACCCCTTACACTCTCTCATGCCCATGGGAGCTTTCACACACCCTTGAGACTCACACTCCCACACAAATCAAGCACCTGCACACTCAGACACATATTGTCTCTTGCACACTGACACAGAGAATGGGCACGCCACACACGTGCCGCCTCCAAGCCATCCCTTGAGGACTTGAACTTGTGCGTGCACAGGCATGCCTGTTATCACCTGCATCCTATACTCCAGCCACACTCGTGCAAACAGGCGTGCAGACACAAACATCCTGCCAGTGCTGGGGGCCCTTGTCTGCAGATTCCAGGCGGCACTGAGCAGTGGAGCCACAGGAGGTTGCGAGTGGGGAGAGGGGAGTGTGGGAGCAGAATGACCCAGAGGAAAGGGCCTGCTCTGCCCACACCTGCTGGCATTTCAAGTGTCACCCATCTGCCAGACAGGACCTGGTCAGGGGTCCCCTCTCAAGCCAACAATGTCCAGACCCTGGAGAATCCTCATTGCCTAAGGAAGGGGGCATCTCCCTTCATGGGGGTCAGGTCAGTCTGAACTGCAGCAAGGATGACCTCTGGAATGACCTCAACTTCTAGCTGGAGGCCACAGAGTCCCCAGCGCTGGGAGGGAGGGGAAACTGCGGCTCAGAGAGGGGTGATGAACAGCCCGTAGACACACAGCCAGCTGGATCTTTCCAGTTATCCAAGGAGCAGACAATTAGGGTGAGGGTGTGGGGGTGTTCCTGGCAGCTTCTTTGATGGTGCCAGGAAACAATGTTCGTTATCTTGATGTCCCGGCAACGCTCCAAGTTTCCACCTTTCCACAGAGCTTCCCAGGGAACACCCACCAGGCATACCTGTTCCCAGGGTCACCAGCCTTCAGCCTGCAGAGCCGCCGGCCTCAGGGAGGAACCTGCTTCATGCTTGTTCCCAGGGAGAGGTTGGAGGGGAGGGGAACCCTCCGCCCACCCATTCATCTCTCCAGTCTGGGAGAGGCATGCCTGTCTCCATCAGGCAAACTCCTACTCATCCTTCAAAGTCCCAGCTCCTATAGCCCCTCCTCCTGAAAGCCATGCCTGCTCCCTATCTATCCCCACAGCTGCAGGGTCTTCACTCTTGCCCAGCTCTGCCAGCATAGTGTGTGGATCCATATCTGTTTTTGCTGGACAGGAGGAGTTTCTGGAGGGACAGCCTGGGCTGGGTCCCCTCAAAGCAAAGATGGACATTGAGAATTCCATCCACAGTCACCAGGCTTTTGCCCGTGTGGTGCCTCCCTCCACTAACACTGTTCTCCCCTTGCACTTCACTCCCAGATCTGCCTCTGGTCTTCCTGTATCTCTGTTCCCCCAACTTCAGAAAGGGTCTGAGGAGGTCCGCCCCACACTATAGGAATGACCAGGTTGCATGTGGGGCTGTCATTGCCACCCACGGGCAGAACAAGCCAGGCTGGGAAGCCATGTGGGCAGTAGTGGGGTTGGCCACACCTGCGGGCCAGCCCCTGGAGAAGGGTGTGTCTGGATGCTGCGGCACCTGGGGTCCAGACAGCTGAACTCGCATCCATGTTCTGCCTCTTCCTGGCTGGATCACATGGCAAGGGAGCTGTGTGGCAAGCACACAGCTCCTCCCCTGGCAAGCTCCTCCCCTTCTCTGAGCCCCAGTTTCCCATCTGTACAATGGGCTGCCCAGGACACCTCCTCATCTGGAGGGCCATTTTTGTTCAGTGAAGTCCTGCAGGCCTGGCCAACGGCAGCAGCGGGGCCCAGGTGTCAGACGTGGGTGCTTGCACGCCCTTCTCTGTCTCCTCCATCAATCCTCCAGCTCTGGGGCTGGCAGCTGGGCCCATTCCCCGGGCAGCCTTGCTCATTTCATTTACCCCAGATGGCCCCTGGGGGTTCCCTAGGGATCTACTGATGGGGAAACTGAGGCCCCATTTCATGATGAGGAAACGGGTGGGACTTGGGCTTCTCTCAAAACAAGATTCAATGGTTCTGCAAAACGAGAAACAAATTCCACAGCCCACAAAAATGTGCCCCCTCCCTCGGAGGGCCCCAGGGCCCAGCCCCACCCTCTGGTGGGGATGGGGAGGCCGGGGCAGGCGCAAGCCAGCGTCGCACATCTGCGGGTAAACCAGGAACATCTGGCTAGCACAGCTGGTTCCGATGTCGCGTCTGCGGGGGTCAGGGGCCAGCCTGTGGGGTGGCCTCCTGGGAGGGTGCAGGCACAGACGCCCCCTGCAGAACCTCCCAGGCCTGGCCAGAGGTGGGAGCCCTGCCTTTCCTCTTTTTCCTCCAACCTAGAAGCTGCCTGCTGCCTGACTGCTAGAACCATCGCTGGCTCCCTGCTACTCTGAGAATCAAGTCTCGGGTCCTGAGCATATCTTAAGGGGCTTTGGGTCTGTCTTCACCAAAGTGAGGCTGAGGAGTCGACTTCTGGGGAGGACTTCTGTGTTGGTTGCTTTGTGATAATAGTATTAAAGAAAAATAGCTCATACTAACACTAGTGAACAACACCATTGCTGCTGTTCTAAGCGCTTTACCTCTAGTGACTCGCAGAATGGTGTGGACCATTTTATCCCCATTGTGTAGACAGAAAAATAAGTCCAAAAGGCTGAAGTGTCTTCCTAAGGGTCAAACAGAGCATGAATGAATGGCCAAGCTACAATTTGAACTCAGGCGGTTGGGCAAACTCCTACTCATCCTTCAAAGCCCCAGCCTCAGTGCCCTCTGTTCCACCTTCCTGAACACTGTACCATATGGCCTTCCTCATGACAGCAAGAGCAAGAACAATAACATTAACACCTGCAGTGTTGGCTATTCCATTTATTTAGTGCCGAGCCCTCTGCTGAGTGCTTTCCATGTTTATTTCTCCCGCCACAGTCTCTGGAAAAGATGTTGTTCTTATTATTAGCCCCATTTACCACGTGGAAACTGAGGCTTGGAGAGGTAAAGTGACTTGCCCAAGATCACACAGAAATTAAGTGGCTGAGCTGCAGTTGAACCAGGGTCTGACTCTAAACTTGTTCTCTCAATGTCTCCACAACCCCTGTAACAAGGGTGATGCCAGGGGTGGACAGAGAGAAGCAAGGTCTTGCTGTTTTGGAGGGGCTGAGGGTCAGGGAAGGAGAAAATGTTCTCAAAGACACACAGCAGAGCAGAACTAGCAAGTAAACAGAAGACCCACATGGCAGGAAGCCCGTGTGCCAGGCGGTTCTGCCCCCAACACATTCACTCAACACTTACGGAGTGCCTACTCGGTGCTGGGCCAGCCGGGGAACACAGGACGACCACGGCCAACCTGGGACTCCGCCCTTGCCAAGCTCAGACCACCCATTAAGGGAAATGGATAATAAAAAAGAGAGAAAGGTATTTTAGGGAATTCCCTGGCAGTCCAGTGCTTAGGACTTTGCGCTTTCACTGCTAGGGCCCCAGGTTTGATCCCTGGTTGGGGAACCAAGATCTCACAAGCTGTGTGGCTAGAAAAGTAAGAGAGAAAGGAGGAAAGGAAGGAGAGAGAGAGAAAGAAGAAAACAGTAGAAACTAACACAATGACATCATAAAGCAATTATACTCCAGTTAAAAAATAAAAGAAAAAAATACAATTAAAGCCAAATAAAAAAAGAAAGAAAGGGTAATTTAGAGGTTGTCAGTGCAACAACAGCCCCCAAATAAAACAAGGTGAAGCAATAGTAACCAGGGCTGCTTTTAGGCTGAGTGGTCAAGGAGGGCTTCTCGGAGGAGGCAGGATTTGTGCTGAGCCCATGTGAAGATCTAGGAACAGTGTTCTAGGCAGAGAGAACTGCATGAGCAAAGGCTCAGAGACAGGATGATAGCTTTTCAAAGGGACCGGGGTGACCAGAGCAAACTTAGCCAGGGAGATGAGGAGAGATGAGGGGGTCCTATTTCCCATCAGTGCCCACTTCTTATACCAGCCACTGTGCAGGCGTGTTCTTGGGGAGGCTGGGCCAGGGAGCGTGTGTGTGGTGGGGCTGCCGGCTTTTCAGACCCGCTGTTTCTGGCCTGGCCCTCTGTGGCTGGCCCATAAAATTCCCACCTCGACCATACCAGGCTGGTCTGGCTTAGCCAAGCTGGCCTGGGACAGGCCTTACAGGCATCTGGGGCGGGCGTTGCGGGGGGACCTTCCTGGGGGAGAATAACAGGATCAACCTAATGAGGCCTGGCACTGGCACGGCTGAGCAGCTGGCATGGGGCCCAGTGGGTGGTGCGAGGGACGTGGGTCCTCCAGGAGTAGCCAGGGGGACGCCACACAAACCTGGCCTTGTGACAGAAAGGGAAACCAAGGCACAGACCTCTGACGTGTCGCAAACTCTAACACAGGTGCCCTGGGAACCAGGGGACCCGAGTCACCTTTTCAATGTCCCCAAGTTCAAATTCTGCCTTGGGATCCTCACATACTGAGCTCCTTAGGCACGGATGGTGGGGCCCTTGCTCTGGGCTCTGTTTCCCCCGCTGGGAAGTGAGGGCCACCTGCTGGATTTCTTCCAGGGCCAAACAAAGCCTGAGTCCTCTGGGATTGGAAGGGAAGATCTTTCTGCTCCTGAACACCGATGCCAAAGTGTCCCAGACCCTACTCAGGCTTCCGTGGTGGCCCTTACACACCCTGAAAGTCCAGGAGGCTGGCTGGCTGTTTTGAGAGCCTCAGGTCTGCCCCCCACCCTCCCCCTCATGAGTGCAGCAGGCCCCGGGCCTGTCTTACTTTCTGCTTCATCCTGGTGCATAGCTTGGCACATGGTAGCTTAGGGCTCAGGAATTAATTACATGGCACATAAGGAAAGATCTCTCCAGCTTGCCCAGCCTCAGTTTTCTCAGATGTGAAATGGGGAGAACCAGCCTCCCACTGTGGCTGCTCAGTTGATGCTCACTGGGCAGAGGGAAGATCCTGTCTCCCCTCGTGGGCCTTGAGGTCTAGAGTCCCCTACCCCACCTTAGGGGACCAGGAAAGCTGCATCTGCAGAAGAATCCCAGAACCTCTCAGCAAAAATGGATGCACCCAGTGATGCCAGATGCATTAAAAGACCTGTTCTCTCTGTGTCTCCAGCTCCCATCTCCAGGACTCTGTCTTTGAAGGCCCCAGCCCAGTTCTCTGTCAGCCTTTCAGAACGATCTCTCCCTCCCACACTCAGGCCCCCTGGATTTTCCAAAACCACGCATTCACTTTCCTGCCTCCAGATCTCTGCATATGCAGTTTCTACTACCTGGATGCCTTGACTGGTCCCACTTAGAAAACTCCTACTCCTCCTGTACAGCCCCAACCCCAGTGGCTCTCCTCTAGGAAGTCTCCCCTGACCCTCCTACCTGGAGGGAGTGCCTTTGCTCCCCACTCTGGCCTCCACCTTGGATTTAAATTTGTCTTCCTGGAAGGACAAAGCCCAGGAGCCTGACCCCAAACAGAGTCAGCTACACCGTGGCAGTCCAATACGTGTTGGTGGAAATGATCTCTTGGTTGTATTCTTTGCCTGGCTGCAAACTGTTTGGTTCCCTCACTTGTTCCAGACTCTTGAAAGCTGTATCCATTTCTCACCCCCTGAATACTGAGGCCTATCACCTGAGGGACAAGCAGTGATGGTAGAACTCCAAACACTGTGCCCAACTGTCAGGAGGCGTGATTCGGTTTCTCCCCTGCACCTTTGGAACTAGCTCTTCGCAGCTGTGTGAGAGTGGGCTGTAAGGCCTGGGAGTGGCTGTGGAACCTCAAACTTCAGGAGTCCTAGAATGAAGGGTGTGGGGAGGGGTGTCTGCCTAGACTAGTCAAGCCTTTTTAGGACTTCCTCAGCCCGGGGCTCTTTTAAAGACAGACAAAGAGTGTCATGGAACAGACAGAAAAGGATGTCGGACAGGGTGGGCAGGCAGGAGTGAGGAAAATCAGGGGTCTGGCGTTCCATGCCCCCCACATAGGCCCTAATACTCCCCAGATCTGGGCTGCTGGCCTCAGCCTTGCAGGTAACCAAAGGCCCACTGAGCCAGGCCAGTGGCACCGTGATATATGTATGCTGGTGCTTCCTGGGGAGGGGACTGTGGTGACACCCACCCCAGGAGAGAAGTCACTTCTGTCTCTGGTCCCAGCCCACATCTGCCCACTGTCTGCAGGCCCCTCCGCTTAAAGACTGTGAACTGACAAACCACATTTTCTGGGAGAATTTTGGGACCATCCTGAGTAAGAGATGCCTTTACTAAAAAGAGGAAGGATGACCGCCCTTTCTTCTTCAAATTTGGTCTTTGCCCTTAAGGGACCCCCCCCCCCCCCAAATGATTTCGCGCCCTCTTGCGGCTGCATAAGGCTCCAGGAGCCGAGAGAGCTGGGCCCTTACCGGAGGACACCGTGTCCCCGGCGGCAGCGGCGGCGGCGCGCAGGGAACGTGGCTGGAACGCGCCACTGACAGATGTTTACTTCTGCGTGCAGCTGGGCCGCGACGGCAGCCCCCCACTCAGGGTCCGCGGGATCCGGTTGTCCCCCGCGGCCCCTTGTAGATCACAAGACCGAAGGGGTGTCTGGGTCTCGCCCACCTAAAGGCTGGGGAGTGGTGTCCGGCTGCTCCTGTTTCCACCCTCTCTCCAGAAGCATACAAGAGGGTCCGAGGAGGCAGAAGCGCGCCCGCCCCGTCGGACAGGGACCACCCCCTCCCCTGGCCAGACCCTAGCTTAGAGAGGCGCTTACATCGCCCTCCCGACCGCCTGCCACACGCGGACTTGTCGCCTCTTGACCCCACCCTCATACACACGCTTGTTCTTGGCTCAAGGCGGGAAGCTACTGGTCTACCGGGAGTCCCTGGACGCCCCCGCAACCTCCGTCCATGGGCGCCAGTCCTTCCCCCGCGCCAGTCCTCTGCGGGCCCCCCTTCTGCCATTGCTTACCTGCTCCGGGCGCCCTACTAGCCGTCAGTGGCGGCCGCGCCTGCCGCCCGCGCCGGCCCCAGCCCCTGCCCCTGCCACTGCGACCGCCATCCGGGCCGCTTGGGCCCGCGGCGCCCGGGGGGGCCCGGGCCGGAGGGGGCGGCCGCGGGGGGGGCGCGGCGCGGGCCAGCCCATGGGGCCCCCCCGGGCTCGCTCAGCCGCGGGCTGCGGCCATCCTGGCCCGGCGGAGGCTGGGGCTGAAGGGGTGCCCTGGACGGCCTGCGGCTCGGAGGGCGCGGGGCGCAGGGGCGCACAGACGGCGCGGGCGGCCTCGGTGAGTGGCGCTGGGCTCCGAGGCGGCGGCGTGAGGGGCCCAGGCGCTCCGAGCGGCTCCACGGCGCGCTCTCCCGCCGCCTCCGCCGCTCCCGCCGCGGACGGCTCGGCCGGCTCGGGGCCGGTGGGCGGGGCCAGGGGCGGGGCCAGGGGCGGTGGCTCGGATTTCCCGGGACTGGGAGACGCCCCCGCCCAGTCCCTCCCAGCCAGAGGGGGACCTGAACAACGCAGGTGGCAAGGGTGCAAGGACAGCAGCACCCCCCTAGACGGCGATATCCCCTGGCCCCAGAGGCCCGGGCGGCGCACCTTTGTAATGCCCCCCTCCAAGGGCCTCTTGCTGAGATAAGAGCCACAGTGCCCCCCATGCCAGTCCCTCGACCTTCAGCGTTTCCCACTCCACAGAGAACCGGTCTTACTGCCAGACCCCTCCCCCCTATCCTGCTCGGTCCCCTTCCGGAACGCAAGGCCTCAAGAAGTCTTCTCGCCAAGGGAGCCCCTTGAGGGACTCCCCCCCCGGGACAGCGTCCCTCCAGGTTAGCTATATCCCACTCCCACTTAAAGAACCCCGACGGTGAATCTTCCATAAATCCGAGACTTCTCCAGACCCCCCAAAGGTCCGCCTCCGTGGAATTAAGAGCCGCAACACTCTCCCGACGCGGTAATCATGGCCCACAATTTCTCCCCTCACCTCACTGGGTATTGCGGGGTCCCCAGTCCCTTCCCAGATCCTCATTCCAGAAAGCTAAAGAAATTCCCCTCTGGGACCTAGTTTCCCCCTAAGATAGCAAATGAGACCCTAAGACCGACGACGGACGATACCCGGCTGTCCACAGCGCCTCTCATCAAGTGGCAGTTCTCTCTAGTCTGGCCTCCGAGCCAGATTCTGCGGGGGGATACCTTCCCACCCCTGGCTCCCGGCGGCGCTCTCCTGGGCACCAAGGCCCACCGCGGCCCAGAGAGCCCAAACCCATCCGGCACCCTCCCCGACGGCTCCGCGTTCCCAATGCGCCCCCTAGCGGCTTCAAAGGGCTCAGGGGGCGGGGCTGGATGGGTGGGCGGGACTGATCCGCTATGGCCCCGCCCCACCCCGGCCTAGTTACGGTGAAACGCCCTCCCTAGAGTCCCGCCCCCTGCCCCAGAGTCCCGCCCCCTGCCCCAGCTCTCTGCTCCTGCCCTCTGAGTCCCCGCCGCCGCCTGCAACCGGGTGCTCTGGTTCTCACTCCCGCGGCCTGATTTCTTGGGGCCTCCTCACTCTGACTCAGGCCGCCTGCATTCCGCTGATCCCAGCTGCCTGGGGTTTGTATGGCTACTAGGTCCCCCACCACACAGGCACCCCAGCCACGGGGGTGTGGGGCGCACTGGACGCGCGAGCGGGGTGCAGCCTGGATTCTGAATTTGTCGGGGAAGGAAAAAGGGTGAGTGTGCGTCAGAGCCGGAGCCCCGCAGCTGCCCGATTCCAGTCCAGGATGCAAAGACCAGGGGTCTGTGCTTGCCTCTCCGTGCCTTGGTTTCCCCGTCTATAACACGGGGTGTTAGCAGTAGATCCTGTAAGGGTCTCAGTAAGGATCGAATTATTAAGTATGAGTAACCATGCCACTTGCTGAGTAATGGCCACGCGTCTGCCACTACTGGTGTCGTTAAGGACTCACTCTCAGCGACACACACACACACCCTGGCCGGGAGGGAAGGGTGAGGCACTGACTCCCAAACCTTATTCCAGGCAGGGTCACACCCAGTGCCATGCTCGTTTTCACGCATACCCGCACACCCTTCTAAAACAGCGCCATCCCTACACACACAGACACACGTGCTATTCACGCGCTTAGCAGCCCACTGGCCCTCAGAGCAACCCCAAGGGGACTCCACGGCTCGGAGTAGGATTGCTCCTGCACACACGTGCCCACTTGGCAGATTGTTACACATACACCCACACCTTCACACAAAACCCTCTGACAGTCATACGCAAGGCCGAGCATCGTGTGCCCACTGCACAGCCATGAACGCACAGGAGTCGAGGAGACCCTGTGTCATGCATACTCAGGCGCACACGCACACACCGTGCAGGTCCGGGAAGCACAGCCCCTCTGCACACCCGTATCCAGACCAGGAGCCCACCCCCACCCCGCCAGCCATCATTAAGCTGTTACCAGCGGCCCCTTGGCCGCCTCTGCTAACCGCACAACGCCTGGACACCGCCCCCTCCCCGCCTGGGCTGGGGGCCATGGGGGCAGGGGCGTACAGACACATGGGGTGCAGGACATACATGTGCCCACCATGTGGACGCTCGTAAAATGGTTGCCCTGGTAACAGCGACTTGAAAGACCCGGTTCTTCCTCTCGGGTGGGCAGGGGGGCAGGGGCGGGGTCGAGGGGCGGGGCTGAGGGCGGGGCCCCGGGGGCGTAGGACTCAAGCGCACCTTCCCCCACCGTGGAGAGACTCGGTCACGCTCCCCACTTGGAAGGAGACGCCTGCACACTCAGGGACACACACATTGACCCAAACACGCACGGAGGAGGCAGCCCCTGTCACACTCAGGCCCCTAGAGCCCCGACCCTCCTCAAGGCCGGCCCCACGTGATCACATCAGACACAGGTGTGACACCCTCTGACATCAATGCATGTCACCTCATACAACCCAGCACGCTGGCCACTCTGTCGCCAACCACAGGCTTTGTCACCCCCTGGACAGGTGGTGACAGACAGACACCCTGTCACACTGGCTGACTCACACAGCAGCGGGAACTGGTACACACACGACACGCCCCCCCACCTCCGTCAAGGGAGCTGTCTGCGCCTGGCTGCCTGTGAGGCCGAGGGGATTCAGGGGTTGGTTCTATTTGTAGGAAACACGGATATTTACAATGCTTTATTTTTAAACCTTGCTTGTTCCAGACTGGGCTACTGTGGGGCGGGGTGGGTGGAACCCAGCCTTGAACCTCCCACGCTAAAAGTCAGCCCGTGGCTAGGGACTGTGTTCTCTCAGCGCACGGATGGAGGGGGGGGGGGCGGGGTGGTGAAGCTCAGTGAAGAGCAGGGGGCACTCAAAGGCATGTGACTTCTGTGACTGGTTTGAGCTGGCTGGCCCCAAGGTCAAGGCTGAGGCAGGGGTAGGACATAGCAGGGGCAGCCAGGCCCAACCACCTGCCCATCGCCACCCCCTCTCCCATGTTTACTGGGAAATTAGTTCTGCTCCTTCACTGACTCCTCCACAGCACATCTCGCCAGGTAGCTCCAGGCGAGGCCTCCCATTCCCCAGCGTGCTATAAGCCCATGGTGCAGTTGTGAAACCTGAGGATCAGAGAGGTCAAGATATTAGCCCCAGGTCACACAGTAAGACAACAGCTCAACTCTGGGGCTGGATGACTATGAAACATGTAACCACTGTCCCCCACTGCTCCTCCAACCTGTCCCCTCTGGTCAGAGGGCCCTCTTCTCCCCCCACCCCCGCCCGATGGTCACTGCTTCCCAGGGGAGTGTTCTGTTCATGGGTAGAGGCTGAGGCAGAGGGTTAGGGAAGCTGGTGGCCATTGGCCAAGACTCAGAGACTTGGCTGGTGGAGAAGTTTCCATCTTAACTCCAGGAGCTGGTCCAGGCCCTGCAGGCCCACGGCTGCATTTCGGGGACCCCTCTGGGGACCAGCCCATGGAGGGTGAGGTGGCCTGGGGCCTTCTGTGTTCTCTGTCCCTCCAGCCACCCCTCCAGTCAGAGCATCCTCACACACTGAGTGTTACTCCATCCCCCCCAGTGTGCTGGTCCTGAGTTTGCTGTGCCTCAGCTTTCCCTTTTGTGATATGGTTCCATGTTTCTTCAGCACAGGGTTGCTGATGCCCAGCCAAGAAGCTCCTTGAAACCAGGCTCTGGATTCATCAAAATTATCCTCACCCTGAGCTGGAAGATGCTGAGGGCAGAGCGAGGCCTCAGCTCCTACTGAGAACACAGCTGAACACCCACTCCTGGCCGGGGGTCAGAGCAAGGGCCCCAGGGACCAGGGAAGGAGCCGGTCGGACTGGCCAGGATGGGGACCCATGAGGCCTGTGGGCGGCAGGAAGGAGCAGGCTGATTCCAGGAGAGGATGATGGAAAAAGCAGGGCCGCCAGCTGTCCCTGCAGGGCCATTTGCAGCCCCAGGTCACAGGTCGAAGGCCCTGTCCCTGGGGGTCCCAGGTCGGCAACGCAGGAAAGCCATCAGGCGGTGGGGGTGGGGGTGGGCAGAGGGCTGGGGAGGCAAAGGGGGCTGGGCCTGGGGTTGGGGGACACCTGAGAGGTGGAGCCAGGGCTGAGAACCTTATGGGAGATCACAGACAACCCCCCCCACACACACAAAAGCGACAATATCCACACACACACGTACAATAGATACACATGCTCACAGATTCATAAATATGCACATCAAAACACAGACACCCCCCCAAAGTCAGTCACACTCTGCATATGTGTATACCACCACACACACTCAGATGTGCACGGCAGCCCCAGATTTTAAGGCTCACAGGTGCCCCACAGCACACACCTCCCAGCACCCTGGCCCTCGTCACCCGCCAGCCTGGCCCTGCCTCCTTGCGTCCTTGGCCCAGGCTGCCCTAATCCTGGTCTCGTGTCCTGAAGCCAGAAGATAAGGGGCAGCTGCAGCCCCAGATAAAGGAGGCGAAAGCCGAAAGCCGCAAATCCGGGGCGGCCCGGCGGCAGCGGGCAAAGAGCCCAGGCCACACCTGCCCTGCGCTTCCTCCCCCATCCGACCAGCCGAGAGGGACAGACAGAGGGCGACGGTGGAGGGAGAGAGAGACAGAGCGGAGGCAGGGCAACCATGGGGGGCTGGCAACAACAGCAGAGAAATGGAGACAGATGAAGTGAAAGAGGAAGAGAGAGAGAGAAAGATGGAGAGCCAATATGTGGGGAAAAGAGCAAGGCAAAGGAAGGTAGACATACATGAGACAGACATACAGAGAGAAGGAAATACAGAAAGAGAAGCAAAAAAGGCTAAGCCAGAAACAGGAAGAATAAAAGGGACGGAGGCAGGGAGAGCCCCAGTGCCTGGGCAGAGTGCCAGCAGCACCTTCCCAGGCCCAGCTCCACCCCCTCCTGAGTGCCTCAGTCTCCCCACCTGCTTGGGGGCCCCAGGGTGACCTGCCGCTCTCCTGCTTCCTCAGATCAGCCAAGGTCAGGCATTTGTATGACTCAGGCCTAGTTCAGTGTTGCGGGGACATCTTTCTCGGTGTCCCCACACTCTCCAGGCTGGCACCTGGGAGGTCCTCAGCTCCTTGCCACAGCCTCAGTGAGGGTGGGACACCCCACCAGGCCCAGAGGAGGTATGCCCCCAGTGCCTCAGTTTCCCTAGCTATGACAAGATACATTCACTGAATAAGTGTTCAGGGAGCCCCTACTGTGTGCCAGGCCTGGTACATGCTGAAGACACAGAGGAGCCGAGGCAGAGCCGACTCCCACCAGTTCTGGACTTAGTTTACTGGGGGTGGGGGGGAAGATCCTCAATGCCTCCCTTTTCTAGAGATGATGACCCTGAGAACAGAAGAGTGAGTGAGGTGACCAAGGTGACTGGGTGCAGGAAACTGTTACTGGGAGAGAGAACTGCACATTTGAAGCCTGGGAGGTAAGATCAACTCACGGGACTTCTGGCATGACCTTGGTACTTGAGTTCAGGGAGTGAGCAGGTGAAGAGAGATGAAGCTAGAGAAGGCAGCAGGGGCTGGATTATGCAGAAACTTTGGGGTTATAGTCTAGGACTAGGGAAGTTGGGAGCCATGGCAGGATTGGGAGCAGGAGAGGGTCATGGTCAGATCTGGGTTTTAGAAAGAGCTGTGGAAAAAAGAAAGAAAGAAAGAGCTGTGGGAGGCTGGGCTATTGGGGGTAGGTTGGGAGATTGAGGCCTGGAAGGGGAGGTGCTGGGAAAGGGGACAGTCTAGAAAAAGACTCTGGAGAGAAAGCAGATTGGACATGGGGACTGGCAGTCTGTGGTGGGAGGAGAGGCTGATGCTCAGGTCTCTGGGTAGGCAATGGGGCAGCCCCTGGACCCGGGACCTCTGCAAGCCATTGATTCAGGTAGAGTTGGGATGAATGTCTGTTTCCTCCACACAAGGTCAGAGAGAGGAATAAGGAGCTAATACATGAAAAGAGCTTAGAACAGAGCCCAATATACAGTAAGTGCTCAATAATTGTGCAGCTACTGGTAAATGATTTGTACTATGCCATTAAAATAATGCAATATTATAACAAAATAATAACGATTAATAATGTGTCACTTATATTAATACCCGTATCATGGTTACTATGGATTCCCTGGCAGCTCAGCTGGTAAAGAATCTGCCTGCGATGCAGGAGACCCTGCTTCAATTCCTGGGTCAGGAAGATAGGGATAGGCTACCCATCCCAGTATTCTTGGGCTTCCCGAATGGATCAGACAGTAAAGAATTCACCTGCAATTCGGGAGACCCAGGTTTGATCCCTGGGTCAGGAAGATCCCCTGGAGAAGGAAATGGCAACCCACTCCAGTATTCTTGCCTGGAGAATCCCCATGAACAGGAGTACCTGGCAGGCTACAGTCCACGGGGTCACAAAGAGTTGGACATGACTGAGTGAGTGACTACGCAGAGCACAGCACATTGTTATTAATTGCCGGTCCACAATCTCCCTTTCTCTCCCTACAGGAAGACTTTCTGGATCGCCTTACACAGAGAAGGCTCGTTGTCACAGGGCAAAGCCAGAAAGCCCTAAGAAGGGTTTTCTTGAAGGCTGAGGCCCAGGGAGGGGAGTCCCATTCCTGAGGTCACCGTCTGTGGTCCTCAGTTCTCCACCTGAACAACTGTCTCCCCAGAGAGATCTGGATGCCTGTGGGATGATGTCTGGGGAGATGATGGTAGAACCTCAGAGGGCAATGGGGCGGGCACCTCAGGAAGAAGTGAATTCCTGTCCCTGGAAGTGGGTAAGTGGGACAGAGTCTCCCAAGGACTGCTGTGGTTTCTTCCAGTCTCTGATTCCAAGTTTTATTTCCAGTTTGACCTATAGAGGGCGGCAGAGGCCAGAGATGGAAGACAAGCTGCTCCCCGCCCCCATTGCATTTTCTCCCAGGTCTTAGAAAAGCTGGTGTTGAGCCTGTTGCAGCCTCAAGCAAATCCTTTCCCTCCTCTAGCCTCAGTTCGTCCCTCTGTCACTCAAGGAGTACAGTCTCTGTCTTATTTCCCTGCTCAAGGAAAGCTTTGTCAAGGTTAGCAGTAAAATGCACAGGTGGCCAAGGAATTGGTTATTGACATCCTGCACTGTGTTCACATAATTCAAGGCAAATAATAGTGATAAAGAAATAGCAACGTTGGATCCAAGTCAGGAAGGTCCCCTGGAGGAGGGCACGGCAACCCACTCCAGTATTCTTGCCTGGCAAATCCCATGGACAGAGGAGCCTGGCAGGCTACAGTCCATAGGGTCGCAAAGTGTTGGACACAACTGAAGTAGCACACAGTAGCAACAGTAGTATTCTTTAATGTTTATTGACTGCTATTTATTGAATCTATACTTCCTAAAACAGCTATTTCTACCAGCCCCATTTTTCTGATGAGGAGACTGAGGCACAAAGTTAAGGAAAATGTTCCCAGTTGTTAAGTAGAAGTGCTGGGAGTCCAAACTGGCAGGCTGAGTCGACAGCCCAGAGGTGCCTGTGGGGCACCAAGGCTCTTCCAGGAACAGGGAGCTTTAGGAGAGTGCAACAGGGAATGGTGGGGACTGTGGAAAATGGGGACTAGATTCTGCTCTCCTTGGGCTGTTTGTTCTCCCACTTCCCTGGGATAAAATCCCCAAGTCCTCCCCAAAGCCTAGAGGGCCCTGCATGACCTTCACCTCCCTGTTCTCACCTCCTCTCTCTCCCTAGCTCACGCAGCTCCCATCACAGAGGGCTCACTGTCCAACACACCAGGCAGGGTCCTGCCTCAGGGCCTTTGTACTGGCTGTTCCCTCAACCTGGAGCACTTTTCCTTCTGATATTCCTGTCTCACTCATCTTTGCAAAAACACTCAATGTCCCCTCAGTGAAAAAGCTTTCCCTGACCATTCTATTAAGAACTGCAACCACCAGAAATGGCTTTCCCACTTCCTCTCCCCTGCTTCATTACCGTCCAATATACAGTATACCTTACTTATGTATTATGTTGATTATCTTCACCACTCTTATCTAAGCTCCTAAGCGTAACGATTTTTTTGGTCTGTTTTATTCACTGCTGTTTCGCCGGCTCTAGGATAGCATGTAACACATAGGCATTCAACGAGTTACTCGCTTAATGAACGCCCCATATAAAAGTAGCAGTGTTTTAAAATTCCATCAGGAAAACAAAATAGTTCTGTAAGCCGATTGTAGCCCGCGGGAAGGCAGTTTGAGAGCCCCAAGAGACTCATTGCACATTTCCGTTTCCCGCAAATGGATCAGAGGTAGAAAAGGGACCCGAGGCCCCACCCCTTCCTAGGTTCCGCCCCATTACGTCGACGCGCGTACAATTGCGTCACTTGGAGCGACCTGGGCATGCGCACTTCACCAGCAAGACCGGGGAAGACACACACGCGACCCGGAAGGCCTTTCCGCGGCACTCCAAAGCGGGCGTGAGGGGGGCCGATGGCGGAGGGAGCGGCAGAAGTCTCAGCACAGAGTGATGGTGGTGGCGACCCAGGAGCCGTCGAGCCGGAACGGGGAGTGGCGCCCATCAAACCTCAGTGAGTTGCTGGGTCAGGCGCGGCCCGAGCAGTGCTTGCCGAGAGCTGGGGCAGCGTCCCAGCATTGGAAGCTCGCCGGCTCTTCTGTTTCGGCCTTCCGTCCGCTCGCAGGGTCAGCGAGCACCTGAGATCACGCACGTTGGGAACTGTCACATGCGAGAAGGACACCACGGTGCATGCTGGGGTGGGCGGGGTCTGGGGCGGAGGCCGCAGTGCATGCTGGGGACTGTAGGCCTAGCGTATAGCGGGAATGGCGCAAGTGCACTTCTGGTCAGCCGCCGCCACTTACAGGTAGGGATTTGACTTGTGTCTGAAGCGAGTGCCGCAGGGCATGCTGGGGCTGGGGTGGGGGTGGGGGTGGGGGTGGGGGTGGGGTGGCTGAAAGGCACGCTGGGAAATGTGGCAGCAGCGGACCCGTTGCAGAGCACGCTGGGACTTGTAGTTTCTTGTAGCCTAAGGTAGCCAGGGATGGTCACAGCTGATACTTGTACTTCAGTTCTCCAGTCTGGGCACTGGGGACCCAGGAACAAAATAGGTCCTCCCTGCGGCCTTGACGTGTTCCTAGGCTGGCAGCTGGCTGGTTCTAAGTAGGAACTACCCCATAAACAGAGGCATGTAAACAGGGGCAAGTGTTCTTAGCCCCTTTCCCTAGCGTTCATGAATCTGAGCTCAAGGCAGGATACTTCTTTCACAAGCCCTCCTTTCTCCTGCCTCTCTGCTGGCAGATACCTCACCACCAAGGAGCAGTTCCACGAATTTCTGGAAGCCAAAGGGCAGGAGAAGCCCAGCCAGGAATCCGAGGCTGTAGACCCTGCTGGCAATGACCTGACTGAGCCTGAGGCCAAGCGGATCCGACTGGAGGACGGGCAGACAGAGGACGGGCAGGCAGAGGAGGCAGCTGAAACTGGGGAGCAGCTTCAGGCTCAGAAGAGGGCCCGGGGCCAGAACAAGTGCCGGCCTCACGTGAAGCCCACCCACTATGATAAGAACAAGCTCTGTCCCTCTCTGGTCCAGGTGTGCGTCACTGTCACCAAAAGTCCCAGATGCCTTGAGTGTGAGCCTGTCTGTCCCCCCAGTTCAATCTTCTTGACGTTATGGTGTATCGTTATTGTTCCCATCTTCCAGGTGAAGAAACTGAGGCTTGGTGAGGTTTCTGACTTGTCTGAGGACACACAGCCAGGAGGGGAGGGATCTGAGTTTCAGACCTAGGCTGCCTGACTGGCTTTGTCAGCGTCTCTCTGTCCTCCCTTATTGCCTCCCTGTTTCCTTGCAGGAATCAGCTGCTAGGTGTTTCTATGGTGACCGCTGCCGCTTCCTGCATGACGTGGGCCACTACCTGGAGACCAAGCCTGCTGACCTTGGCCCCAGCTGTGTGCTCTTCGAGACCTTCGGCAGGTGTCCCTATGGTGTAACCTGCCGCTTTGCCGGGGCCCATCTGGGGCCCGAGGGCCAGAATCTGGTGAGGGAGGGGTTGGTCCAGGCGCCGCCCGTCCGCAACGGCCTGGACAAGGCCCTGCAGCAGCAGCTGCGAAAAAGGAAGATCCACTTCAAGCGTGCAGAGCAGGCTCTGCGCCAGCTGAGCAGGGGCCCGCTGCCAGGCCCCACCTCCGAAGCCACTGTCCCTGAGGGCAGGGAGGCCGAGGGTGCCCCAGGGCAGGATAACTGTGACATCCAGCTGGCCCCCCAGGAACCGGACACCGTTGGCCCTCCCAGTGGCCCTTTAAGGACCTGCGGACCCCTGACAGATGAGGATGTAGTCAGGTTGAGGCCCCATGAGAAGCGGCGGGTATGTGTCGTGGGCCCCCTCTGAGGACACACTAGCAGTTCCGGGAGCGGACAGAGCTGGACACTCACTCCCAGCTCCAGAGGGTCCAGGCTGTAACAGGGGGGCAGTGGAAAAGGCTTCCTAGAAGGGAGGGCGCTGGGACTGGGGCTTTGATGGTTGAGTAGAAGCTCTCTAGCAGAGAAAAGAATGGAGAAAGGAACTTTCCTCATGGAGGGATTAGGTGGCCTGTGCAGAGGCGTGGAGGTGAAAAGGAGCCAGACTCACTGGGGCAGGACAAAGCCTATGGGAAGGCTTGAGGCTTGAGAGGCCTCGAAAGCCAGATTCGTGGGTGGAGATTCAATGTGCTTTTTTTCCCTTTCAGCTGGACATCAGTGGCAAGCTGTACCTGGCCCCACTCACCACGGTAGGACCCACAGCGGGGTGGGCAGGTGCTGGCAATGGGCTCATCACAGCAGTACCCACTGGTCCCCCTTCCCTGGGGGCTTGGGTGTGTGTCTGGGTTCCTAGCCTACCATGCCCTTATGTGTGCATTCCACTGTTCCCAGTGTGGCAACCTGCCCTTCCGCCGGATCTGTAAGCGCTTCGGGGCAGATGTGACCTGCGGGGAGATGGCTGTGTGCACTAACCTGCTACAGGGCCAGACGTCCGAGTGGGCCCTGCTCAAACGCCACCCCTGCGAGGATATCTTTGGCGTCCAGGTTGGTGCCGCCCCGAGGAAGGGAAGGAGGAGGGACTCTTGGCTGTTAACCTGTCAGAGCCAGGTGCAGGGTCAGGCTCTCCCGGATCACCTCCCAGACCCCCCGCCTCAGCTACTGGTCACGTGCCAGCCTGACGCACCTGGAGGAGCTGATAGCCTCGGCACGGGGCCAGGCAGGACGGCCCCTCACCCCCTGCCCACCCACCCGGCCACAGCTTGAAGGCGCCTTTCCTGACACCATGACCAAATGTGCCGAGCTGCTGAACCGCACCATCGAGGTGGATTTCGTGGACATCAATGTCGGCTGCCCCATTGATCTCGTGTTCAAGAAGGTACCCAATGTTCAGAGTGGGTGAGGGTGGAGCCCCTAGGAATCTGTGGGGGCCTCTGGGCCTTGCTTTCTGCATCTGGACAAGGAAGACAGTGGTGGGGTGGGAGCTGGCATCAGGTCCAGCCTGGGTCCTGCCTTCCTGAGCTCCAGCCGCCTGTCTCTCCCAGGGCGGGGGCTGTGCCCTCATGAACCGCTTGGCCAAGTTCCAGCAGATCGTCCGCGGCATGAACCAGGTACTGCCCAAGATGACCGTCCACAGCCCTCACTGCCCAACCCGAGGCCCTGCTGCAGATCACCCCTGTTCCCACAGGTGCTGGACGTGCCGCTGACCGTGAAGCTGCGCACGGGTGTCCAGGAGCGTGTGAATCTGGCCCACCGACTGCTGCCCGATCTGCGGGCCTGGGGGGCGGCTCTGGTCACGGTGGGTCTCGGGGGGCGGCGGGCGGCGGGGCCGCAAGGCACTTCCCTTTCTAACCATCCCTCCCTCCCATCTCCTCTCTCCTGGTCTCTGGCTCGCCCTCCATCTCTTGTCTCTGTCTGTCCATCTCTCTGTCTCTCTCTCTCAGTCCGTCTCTGCCGGGCTCTCTGGGTCTCTCTCTCTCTCTCTCTCTCTCTCTGATCCTCCACTTCCCCGGCCCCTCCGTCCCTCCCCACGCGGCCGCCTCTCCTCCAGCTCCACGGCCGCTCACGGGAGCAGCGCTACACCAAGTTGGCCGACTGGCAGTACATCGAGCAGTGCGTGGCGGCGGCCCACCCCATGCCCCTTTTCGGTGGGTGCCCACAGGCCACACACCCAGGCCCACCCCTCGCCTGGGCCCCTCCCTTCCCCAATGGGGGGCTCCCGGGCTGGCGAGAACTCCTCATGCCCTGGCACCGCCGCCCAACGTGGCTCCCTGAGACCCTGGCCTCTGTCCTTCAGGGAATGGAGACGTCTTGTCCTACGAGGATGCCAACCGAGCCCTGCAGACCGGTGTTGCAGGGGTCATGATCGCGCGGTGCGTGGGCCTCGGGGCTGCAGCTGTGGCCTTAGAGCCATAGCTTGGAACTCTCAGACTTTTTTTTTAATTTGGCTGTGTCAGGTCTTAGTTGCAGCATGTGGGAACTTTGATCTTTATTATGGGATGTGGAATTTTTAGTTGGGGCATGTGGGGTGTAGTTTCCTGACTAGGGATGAAACCCAGATCCCCTGCATTGGGAGCATGGAGTCTTAGCCACTGGACCAGCAGCGAAGTCCCAGAATTCTCTGGCTTTGAGAGTCATGTGAGCGTATGGCTGGGAGGCTGGGGACCGTGGTTTTGGGGGCCGGGGTTTCCCCACCGGCCCACTGACCGTCGCCCACTGCCCACCCCCAGTGGCGCCCTGCTCAAGCCGTGGCTGTTCACGGAGATCAAGGAGCAGAGGCACTGGGACATCTCATCGTCCGAGCGCCTGGACATCCTGCGGGACTTCACGCACTACGGCCTGGAGCACTGGGGCTCAGACACGCAGGGTGTGGAGAAGACGCGCCGCTTCCTCCTCGAGTGGCTCTCCTTCCTGTGCAGGTGGGATGGGGCGGCGGGGCAGCGGGGCAGGCCGGGCAGAGTGTGTGGGGAGCCCCAGCCCAGCCCCTTTCCCACTGCCCCCGCCCACAGGTATGTGCCCGTGGGCCTGCTGGAGCGGCTCCCGCAGCGGATCAACGAGCGGCCACCCTACTACCTGGGCCGCGACTACCTGGAGACGCTCATGGCCAGCCAGAAGGCAGCCGACTGGATTCGCATCAGGTGCCCGGGAGCTGAGGCCCTGGGGGACAGGAGGATCGAGGGCTTGGTGGGTCCGGGGTGAGCTGGATTGGGGGCTGCCCCGCTGCCAGGCCTGACCCCGGCCACCTGCCTCCCTCCCCACAGTGAGATGCTGCTGGGACCTGTCCCGCCCAACTTCGTCTTCCTGCCCAAGCACAAGGCCAATGCCTACAAGTAGCCACAGGGGCAGGAGGGGCATCTGAGTATCCAGAGGGCCCCCTAAAGCGTGAGAAGACAATAAATTTTATTCTTCTAAAACCCAAGCCTTTCTGTGACCCTGAGGCTGCCCTTGGCCCCCTGCCATCCCCACCCCCACATCCCCCTCATCCCTTCACTCATTCACCAGCCCTGTGCTGGCCACTGCTGGTGCCCAAAAGGCCTTGACAACAAAGAAGCCATCAGAGCCCATGAGATTGGGCCTCGGCCTACCTGAGTGTGGATCAGGGTGGGCTGCCTGGAGGAAGGGGCCTCAGAGCTGACTGGCAAGCCATGCTGGCAGAGGCGGAAGGCAGCAGACTGCACCCGAGGTCCACCATACCCTCTGTGATGCCCATCTCTGGTTCCCTTGGTTTCTTGGTCCACCCCTGCCCACTCCCCACTCCACCATTACCCGGAACCCCGACCAGTGGGCGGGCCGCAGCCTGGAACCCGCTGCCCGGAGTAACCAGACAAACAGAACTCCACAGGACTCTGAGCCTGTACTCTGGGTGGGCCACCTGTGCTTCCCACCTGCTGCCCTCCTGGCCCGCCTGGGCCGGGCCCCCGCCTCCCTATGCAGCATCCCAAGCCCTTCTACGCACACACAGCTCCCCAAGAAGGCTTCGGTCCCCAGGGCCTGGATGCCACTGATGGGCTGGGCAGCCAGCCCACTCCCGCCTGCACAGAGCTGTCCGCTGTGGGTATGAGTCGGTGGGGTGGGGTGCGGCCATGGGGGCAGGGACCGGGGCTCTGTTCGCCAGCCCCAGGACCCCACCCACCTGCCTGCTTTTGTCCACAGGTTCCTCCAACCTGTACCACCCCCCAACCCCGGAGAAGGAGGTGTTCCCAACCCCTCCAGCAGGTACTGGCCTCCCGCCAACCCTTGAGGACTGGGGAGTGGGCGGGGCCATCTCGTCCCCACCCCTAACCCTAGATGGCTTCCGACTCCAAAGCAAGGCCAGTGTCCCTCATCCCCTCGATGGGGCTCTGACAGTAAGGCAGCCCCATGACTCTTGTCCCCCTGTCAGGTTCCCCAAAGCCAGGTCTGTGTCTCCAGCCACCCCCCACCCCGATGAGCCCCCAAAGCACATCCTGGTCCCCAGACCGGTAGCTAAACCCCCAGAGGCAAAGCCTATGTCCTCGTCCCCCAAATGGACCCCAGGGATGGTCCGTGTCCTGTGTCCCCCTGATGTATCCCCCAGGCGGGTCCCAGCACCGCCCCTCTGAGGGCCACCCTCCTGGCCATAGGTTTCCAGATGGCACCCTGTGGGTGCTTCTTTGACCCCCGCATGTACCGAATCGAGTGGGCCGCCACCGACTTTGGCCAGTCGTCCCTGTACAGGCTGGTGGCCGTGGGCGATGTGGGGCCAGCTGGGGCCCCCACCTCACCAGGCACTTACCTCCTGGAGCCCCAGCACTACCTCAAGGCCCCGGTGCCGCCCCCACCGCCCCCACCATACCCCCACTACCAGCCACCGCCCCCGGGGGGCCCCCAGTACCTCCTGCCGTACTTCCCGCCTGAGGGGCTGGGGCCCGAGACCGTGGGCTTCATGGGGGTTGGGGGGCCGCCCGCCTTCATGGAGCTGCCCCTGCCCTTGATCAAGGAGGGCCTGGCACCCCCACCGCCCCCCAAGGAGAGCAAGCTGCCCTCGCTGCTCATCACTCTGCCCACCGAGGCCACACTGCCCCCGGGCACCTACAGCCACCTCAAGGGCCGCCTGAGCCAACTGCAAGGGCCTGGGGAGCCCTTGACCTTCCCAGTCAAGGAGCCACCCCCCGGCCCGCTGTACCCACCGGGCCCTGCCGAACCCAAGGCAGCTGATGCCGAGGTGGCCCCACTAGGGGCAGGCGAGGCCAGAACCCCCGAGGTGGCCCGGGCCTTTGCGCTGCCCGAGAAGGTGCTGCTGGAGGATGCGATGAAGCTCTTCGACTGCCTGCCGGGCGGTACTGAGCCCGAAGGGGCTCCTCGCAAGCCCCTGGGCCCTGGGCCAGACCTGCCCAACGGTGGGGGCGGCGGCGACGACTCCTCCTCCAGTGACATCCGCTCGCTGCACCTGCCCGACGAGCTGCTGTCCTTCGACTACAGTGTGCCTGAGATCCTGGACACTGTCTCCAACGTGGACTACTTCTTCAACTTTAAGGCACTGGATGAGGAGCCACTGCCCCGTCCAGGGCCCCCCGCCGCCAATACCACAGCCTGTGCCCCCCGGGCTGAGCCCCCTGGCAAAAGGAAGGCTGGCAGTTCCACCACCAAGAAGGGGCGGCAGGGCAGCAAGGGCAAGCAGGCCACAGGTCCTACGAGTGCTGCCTCCTCAGGGCCCCGGCAGGACCTGGGGGCCACCCCCCATTAAAGCAGATTTGATCTCTCAGTGCTGTGTCCGCCTAGTGGTGTCAGGGCGTCCCCATGCCCTCGCTGTTGTACAATGGGCCCCAGGCCACAGGGTGAGGCTCTGCAGGACCCCGAGGGTGCTGGACTTATGGAGCAGAGTGGGGGAGCCCTAGATTCGGATTTGGGATTCTAAATCTATCCAGAGAGAATCCAAGTCAGCTGGCACTTTGGAGAGGTGGGAACTGCCTGACTCCTACACTGCAAGAATTTCACTTCTGTTTGACCGGGAAAATCAGGGCTGCCCAGAGATGAGTAGCGACTGGCCTGGAGACACACAGCAAATGCGGGAGTTGGGGAGTGGCGACTGGCCTGGAGACACACAGCAAATGCGGGAGTTGGGGAGTGGCCTGCCTATCCCCGACCGTCCCTCTGAAGCCACTACTGGTGGGAGGGGGGGAGGCCTTAGAGAGGCCTGCAGGCTGGGCTCAGCCTCCACCCGCCTGGCAGGGCAGGTGTTGTTGCCAATGGTGAAGGGGCGGGCCTCCACCCATGTTCATGCAGAGAGCTGAGGTGTGGAGGCAGGTGCTGGTTGGAGGTGGAGACACCTGAGGTCTGAGGGTGGGGCCTGGGAAGGGATGTGTGAGATGTTGCCCGCCTGGTACATGGGTAGTCGAGAACAGGCCCGCATGTGATGGGGCGTGCAGAGTGCAACTGCAGCCCAGGTGAAGCCCGAGGCCCGGGTGGGCATGCCTATCCCAAGATGGGCAGGGGGCCACGTCCCCTCATTGGACCCAGCCACGCATGGCAGGCACGGGGAGCCTGGGATTTCAGTTCTCACCCCTGTTCCCTCCTGCCTGGGCTCCTCCCACTGCATCCACATGGCTCCCACCCCTGTGGGTCCCAGGCCAGGCTCTCTTCAGCCCTTTCCACTGGAGAGTCTGGAGCAGCTGCTGTTCATACCCTCCCCTGAAATACTCAAGATGACCCTGAAGGGGGTGACGTGCAAGGAGGTAAGGTGAGTTGGGGGCTTCCCTGGTGGCTCAGTGGTCACGAGTCTACCTGTCAATGCAGGAAACAAGCATTTGACCCTGGGTCAGCAAGATCCCCTGGAGACGGAAATGGCAACCCATTCCTGTATTCTTGTCTGGAGAATCCCATGGACACAGGAGGGTGGCGGGCTACAGTCCATGGGGTTCCAAAAGAGTCAGACACGACTTAGCAAGAAAACAACAAACAAGGAGAGATGGAGCTCACCTCTGGAGTGGGCCAGCCCCACCTGCTTCCCTCACCTGCAGGAGTAAGGGCCCTCTTGCCCCAGATTCAGGGCTGGGTCTCAGGGGCTTTCACTCTTGGACTCTGCTGGGAACCTGGGGGGCTTGACTGGGGTCCAGGAGATGTTGGGTGTGGGTGGGGGATCCCATGTGCTGGCACCACACCTCGAGCCTACAGGGCTTGTCTCCCTGAAGCCTGTTCCAAGGCTCAGGGAGGCGGGGGCAGCCCCAAGTCTGCACCTGCACTTACCTGACTCTTCTCTGAATGGGACATGGGCCTCGAGAAGCCAGGAGCTCACTGCCCTCACCTCCCTTGGAGCCCTCCCTGCAGCCACGTTAATGGGTGTTTTTGAGACATATGAAATGCCCCCAGTGACGGGGAGCCCCTGGCAAGCAAGGTGGATGTGAGGGGAGGCGCTTGCTTTTCTGTAAGATTAATGTGGACTGAGGATTGTGAAACATGGCATCCCATCTCGTGACCCCCCCATCAGGCCTGGTGGGTGGATGGGGCAGAGCAACTCAGCCCCCGATGGTGGAACAAAATGACTGGCTTGAACCTGGGCCCATGTCAGTGAAAATGCCAAGTCCTAACCACTGGACTGCAAGGGAAGCCCCTGTATTAGGCCATTTAAATGACCATGGCGTGGAGGGGGTACTTTCCTGGGGGTCCAGTGGTTAAGACTAAGCTTCCACTGCAGGGGGCTTAGGTTTGATCCCTGGTCGGGCTTCCCTGATAGGTCAGCTGGTAAAGAATGCGCCTGCGATGCAGGAGACCGCGGTTCAATTCCTGGGTCAGGAAGATCCCCTGGAGAAGGGATAGGCTGCCCAGTATTCATGGGTTTCCCTGGTGGTTCAGGCAGTAAAGAATCTGCCTGCAATGCGGGAGACCTGGAGTCGATCCCTGGGTTGAGAAGATCCCCCGGAGGAGGGCATGGCAACCCACTCCAGTATTCTTGCCTGGAGAATCCCATGGACAGAGGGGCCTGGCGGGCTACAGTCTATGGGGTGGCAAAGAGTCGGCCACGACTGAGCGACTAAGCATAGCACACACCACGGGGAACTGTTAGTTTAAGATCCCACATGCCTCCAGCCATGGCCAAAAACAAACAGAGCAAGTAAATGACCACGGGATGTGTTCTGTTAACCTAAGAGTGATCAGAAAAGTTACGGAGAAATTTTCACTAGAATGAGACGGTGTCCCGCACCACCTGGAATTTGAAGGATGTGTGGGAGAGGGAAGCCCGCTGAACACAGGGACAGACTGATCCAACATACATATCCATCTATGTGTACATTGCATACACACGTGTATACATACCTATCTATATATTCACATGTATATTTATATATCTGCATGTGTACTTGTGTGCTTGTAGACAGGCATGCATGTTACTTATGTGTATGCACACATTTACCCATAAATGTATGTGTGCAGTTGTATGCACATTATACATATACACTTGTGTGGCATATCACCCACATATACATGCACATGTTTACATGAATGTGTATCATAGACATGTACACACATGTATGTCAATTGCAGATATACACGTGTGCAATATCCACACAAATACCCACACATATCAACACATATACAATATGCATACACACACATGCACATTATCTACACATATGTATGGGTATGCCTCACCCATGCTATATATGTTTGTACATCTCTGTATATATATATATGCACACCATCTGTATCTATGTGTATGCCTAACACATGTACATATAAAATATGTACTATGCTTACAAATCTAGTTCACGGACATCCCACAAGTCTACATGTGTTCATTTGAATGTACATCAGGGCTTATCAGCAGAGATGGACCCACACCCCCTTCCTCAGGTCCCATCCTTCTCTAACAGAACTTGTCCTGTGTCTGATATATCTCAGGGGCTTGCAGGTGAGCACACTACGTGCATGGGTGAGCTTGTTTCTCCAAGCTCCTGTTCAGTTTTTTTTTTTTTTTTTTTTTTTGGCCACGCCGAATGGCTTGTGGGATCTTAGTTCCCCAACCAGGGACTGAACCCCTGCAATGTGAAGTCCCAAACACTGGGCCAGCAGGGAAGTCCCCACCAAACTCCTGTTCATTAGGACTTGGGCTGTCCTCCTTATCCTTATATCCTTACACATGTAGGTGCTAGAGTTAAGAGGGACTCTGATGCCAGGATGTCCAGGGAAGCTGATGGGTGTAGAAAAACCACAAAACATGAGTGATTCACACTGCCACTGGCTATTTTCACAAACCCTCTACAGCAACTCTGCCCTCTCCCTGGCATTCCCTCCCGCCATGGGTGCTCAGCACCTGCCCCAGAGACATGCACAAGAGCTCCTGCATCTCTGGTACAGTCTGGCCCAGAAGCCGCTGACCTCGAGGCCCTGCTCCATGTGCAGCAGCTGGGGGATCATGTAAGCCAGCCACACGGACAGCAGGGTGGCCACCGTGAGCAGCACAATGGTGATCGGCGGGAAGATGGACAGCGGGAAGGCCCCGTAGACATAGACGCTGAAGGTGGTCTCCAGGTGGCAGTAGCTGCGAGGGGTGGGAGGGCCGAGTCTGTGGGGCACCGCCTTCAGGGGCCCCGCCCTTCACCCCAGCAAGCTTTTTCGTTTTGGCCGCTTTGCTCAGCTTGTGGGATCTTAGTTCTCCGACCAGAGATTGAACCAGGGTTCACGGCCATGAAAGCAAGGAACCCTAACCACTGTGCTGCCAGGGAATTCCCCCAGCAAACATTTTTAAAACCCATGGGAATGACAGCTGGGCCTGGAGTGTGACTTGGGACCCTGAGTTCCATTCGCACCCACTTCTCTCTCCTCTGATCTGTCATCCTCTTTGTATTTCGCAGAGGTCACATTTTCCCTCAGGGCCCCTGTGGCCCCCTGTTCTGGGGACAAGGGGTCTCCCCTCCATGCCCAGGCTATCTTGGGGGTGGGGCAGAAGAGGCCGAGAAACTGTTCATCACACAGTGGGGGTGTGACAGGGGACACAGCCTCCCTGAAATGGGGGTAGCAGGATGGAGGGAAGGTCACCCAGGTAAGAAGACCAGAGGGCGAGTAGCCAGGGAAACTGCAGGAGGCAGGTGGGGGGAGGGGATGGGCTGAGGCTCCCAGGCAGGCCCCTTCCCCCCCACCCCCGTGTGTCCCCAGGGTCTCCCCAGCCTTCCACCCCTGACGTCCCAGAGGTGGTCTGGTCTTGGGCCCCTGGGGAAGGCAGGGTCCCCCCAAGTTTTTGAGGGTGGCTTTTGTGTCCATCTGGAGGGGAAACGTGATGGGGGAAAGAATGCCGCCCACGTTCCCCCTCCCAGTGGGAGATGCTCACAGTTTGATTCAGCACAAGTGGGTGGTGAATATTAACACCCAGCTCTTAGGGCAGGGGTGGGGTGCCTGGGAGGCCAGGCCCATAACCTGTGTCAGTTTCTGTTGCGTTAACACTCTGGCCGGTGCTGATTTCAAATTACCAGTGGCAAGTCAGACGGCTTGCAGACTCCCTGAATATCCTGGGAGCTTGGGAGCCTGTCTGTGCCCACCAGTGAGACATAGCCATGGGGTGACTCTGAATCCCCAGGGTAGGGATAGGGGTGCTGCTGGGCATTGTTATTTCCCCCAGGGCCTGGCGTGGCCTCTGAATAAAGATTTACTTAGCAAGGGAACAAATGCCATCCACGACTTAAAGTATCACTTTTCCCGGGGGTGGTCTGAGCTGTTGGGAGATTCAGGTTTATCCAGGACCTGCCTACGGGTGGCAGACAGTGGGTCCCACACACGTGCTGTCTCCCCAGGGGCCCCTGGTGCACGGCGACTCCCCCCACCCACTCACCTGTAGGATGGATCCACGATAGAAATGAAGAAGATGTAGATGCCATTTCTTTGGTCGAAAACAACCTTGTTCTCTGTTGGGCCTCCCAAGATCTGATACGGGACGTCAGGCCATCTCAAGGGTTCGTGGTAGTCGGGGTCGTGGCAGCTCATGTAATTCTGGGGAGGAGGACAAAGGCGTGCCCGCTGGCCCTGGGGGTCGGGGAGGGCTGTGGGAGCCCTCTAACACACCCCATGGTGCACCACTGTCTGCCAGCATACGTGGCAGTGCGTCCGGGGCCAGGTGCCCGCTGGGCAGGCCAGCCAATTTGTGAGTGTGGCTCCTTCCTCCTGCCCTCCTCCTTCCTGGCCTGCCCAAGCTTGAGGCGGGCTGCAGGCAAAACAACTCCACTCCTCAGGGTCCCTTGCAGCTGAGTCTGGCTGTGAGTCTGATACATGCACTCTCAATGTTTTTTATGAGCTGGCTTGAATTCCTTCCCAAATCAGATGGGGAAAGTCCTAACCCTCTGGGCCTTGGGCAGTGTCCTTATTTGGAGACGAGGTCTTTTTAAAAATTAAGTTATTTATATATTAATTGTTGGCTGTGCTGGGTCTTCGTTGCTGCTTGGGCTTTTCCCTAGTTGCGGAGAGCAGGGGGTGCTCTTTAGTTGCGGTACAAGGGCTTCTCAATGCAGTGGCTTCTCTTGTGAAACTTGGGCTCTAGAGCACACAGGCTTCAGTAGTTCTAGCATGTGGGCTCAGTAGCTGCAGCTCCTGGGCTTTGGAGCACAGGTTTAGTAGCTGTGGAACACATGGGCAGAGCAACTAAACCCGCACGTAGCAACTACTGAAGTCCCTGTGTCCTAAAGCCCTGAGCTCTGTAACAAAAGAAGCACTGTCAGGAGAAGCCCATGCACTGAATGTCTGAATCCCCAACCCCATTCATATGTTGATGCAACATCCCCCAGTGGGATAGTATTTGGAGGCGGGGCATTGGAAAGAGATTTGATGAGGTCCTGAGGGTAAGGCCCCTATAAAGGGATTATTTCTTTTGTAAGAAGTGACACCAGAGAACTAAAGCAAGGTCTCGAAGAGATACTTGCACTCCTGAGTTCACAGCAGCACCATTCACAGTAGCCAAAAGGTGGAAGCAACCCAAATGTCCATTGACAGATGATGGATAGACAAAGTGCGGTTCATACACACTAAAGGGATTTTACAGGGGTTTCTGACACCCTCTACAACATGGATGAACCGTGAGGACGTGATGCTCAGGGAAGTAAGCCAGACACAAAAGGACAAATACCATCTGATCCCACCCATGTGAGACCCTCTAGAGGAGTCAGATCCTTAGAGACAGGAAGTAGATAGTGGGGGTCAGGTGCCAGGGGAAGGGGACAGGAGTCAGTGTTTCATGGGGACAGAGTTTCAGTTTGGGAAGAAGAGAAAGTTCTGGAGATGATGGTGGGGATGGTTGCAGGACAATGTGAATGTGCTTAATGCCACTGAGCTGTGCACTTAGAAATATTTAAAATGGTCAATTTTATGTTATGTATAAGTAAGTGTTAGTCGCTCAGTTGTACCCGGCTCTTTGTGACCCCATGGACTGCAGCCCACCTGGCTCCTCTGTCCATGTATGCTGCCGCTGCTAAGTCACTTCAGTCGTGTCCGACTCTGTGTGATCCCATAGATGGCAGCCCACCAGGCTCCCCCATCCCTGGGATTCTCCAGGCAAGAACAATGGAGTGGGTTGCCATTTCCTTCTCCAATGTGTGAAAGTGAAAAGTGAAAGTGAAGTCACTCAGTCGTGTCCAACTTTTCGCGACCGCATGGACCACAGCCTACCAGGCTCCTCCATCCATGGGATTTTCCAGGCGAGAGTACTGGAGTGGGGTGCCATTGCCTTTTCCATCTGTCCCTGTATGTTTGACCACAATTTAAAAAAAAATTTTTTTTAATTATTTTTAAAATTTATTTGGCTGTGCCTGCTGTTAGTTGGGGCTTCCCAGGTGGTGTTAGTGGTAAAGAACCCAGCTGCCAATGCAGGAGATGCTAGAAACATGGGTTGATCCCTGTATGGGGAAGATTCCCCTGGAGGATGGCATGGCAACCCACTCCACTAAGGTATGAAGGATCTGGTGACATGACCAGGGATTGAACCCAGCCCGTTGCATTGAGAACTTGTAATCTTAACCACTGGACCACCAGGGAAGTGCCCAACAATTAAGAAAAAATTTTAAAAATCTTTTGAGAGTAAAAGCGGGGGGGGGGGGAGTTGGACCACATAAAAGCTATGTGAAATTTAATAAGGGGGACAGCTGCTTAGCCTAAAGACTCATTACTGTTATTATTATTTTTATAGCTAGCTGCACCCCATGGCTTGGCTAAGTAGCTACATAACTGCCCATCTAATGATCATGCTGGAAATGCAGGCATTGCGGCTCTATCTTGATAGAAAAACCCTCGGGGTTCTACAAAATCGCCCACCAGGGCTGATGGGAAAAAAGCAACAGGACAGTCTCTTAAATGAATGTGTGCCACTTTGAATGAGAGGGCTAATAAAAAGTAATGCAAACACCAGCACAGTCAGAAAATAATAAAAAAGTTATATGTGTGTGGCTTGTACTTTTTAAAGAAATGGTCAGAGAGGTGGTGCTTGGGTAACATCGTGAATGCACAAAACTCCCAAGTTGTGAGTTGTACTTTTTACACTAAAAAAAAATTCATTATAGGTTATGTGAATTTTACCTTGATTAAAAAAAAACAACAACAAACACAATGTCACCAACCAAATAAATTCTCAAACTCACTGGACGGAATGAGGTGTGAAGAAGGGTGAGGCTGCTGGCTCTGAAAACAAGTACAAAATTAAGGAGCCCGGAGTCGGCGCTGGAACCGGCTTCGCACGCAGGTGACGCGCGCGCCCTGCTGGTGATGTGGCAGCATTGCGCTGTGTTCGCGCCCTTGGCGTTGAGAGGCGGATGGCGGCTGGAAACTACTGCGCACCACAAGCTTCCCTTCCGCACCCAGGACCAAATCGACGTGTTCCTTTCACTGTCACCAGACCTCTATTTGTCAATCGTGTACCAACCAACGCTCGTAACAGAAACGCTCGCTGAGCAGAACCGTAAATATAATGAGCCCCTTACATAATGGGCATTTGGATGGTTCCAGAGTTTCGTTCATCATCAGCAGTGTGCTCCATGAATGCCTTGGTCGTGACATCTCTGATCGTCTGGTCATTCCCTTGGTAGAGATTCCCAAAGGGTTTGTGCATCTTACATTACCAGCATCCAACACCCCAGCTATTCAGGGACTAAATGCCTGTGTCAACCAACTAGAGGTCATATGTTGAACCATACCCCCAAAGGTGATGAATTAGGAGGTGGGGCCTTTGGGAGGCAGTAGGTCATAGGGGTGGAGTACTCCTGAAGGAGATTTTGTTTGTCGTTCAGTCGCTAAGTCGTGTCCCATTCTTTGGGGCCCCATGGACAGCAGCAAGCCAGGTTCCTCTGTCCTTTATTATCTTCTGGACTTTGCGCAAATGCATATCCATTGAGTGGTGATACTCTCTAACCATCTCATCCTCTGTCACCCTTCTCCTTTTGCCTTCAATCTTTCCCAGCATCAGGGTCTTTTCCAATGAGTTGGCTGTTCGCATCAGGTGGCCAAAGGATTGGAGGTTCAGCAACAGTCCTTCCAATGAATATTCAGGGTTAATTTCTTTTGGGTTTGACTGGTTTGATCTCCTTGCTGTCCAAGGGTCTCTCAAGAGTCTTCTTCAGCACCACAGTTGGAAAGCACCAATTCTTTGGCACTCAGCCTTCCATGTGGTCCAACTGTCACATCTGTACATGACTACTGGAAAGACCATAGCTTTGACTATACTGACCTTTGTCGGCAAAGTGATGTCTCTGCTTTTTAATATGCTAAGTTTCTCACAGCTTTACTTCCAGTGAGAAAGTGTCTTTTTAATTTCACTGCTGCAATCACTGTCCTTAGTGATTTTGCGGCCCAAGAAAATAAGATCTGTCACTGCTTTCACTTCTTCCCCTTCTATTTGCCATGAAGTGATGGGACGGGATGCCATGATCTTAGTGTTTTGAATGTTGAGTTTCAAACCAGCTTTTTCACTCTCCTCTTTCACTCTCAAGAGGCTCTTTAGTTTCTCTTTACTTTCTGCCATCAGAGTGGTATCATCTGCCTATCTGATGTTGTTGATATTTCTCCCAGCAATTTTGATTCCAGCTTGTGATTCATCCAGCCCGACATTTCGTATGATGTACTCTGCGTTTAAGTTAAATAGGTGGGGTGACAATACACAGCCTTGTCGTATTCTTTTCCCAATTTTGAACCAGTTGTTCTGTGTCATTAGGAGATTAGTGTCCTTATAAAGGGACCTGAGTCTGGAGTAGGAAATGGCAACCCACTCCAGTATTCTTTCCTGGAGAGTCCCAGGCACAGAGGAGCCCTGTTAGGGGGAGGGGACGGAGGGGGCAGTAGGGGGGCCACAGACCATGTGATTGCAGAGTCGGACAGGACTGAACATGCACCTGGGTGCAAAGGCATCTGGAAGAGCTCCCCCACTCCTCTGCTCTGTGAAGACACAGGAGGTGTCACCCATGAACCAGACCCCAAATCTGCTGGCGCCTTGAGGTTGAACTTCAGCCTCCAGGACCTGTGAGAAACCCATGCGGCTGGTAAAAGCCCCTGGGGTCTCTGGTGTTCGGTTAGCAGCAGCCCGCACAGGTTGAGCAGGCCCCCAGCACACACTGCGCATGACCGGATGTCGCCCTCCCAGGCCTGCACTGGGACCACTCAAGAGCGTAGGCCTTACCTCGCGGTCCCAGGAGAAGAACGCTGTGTCGCCGGCCATCTCGGTGATGGTGGTCCAGTTCTGCGGCTGGGCACTGCAGCCTGCCGTGCCGGCCGTCAGGGAGTACGTGTAGGTGAACAGCCCGTTCATCTCCAGCAGGACATACTCGGCCTCCACCACCTCCTGGAACTTGCCTTCGCGCCACCTGGGACAAGGCACGTACAGGCGAGGCTGCGGGAGGCCAGGAGGCCCAGCTATGCCGGGCTGGTGAAACCGTCTCATCTGGGGGTGGACGCCTTCTCCCACCACCACCCCCAAGCTAACGCATCTGGGACATTCAACCCTGATTCCCAGTGGCAGGTAGGGACAGCAGGCACTGACCAGGTGAGGGTAGCGGGGGGGGAACAGGCGTCGATTTAATTCTGACACCTGCAGATGTTCTAGGGTGATGAACTAGAGTTGTTCTAAATCGGTAATTTTGAGGGAATTCCCCGATGGTCCAGTGGTCAGGGCTCTGAGCTTCCACTGCTGGGGACCCAGGTTTGAGTCCTGGTTGGGGAACTAAGATCCTGCAACCTGTGCAGCCAATCCCCGTGCCCCACCCCCTAATTCTTATTTTTGAATGCACATTTGTCTCCTGCCAGGCTGGGGCTTACACCCTTCTCTGATGGAAAAGTATGAGTGTTAATTGCCTCAATCATGTCCAACTTTTTGAGAACCTATGTACTGTAGCCCGCCAGGCTCCTCTATCCATGGGATTCTCCAGGCAAGAATCCTGGAGTGGGTTGCCATGCCCGCCTCCAGGAGATCTTCCTGACCCAGGGATTGAACCCCTGCCTGTGCAGTGGAAGTGCTGGAAGTATGCAGTCTTAACCCCTGGGCCACCAAAGAAGCCCCACTGGAGATGCTCTAATGAACCTAAATGTTTCCACGTGTTGAAGTTCCCACCATCATTTAGTTGTCAACAATTCAGTCCAATGATCCTCAGTGGGGGCGGGTTGGGGGCATGTTGAGGGCAGGATCAGATGAAAGAAGACAGAATCCATGGAAGGGGCCAGAGTGAGTGCAATAACCTGAAAGGTGCCCGCCCCCGCAAATTCCTATGTGAAGTCCTAACCCGCCATTGAGACTATATTTGGAGCTGGAAGCTTTAATGAGGAGATCAAGATGGAGCAAGGTCCTAAGGGTGGGCCCTGGTGCCATGGGAAGAGGTCGAGACACCGCAAGACACCTTGATCTTGGGCTTCCAGCCTCCAGGACTGTGAGAAAGTCAGTGCCCATGTGCCCCCCCACTTCCACGCCCACCACCCAGCCCAGTCCCTGGTGTGTTTTGTTAAAGCCACTGAGTTAAGATGGGGAAGGGGAAAGGTGTGCAAGCTGGGAGCTGCGGAGGAAAAAGACAGGGTGAGGATGCAGCCTGGGCAGAGGGGTGGGGAGGACGGGGGGCGATTTGGGGCGTCGAGGGGGTGTCTCACAGCTCCACCACTGGCTTCCACGGGGTGTCATAGTAGGCGAGGAGGGGGCAGCCCAGCTTCTCATAGGGGTAATACACCTCCAGGTCTTCCTCGGCCTGCTGCCCCTGGAAGTTGGGGTCATAGGCTTCCCTGTGGGAAACAAGGCACAGACATGGGCAAGCTCCCCTGGGTGCCCAGACGTCCACCCACCCACCACCCCACTTCCTCCCTGCAGATGGGGCCGGTCACAGCCGTGGAGGGGTGTTTGAGCAAGGGACTCACAGCCATTGTCAGCATGAGCCCTGGGATGCCCCCGTGGGTGGTGGTTGACCTTCTAGGTCCTCTGAGCTCTGCTGTGGCACTTGACTGTGGCCAGACGCACGTCGGGATGTTTCTGTGAGGTTGTTGTTCTCTGGGGCTGAGAAAGCAGTGCTTACCCTAACGTGGGTGCAGCCAGAGGCCCAAGTGCAACAAAGAAGGGCCTCCCCCAGCGAGAAGGAAGTCTGCCCACGGATGGCCTTGAACTAGAACGGCAACTCCTGGCAGAGCTGCCAGCTCCTCAGCCTCCCCCGAACCTCCACAGTCAGGGAACCAAGTCCTTAAAGTGAATCTCTGCCTGTCACTCTGTGTGTCTATCTCACACACACATCCTGTGGCTTATCTCTCTCTGGAGACCTTGATTCATACACGCTTATGCCCCCAGGAGGTCTGGCTGCAGCCTCATCGGTCAGTAAGCCCAGGAACACCAGTTTGTTCATAGCTTTGTTTTTTGCAGAGGGGGTTGATTATTTTTATTTATTTTTGGCTGTGCTGGGTCTTTGTTGCTGCTTGGGCTCTTCTCTAGTTGCGGTGAGCGGGGGCTGCTCGCTAGTTGCGGTGCATGGGCTGCTCATTGCGGCGACCTCTCTTACTGTGGAGCACGGGCTCTAGCACACGGGCTTCAGGAGTTATGGCCCGTGGGCTCAGTGGTTGTGGTTCCTGGACTCTGGAGCACAGGCTCAGGAGCTGTGGCGCATGGGCTTAATTGCTCCAAAGCATGTGGGATCTTCCGGGATCAGGGATCAAATCTGTGTCTCCTACGTTAGCAGGCAGTTTCTCTACCACCGAGCAACAAGGGAAGCCCTGGCAGCACCAGTTTTGCCTTCAGTTGAGACTTTGGATGGGGGGATGGACTCTTGGCTTGTATTGCAGTGGGGAGAGCCAGGTCATATAAGACACACCAGTATCCTCCTATGCCAGGGGGATGGGCGATGTGCACCAGTGTGGAATCGGCTGTGCCACCCTGCATAGAGGGTTCACCATGGCCAGCCACCCCCATTCCCCACCTTGGCTGACTGTCTGACCAACTCCACTAGTTGGGGCGAGCAAGTGGCTGGGCTGCATGAGCTGGTGGCAGGCTGGGGAGGGGCCTGAGGCTGGCTCAGCAGGTGGCAGAGCCTGGGCAGACCTGGGCCGGGGACCCTGCCACATCACACTGGTTCCCCCGCAGGCCCGGCCACCTCCGCTGCCTGTCTCCTCACCCCCTCAGATTCCTTGCTGGCCAGATCAGTTGGCATGGTATCAATTTTAAATGATTCTTTTTCCCTTTAAATTTATTTTTTCTTTTCCATTATGATTTAAGAATGATTCTTGGGACTTCCCTGGTGGTCTAGAGATAAAGACTCTGAGCTTCCACTGCAGGGGCACGGATTTGATCCTTGATTGAGGAACTAAGATCCTGCATGCTGCTCCAAATGGCCAAAAATTTAATTAATTAAAAAAAATTATTGCTTGGCCTTTGGCACATGCATGCCAAATGGTCATGGGTATGAGCGTGCACGTGTGACTGTGTGTTGGGGGGCGGGGCTCACCTCTCAATGATGTAGCTATAGTTGTCCTGAAGGGCCACAGGGTCGAGGACTCCGTGGTGACATGCTGAAAGTTCACTGTGGGCAACAAAAGATGGTGAGATGCCACTTGACCCCGTGCAAGACCAATGAATTGTTCCCTTTGACGCACAGATCGCTCCCATTGGTTGGATGGGGCTCTCTAAGATGCTCCAGGCTCATCTCACATCTTCCCTGCCCGGCCTAGACTCAGCCATTTCACCAAGGAGCCCTAATTCCTTGGGTTGGAGAATGATGTTACACTCGGAAATCTGGGAGCTGGGTGTCCTGACTTTTTGAGATGATCCTTTCCCTTTTTATCTTTGTACTGTTACCATCGGCGCATATATCCTTAAGCAACATGGTATCAGCAAGGGGATTGGTTCTAGGATCTGCCGAAAATAACAAAATCCCAGGATGCTCAAGTCCCATAGTGGGGGGGCCTCTGTATGTGAGAGTTCCACATTTGCCAGCCAGTTCCACAGCCGAAGATTCAGTTAACCTAGAAGGTAAACACGATCCATCCACGGTTGGTTAAATCTGCGGATGAGGGACCCACAGATACAGGGCTCAACTGTAATTTATTTTTGCCAGATTTTTTTCTTTTTTCAATGCTGTGTGCCTTGTGGGATCTTAGTTCCCCAACCAGGGATTGAACCCTCATTCTCCACAGTGGTGCAAAGTCCTAACCACAGGACCACCAGGGAATTCCCCTGATTCTGGATTTTTTTTTTTAAAGAACAGAATCATGCTATGTGTTCTTTTCTGTCTTTTGATTCCACACCTATGTTTGTATGATCCATACAGGTAAACCTGTCTCATGCCTTTTCACCACTGTGACATTCCGTTATATCAAAACCTTTGCACTTGATTTATCCATCCTGCTGTCAATGGCCATTTGAGTTGGTTTGCTTCCAGCTTGGAGCTATTAAGAATAATGCTGCTGAGAACATTCTGGAACCTGGGTCAGTGCAAATGTGCATGAGTGGAATTGCTGGTGGAAAGATATACATTCTAAAGCAGCTGAAAAAATATCACCAGACATGTCTGGAAGTTCCCGAAGCTGCCAGGGGGTTCCCACCCTGAAGTTCTACTGCTACCATCCAGGCTTTGTCAGTTTTGCCGCTCTGCTGGGGAATAACCCTCTCTAATGTGTATCACTGTTGTTTTCATTTTCTTATTGAAGTTGACAACCTTTCCATGTATTGATCAGCCTTTCCCCCACCCTTTATTTGGAAGTGCCTGCTGAAGCCTTTTGCCCATATTTTTCTCTTCATTTGTCATTTCCTTTTCCTTTCTTTCTCTCTTTTTTTTTTTTTTTTTTGATTCATAGGAATTCTTTATAAATCCTGGATACAAGTCTTTTGTTCATTACATGTGTGGCAAATACTGTTCCCACCCTCTTTAGGGCAGAAGCTTTGAAAAGATTGTTTTAAAACACTTTCCTGCACATATGTTCTAAATACATCATTCATTGATTCAATAAAGCATTTCCATTTTGGGGGGAAAAAATGTGGTAAAATCGTCCCTTGAGTTTATTAGTGCCATTCTGCTGTGAAGTGCTGAGGCCGGCTCTTGCAAGCCATCCTCAGGAATTTTGTGGGGCAGTAGAGACCCACTCCAGTACTCTTGCCTGGAAAATCCCATGGACGGAGGAGCCTGGTGGGCTGCAGTCCATGGGGTCGCTAGGAGTCGGACATGACTGAGAGACTTCGCTTTCACTTTTCACTTTCATGCACTGGAGAAGGAAATGGCAACCCACTCCAGTATTCTTGCCTGGAGAATCCCAGGGACAGGGGAGCCTGGTGGGCGGCAGTCTATGGGGCCGCACAGAGTCGGGCATGACTGAAGTGACTTAGCAGCAGCAGCAGCAGCAGAGACATGTCGGTAGCAATCAATGGGCTTAGTGGGAGCATTTATACTATAAGAATTGCAAAAGCTACCAAACCAGGCTCCCCAGCTACCCAGAACTGGCTGTTGCCCGTTTACCTGCACACCACCGCCTGAAGGGAAAACTATGGTGATCTATCTGACCAATCTTCAGGGTTCTTTCTTTCTTTTTAAAATTTCACGCTGGTGATTTTTCTTTTTTTGAAATGTAAGTCACTAATTTTACTTGTTATTTATTTTTGGCTGCCCTGGATTTTCCTATTCCTAGCTGCGAGTGGACTCTCTCTAGTTGTGGTGGGCAGGGACTACCCTCTGGTTACAGCGCATGGGCTGGTCATCACAGTGGCTTCTCTTGTTGCGGAGTGGGGGTTCTAGGGCTCGCAGGCTTCAGTAGTTGTGGCTCCTGGGTTCTAGATCACAGGCTCAGTAGCTGTGCTGCACGGGGTTAGTTGCTCCTTGGCATGTGGGATGTTCCTGGATCAGGGATCGAACCTGTTTCCTGCACTGGCAGAAGGATTCTTTACCACTTAGCCACCACGGAAGCCCCCTTTTCTTCTTCTTCTTCTTTTTTTTTTTTTTTTTGGCAATTTCATGCTGGTGATTGTTCTTTTTTAAAAAAATGTAAACCACTAATTTCTTAAGAAAAAACTTTAACCCCAAAGTTGCATATTAATATTACGCACAGAGACATGAGTGACTTTTAGCACATCCTTACATAAACTCAAATATTTACACATTTGAAACAATCTCCATTTAACATGTGAAATTTCTGAAATACATAAAAGCATTAATACTTTCCTTGTGTCTCACGGCTGCATTTCCCTGCAGTAACCGGAGGCAAAGTTCCTCCAAATGTTCAGCAGGTTATTAAACCCAAAAACTCAGCAATTGTAATCAAAATGAAGAACTCAGGGATTAAAAGGGAGAAAGAGAATGAGCAAAGGCTGAAGGAGCAGAAAGAACAGGTGAATAGCACCAAGTCAGTGGGGGGCGGGCGGGGCAGCCACCTGCAGGAAACTCAAAGTTAATCTATTAGGATTAATTATTGAGCAGCTGCTCCTTATGGAAATATTAAACATATACAAAAGTAGACAGTAGTGTCACCCACCTTTAGCAATTGTGAAGCAGTGGTGACTGTCTCATACTGTCCCTAAGCCCCACTTTCCTCTCCCCACCCCTCAATTTCACCCTCCCGACACACTCACTTCTGAATGACGATCTTCTTCTCCAGGTCGCACCCCACTGAAATGAGCGCTGTCTGCAGGTGGGGAGACACGGATCGGGGGAGGGGAAAGGGGTAAATGGGGATGCTGACCCAAGTCAGTGAGGGCACCCATAGCCTGGCCCCGGTGAAAGCCCACGAGGGGTTGCACTCAACCCAACAGGGACTGGAGACCCTGAGCTTGGATGGAAATGAGGTGACCAGGTGCCTGGGACTCACAGAGTCAATCCTTAAGAACCTGCGCCAGGTATGGGGTGCCACTAAGATTCCCCCCATTTGATAACTCCCAGCTGGTACACCTGCTCTGCGGATGGTGAGTCCTAAGGCACAGCCCTGGGGAAGATGAAGGGGAGGGACAGCCACCTTGGCATCTGGGACAGGATCGCATCCATTTCCAGATCCTGAGTGTGAGCTCAGCTAGCACCCTGGGGAAAGCTAGTGAAGGCCTGCTGCCATTAGTCTGAACACGAAAGACAAAGAATATGAGATGGCAGAAGTTTGGGTCATACCAGTGGCTTAAGGTCCACACATGAAATTTCTTTGTTGGCGATGTCCAGAGTGATGGTAGATATTGTGGGTCTCTTTATGCTACAAGGCAATGGGAGTGTGTTTAATTGTAAAAAGCATCACTGACCCATCCATTCATTTTTCTATTCATCCATCTATCCATCTGTCCACCCATTTATCTATCCATTCATCCACCCATTCATCCATCCATCCACCCATCCATCCATTCATTTCTCCATTCATTCACTCATCTTTTCATCCATTCAGTCCAGAATATTGACCAAGAACCATGGGTTCAGACATGGTGGCACCACCCTCCCTCTAGTTTCTACCTCTTCTTGAGTCAGTTTTTTAAACTGATATATAATAGCTTTGAAAAGAACACCTGAGCCCCAATTTTATTATCACCTAGCTGCATATAATGTTTTAACATCATTCTTTTAACAGCTTCTGTATCCACACTTTCTTTTAAAACCCCAAACTCCAAATCCACCCCTCCTTCCCGACCACCCTCCCGCACTCAGCAACAAGTCTGTTCTCTGTGTCTGTGAGTCTGTTTTTCTTTTGTAGATAGGTTCATCTGTGTCATATTTTAGATTCCACAAGTCATATCATATGCTATTTGTCTTTCTCTAAAGAGTTTTTAATCGTTCTTGCTTTACCGCCCTTGGACTAGGGGAGCCTGGATCTTGGTCCTGCTTTCCCCAGCTCCTGCTAAGGGAAGCCTCCAGAGACCCTGGGGCCACCTGCCGCTACCATCGGGGTGACGACATACCTGGAGGTGAAGTTGGGGTCGGCCCTGCCCCAGTGGTGCTGCTGCTTCAGCGAGATGTTCTGTGGAACCAAGAGGGAAAATGCAAAATGCAGCTACCACTGCGGGACAGCCCCAGGGTGGTCCTGAAATGGGGTTCAGGAGGAGGGCAGGACCAGGGGTGGGGGTGGGAGGGGTGTGGGAGAGTTGGGAGGAGGAGACTGGGAGGCATCCAGCCCATCTCTGGTTCTAATTTCCTTCTAAAAGCTCATAGAAATGCCCCCTCTTCCCAAGCTCCTTCATTCCCACGCTGTCTCTGTCCTGGGGACCCACAGTGGGGTATGAATCAGTTTCCCCTCCTATTTAACTGTGATGTGACAAGGTCTGGTGCAAAGAGTTTGTTGTGGTCTGGGGTCAAGTCCAGACTTCCTGGTGTGACCCTGGCTGTGGCCTGAAGGTCACCCAGACCCACATTGAAGCCAAGCCCCTCCCTGCGGGGCCGGTTTGCCTCCTGATGCCTCCTCCCATCCCTCCCCTGGGGGACTGTCACCTGCCTAGGTGGGGAAGGGGCAGGGGCTTCTTCATACTCTGCAGCACCTGATCTGAGTGTTTGTAAGGGAGGGATGACGGAGGGAGGTCAGACCTTGAGGGACATCATCAGGTGACCCTTGACATCTGCAGGTCAAGGCCGAGCCCCTCAGCCTGAAGACCCGGGTTTGGTGGGGGTGGGGGGAAGGGTACGCGGGACGGGTGCGGGATGAGCTCACCAGTCTGTGCTTCGTGTCGCCGTTGTAGGTGTAGCCGTCCTCATAGATGACCGCCTGCAGCCCCAGGGAGTGGGGGTTGCTCACCATCACCTGGGGGTGCGGTAAACGGGAAGGGAGACGCATACGCTGTACAAGCCCTCGCAGGAGCCAAAGGGCGCCGCTTGGGGGCGCAACCACCGGTGACCCCAGTGCCCCATTGGACTGAAGACCCAGGTTGCTCCACAAATACTACTGCAGGTTCCATCTCCAAATATGCCCCCCTTATTATAAACACACCCTAACTGTGGCTCTGAGGCCCTCTGTGAGGACAGCCTGGGGCTGAAGCGCCGCAAGACCCAGACTGGTCCCTCGTGCGTGGAGAGGCTCGTCCTGTGCAGGGAGGGGGCTTGAGGGGTACCGGTGAGAGTGCGGGGCAAGATCTGGCGGCCAGGCCGGCTCCTCTCTCAGGGCCCTAGTCCCAGCTGGCTGGACATCCCCTGGAATCTTACATTGGTCCACTCCCCTGTTTTCAGCTTGACTGCTTATACCCAAGGATCCAGGTTTGGACACGTGGGTTTCAGGTCCAGGGATGCCTTTTTTTCTCAGGCATGCCCTGCAGGCGGGAAAGCCAGCGCTGGCTGAGCTGGGAGGAAAGGGCGTTTTTGGAAAGGGTCCGGGTCAGCTCAGAAGGGGGTTGGAGGACTGGCATAGAGGTATAGAGAAAGGAGGCAGGGTGGGCAGAGGGACAGCTACGGCCAGACACCGGGATGCTGGTGTCTGGAAGAAGAGGAGAAGTCTTCATGAGCCAGTGTCTCTCTGGGAGGATGCTAGGGAATTCCCAGAGCCTGGGAACTGTGCGCGCGAGATATGAGGCCGAGGATGGCAGGTGTTAAGAGACACTTGTCAAACAGATAAAGTGTCCTTACTAGTGGGACAGGTAACGTGCCTGGCCGGGGTATCATTAGGGCCGTCAGCTCCAACTGGCTGTTCATGTCAATGGTGTACATTTTGTTTTCAAATTCTCCTTGCAGAAGTTCCACCTAGTTAAAAATAAATTATGTTAAAAGAGAAAAAGAAAAAAAGAATCCATCAATCTTTGAATCAATTAAATCAAGCCTCTGCTCCCCAAAATATAGAGCAAGTGACCAGTGGCAGGTGGGGGGTCCCTGGGGATGGACCCTCTCAGTCTGGTAGGTGCAGCAGCCCAGGCTGTCACTCAAGCCACTCCCCACTAGACCCTGCACCCCCAGAAGACCCTGGAGGTCTCCCTAGTCACAGCCCTTTTTCTCTCCAGAAGTAGCCTGCCCCTCTCCCCACCTGACTTCTACAGTAATCGCTTACTTGCTTCCTTCCTAGAATGATTTCTATGTCTTTATTTTAACTGGAGGATAATTACAATATTGTGATGGTTTTTGCCATACATCAGTATGTATCGGCCATAGGTATACATGTGTCCCCTCCATCCTGAACCTCCTTCCCACCTCCCTCCCCATTTCCTAGAATGATTGCTGAGTACACATCCCTAGGGCTTCCCTAGGTGCTCAGTGGTAAAGAAGCCACCTTCTAATGCAGGAGACATGAGACTCGGGTTCGATCCTAGGGTTGGGAAGATCCCATGGAGTAAGTTGCCTGGAGAATCCCATGGCCAGAAGAGCCTGGTGGGTTACAGTTTAGGTGATGGCAAAGAGTCAGACACCACAGCACAGCACAATGCATCCCCAGATGATGTAACTTAGTTTTTCTGTTTGCAAACATTGTCTTTTTCAGTCTCTTTCAACCTACAGTTTTCCCTCCCTTCCTTTCTTTTTTGTTTCTTTCCTAGGCATCTTTAAAAAAGAAAAAAAAAATTATTTATCTAGCAGCGCCGGGTCTTAGTTGTGGCACATGTGATCTTCGATCTAACTTGCTGCACAGAGGATCTGTAGTTGTGCATGTGGGATCTAGTTCCCTGACCAGGGATTGAACCCAGAGCCCCTGCATTGGGAGGGTGCAGTCTTAGCCACAGGACCACCACGAAAGTCCCTCTATGCCATCAAACCTGTAGATTTCTCATCATCTGGATTTTCCCTGGTGAGGTTGGACACCCATTCCTTCGTGCTCTGCCTTTTCTGGCAGATTGGCATCTGGATCCATCAGATTAGGGCAGAATTGAGATGGGAGACCCAGTGGTGATCCACCTTCTGTCGGTGGCACCTAATGGCCGACTGTCTCTCTTTTCCAATATTGAGCATCAGCACAGGGCAATATCCTATCATTTTGTTTTCATATATTCACCAGAATAATTTTATGAGGAGACCTGCTCCCTGTGCTATTTGCTAACTCAGGAGAAGGTGTGGAGGAGAGGTGGAGAAATTGCATCTTGCATTTTTTTAATCTGGTTTTTGAGATTGTGTGTTGGCTGCCTGGTGTCCTGGGAAGAGAACCAACAAGTTGCTTCTGGTTCCAGACCTGGGGTTGATAAGGGATGACATGGTTAACTGAAATGTTCTGTCCTGGCAACAGGACTCATCACTGCCCACGGGCATCCTGGTCTCCTGGTGAGGGTGGCGGTGGTGAGGGTGGAGGTGCCTCCAATGCTGACTGGCTCTCTCACCATCCAGACTCTGTTCTTTAAAAGTGAATCAAGGACTTCCCTGGTGGTCCAGTGGTAAAGAATCCACCTGCCAACTGCAAGGAACATGTGTTCTATTCCTGGTTCAGGAAGATCCCACCTGCTGAGGGAGCAACTAAGACTGTGCGGCACGATTACCGAAGCCCAGGCTGTAGACAGAGCCGGTGCTCAACAAGACAGGCACCCACGGTAAGAGAGCAACTAGACAGTAGCCCCAGTAGCACCATCATCTCATAAAAGGATATTTTGGACAAAATGTGCTTGATTGGGCTTCCCTGGTGGCTTCAGTGGTAGAGAATCTGCCTGCCAATGCAGGGAACATGGGTGTGATCCCTGGTCCAGGAAGATCCCACATGCCGCTGAGCAGCTAAGCCCGTGAACCACAATTATTGAGCCTGTGCTCTAAAGCCCGGAAGCTGCAACTATCAAGCCCACGTGCTACAGCTACTGAAGCCCGAGTGCCCTAGAGCCTGTGCTCTGCAACAAGAGAAGCCACCGCAACGATAAGCCTGAGCACTGCAACTGGAGTGACATCCCCGCTTGCCGTACTAAAGAAAAGCCCGAGCAGTTAGGAAGACCCAGCACAGCCAAAAATAAATAAATAATTTTTTAAAAATGGCACTTTTTTTCTCATTCCACTGATTGCTGTGGATCCAAAGGCTCTTCGGAAATGGACGGTCTAATATCTTTCTGGAGACTGACATTCTCTCACCCCAAGTCATGACCACGTACTTTGCAGATGCCAGCTTGGAGTTGGGGATCCATGAGAAGGGCCTGGATATTCAGGAGGCACTTCTGGAAATCAAAAGCTGGAAAGATCATGTCAGGAAGCGGGGTCAGTATTTCCAGCATCCCCACGTCAGTGAACATCAGGACCGCCTCTTGGGACCAGATGTTTTGGTCTGCAAACTAAGAGAAGAGTGACTTCTGAGATCAGCTCATTCTCATTCTTTTTTGAGGATTTAACTTTTCCCTTATGATTCATATTTACAGAAGGTAGGCCAAAAAACCAAAACTCTTAAGAAACCCCATGGTCTCTGCTACAGTCCGTGGGGTCACAAAGAGTCAGACACAACTGAGCAACTGAGCAAGAAACCAAAAAGTTCAGGCAAGTCTTAGGTACCCTTTGTTGAGACATCTACTTTTCAGGTGTCAAATTAATTAAAATTCATGTTATATTGTCACTATTGCTATTAAATGATTAACTGCTACTTTAATAACTAGAGCAATTTCTTTATAAAAAGGATCAGATGTTTGAGAACAAGACTGTTAGTCCTTAACAACTGAATAACATCGGGAGTTTACCCACTTTGATTAGAGAACTCGACTGGATTCCCAGGCTTCCATAATATAAATTATTCTCTCGAGTTAAAACTGCCAGTTCATTTTCATCTAGGGAAAGCCAAACAAGACAGAACAAAAATTGAAACAGGGGTTGTTTCCATGGACAGAAATATAAACATAATAAATATTAAAGTTTAAAAAGTTACCCCAAGTCCCATCATACGGACCAGGGGTCAGCAAGTTTCTTCTGTAAAGGACCAGATGGTAAGAATGCTCTGCTTTACTGGTCATGTGATGTCTGTTACAAGTAACTGGCCCTGGGAAAGCAGCTTATGGACACTTTGTAAGTTGATAGGCAGGACTATGTGCCAATAAAACTTTATTTAAAACCCATGGTGGGTGCTCGCTTCGGCAGCACATATACTAAAGTTGGAACGATGCAGAGAAGATTAGCATGGCCCCTGCGCAAGGATGACATGCAAATTCGTGAAGCGTTCCATATTTTAAAAAAAAAAAGAAAAAAAAAAGAAAACCCATGGTGGGTCATGGACCATGGTATGCTGACCCCTGACATAGGTACCACTGTTAGCCTTTTGGTAAACATGCTTTCCAGTAGCTTTATATACTTGGGGATCATATTCTGGGACCCTTTAAGCTGCTTTGTATTTTTTTCTTTTTTTTAATAGTACAAGTTGAGCATTTTTTACTCTATACTTATTTTTCGGAGAAGGCAATGGCACCCCACTCCAGTACTCTTGCCTGGAAAATCCCATGGACGGAGGAGCCTGGTAGGCTGCAGTCCATGGGGTCATGTAGAGTGGGACATGGCTGAGCGACTTCACTTTCACTTTTCACTTTTATGCATTGGAGAAGGAAATGGCAACCCACTCCAGTGTTCTTGCCTGGAGAATTCCAGGGATGGGGTCGCACAGAGTTGGACACGACTGAAGTGACTTAGCAGCAGCAGAGTTGAAATGTATGTTTATTTCCTTCCACACACATCAGTGGACTTGACCCTTTGGCATTCTGTTACTTAGATGAATCATAACTTTATTTGACCAATGCTCACTGATGAGCACAGGTTGTTTCTGATCTCCGGCAGATATAGAGTTCTGAGGAACACAAGATATTCTTAAAAGGCTTTTTGTTGTTGTTGTTGCACTGTGTGACATGCAGGATCTTAGCTCCCCAACCAAGGATCAAAACCCATGCCCGCCCTGCACTGGGAGCACAGTCTTAACCACTGAGCAACAAGGAAAGTCCCATTAAAAGTTTTCATGAGAAGGGGTGGCAAGATCCAATGTGTGTTCTTATTTTGCTTAAAAAAGACAAGGGTGTTTCCTGCTTGTCCGGTGGTTAAGAACTCACCTGCCAGTGCAGAGGACATGGTTTCAACCCCTGGCTGGAAGATCCCACGTGCCATGGAGCAGCTAAGCCCATGCTCCACAACAAGAGAAGCCACTGCGATGAGAAGCCTGAGCCCCACAGCTATGGAGCAGCCCCCAGTTGCTGCAATTAGAGAAAAGCCTGCGTGGCAATGAAGACCCAGCAGAGCCACAAGTAAATAAATAAGTATTTTAAGAAAAGGGAGATTTGGACATAGACACAACACAGAAGGAGATGGTAGAAGACAGAGGGGGAAAAGGCCACCTGCAAGCCAAGAAGAGAGGCCTCTGAAGAAACCGGCCCTGCCAACACCTTAATCTTGAACTAAGAACCTCCAGCCCTGGGAAACAGTACCTGTCTTCTGTTCTGATTCACCCAGTTTTGGACTTCCCTGATGGTACTACAGTTAAGACTCTGCGTTCCCACTGCAGGGAGCTCAGGTTCGATCCTTGGTCTTGGAACTAAGATCCCACATGCCCTGAGAAGTGGTCAAAATAATAATAGTAATTCACCCACTTTGTGGAGGTTTGTTAGAGCAGCCCCCACAAACGATATCCAACTGACATTCCATTTCATTGCGAAAGCGCACAGAAGTTTCTGCCCTGAGTTGTTCTAGAATATGTAATAATCATGTTTTGTTTGTTTTGGCCAGGTGGGATCTGGTGGTGGGGGTGGGGCGGTGTGTGTCAAGAGTGAATAAGTCAGGTCTGAAGCACTTCTAGAAAGCTACCCAGAGGTCGGGCACATACTGGCAGTAACGCTGTGGATGGTGATGTTGGCTTTGAGAATGGAATTATACAAGATGCGTTGTCCTTCTCGCACCTGGACAGATTCAACCAGCTGACCTAGGAGACAACAGGATAAATCCAGAGAGACCTATGCACATGTTGGCAAGAGGGTCCCCTGCCACCCACACAGCCCCTGGATTCTTGACTCAAAGGAAAATGCAGCCACGAGATGCAATGCTGTAAAATATTGCATGGAAGACATGAGGTTTAAGAAAATGCGACCTCCCCACCCCACCTAAATCTCGATGTGAGAGCTCTTAGGGATGAACTGGATACCAGATGAACTTTAGGATGCCTCTTACTGTATGGGTAACATGTAGTCAGGCAGAACTTTCTTTCTGGAGTGGGTACCCCCTGCATGGCCAGGCCAGCCCTAAGCCCTTTTCTTGCATTGGAAGGAAACAGCCATATTCAGGTGGCCTAACCGGTACTGGGGAGCATGCTGTGATCAAAGGTACTCTGGCAGCCACAGTTGTGCCCAGAGGTCCCTGACAGCACCTTCTCCTAGGGGGCTGCCTTTTGTTTCTCTCCTGGGACTCATGTGTCATAGGCCTCAAAATAAGATCTGCAGTTCTTGGATGTGGCCCCTCTGCCCTTGGGGTCTGGTGACTTTCAGAACCTGCCTACAGGGCCTAAATGTCCCAGGAGGCGGAAAGTGGGAGTTGGGGGTTGCAATGAAGATGGCAAGGTAAGAATCAGCTTGTCATGGTCCACTAAAGTCAAGGGAGAGGAAAAAACAGCCGCTTGCACTGGCCATTCCCTGAGCCTGGGCCTTGCTCACCTGAGTTTCGGGAAACCAGCAGGTTCTTCTGAAACCAAAAGATAAGGATGCCTTTCTGGCCTGGGGCGATAAGGATGTCAAGGGTCCTGTCATAGTCAAAAGGCAGCCCAAAGCTGCGGTTCAAGGGATGGTCAGAGTAGCTGAACATGGCCTGAAAGAAAAATACTCAATCTTGAGCGAGAAAAGAAATCACCAAGGGGACCCCCCTGGCGGTCCAGTGGTTAAGACCCTGTGCCTACAGGTTGTATCCAGGGCCTGATTCCTCAGCCACCATTACATTCTTAGGATTTCCAGAGTCTGGGAGTGTCTGTTATTCATGACGGGACCCTGGCAGTGTGTGCAGGTGCTTGAGGGGACTCTGGATGGGGGGTGTCCCCACTGTGTGATTAGAGGGAGGGCTTTTTAGCCACCAGGCGGCCAGCCCAGCCTCTGGGAGCTTCCCGATCCCTGGGTCTCCCCCAGATTTCAGAGTCGCACACTTTGTTCAGGAATTTTGCAGCAGGAGTACCAACTCTACTTTAATCCTTGCCTGACTTCATCGTTTTTCTTCAAGTGCACTTTGCATGAACTGATTCCTCTTTTTAGTTTTATCCTAAATGATACCTATGAGGTCATGGTTTCCATGTCCCTATTTTCTGAACCCACGTGAAAATAATCATTAAAAAAAGGGGTGACACAAGGCATGTAAATGGTCTCGGGTGCCACCAGTGACACATGCACCATATTTCGTATTTTATCCCTAGTGCCCGGCATCTCCTAGACCCTACTAAAGTATTGCTGAGTGCATGGCTGAATGAGATAATGAAGGTGGGTGGTGGGTGTGTGGGTGGGTAGAAGGGTAGATGGATGACCAAGTAGATGGATGGATGGATGAGTGGATGGATGAATGAGAGAGTGGATGGATGAATAGGAGAGTGGATGGATGAATGGATGGGTGCATAGATGAATGGATGGGTGCATGGATGGATGGATAAGCAGGTTAATGGATGGATGGAGGGAGAGATAAGTATTTTTTTGGATGGTGAGTGGGTGGGGAGATAGGTGGATGGATAAATAGATAAATGGAAGGATGAATGGAGATGGATGAGTGGATGGAAGAGTAGGTGGGTAGATGGGTGGATGGGTAGGGGGATGGATTAATAGGTAAATGGGAGAATGGATAGTGCCGGGGTCCAGCCTCGGCAGGATCCAGGGGGTACCCTCAGGATGAACAGCGTTGGCGAGAGAAAGAGAGAAGACACATGAGACCAGCCTTGATAGGGCCAAGTCTGCGAGGGAGAGAGAGAGAAAGAAAGAGAGAGAGTGACCAGACGGGGGGTGCAGAGTCTGGCAGAGTCTGGCAATGCTTTATTTTTTACTGTGGCTTTTATATCCTAAATTAGTACATTTCTAAGGGGAAATGTACATTAACATTACATCAGCTTGTTCTTCATGAAACCAGGGTGTTTTCTGCATACTTCTTTGTTTATGAGGGTCTTGTACATTATCTTCTGGCCTTGGGGCCTATTAACATTTTATGCAAGTCAGGTGAATGTAAACCTATTTTCTGTTTATATGGTGACCTTAACTGAAAGGTAGCAGTCTCATAGGGCAACAGTACAGAGTAGAAGTATAACCTTGTTAACACAAAAATTAATCCTTCTGCAGAAGTTGTCAGTTGCGTTTACCTAAGAAGTTTACCCCACACAGACTCTGTGGCTTCAGTGAGGCAGCCTCTGCCTAGCGCTCCTGGCTGACAATTAGCAACCATCTCATTGTTACCACACTAGGGCTAAGTTCTTATTTCTCTAGATCTTTAACTATATTAACAATGGTTTCTATAACACAACCTTAGCACATTAAAAGCAAAAACACAGCAAGCAAATGTCAACCTAATAACCACCTTTAGAATAATTTTTCTTATGTTTTCTAATAGGACTCCTTCACCCCTCAAAAATGCTCTATGTCTATTAGGGCTTTTATATAATCAGGTTCTTTATGCTATTTTATGATGAGGATATTATAAGCAGTCATGCATATTAGTACCAAGGGCATAAATGCATTTGGCTAACAAACTACCAGCAAAGGAGTTTAAATTAAAACACTCCTTTCACCCTGGATAATCTCATAAAATAACACCACCTGGGAAACTTACTGATTGAAGTTCTAAATTGACTCTTATTTGGAAAGAGATTGGGGAAGGCCTTCTGCCTGTGTCACAGAAATTAGGGAGTAGTCTATTGAGGCAGGCATCAGAAAGACAGATATCATCTTTAAGGCGAGCACCGGGGGCAGCTTTTCGAAATCCCTGAAAACCTGATCCGCCTTGCCTGTCAGGTTTTCCCCCTCATGACCTTGTCATGGGTAGGGTTTCATGTGTTGGCTCCCGGCAGGATAGAAAGGTGGAAGGATGTGTAGATGGGTGGAAGAGTGGGTGGATGGATACATGGATGGACCGGTGAGTCAAAAGCTAGATGGATTTCAGATATGAAAATCTAAGTGTATGAGTTTTGACAAAAACCTGTCTTGGTGTAAAGGTCACCGAAGTGGTTTTTCCCAGCCCAAATGGTACTTACCATCTGTTGGTCAACAAGAAGCAGCCCGACCTGTGACAGGGAGTGAAAGGAGAAGATCCCCCCCAAGGTCCCAACTAGTTCTGCCTGTGAAACAAACAGAATACTGCATGTAAATAAGATCATCAATGTGCTTCCTTTATAACTTAACTCTAGATTAGCTAGTAAGCTAAAAGGAAAGAAAGTCTTTTTTATTATGATCTGTTTCCCCTCTGTAGCACTGAGAAAGTCAATTCCTAGGCAGATTGATGAAGTCCAGGGTCCCCAAGGAGGAGAAAGGGTCTGGAATTCTCAAGGAGGAGAAAAGGACAAACATTTTTATCCCTCTACAATCCTTCAGTCCACCACTAGTGAAGTAGCTCAATCGTGTCTGACTCTTTGCAATCCCATGGACTGTAGCCTACCAGCCTTCTCCATCCATGGAATTTTCCAGGCAAGAGTACTGGAGTAGGTTGCCATTTCCTTCTCCAGGGGATCTTCTGGATCCAGGGATCAAACCCAGGTCTCCCGCATAGTCTTAGTCAATTACACAACTCAGTTTAAACTCTGTACTAGGGATTATACAACAACAATGTATCTGGCTGGAGGACAGTTTCTCCTTCCTGAAAACCTTCTGACTAATCCTGATATCTTAGAATGTATATATGGGAGTGGGTCTGGTAGGATCTTTCTATTGTTAAATTCTAATCTTGTTATCCTAAAATGTAAATTGTGGGAGTGGGTCTGGTAAAATTTTCACAAACTTGAGACATTCTTTTGATTCACTGTAATAACTAATTAAAAGGTATATAACTCCATTGTTAACACTAGCAAAGGGTACTCTTTCTGCCTCCTTCTGATGTCTATGTTGGAAGCTTTCTCTATCCCTTTTATACTTTAATAAAACTCTATTACACGAAAGCTGTGAGCGATCAATCCTTGTCTCTGGCCCTGGACTGAATTCTTCTCTTCCGGAGGCCAAGAATCCCAGCGTCTTTTGTGGTTCAGCAACAACCCTTCAGCATCTCAGGCAGAACTTTGAATGAAGACAGCTTGGTGTGGGGTGCTCAAGGAAGTGGGGTGACCCAGACTCTGAGATGCCTGCCTAAATCCCTCACTCCTGCTTCAGTTCCTCATTCCTGATCTTTGGCTGGGCAGCAAAGTGCCCATCGGCAGGTATGTTGGAGCATGGGGCCAAGGACCCCAACCTGTGGACAGTGGGACAAGTTGCCATGGCAACCCACCTGGCTCCCCCACCCCTCCCTGGACATCTTTCGGGTAAAGAGAAAGACTGCCATCTTATTTAAGCCTCTGTTACTTGGTTGTGTTTGGGTGTGTGTGTAGGGGGGTGGGGTGGTGGTATTTCTATTATATACAGTATTATGGACCAAATGGTGTCCTCCTCCAGTTCATAGCTTAAAACCCCAACCCCCTGTCTTAGTCTGTTCAGGCTGCTACAACAAAATATCAGAGACTGGGTGGCTTATAACAACAGAAAGGCTGGAAGTCCAAGATCAAGGGACCAGCATGGTCAAGTGAGGGCCTTTTCCTGGGTTGCAGACTTCTTGGAGTGTCTTTATATGGAGGAATGGGGCGAGCTGGCTCTCTGGGGCCTCTTTTTAAAATTTTTTATATTTTGGCTGATTGAGGTCTTCCTTACAGCACACAGGCTTTCTCTAGTTGCAGAGCACTGGCTATAGAGCTCAAAGGTTCAGTAGTTGCAGCATACAGGCTTAGTTCCCCAACCGAGGATTGAACCTGCGTTCCCTGCACTGGAAGGTGGATCCCTAACCACTGGGCCACAGGGAAGCCCTTCTAGAGTCTCTTTCATAAGGGCACTAATTTCATTCGTGAGGGCTCCACTCTTATGACCTAAGCGCCTCCCAAAGGCTCCTAATACAGATCATATCAGGTGTTAGGATTTCAACCCATGAATTGGGGGGGAGGGCGCACAAACATTCATAGAACCTCCAAAATGATAGTATTTGGAGGTAGGGTCTTTGGTAGTGATTAAATCTAGATGAGGTCAGGGTGGGATTAGTGCCCTGATAAGAAAAGACACCATGAAATTAAAAGATGCTTGCTCTTTGGAAGGAAAGCTATGACAAACCTAGACAGCATACTAAAAAGCAGAGACATCACTTTGCTGACAAAGGTCCATATAGTCAAAGCTATGGTTTTTCCAGTGGTCATGTATAGATGTGAGAGTTGGACAGTAAAGATGGCTGAGCACCGAAGAATTGATGCTTTCAAACTGTGGTACTGGAGAAGACTCCTGAGAGTCCCTTGGACTGAAAGGAACCCACGTCTTCTGCATTGCCAGGTGGATTCTTTTTGTTTGTTGGTTTAGAAGGGGCTGCCCCACAGGGCAAACAGGTTTATTGCAGCTGCAGCCGGTGATCAGCGGTTAGACTTGGCCACACGCTCCAGCTCATCCTTCTTGATGGCGTAGGAGCTGGAGGAGCCCTTGGCTGCGTTGATGAGTTAAAATATGGAACGCTTCACAAATCTGCTCGTCATCCTTGAGCAGGGGCCATGCTAATCTTCTCTGTGTTGTTCCAGTTTGAGTCTATGTGCTGCCGAAGCGAGCACTGCCAGGTGGATTCTTTACCACTGAGCCACCAGGGAAGCCCCTGTTTATTCATTTTCTTACCACATTGAACGTACACGTCTTTCCTGGGCGTACTTCTGAAATCTGTATCCTCGGGAGTCTGAGAAATAGATGTTGGCCTGAGATATCTGATCTCCATGCAAATAAGCAAAAACCGAGTTACTTATATCCTGGAAGAACACACACATAAAACAGTTTCTTTAAAAGGAGATAGAAGGTGGAATGGGGCGGCAGCTGGGGAGATGTTCTTTAAATAGGTAGATAAGTTCTGGAGGTCTAATGCACAGTATAGTGATCACAGACAACAATACTAGATTAGAAACCAAAGTTGCTAAGAAACCAGATCTTGGTTATTCCCACCATAAAAAAGAAATGATAATTTCATGACATGATATGGTGGTAATCATACCGCAATACGAAAATGTGGCAAACCAACACATGGTATACCTTAAATTTACACAGTGTGGTATGTCAATTGCATCCCAATTTAAAAAGGGGGTGGGTGGAGAGAAAAAGTTAGGGGAAAAAAAAAAGGACTTCCTGAGCAGTCCAGCAGTTAAGATACCCCTCTTCCCCTGCAGGGGGTGGGGTTTGCTTCCTGGTTGGGGAACTAAGATCCTGCAAGCAAGAAAAATAAAAAGATTTTTTTTTTTTAATTAAAAGGGAGTGGGGAGACAGATGCCAGTGATCATATTCCTGTGCATTTCTCCCAGAGAAATGTAAACTTGGTGTCCACACCAAAAAGCTACATGAACGTTTCTAGTGGTTTTATTTATAAAAGCCAAAAAGTAGAAACAACCCAATTCTGGTACATCCACGCTATGGAAAATTACTCGGCAATAGAAAGGAACAGACTAGTGACATATATGCAGCAAATTGGATGAGTCTCCTGAGAATTTTCCTGAGAAAAGCTAGTCTCCAAAGGTTTCATATTGTATGACCCCATTTATAGAACATTCTTGAAATGATACAATTAGAGATATGGAGAACATTAGCGTTTGCCAGGGGCTAGGGCAGGGTAGGGAGGTATGGAGAGCTTTGGGGCCATGAGCAGTTCAGTATTTTATTTCATTATTACTGTTACTATTTTGACTTTTTGGCTGTGCCATGCAGCTTTCGGCACTTTAATTTCCCAACCAGGGATTGACCTTTGCCCCCTGCAGTGGAAGCACACAGTCTTGACCACTGGACCACCAGGGAAGTCCCCAGTTCAGTATTTTGATGGCAGTAGCAGTTCTCTGACTTGACACAATTGTACCCATATCAATTTCCTGTTTGTATCCCTGTAGTTATGTAAGATGTAACCACTTGGGGAAACTAGCTGAGGGATACATGGGACTCTGTATAAATTTCTTCATCTTCCTGTACACCTATAATTATTTAAAAATAACACATTAAAAAAAAAAAGACAGATGGATATATTCAGGGTGTCAGCCAGATGAGCCCCTCCCATAGCTCAGGTCCTCTTCTGAACCCAGTGAGATAACACAGCCTGACTCCATCACGCTCCCAGCCCTCAAGGCTTACACTGTCCTTATTTCCATTCCCTTATTTCCATTCGTAATTATCTCTGCTCACAGTAGAGTATAAAATGAGATAATGACACATGGTACTTACCATGCAGAATGAATTTCCACTGTAACAACAGTTGTCACCAGATACATGTGAAACAGGGTGTTCTATGCCTGAAAGTAAAAGGGAACTGAGATGTTCTCTGAGTTCCCTGACGGTTCCGAGAAAGGAGGTTAGAGCAGGGCTTCCCACCCTCCCCACTGACATCTGTGGCCAGACTTCTCAGTTAGGGGGCTCTTGGACACTGCAGGATGTTTTGCAGCATCCTGCTTCTGTTGTTGTTGTTCAGTTGCTAAGTTGTGTCCAACTCTTTGTGACTGCATGGACTGCAGCACACCAGGCTCCTTTGTCTTCCACCATTTCCTGGAGTTTGCTCAAAGTCATGTCTGTTGAGTCAGTGATGCTGTCTAACCATCTCATCCTCTGCTGCCCCTTTCTCCTTTTGCCTTCAATCTGTCCCAGCATCAGGGTCTTTTCCAATGAGTCAGCTCTTCACATCAGATGCCCAAAGTATTGGAGCTTCAGCTTCCTGCTTCTACTGACTTACTTAGCTTACTAAATCACTTATATAGTGACTTATTTGACCAGTGTCACTCTCCTCTAGTCTTTTTTTTAAGATCTTTTTTTTTAATGTGGATCATTTTTTTAAGTCTTGATTGAATTTGTTACAATAGTCTTCTGTTTTATGTTTTTTGGCCATGCAGCATGTGGGATCTTAGCTTCCCAACCAGGGGTCAAATCCCCATCCCCTCCATTGGAAATTGAAGTCTTAACCACTGGACCACTAGGGAAGTCTCTTTCCTCCAGTCTAGACAACTAAAAATGTCTCCTGACATTGCCAAGTGTCATCTGGGGGTGAGGGGTAAACTGTCCCCAAAATAGCAGGAAGGGCACCTTTCTCTGAGCAAGGCATTCTTTGTTTCTGAAGGAGAAGCTTCAGAAACAAAGGAAACACACATGTGGCCAAAAGCATATGAAAAGATGCTCAGTATCACCAGTCCTTAGGGAAATGCAAAGCAAAACCACAGTGAGACCCCCACTTCACTCCCCCATTAGGATGGCTACCGTGACAGAATTGGAAGACAAGTGTCAGTGACAAATGGGAAGTGCACAAATTCCCTTGTGCACTGCTGGTGGGAATGCAAAATGGTGTGGCCACTGTGGGGGGGCCTCAAAAACGGGAAAATGTGAGCCAGCAATTCCACTTCCAGGTACATACCTTCCCCCAAATTAAAAGCAGTATATACATGTTCAAACCAGCATTATTCACAGTAACTAACACATGGAAGCAGCTTGAGTGTTTGTTGACAGAAAAATGGATGAAAAAAAAAAATGGGCCTAAGGACTTCCCTGGTGGTCCAGTGGCTAAGACTCTGCTCTCCCAATCCAGGGGGCCCAGGTTCGATCCCACACGCCACAACTAAGGCCTGGTGCAGCCAAATAAATGTTCTTTAAAAAAAGAGCAGGTCAGCTGATGTCTTGGAGGCAGATGAGTGTTTGTGTTGAATGTGACCCTTTGATGAGATGAGCCTAAGCCTGGCCCCCAGGCCAACTGGCTTCACTTGGGTTATACATTCTCTTTGGGCCATTCACACTGTGTTTACATGGCACCTCAGCCACGGGGCTCGAAGCCTTCCAGCTGTCAATCACTAACCATCATCAATCAGTCACTTCCTGGAGTGACAGCCTGGAACACAGTGATGAGACACGTAAGCCAGAGACCAGGGCAAGGTGCGGCTCTTTTCCTGTATTTCTCTTTCCCTCCAGGGGGAGGAGGGGTCCTGTGATCGACTCTCCATCCAGAGCTTAGCAAGCTCCCGGCTGCAGATGCTGTGGTGATGGACTGTGGGGCTCCATCTTGTTGGAGGAAGTGGGGACCACAATCTTTCACCACCAGGAATACAAGTGGAGCAGAAGTATAACAGATTGCAAGATGGTGGTATACCAACCCAGTGGTTCTCCAAGAAGGGAATTTCAACCCCCAAGAGACACTGGGTAATGTCTGGGGACGTGCTTGTTGTCAGGACTCAGTTGGGGGGGGGGGTGCTCCTGGCATCCAGTAGGTGGGGGCATAGTTGCTGCTCCACACCCCATAGCACCCAGAATGCCCCCCACCCCCACCCAGAGAATGATGCATCCCCGGTGTCAGCAGGGCCAGGGCTGAGAAACCTCATACTGACCCGTTTCTCACCGACGAGGGCACCTGTCCTCGTTCTCTGGAAGGGACGGGCCATCCCCATCTGTCCTTCCTCTTCTCTAGAAAATACTATCTCCCTTTTCTTCACTGGACCCCATCTCCTTGCCTCCTCCACCGGTTCTCGCTTTCTCTATCCTTAAAGCTTAGCCTTCTCCACTGTTTCCTGTTCTGAAGGTGACATTTGTGGGACTGTATATGCACCCCACTCAGGCATCTTGGACCCATCCTCTGCCCTCTCTAGTCCTCCCTGACTTCCTCGCCAACACAGTTCCTGATGAATCCTCTTACTGTTCCAATCAGTGAGAGCAGATTGTTGTGGCTTATCACCACAACCCCAAAGGAAACACTCAGTCACCAACCTGTGGGATCGGGGCTTAGACCAACTCTCACTGAATTACAGAGGGTCACGTAGGGAATTCCCTGGCGGTCCAGTGGTTAGCACCAGCCACTTTCACTGCCTGGGGCTCAGTTCAACCCCTGTTCTGGGAACTAAGATCCCTCAAGCTGTGCAGCATGGCCAAAAAAAAAAAAAAAAGGACAGTGTAATGTCCAGGGACTGATGTCCAAGCAGCAGCATTGTCTGTAACTTCCGAAACTTTGATGTTGGCCAAAGGCAAACAAGATTTTTTAAAAATACAAAATATAGGGACTACCCTGGTGGTCCATGGTTAAGAATCTGCCTTCCGATGCAGAGGACGTGGGTTTGATCTCAGATTGAGGGACTAGATTCCACTTGCTGCAGAGCAAGTATGCCTGTGTGCCATAACTACAGCGAAGCCTGTGCACCGCAACAAATATCCCATGTTTGGCCACTGAGACCCAATGCAGCTAAATAAATATTTAAAAAATTACAAAATGCGCATACCTGTAGATGCAGTCCAGAAGTTAGCTTCATAATCATAAACATAGACTTTTTGATTCACTACTAACAGTAATACCGAACCAGCAAAATGTGCTGACGTCACTTCTGGTGTGCCCACCTAAGGATACGATATATAGCATGATATCAGTATGTGCAGCTTTTCAAACATCGAATTCAGAAAGCAGTACTTCTAGACAGGCATCCCAGGAATGTTTAGGTCAGCGAGAGTTGTTTGGGGTCCTAGATATTGGGAACTATGCATCCTGAGGATCAGCTAAAAGCAGAACTGGGAGGTTGACATTAGTGTTGGGTGTCCCCGCGAATACCTAAATTCACTCCATCTCCTCCCATATCAAAACCTTCTCTGAGGGGACTTCCCTGCTGGTCCAATGGCTAAGAATCTGCCTTCCAGTGCAGGGGACCCAGGTTTGATCCCTCGTCGGGGAAGCTAAGATCCCACATGCCATGGGGCAACTTAAGCCTGTGGGCCACAACTAGAGAGCCTGTTTGCTGCAACTAGAGAGAAGCTCATGTGCTTCAGTGAAAGATCCCACCTGCTGCAAGTAAGACTTGACACAACCCAATAAATATTTTTCTATGTCTGTATCTCCATTGCTGCCTTGTAAATAGGTTCATCACTACTACCTTACTAAATTCCATAAGCATGTGTTAATATACAATATTTGTCTTTCTCTTTCTGACTTCCTTTACTTTGTATAATGGGGGTCTAGGTTTGTCCACCTCATTAGGATTGACTCGAATGTGTTCTTTTTTTTTTTTTTTATAGCTGAGTAATATTCCATTGTATATATGTACCACAATAGCAGTCCCTCTAAAAACTAGGAACTGAACTACCATAGGACCCAATAATCCCACTAGCGGGCATATACCCTGAGAAAAGCATACTTGAAAGAGACACATGCACCCCAATGTCTGTTGCAACACTTTTTACAACAGCTCGGACATGGAAGCATCCTAGATGTCCACTGACAGATGAATGGATACAGAAATTATGGTATATAAATAAATATTTTTTAAAAGACCTTTTCTGAGGATAAAGCCTAATGCATCAATAATGAATGATGAACATAACTGATCAATGTGTCACTTATCAGAAAAACTGGGACTTCCCATGTAACTCAGCTCGTAAAGAATCTACCTGCAATGCAGGAGACCCTGGTTCGATTTCTGGGTCAGGAAGATCCGTTGGAGAAGGGATAGGCTACCCACTCCAGTAGTCTTGGGCTTCCCTGGTAGCTCAGCTGGTAGAGACATGGGTTCAATCCCTGGGTTGGGAAGATCCCCTGGAAAAGGGAACAGCAACCCACTCCAGTATTCTGGCCTGGAGAATTCCGTGGACTGTATAGTTCATGGAGTCACAAAGAGTCGGACACAACTGAGCGACTTTCACTTAGCTATAAGAAAAACCGGTGTTAATATTTTAACAGATGGTAGAACCTTCTGGAGTTTAAGTGCCAACCATTAGATTTCTCAGGATAGTTACTGAGAGGGTACAGGTTTTTCTGTTTTGGTTGACAGTAATTTGGGGAGGTCCTAAAATCAGTGCATGTCATGTATCACAAAACCAATTATAAAGAGCTCTTGCAAGACATCTGATTCTTTTTTAAGGGAAAAAGAAGTATCTGTTTTGGTAGTAAGGGCAGAATAGAATCAACACTCCTTCCAGATTAGAAATTACTCTCAATACCTTTAAACCCCCAAACTAACAAAAATAGAGTAGTATGCACATGGTGTTTCCCAACTAGATCTAACCCTGCGTGCCTGCTGTCACTTCAGTTGTGTTGGACTCTTTGCAACCCCATGGATTGAAATCCGCCAGGCTCCTCTTGTCCATGGGATTTCCCAGGCAAGAATACTGGAGTGGGGTTCCATTTTCTCCTTCAGGGGATCTTTTCCACCCAGGGATCGAGCCTGTGTCTCTTGCATTAGCAGGCAGATTCTTTACCATTGTGTCACCAGGGATGCCCCTATATCTAACCCTAAGAATGACTATTTCAAGCACCTCTCAGATTGTTCAACAACATAACTACCTGCATTGACGAAGGGATGGAAAATGGAATGAGACTACTCTCAAAGTTGTCCTTTGTGAGAAAAATTTGTCTTCTGAAATAAACAATAAAAGGTTTTAATTAGGAAAAATTCACCCAAGCAAAGAAAAAAAGACAATGTCAGGCATTTAAAAAAATGTTCCATTCAAATAAAATTCCTTTCTTAACAAGGAACCAGAGATTTATTTATCTATCTGTCTACCTATCATTATCTATCATTGTCTATTTAGTGATTGCTCATCTATTTATTTTTGCATGAGTAAACCTCTATAGCATGGCTATTTGACTTCTTGAAATAACATTAGTTGAAAAGTGTGACTGCATCAAAAATAAAATTATATAAAATGTACATTAAGTCCCAGCTTGTTTTGCTGTGGGTGAACTTCAGGTTTGTCCTTTATTTCACTCTCATCCCACTAAAGCAAAGGCTTTCACATCAAGAATGTGACAGAAAAAAAAGAGACAGTATGTTCTCTTATGCAGGTAACTTTTAAGGGGCCAAAGGCCATCCATGAACATGGTAAATTGTTTCCTTATCCAGATCTCTTTCTCTTGCCCCTCTGGAAGAATTTTATGGTTTTAAACAGAGAGGAGTTACTGAGCTAATTCCTATGTATTTTAAAGTTTCTGGTTCTACTGTGAATGGCACTCCTCATAACTGCCTTATATCAAGCCTCTGTGACAAGCTGTACTGTAATTATTTTAGTTATCTTTTCACCTCTCTCTCTCCAGTTGGACCCCCAACTGTGGACTCCCTATAGGCTAGCATCTAGCAACAGAGGACTGAGCTGTCTTTTTTCCTAACGTTTGTGTAATCAAACAACAAGGGTGAATGTAATGGTTTGATAAAAAGAAGGGAATGATATCTTACCCGAGATACAGGGCTAGGTTTTTGTTACAAGGATGCTTAATCAAGTGAGTTTTCCCAGATGAAAAATACAGGCGGTCCTAGAAAGAGAGTCACAAAATTTTAATCCTATCAATCCTAATAAACACCTGATGAAAACAGTTCCCTAGTGGGCAACATGGAACTTGTAAAGGTAGAATCTGAGTTGGGCAGGTAGACGGCATCTATGTCACTTTCCTGATTTGATGTTATCATCTGATTTTGTTAGAGGTCACCAGTGGGAGAAGCTGGGTGAAAGGGACCTGGGATGTCTCAGCATTGTTTTGTACCTTGCTGTGAATCTATAATTATGTCAAAACCAAAAACTTTAGGGACTTCCAAGGGGGTCCAGTGGTTAAGACTCTGCCTTCCCAAGCAGGGGATGCAGGTTCAGTCTCAGATTCGGGAGCTAAGCTCCCACATGCCTCTTGGCCAAACACCCAGAACATACAATAGAAGCAATATTACAACAAATTCAATAAAGACTTTAAAAATGGCCCACAACAACCACAATGAAATCTTTTTTTTTTTAATTAGAACTTTAAAAAGTTTCACAGGACAATAATCCATATCACTTCGCCTCGTGTATGCTATTTGTTTATAGATTACTCATTATTTGAGAAGCTAGAGGACCAAAAAAGTTAGAAATCTGCTAATAAATAATCACTTGGTTATTTAGCAAGTGCTGACAGCACTTCTGAGATAACATGATGTCAATGGGAAACACATTTGAGCTGACAAAGTATTTTTTTCTTCATGCATTTTAGGCACACGTGGGTGAAAGGAAGTTTTTTGCTTGGTTTATGTCATGTAAACAAAGTAATTTGCCTACTATGCTAGTCTGCATTTAAAACCTCCTGTCAAGTGGTCTATGGCTGAGACTGCGCTCCCAATGCAGGGGGGCTGGGATTCAGTCCCTGGTAAGGGAACTCTATCCCTCATGCCTCAACTAAAAGAGATTCCACATGCTGCAAGTAAGATCTAGTGCAGTCAAATAGATAAAACAAAAAAACAAAAAAACAACTAACCCTCCAATCAGATAGAACACTGAATAAAAACTCAGATGATCTGAGTTTTAAACCCAACTCCAGCTTCTGGCTTTGTTCTGTCTTGTACTGTTGTGCTAAGTCACTTCAGCCATGTCCAACTGTTTGCCACCCTATGAACCGTAGCTCCTCTGTCCATGGGATTCTTCAGGCAAGAATACTGGAGTAGGTTGTCATGCCCTCCTCCAGGGGATCTTTCTGACCTAGAGATTGAATAATGTCTCTCATATCTCCTGCATTTGCAGGTAGGTTCTTTACCACTAGCACCACTTAGGAAGCCCTTGTTCTGTCTGAAAGTGAGAGAAAGTGAAAGTCGCTCAGTTTACTGTGTTCTGTTTACTTCATCTCAATTATTAATAGCTTTTTAGTGACATGGGAGAGGTTACTGCCTACTTCAAAAGGCAATGGTAAGGATTAGATAAAGTAATATTCTATGCTGGCCACAAAACTGACACCCAAGAAATACTAGGAAATACTCGCTCTGATCCAGCAATAAAAGTGAAGAATGAATGTTAACTATGGAGCCATGTGTGTGCTTGGTCAGTTGCTTCAGTAATGTCTAGACTCTTTGCAACTACATGGACTGCAGCCCACCAGGCTCCTCTGTCCATGGGGATTCTCCAGGCAAGAATACAGGAGTGGGTTGCCATGCGCTCCTCCAGGGGAGCTTCCCCACCCAGGGATCAAACTCGAGTCACCTGCATTTCAGGCAGATTCTTTATCCACTTAGCCACCTGGGAAGCCCATGGAGCCACATAAGGTGTTAGTTGCTTAGTCATGTCTGACTGTTTGCAACCCATGGAATGTAGCCTGCCAAGCTCCTCTGTCCATGGAATTCTCCAGGGAAGAATAGTGGAGTGGGTTGCCAGACACATACCCCTTGTATTTTCTCTTTGACGGGAAACACCTTTCCTGTCCTCAACGTACGAGTACTAGAGGTGAGACAAGAAAATACCTGTCAGTATTTATTCAGTATTCAGCGTGACTCCTACCAGTTTTCCTTTGGGTTAATGGTGCAGTACCAGCTCTTGCAGCTTGTAGGATTATGGGAGCCCCTGGAGAATCTGATGAAACAGTGAGCCTTCCTCGCCTGTAAAGAGACTTATGTATAGGCAAGAATGGAGACATAATTCCTGAGAGTTCATCAAGGATCATTTGCAGACTGACTCCAGATTAGGAATACTTACTCCTGGATTTTGAGGGGGTGGCTTTTGGCTAGGGGGACGGGAGGTTGTTGGTGACTGGGAGAATGGTGGTCCAGTTTACAGCAGGTTCTTGGGACTTCCCTAGTGGTCCAATGGTTAGAAGTCTGCCTGCCAATGCAGATGATGTGGGTTTAATCACTGGGCTGGGAAGATTCCACATGCCGGGAAGCAAGTAAGCCCATGCGCCACAGCTGCTGAGCCCAGGCCCTGGAGTCTGTACACATCAATGAAGAAGAGCCCCCACTCTCAGTAACCAGAGAAAACCCACGTGCAACGACGAAGATCCAGCACAGCCAAAAATTAAATAAATTAAAACAAAGATTCTGCCATCTACAGCAGGTTCTCAGTCTTGCATGTGAGTTAGAAGCACATACATGGAGGTCCTGATCAACTGTAGATTGCTGGGTTCCACTGCTGAGTCTCAGCAGATTCAGGGATCTGCAGCTCTAACAAATCCCCAGGTAACGCTGATATTACTGTCTCAAGACTGCACTTTGAGAACCAGTGTGGGGAATGGGAGGATTGGATGGACCTAATCTTTGCAGACTTTGAGACACATCTGGCTAGCAAGTCTTACCTGAAAGTCCTACTTCCCACTGCCCTATTAAAAGCAAATGTGTCTTTAATTTCACTGCGTATGTTTTCACTTCTATAAAGTAAGGTTAAGGAATCACTCTGCTATGAAATTTGTTGCAATGATCAAAAGGGAGCATGTAGCAGAAATACACATTCTCTACTTCATGGCAAACAGGCCCCTCTGAATGTACAGCTTATTACTGGCAGGAGTTCCCTGAGGGTTGGAACTGGGCTTTAGCATCTATCCAGTGCCCGTGGCACCTCACGTACAATATTTACTAATCTAACATTTACTGAAATTGAAAACATTTTGGGCAAGGAGTGAATAAGAGAAACATTCAATACCCCATGGAGTTAATATCTTAGTGACAGCAACAAACAAGAAAAAATAAGTGTAACAGAAGTTAGTGATTTATAGGAAGCAGCAACTATAGGGGAGAGGGGGTCTTTAAATAAAGGAGTGTACTATTTAAGTCGGTATCTGAATGAAGAAATCACCGAGAAAATCTGGAAGCAAAGCGTCCCAGGCAGAGGGAGAAGCAGGCACGGAGTCACCCCTGTTCCTCAAGGGACCGGTGGCTGGGAACAGTGATTCAGGGGTGGGTAGGGGAGACATCAGTGGCTGTCACATCCCCAGGGGACCCTTGGTGATGCCTAAACATATTTGACTGTCAAGTCTGGGGAACGAGGTACTTTTGGCATTAAGTGTATGGAGGACAGGGACACTGCTCAACATCCTACAATGTACAGGACGGTCCCACCCCAGAGAGTGATCTGGCCTTAGATGTCAGCAGCACTGTTGAGGAACCCTGGGTCAGACCATGCGAGGAAACGATGCGCAAGGAAATTGGTTTTTATGCTGGGTGCCACAGGGAAGGGGAATTACGAGGTCAGATTCGTTTACAAACAACCTCTATGGGCTGCCAGGCACAGCCCAGGGTCGTGGTGGCGAAGGTGGCTTGAAGGCATAGGAATCAGGCTAAAGTCTTTAAGTGGCAATGGGAGGACTTGGTGATGGGCTGGAAGGCATGAAGTGGGAAGAGAAGAGTGGGTATCAAGTAAACGGAATCCTCAGTGAGGTTGGGGAGCGGAGCATCTTTCCTAGTTTGCGCCCAGGGATGAGTCTGCCCCCTCCCCGACCCCTGGCAGTACCCCAGGCACGGAAGGGCAGCCCCACCGGCACAGTGGCTGAGCTGTGACCAGCGGGCAGAGCCAAGAGGTGGTCGCCGCCACCAGCATTAACGCCAGCATGTCGCTCTGGCCGTTGCCGCCAATACGTAGACTCAACTGCCACGGGGAGTCTTTTCACAGTCTGGGCATGCGCACTTTGCTCCCCAGGAAGACCGAAGCAGACCTCAACAAGCCCCCCAGCGGTTGGGCAGGAGCACACGACCGCCCATAGGCAGTCCACAGTTTCTGCAAGCACTTAGCGTCTCCCGGGAAACCCGAATCCACCAATCGTGACGCGTCCAAAGTCTGAGCATGCGCATGTCACCCAAATTCCTAAACCTGTTTGGACTGGGCTGCCCACTCGTTCCCAAAGCTGCGCTTGCAGCCACGGTTTTCTCTTTCTAGGGCTGTGCGTGTCCACAGCCCTCCCCGCGATTCGAAGGAGCCTTGAACACGGTGGCTCAGGTCAGTTCAGTCGCTCAGTCGTGTCCGACTCTGTGCTAGTCCCCATGGACTGCAGCACGCTAGGCTTCCCTGTCCATCACCAACTCCTGGAGCTTGCCCAAACTCATGTCAATCGATTCAGTGATGCCGTCCAACCATCTCATCTTCTGTCGTCCCCTTCTCCTCCTGCCTTCAATCTTTCCCAGCATCAGGGTCTTTTCCAATGAGTCAGTTCTTCGCATCAGGTGGCCAAAGTACTGGAGTTTCTGCTTCAGCATCAGTCCTTCCAATGGATATTCAGGACTGATTTCTTTTAGGACTGACTGGTTTGCTCTTCTTTGCAGTCCAAGGGACTCTCAAGAGTCTTCTCCAACACCACAGTTCAAACACGCTGGCTAGGAGATCGGAAAAGGTGGGTGCGACGAGGTAGCTTGAAAGTTTCTAGCTCCGCTCGGTGTAGGCCCAGCCTCCACCCTTCCCTGTCCCGCCCCCGCAGCCGTCCGTTTCCGGCCACCCCTCCCGTGGGCACCCAGACACGCGCCGGCCGTCACGTGCGCCCCAGCCGGGCCCGCGGAAATGACGCAAGTCTTACGCGCCGCCAGGATGGCCGGGCCATGGCGGGGGGCACAGGCTGTGTGCGGCTGTGGGGAGCTGCAAGGTGTTGGGCGCTTCGGCGGCCGCTACTGGCCGCCGCCGGGGGGCGGGTCCCGACTGCGGCCAGAGCTTGGTTGCCCAGAGGCCGGAGGGCCTGCGACGCCTCGCCTCCATGGGCGCTGTGGGGCCAAAGCCCCGCGGCCGCGGGCCACTGGCGGGGACTTTGGGAGGCGAATAACCGCAGCGGCGGCGGCGCCTTCTCGGGAGGCGAGGATGCCTCCGAGGGCGGCGCGGAGGACGGGGCCTCGGGCGTGGGAGGCAGCGCGGGCGGCGGGGAGGGCCCTGTCATAACGGCGCTGACGCCTATGATGATCCCGGACGTATTCCCGCACCTGCCGCTCATCGCCGTTACTCGCAACCCAGTGTTCCCGCGCTTTATCAAGATTGTTGAGGTAATGAGCGCCCTGCCCTAGACCTCCGTTTCCCCACATCTGCACGCAGCGGGTTGCACCGAGGGATCATTTACCACCTTCATACCCCAGCAGCTTTTTCCAGGAGCGAAGCTTCTCCAACGCCTGGAGTTCGAGTACTAGTCTTCTCAGCACTAGCTCATGAACTTGAGCTAGATTCCTTCCCCTTTCAGATCCCTTTAGGAGAGTTGAATCCAGTGAGCTTAGGATTGTCCAGTAGACGCCCAGGCATAGAAATTTGGTGCCCGGAAGGATCAGAATAGTCTTGCCGCTCAGTTACTTTTCTGCGAGCCTCGGTAGCTGTTTTGTGACACTCTTCCCCAGGGCGATCTGCCTTCCTCATACCTTCATTACATGTTCGTTGAGGTCATGGGCCAGTTGCGGTTGTAAGTCTAAGGGATAGAGCAGTGAACAAAAATGGACACACATTCCTGCCTTTGGAGCTTAGGTTCCAGCGGGGATTCGAGAGGCGTATATAAGAGAAGTAAGTTAATTCTGTATCGGGAGGCCATAAGTAGTACAGAGAATGAGCGAGAGATTGTAGAGGAATTTTAGGAGGAAGGTGGCAGGAGGATGTTCTCAGGGATTTATTCATTCAGTAGAGTGTTCTTGGGGCTTCCAGGGTGCCTCGAAGCGGTAAAGAATTTGCCTACACTGCAGGAGACGTGAGTTGGATCTCTGGGTGGGGAAGATCCCCTTGGAGGAGGAAATGGCAGACCACTCCAGTATTCTTGCCTGGAGAATCCCATGAACAGAGGAGCCTGTTGGGCTACAGTCCATAGAGTTGCAAAGAATTGGACATGACTGAGGAAGCAGGCATGCAGAGTATTCTTGACTTGTTATCATGTAGCAGGCTGAGGATTCAGCAGAACAAGCTAGACACAGCCCTCTGCCTCAGGAACTTACATTCTGCAGGAATAGACAGTAAGAGCCATGGCTTAGGGGGTGGGCCGAGTGGACCAGGGTGATGCAACAGAAAGCAGTAGTGCAAGGAACTTAAGCTTTTTTTAAAAAAATTATTTTTGGCTGTGCTTGGTCTTCCTTGCTGTGCTAAGGTTTTCTCTAGTTGTGGCAAGTAGGGACTACCCTTGTTGCCTTTGGAGGGCTTCTCACCTTTGGAGTGGCTTCTCTTGTTGCACAGCACAGGCTCTAGAGTGTGGACTCAGTAGTTGCTCTCAGGCTTAGCATGTGGGATCTTCCCGGACCAGGGATTGAACCTGTGTCTCCTGCATCGGCAGGTGGATATTGAACCACTGGACCATCTGGGAAGTCCATACCTTAAGTTTTTAGAGTAGGAAGAACCTGAATGCCTGCTTTCTTCCCCACCCACCCCCATCTTTTCTTTAATGATGTGGAAACGAGTCTGTGGAGGAGGTTATCTGTTAACTGTCTAAACAAGGTCATACAATAAGTCAGCCTTGTCTGCATTCACCCTCCTCCCCTCACACTGCCATTTTTGCTGCGTAAATCTCAGGGATCCCTTGGAAAGCAGAGGGACAGCATTCAGTCAGCAAGTGGGGGACAGAAAGACATCCCCACCCCGGAACTGCTGATTGTGTGTGTCTGAGCTGCCCTTCAAGGTCGTTCTCTGATGTTAAATAGTGATTACTGGCAGGCCCTAAGGCCATACCTTGGAGGTTCCTATCCTGGTCCCTCTGTCCCCAGCTTGATAGCCTTGGGCAAGCTGTTCTCTGGACCTGCATTGCCTCGTCTGTGAAATGGGCAATCCCTCATTTCTTCGAGGTGTGGTGGGAGGTAAATGAGATCACGTGTAGGGGACTTAGAACCATGCCTGGTGCTTCATACGCCTTCATAAGAAGGGGCTGCTGTTTCCTCTATGGTGTGCTTCTGACACCTCAGAGATGACCCTTGTGGGACTTTTTTTTTCATCCTTGTCTCCCACTGCCAGCTGTCCTCTACCCTCCAGGCCTCTGGGGCCAGGACTGTCTGGCAGGTGTGATCCCCTTAGCCTTGCAAAGTGGCACCTGCCTCCTGTCCCTAGTGCCCAAGCAGGGATAAGATTCTTTCAAGAGACACTGTCTGCCCACCTAGGGCTAGCCTAGAGGTTACAGGAGTTGGTGGAGATGGTATGAGGCGCCTGTGGAACTCACATGGAGTCTGTCTCTTGCTGTACTCAGTCACTCAGTTGTGTTGCATTCTCTGCTCCCCCCTGGACTGTACCCCGCCAGGCTCCTCTGTCCATGGGATTTTCCAGGCAAGAATACTGAGAGTGGGTTGCCATTTTCTCCTCCAGTTCTATTGCTGTTACCTTGCAAATAAGGAAAAGGAGTCCTGCCAAACGGAGGGGACAGGTGTTAAGATGCAAGGGTCAGGGGACTTACCTGGTGGTCCACTGGTTAAGACTGGGTGCTTTCAATGCAGGGGGCACAGGTTTGATCCCTGGTCAGCAAACTATAATCCTGTGAAGTGTGGTCAAAGATGCAGCAGTCAGCTGTTAGGAGAAATTGGGAGCTTCCAGAGTACTCAATAAGTATTTCTGAACTTGTTAGCAAGGTTGGGATTACCCCTGATGTTGAAGTTGACCCTGTCTGTAGCTAACTTGCCCCAGTAGCCTCTCCTTATCAGTGGCCTCTAAGTGTAGATTAGTGATTCTTAAGTTTGGGTGAGTCAGGTACCCTCCTGATGGATGTCATGGGCCTTTATCCTGGAAGGAGTGCCTTTAGAGTGTCAGGAATCCCCATACCACGTGGTCATGGAGTGAGCTAGCACTGCTTCTTAGTCTGGTTCCTGAAACAGCAGCATCCCCTGGGAGCTCGCTTGAAATGCAGACTCCCAGGCCCATTCCAGCCCCCAGCAGATCAGATACTTTAGAGGTTGGGGCCCAGCTATCTGTTCTTAAACAAAAACAACCCTCCAGATGATTCTGATTCATGCCAACGTTTGAGTTCAGGTTGACCTGAACATTAGGTTGAGTTCAGGTCTGGCCTGGGGATGAACAGGGGCTTGAAGGGAATCGTTTGAGCCCTAAGCACACCTGTGCTGCTCCTCCCCCGCAGCTGTTTCCTGGGAAACATGTGCCCTCTACCTGCCAAGAAAATGACACGAGATTGCTCTGTGATTGAGGGGGGCGGGGTCGGATGATCAATAGATGGGATAGAGATGGGATTGGGATAACTGTCCGTGAAAATTGGAGTAAATTAGCTTGTGGAGTGTCCCGCAGTTGAGTTACGCATTTACCATCGTCCTCCTGACAAGAGCAGAGGGCTTAGACTTTCAAGCCAAGGCATTTCCCCCCAGAACCAGCTCTGGAAAGGGGATGTGAAATCAATTTCTTGGCTCTGGCTGTTCATCTCCTTTGAGTTTTCCTTTTAGCAAGACGGAAAAAAACTAAGGAGTGCGGCTCACCAGCACTGCCCCACTCCCTTCTCCACACCCGTCCTCTCTTTTCTTTTTGGTTCAGGAGTTCTTGGACCATGTGGGTTAGTCCTAGATCAGATTAGTGCATCTCCAGAGTGTAACACTGAAAATGCTAGAGCTGCTGTCAGAACATCAGCCAGAAAAACCTACCCTGTGTTTCACTTTGGGGTTGTTGTCATACTAGGTTAAAAATAAGAAGCTGGTTGAGCTGCTAAGAAGGAAAGTCCGCCTTGCCCAGCCGTATGCCGGCGTCTTTCTAAAGAAAGATGACAAGTAAGTGTAATTTCCCTCTCACCCTTTTGTTGAGACCACCCTGGAGTGTAGCTCCCTACAGAGCCTGATCAGTAGCCTAGACCTCTGGCCCTTGACCTGAAACAAACCTAGCAAAACCTACGGGGGACAAGACCAAGAGCTGAGCATCCCTTTTTAGATGGGGCTGAAGATTCCGCCCCGAGCCCTGGGCCTTGTGTGTAGTTCAGGTGGGGAGAAATTAACGTCGGGGACCCCCACTGTCAGACCAGAGCGAGGCCACTTCAGAGCAGAGCTAGGTGGGCAGGTGTGGGGGCTCAGGACTCATCCATCTCACTTCTGGGTAGGAATTAGTTCCACTTCAGAGTCAGAAGACACGTTCCAGGCCGGCTCCGAGAGAGGCGGTATGGAACGGAAGGCCAGGTTCCCTGTGGCCCTGCCTGCCTGTGTGCAGTGACCCTGCATCCCAGAGTGCCAGTGGGAGCCAGGAAGTCAAGGCAAGGATGGGCACTTCTCTGCTCCTGAGAGAGCCAGAGCATCTGTGCCCATGTGCCCCATGTCCCTCTCCCTCAGCAATGAGTCCGACGTGGTCGAGAGCCTGGATGAGATCTACCACACGGGGACGTTTGTGCAGATCCACGAAATGCAGGACCTGGGGGACAAGCTGCGCATGATCGTCATGGGACACCGGAGGTGCGGGGGTGGGACGGGAGGAGCGGCCACCGCTGGAGGTGGGCCCCCGTCCGCAGTCTCAGGGCCCTTCTCTTAAAGCACTACTCTGGGTGGTCAGGGAGAAGCCATCTCTCACGCTTATTAGTCCACAAAGCACCACAAAATAGAAGATGGCACGTTGTCATGTCTCCCACGTCTAAGTGTTGGCTCGCCATCCCCCTGGCACCCATGTCTGCAACTCCATTCAACTTGGCAGGTTGCAGGGTTTTTCTTGACTGTGCCGCATGCTATTCGGGATCTAGTTCCCCAACCAGGGATGGAACCCAGGCCCCCTGCAGAGGAAGCAGTGTTAACCACTGTTAGCCAGGGAAGCCCCAGGTTGTGGCTTTTCACTCCCCAGAGTACCTCTGCCTCCACTCTGCCAAAGGGCTGCATTCGTCTGTAGGCCCAGTCTAACCCCCTGGATTATTATGGCTAATCAAGAAAAACCTATCAGATGAGCTGGACTGAAGCTGGAAGAAACAGACTAGTTTTTCACGTGTTCCAGGGAACGTGTTCCAGGTCTCCCAAGATGAGACTGTTGTCAAAGGTGTCCTGTGATCCTGTGCATGTGGGAGACCTTTTAGAGTCACTAGCCATTAAGGCTGTAAATGTTCGGAAAAGCCTCTCACTGAAGATGCCGGTGGGGGTTTGTTGACTTGGGAGCCCCTGTCCTTTTTCTCACAGTCTTTAAAAAAAAAATTGGGCTCCGCTGGGTCTAAGTGGTAGCATGTGGGATCTAGTTCCCTGACCAGGAATCAAACCCAGGCCCCTTGCACTGGGAGTGTGGAGTCTTAGCCACTGGACCACCAGGGACATCCCATGGAGCCTTTTTCTCTGTCACCCTGCAGAGCACACCCCGGAGACAGTCTGGGCCAGCGGCGCCTCTGTGGACTGTCCAGGTGGCTGCACTGATTCCCATGCCTGTCTTCATGTTAGAGTCTGTTCGAGTCTGTTTTAGGGAAGAGGCTGCTCCTTTGTCTCCTGGGAGGAGTCCTGGCTCAAGAGAAATAGAATAAGATGCAACCAGAATTAATAAAGATAGGGGCAGCTCCTCACTGCCCTGCTTACCTGCAGGGTGCCTTGTAGAGTGAGTCCTGCTGACCTCTGAGGCCAGGTCACCCCAGGGCTCACCGAACCCCCACTGCCTTTTCTCTGTGCACCCTGGTGGTGTCTGCTGGGCACTGAGTCCGCACCCCTGGCAGTTCCCAGGCCTGCTCTCTCGGAGGGTGCTCTTGTCAGTTACCCTGCATGGTAAAGGAGCCAGCACATCAGTGACACCCGGCCTTCTGTCTGCCAGGCCCTCGGGTGTGAGTGGAGCAGCAGGTGAGGGACCCACCTTGGGGAGCTCATCCCGAGTGGGAAGAACAGGTCACAAGCTGAATTCTGATGGTGGCAAGTGCTTTGTGGGGGAAACAAAGATGGAGGGCGGTGCTGGGTGTTTGTGCAGGTGGGGCTGGACTTCACGTGGAGTGGTCAGGGAGAGCCTCTTGGTGGAGGCGCCCTTGAACCTAATGGTGTGCAGGAGCCACGGTGGGGTGTGCTGGAGGCTGGGGGAGGGGCAGACAGAGTCTCGGATGAACCCTGGAGGCGGGCTGCCACTGGCTTCCTCTTTCCCGGAGGGCAGTAGGTGTTGGAATGGATGAGTCGGCTGGAATCTGAGGGTGCAGGTTCTTCGGTTCTGAGACTGCAGCGAGCCTCAGGCCTGGTGGCTGCAGGGGTCTGGGCCCAGCGGGCCCTTCAGTCATGGACACTGCGGAGTAGTGTGCAGGCAGGACCCCCCCATCCCACCTCGGTGGTGGCTTTAGCCCCTCCTCCCGTCTTCAGGGTTCACATCAACCGACAGTTGGAGGTGGACCCCGAGGACCCCGAGGGTGAGAACAAGCAGAAGCTGCGCAAGAAGCCCAAGCGGGGCAAGAAAGAGGCAGAAGAGGATGGGGCCACCAAGCGGCCGCTGGAGGTGGTGGTGGGGCCTGGTCCCAGCCCTGCCGGCGAGGTGCTCATGGTGGAGGTGGAGAACGTGGCCCACGAGGACTTCCAGGTCACGGAGGAGGTGAAAGTGAGTGCAAGGGTGTGGGGGGCAGAGGGCCATGTTCTCCCAGGAGTCCTGGGAGGAGCCAGTGGCTGGCAGGGAGGAGGTGGGCTTGGGCCTCAGCTGCTGTGGAGGAACCGGGTCCAGGCCGGAGGGGTCCAGGCCGGAGGGGAAGGGCTCGGGGCCGCAGACCCTCTGGTCTGGTGACCCACGCTCGGGGCTCCCCTGCCCACCAGGCGCTGACTGCGGAGATCGTGAAGACCATCAGGGACATCATTGCCTTGAACCCACTCTACAGGTTGGTTTCGGCACTCTCCCAGGGGCGGGGCTGGCCTGGGCGTGTCCTCCTCGAGGGGCTCCTGACGCAGCCCAGGTCAGGGGAGCTGTCGGCAGATGGGAGGGTGTGTCAGGAGGGGTGGCCTCCGTGGTGGTTGGTGCCCGGGTGCAGCGCCTGCATCCCTTGCAGGGAGTCAGTGCTGCAGATGATGCAGGCCGGCCACAGGGTGGTGGACAACCCCATCTACCTGAGCGACATGGGCGCGGCGCTGACGGGGGCCGAGTCCCACGAGCTGCAGGAAGTCCTGGAGGAGACCAACGTGAGTGCGCCCGCAGGCCCCCCCACTGGCTGCTGCTCCTGGGCCCTGCTGGGGGGCAGTTTCACATTAGCCTGCCTCCTTCGTCTGCCTCCGACCCCTGGTTCTTGATAGTGGCCGCGTGGTGTCCTACTGGGCAGCGCCCATCATTCAGGGGGTGGCATGTTTGGGTTGTCCCCAGACTCAACATTAGAAGCAGTGCCTCTGCCAACGTCCTGGTCCCCACAGCCTGCTGGCCTGCAGGGTGTGGCTGGAGCCCTGGGTCCAGGGGGCAGGCCTCTCAGATTTGGGGAGGCTTGGCCTGTCCACCGCCAGGGTTCATGCTCCTTGTGCCCTGCTTCCCCGGCCCCCCGACCCTCGGCCTGCACACATGATCTTCCCTTTCTTGGCAGATTCCAAAGCGGCTGTATAAGGCCCTGTCCCTTCTCAAGAAGGAGTTCGAACTGAGCAAGCTGCAGCAGCGCCTGGGCCGAGAGGTGAGCAGAGGCTGCGAACCCATGGCAACGTCACGCTGGGGCCAGGGGCTGTGCGCAGAGGGAGAGGTCCCCCGACTGTCCAGGGAGCTCTGGGGGAAACCTAGAAATTGGGAGGCAGCCTGGGAAAGGTTGAAGGGACTTTCCCCACACTCAGCTGGTGGAGGCCTACCTTTGCTGCTCGGACTGTCCGTTTACCTTTTCCAGATTTAGGTCACTTTTATCATTTAGTTTTTTAAAAAATTTTTACTGGAGTATAGTTGACTTACAGTGATGTATTACTTTCTGCTATACACCAAAGTGAATTAGTTATACAAATATTCTCATTCTACATTCATTTCCAACATAGGCTGTCGTATTACTTGATTCTACGTTAGGAAAAAAGTCATATTACATCTTCCATTGGAAAACCCACGAGGCAGCTGTCACTGCAAGATGCAGGGCAGCATGACCCGGGGCAGGCGCCAGTGTCGAGCCTGTGTCCTGCTGTGTCAGCTTTTAGAGAGAGGGTGACGCCGCCTTGATGAGCATGGGGGACATGCTGGCATCAAGTCCGGCTTTCCCTGGTTGTAACCAGGATTAAAGGGCAGATCCCTTCCTCCCCTGGAAGGTGGGGTCACTTATGGCGAGACCCATGTGCGGGGTACTCCAGGTTGAAGGTGAGGGGCATTGGCGGCTGGGTGCCCCCGGTTTGTCTCCTGGGTCCCGAGGATGTGGCAGGCCCACCCGGGCCTCGGCCCCCGCTCTGGTCTGACAGTGGCCTGCGCCCCATAGGTGGAGGAGAAGATCAAGCAGACCCACCGCAAGTACCTGCTGCAGGAGCAGCTGAAGATCATCAAGAAGGAGCTGGGCCTGGAGAAGGATGACAAGGACGCCATCGAGGAGAAGTTCCGTGAGCGGCTTAAGGAGCTCGTGGTCCCCAAGCACGTCATGGACGTGGTGGACGAGGAGCTGAGCAAGCTGGGCCTGCTGGACAACCATTCCTCCGAGTTCAAGTGAGCGAGTGCCAGGGGGCCTGGCGCAGGGGCCAGGATCTGACCCTGAAGCCCAGGACGGTGGGGGCCCCTCGGGCGTGTTCTTGTCAGCACACATGTTCAGTCCCCTCGTGTGGTCCCTGTGGGGGTTGGGTCTCTGTCGCCCATGTTTCATAGATGAAGGAATCGCGGCTTGGAGAAGTTAAATCAGTGCCCCTGCCCCTGGGCTGGTAGATGGGGACGGATTTGAAGCCAGAGATGTTGGGCTGCAAGCCCGTGCCACCAGTCAGGACTAGGAGGCCCCAGGGCCAGTGCCTCAAGGCCAGCTCCTCCCCTGACCTTCTGTCCCCTGGTCTCCTCTGGCGGCTCTGAGAGTTACGAAACGAGTGTCTTCCTGGGGGCCTGGTCTTGCTGTCGTTCTCCTGCGCATGCTGGCTGGGGGTCAGGGCACCATGTGATGCTTCTGACTCTGCCTGGGCGCTGCTCCGGGACAGCTACTCAGACGGGCGGGTTTCCCAGGCTGCTGTGTTAGGCCCCTGTCTGATCAGGGTGTCTGGTGGGGTCTGGTCTCTTGCTCAGGGACCCTGGGACTCCCTGGTTTCCCCAGATGCCACAGGCCTGTACACCAGAGACACTTCCAGCTCCTCTCCCTGGGGCAGCAGTACATTCCCCACGTTCACATCAGGGTGGACCACACATGTAGTGCCCCAGACAGCACAGACTTCTCTTCCGGTCTAGAGGCAGAGACCCTCATTTCTGGTGTGATGAGAAGGATGGGTTCCTTCTGGAGGCCTGGGGGGAATCATTTCTAGCCTCTTCCAGCTTTTTGGAAACATTCCTCAGCTCCCCGCCCATCCTTCTTCAGAGCGCCTCTCCCACCTCTGCTCTGTTGTCTGGCTCCTCCTCTGACTCTGCCCTTCCTGCCTGCTCCTCCTCAGGCCCCTTGAGAGGGGGTTCCTCTGTCCCCGGGTCACAGCTCCAGGCCTCAGTTTCCCCACTTGCGCTCCTGAGCTGTGGGACTCTGAGCCATCCCCATGCTCACTGAGCCTCTGGGCCAGGAGCTGTGCCCACACAGGCAGACCTTGGGACACCGCAGGCTTGGTGCACAGCAGGAAAGTGAGTCATGTGAATTTTCTTGGTTTCCCTGTTGTGTGTAAAAGTTATGTTTACCCCATACTGTAGTTTAAGTATGCAGTTGCATTCTGTCTAAAAAAAGAAAAAAGCATGTTACATGCTTTAATTAAGAAGTGCTTTATCACTTGCTGAGACAGGGTTAATACAGACCTTCATGGTATAAAACACACAGTGTCTGCCTGGAGCAGTAGGTGAGGCATGCCTGCATCCCAGAGGGCCGGCCTGTCGAGCGTACACTGTGTAGTTCCAGTGTTGGGTGCCTGGGTCCCAGCGCCGTGGGTATGCAGTTGGGGAGTCAGGCGGCTCGCAGGGCCCGCTCATCAGCTCTCATCTGTCCCATGGTAGCGTCACCCGCAACTACCTGGACTGGCTGACGTCCATCCCGTGGGGCAAGTACAGCGACGAGAACCTAGACCTGGTGCGGGCCCAGGCGGTACTGGAGGAGGACCACTACGGCATGGAGGACGTCAAGAAGCGCATCCTGGTGAGGGATCCCATCCCGGCCCACATCCTCATACATGCATGGGGGGCCTGGGATCTAGGACTCCCCATGTAGTTGGGGAGGCCCAGAGGAGCCCCCTGTGAGTCTGGGGTCTGGGAGGGGCCTGGATGTGGCAAGGCTGGAGTGGTGTCAGCAGGGACCTGAGGGACCAGTGTTGGAGTAGCTCAGAGGTGCCAGGGGCCGCCAGGGCTCACAGTCCACCAGGGGGATAAAAATCGTGCTCATGAGAGGAGGAAACGGGGCAGAGGCATCTGGCTGAGGGCTGGTGGGCCTGGCATTGGGGTCACCCCCCCAGTCAGTCCCCACATCCCCTGGCGCTTGCTCATCCTGTTGGTGCCACAGGCTGTCCCTCCCTATGACAAAATCACAGTCTGGTCAGCTTGGCCCCTCCAGGCCAGGCGCTGTCCCTTCCTGCAGCCCCACGTAACTGGCCACAGGGAGCTTCAGGCCAGGTGGGACCCCTTGCCCTTCAGAAAGTCCGGCACTGTCTCATACAGTCGCCTATGCACGCAGGAGTTCATCGCCGTCAGCCAGCTCCGGGGCTCCACCCAAGGCAAGATTCTCTGCTTCTACGGCCCTCCGGGTGTGGGCAAGACCAGCATCGCCCGTTCCATCGCCCGTGCCCTGAACCGGGAGTACTTCCGCTTCAGTGTTGGAGGCATGACAGATGTGGCCGAGATCAAGGGGCACAGGTAGGCCCGCCCCCCCATCCCCAGAGCTCACCTCTCCTCTTGTCAGCCTTCCTTTTCCTGGGTCTGTTCCTGCTCTGGAATCATGATGGGGACAAGCAGCAAACTGCACACAGGAGTAGGTAACTGAAAAGGTGTTTATCGACTTCAGGTCCAGCTTGATCAGGGTGCTCAAACATTCGCTCAAAATCTCAGCTTCTCAATCACTGGGAGAGCCTCTCGGCCGGGCTGTCAGTAGACAGCTGCGTGGCTCCAGCTGGCATCCCACCAGCTCAGCTCCTCACAACACTGGCCGAAGTTCAGGAAGTGTGTCGTGGCCGCAGGCCTGGGCACTAGAGTGGGGGATCTCCCTGGTGAAGACTCGGGGCCTGTCTTGGTTCTTTCCCTTGTCAGGTGCAGAGCGGGGGATGGCATCCCCTGTGTGCAGGCTCTTACAGCCACCTGGGCCATGCATGGCACCCTTCGGCGGGACGTTCAGGGTGTTGTGTTCCAGGGCTTCCCACCCTGTTGGCCTCTGCAGAGGGTGGGTCTCTGAAAAGCCTGGCTCAGTGAGACACAAGCACAACAGATACATGAGTGTCTGCTCTGAGCTGACTTGGAGCATACCTTTATCCGGTGGTGGTCAAAGAAGGGTTAAATCTGTGTCTAAATTACTTTTCTGGTTTTTCTAAAAACATGGACAGTCCTGGACACTGGGACCTGCAGGTCTCCTTGGCAGCAGTCCTCCTGAAAGCATGTGCCGGCTGGGCCCTGGGCCTGGTGACCCAGGCATCGAAGACATTGCTGCCACAGGCCCCAGCTGCTCCCCACTCTCTCCTTCTGCTGAGCCAGGCCATGCAAGCTGGATTTTGCTATCTAGGGGGATGAGTCCGAGTGACACTTGCTGTGAACCTGTTCCCTGCCCTTCCTGCCTGAGCTGGGGGAGGGATACTCCAGCATCGAGGTGATCTAGTGCCCTGCTCACCTGCAGAGCATGGAAGCATTTATCTTCTGCTGGGGCCGCCACGCTGTTTGTGTCTCCCTGTGTCTCCTCTGGGCGGCTCTCAGGGGCATGTGGGCGTCCCGGAGCTCCAGGGAGCTGGGCCTCAGGCACTGGTCTGGCTAGCCCAGGTGCTGGGGCACCTACCACCCCACCCTGCCCTCCTCCCCAGGCGGACGTACGTGGGTGCCATGCCGGGCAAGATCATCCAGTGTCTGAAGAAGACCAAGACGGAGAACCCCCTGGTCCTGATAGACGAGGTGCGTGGGGCTTGGGGGCAGGCCTGGCTGGGCGCACACCCCTCCCCGAGGCTGGACGTGGGCCCTGGGCCTTCCTGGCCCCCACTCCAGGTGGCCCTGAGATGAGGAGTCTGTGTTCAAGGTGAAACCATGGCCCCTGCGGTTTCCATGGTGCCAGAGTCACGGGGTGGCCTTGCTGCTCCCAGGCTGTCTCCTGACAGTGGCGCCCCTGCCCTGGAGGGCGCCGTCCCTGCCACAGTCTCGTGGTCCTGCCAGCCCCCTGCTCTTCTTTCTGCTCCAGTCTTCCCCAGCCCGACCCCTGGGTCTGTCTCCCACTGGGGTGTCTGGTGAGCAGGTGCTGGGGCAGGACAGGGGCCAATACCCCGCCCCTTTCAGGTGGACAAGATCGGCCGGGGCTACCAGGGCGACCCCTCGTCTGCACTGCTTGAGCTGCTGGACCCCGAGCAGAATGCAAACTTTCTGGACCACTACCTGGACGTGCCCGTGGACTTGTCCAAGGTACGTGTCCCGCCTGGGGCTGGGCCAGCGGGGAGGGGTGGGCGCCCTGTCCCCCTGCACCTCACAGCCCCGCCCCCAGGTGCTGTTCATCTGCACGGCCAACATCACCGAGACCATCCCTGAGCCACTGCGGGACCGCATGGAGATGATCAACGTGTCCGGCTACGTGGCTCAGGAGAAGCTCGCCATCGCTGAGGTGAGACACTCACAGCCCGGCCCTGGGCTCAGGAAACAGTCAGGTGCTCCCTTGGGGCCAGGCCCTCAGCTAGAGCTCAGGGTACTGCTCCGGGGCTCTCCTGCCAGAGGGACAGAAGGCATGGGGTGGGATGACGAGAAGCAGACGAGACCGGCGTCAACCGTTCCTGCCAGGCACACCTCTGACCCTGAGGCGGCAGTGGGGGTCCCTGCACCTGCCGGTTCCCTCGGAGGGTCCCGTGAGGCAGTGTGGTCTGGACACTTGGCATCTAGGAATAGCGTGAGACCCAGGGTCAGCGCTCAGAGCACAGCACAGTCCCCACCTTGGATGCAGGCCCCAAGTCCCTGGCCTGTCTTACTTCAGACTGGCCAGATGTCAGTCAGGGGTCCCCCCATCCTCTCTTCAGTTTGATAATTTGCTGGAACAGCCTACAGAACTCAGGAAATGGGTTTATTCACTGTTACCAGTTTATTATAAAGGAGTCAACCAGGGAACAGCCAAAACAGAGACACTGGGGCAAGGTGTGGGGAAGGGCCCATTTCTCGGGTTCTTGATCGGATCCTTGGCTATGTGTGATTAGCCCCCCAACCCCCTGCCCTCTCTGGGGGCAGAAACTTCTGGCCCCCAGCCAGCTATGCTAATAATCACCTTGTTATTCTTAGTGTTCTAGGAGGGGCTTTTCCTGAATAAGAAGGGCTGCTCTTCTTGTCCCTGTCACTTGGGAAGCCCCACGGGTCTTGGAAGCGCTTGTGCAGGAATTCTCCTCATGTCCCAACGCCACAGGCCATAGAACAAGAGCAGGAGACACCTCTGCGAGCACAGTGCTGACGTAGCACAGCCCTACCCATGGCCTCAGCCCCCCCCCCCCCCCCCCCCCCGGGGTCCTGAGTTGAGCTGTGATAGGAAGCCCCCGCCTTTAATGTCACACATGTGGCTGGTGTCCAGGTCCGGTCACTGACAGCTGTGGGCTTTACAGGGAGGCCGTGGTTCCCAGTTCTGTGACAGCCTGCCTGGCCTTTTCCTGGTCCCAGGCTCACCCAAGGTTTGGGCCTCTACCTGCACCTCTGTGTAAGAAGCTTTTCCTGGGTGGGGGGTCCTTCCCTTCTTCTGGTGCCCGGGGGTGCGGCAGCTTTGCTAGCCTGCAGTCAGGAAAGCCAGGTTTCCTTTCCAGGGGACTGTATTCCTCACATAGTGTTCTCTTTCTAGCAGGGGCTTGAGTGAACTTGTCCTCTTGAGCCTTCTGCAGCTGTGACTGTAGCTGGCTCCCAGTCTGTGTGTCCCCTGGGGGGGTGGGGGGTGGGCGGCGAGAAAAAGAGCTCTTGGCTGAGGTGGTGGGGGTGCTGGACTCACCCCAGCCTGAAGACTTGATGGCACAGAGGAGGGGCAGGCTTGGCGGAGTGGGTAGAGGGCTTCCTTCAAGCCCCTGAAGGAGGAGGAAGATGAGGACTAGGGGATGCATCAGGCCTGTGGTCAGTGCTCAGGACTGACTGTCCGGCCACTGCTGTGTGGCAGGAGTGACCTGCTCCCCGTCCTCGCCTGTCCTGGGCAGCAGCCACTAACCAGTCTCTGTATGAGGAGCAAGTCTAGGGGATCAAGGAGGCCTTCCTGGAGGAAGAGGCACCTACGATGACATCTGAAGGGAGGGCAGGAGTCAGATCCCAACAGGATGCAGCAGGAGCAGAGGCTGGAGCCTTAGGAGCATGTGGAGGTGGCAGGCTGGTGTCTGCAGGTCCCATGCCCTCTGTTCAGGATCCTGGCACCTGCCAGGCTCGCTGTGTGCACCTCACGTCCTGGCCTGACTCCTCACCCTTTGGGTCTGGGCTTAGGCATGGCCTCCTGGAGCAGCCTCCCTGACACGCTGTCGTTGCTGGATGACCCCGAGTGGACAGGGGCTCCTCAGGGCAGGCCCAGGGCCTACCTCAGTGACCTCATCTACCCAGCCCAGCCAGGGGTCTTGGAAGGCTAGGTGGGGGGTCCCAGAGAGGCCCTGGGGGTCCTGACGGCAGCTCTCCTGCCTGTAGCGGTACCTGGTTCCTCAGGCCCGTGCCCTCTGTGGCTTGGACGAGAGCAAGGCCAAGTTGTCGTCCGACGTGCTGACCCTCCTCATCAAGCAGTACTGCCGGGAGAGCGGTGTCCGCAACCTGCAGAAGCAGGTGGAGAAGGTGAGCCGCCTGCCCAGTGGCAGATGGAGCCTGGGGCCATGCTGGCTAAAGTGGGCCCAGCCAGTCGGGGGACACACACCACAGTGGGTGCCCAGAGGAGTCACAGCCACAGACAGGAAGTAGATGGTAGGGTCAGGGCTGGGGTCAGGGAACAGGGAGTGAGTGCTTAATGATCAGAGGGTTCTAGAAGGATGGTTGGACACGAGCCCTCGTGCACTTCTGCCAGAGCTGTATGCTTACTAATGGCTGAGATGGTTTTAGGTCGTGTGTGTGTCCCCACAACTGTAAAAAGTTAAGAAGCTAGTGGAGGTGAGCTGGGGTCAGGTTGGGGACGGGACGGTCCCCCAGCCCACGGTGCCCGTGCAGGTGTTACGGAAGTCTGCCTACAAGATTGTCAGTGGTGAGGCTGAGTTTGTGGAGGTGACGCCCGAGAACCTGCAGGACTTCGTGGGGAAGCCAGTGTTCACAGTGGAGCGCATGTATGACGTGACACCGCCTGGCGTGGTCATGGGCCTGGCCTGGACGGCCATGGGTGAGTGGCCTCTGTACCCCCAGGAGAGGTGGGAGCGCTCACCGTGGGGTGCTCTGAACGCCCTTCCTGCTGGTAGGAGTGCGCAGGGCTGATTTGGGGACCCTGAGGCAGTGGCAGCGCCCTGTGAGCTTCGAGTTCCTGGTTTTCAGGCTTGCCTGAAGGAGAGCCCCTCACAGCAGGAGAGGCCGCTCTGGATAAAGGGTTCAGGGAAGGGCTTCCTGTCCAAGTGACCTCGTTGAGCCCACTGGCCCTGGGGTCTGGGAGCTGCAAGGTGGTGAGAGAGCAGCTCGGGGGCTTACGTAGCTGAGAAACATGTCTGCAGGCAGGCAGGGGCTGGGTGTCAAAGGAAGTGGGCTGAGGGCATGGAGTCTGCTGATTTGGGCTGTACTGAGAGAACTGTGCTCCTGAGCCTGCAGGCTCTGTGCTGGAGGCAGGTACACGGGGAAGCCCAGCACAGAGGGCTTCAGGTTTTCGCGTAACCGGTCCGTCCCTGGCAGCTCCACCTGCCGCCCCGAGGAGGTGGCTGCAGGGACAGTGAGAGCACTGAGGGCTGAGGAGGTTCTAGGTCGGGATGAGCTGCGTAAGGAACTTTACTGGGAAGTGCTGAGCAGGTGGTGGGGGCGACTGTCCTGGAGTCGGGCTGCCCTGGTTCATGGCTCTGCCCTCGGGTCCCCAGGAGGCTCCACGCTATTTGTTGAAACGTCCCTGAGACGGCCGAGAGACAGAGACAGCGACAGCGACAAGGGGGACAAGGATGGGAGCCTAGAGGTGACGGGCCAGCTGGGGGAGGTGATGAAGGAGAGCGCCCGCATCGCCTACACTTTTGCCAGGGCCTTCCTGATGCAGCATGACCCCTCCAACAAGTTCCTGGTGACATCACACATCCACCTGCACGTGCCTGAGGTGAGGCCCACCCTGATCCCGCCCTGTGTCGCGCCCACCAGGCTGCCTGCCCACCTGCCCATCTCCCTGCAGGGTGCCACCCCCAAGGACGGCCCGAGTGCCGGCTGCACCATTGTCACGGCCCTGCTCTCCCTGGCTCTGGACCGGCCAGTACGGCAGAACCTGGCCATGACGGGCGAGGTCTCCCTCACAGGGAAAGTGCTGCCTGTGGGCGGCATCAAAGAGAAGACCATCGCGGTGAGTGCTGCACTGGCTCAGCAACAGAGATCTGGACAACACATGGCCATCACAGCCATCACTCAGGGCTGACCGCACCTCCAGGGGAAAAGGCAGGCTGACAGGCTGTTTACAGACAGGAAAAGTGAGGCTCTTTGGGCTTCAGGTTGGACCCAGGGTTGCCTGGCCTGGAGCATCTATTAAGCTGACAGTGTGACAACTACACCGCTTTCCCCACCAGTGGCTCTCAAAGCCTTTCCAACCTGTCTCGGCTCCTTCCTGAGGTTGAGATTCGGGTCTCCATCTCTGCCCACAGTGGCTGAGCACTGAGCACGTGGCTGCGGGAGACAGCAGCAGGGGGCTGGGCTCAGGCGGTGCAGGTGGACAAGGGCCCAGAGCCGGAGTCTCCCCAGGTGTGCTGTAGGCTGGACTGTGGAGGCAGCCCTTTGTCCTGGGATTCTCCTGTATTGGGCTGAGGGGTTCCTAACAGAGCCCCACTGTCTCTGAGCCCCCACACACCTCACTGTGGCACCCTGGTTCTGGCCCTCATGCTCTACCCTGCTATCTCAAAGGGACCGTGGCCCCCAGGGGCTCCCGTGAGGGAGACACCCCAGGCAGGGTGTGGGGACCTTGCTTTCCTCACCTGTAGACTGGGAGCTTCCATGGGCCACTATCCCTAAAGCAGCTCATGGGAACCCCCACCCCCCGAGGAGGAGTCAGGCTGAGGAACAGGTCATGCAGTGTGGGAACCTTCAGCTCCTGTGCACTTTTAGGTGCCAAACCTCAAAATGTAAAGCAGTGGGTGCTGTGATTGACCTAAGAAGCCATGTACACCACACTGCATGTATTTCGAGGCCCACCTGGGGTAAGGGAGCATCTGAGCAGAAGCCTGAGCCCTGCTCCCCAGGCTGCTAGAGTGGAGGCTGGCGATGGTCCCTGGTTCCTCATCTATGCAAGGAAGGGTGGGCACTGGGAGTGTGGCTCCCTGCCCAGCTCTCTCCTTCCTCACCACTGACCTGCCACCCCCTCCCTCCCAGGCCAAGCGCGCTGGGGTGACCTGCATCGTCCTGCCAGCTGAGAACAAGAAGGACTTCTATGACCTGGCTGCCTTCATCACTGAGGGCCTGGAGGTGCACTTCGTGGAGCACTACCGCGAGATCTTTGACATCGCCTTTCCTGAGGAGAGGGCCGAGGCCCTGGCGGTGGAGCGGTGACAGCAGCCCTTGGTACCCTTGTTCTGATGCCAGAACTGCATCCCGGGAGGGGCTCTGGGCAGCTGAGCCCCAGGAAGCTTGGGGGAGACTGGAAGCCCGATCTTAATTATGGCTGAATCAGTGTATTTAATTATGATTAAAAACCGTTTCCAGTACTGCTTGGCTGTGGCCTCTTTTGTTGCCTACCACCCCCCTCACCAGGGTGCTCCAGGGGTGGGATCCCCTTCATTCTCAACGGTGAACTACCCTCCCATTTCCAATGGCAGCACAGAAACGCCGAGTTTTTGGCAAGATTTATTGTGAACAGAGGGGAAGGGCTCAATCCTTCTTGGCTGCCGCTTTCCTCATGGCTGCCAAGACGTTGCTCAGCTCCTCTCTCTTCCTCTTCGCGCGGATGTGTGTCCCCACCTGCCGGGCAAGGGGGGCCGTGAGCCTGAGCCCCGAGTCCCAGACCGGGTCCCGCACGGGAGCCCCACCTACCCTCTTCTTGATGAACTTGAGGGCCCGCTTGTCCTTGGAGACCTTGAGCAGCTCCATGGCGCGTCGCTCGTAAGGGGCGAAGCCACACACCTCCCGGATCATGTCCCGCACGAACTTGGTGTGTTTGGTGAGACGCTGCGCGAAGCCGGGGCGTCAGCAGTCTGCCGCCGAAGGAAGCCCAGACCCCCCACCCCCCAATCTCATCAGCACCAAAGCGGCGCTTCACGCCCGGCTCTCTGCACGGGCAGTCCCAGGACCCAGAACACTGTCGTCCTGCACACAAACTGGGCACCGTGGAGTTGGCGCCGCTTAACCAAGAGATGCACACACAAGCCCTCCCCTCGAGGCCACGATTCCTCAACACGAAAATCAAGGAATCCACTTTCCCTCCACGTTTCAACCCGGATCCATGCACCGTCCTACTCGGCAAACTCCTGTTCATGCTTCAAAACCGGCTCCCAAGTCGCTCCCGCCCCAGCTTCCGAATCCACGGCGCGGGGGAGGGTCCCGGTACGTGGCCCCGGTGGGCGTCCGCAGAAAAGGGGAACACACAGGAGGGTAACCAGTCTTTCCGCTCTCTCCTATGGCCAGCCTCACCTTTTCCCCCCTGCTTAAAACACCAGGATTCCCGCGGCCCTCGATACCCCGACGGCGCTCCGGGAGCCTCTGCCCAGGCCCTGCCCTCCGCCTGGAAGGCTTCCTACCCACTAACCGCGCGCCCTGGTACTCACCCCGCGGCGGCGGCTGTGCCTCGGCTTGCCCACGTTCTTGGTCACCTTGTGACCCTTGTTGAGGCCCACGGCCATGGGGTAGCGCAGAGCCATGGCTGCGGACAGAAAAGGGGAGAAGGGATGTGGGTGAGCTCCGGCTGGGTGCCAACTGCCTGGAACCCCGCGCTTCGGCTCCCACGGGTTTGCTCGCTGCACTCAGCCATCCCTTGGGTTGCCTGGGACACCCAGGGTGCGGATGGCAACGGATGCTACTAGCGAGAGTGTTTACGAACCTGCTGTTCTACAATGGCTGCCGCGGCGGAAGGACCTCCGACGAGCGGAACTCTGGGATATCTACCAGCTCGCGGGCGGTGCGGGCCAGAGAGGCAAGAATGGCTCGGGCTCCCCCTCGTGGCTTGGAGGAGTCCCTGGGGGCTCTCTGAGCATGCGCGAACAGACACCCAAAGAGAGCTAATTTGCCCCAGCAAGCCTTCATCTTTAGTCGGACCGGGTGGGCGTGACTATGGCGGCGGTGCAACCCTCCGCTGGTGGGTTGAGAGTTGGAATCCTACCTCTGCCGCCACCTGGTTGGCCCAGCGCCAGGGACTTCACCTCCCACTACCAAAATTTCTCCATTTATAGAAGAATGACAAAAATAGTACCTATTCCGAACTGAGCAAGATATAATGACACCTGGCACAAAATAAAATTTTCACTAACGGAGGAATTGGTTTTACGGTACATGAAGCCAAGTTCTGGACTAGCGCTAAGGAAAGTGCTGTGATATAGTGCCCCGGGTGGCACTTGATATATGCATGTGTGCTAGGTCGCTTCAGTCGTGTTCGATTCTGTGGGACCCTAAGGACTGTAGCCCGCCAGGCTCCTCTGTCCATGGAATTCTCCAGGCAAGAATACTGGAATGGGTTGCCATTTCCTCCTCCAGGGGATCTTCCCAGGGATGGAACCCTCGTCTCATGTCCGCCTGCACTGGCAGGTGGCTCTTTACCACTAGCGCCACCTGGTGTAATTTTAGGGGCAGAGATAGGAGGCATGAGGGGAACAAAATCTTCCCCCCTCCCCTTGTTTTTATCTTTCAATCCTGTTTATCTCCAAGAGTCAGTATCAGTTTGGGGCTGATCTGTTTGGGGGTTACCCCTTCGAACATCCGCTTATCTTGGTGCCTTGGAGAACCAACAGTAGCTTGCATTTTATAACACTGTTTTCATGCTACAGTTTTAATCTTTATAGTTACTTTTCCTTTATGCAAGCAGTGCTGGTTTACCATTCTAAGGAAAGTCTCCATTTTAAATTTATTAATGTAAATATCAGTGGTGTGCACATGCACACATTGCCTTAAAGAGGGATAGTCTGTTGTAGGAATCTCAGCTTCTGCCACCAACTTCCCCGCTCTGTTTCCTCATCCATAAAATGATAATAATGATAGCACTGACTTCTGGTTGCAAAAATTCCATGTGGTCACGAATGTCAAGTGCATAGTGCTTGATACAGGTGATCATTATTGGGGCATAAATCACGTGCTTCATGCTGCAAATAACGCCTTTGGCCCACAAGCGGTTCCCTTTCTTTCCATCCCTGATTTCCTGGATGAGGTCCACCTGTCTCAAAGCCTCCGTTTCTCCACCTGTGAATGAAGTTGAGCATTCTGACATAAATATATCATAGACATCCCTCTTCACCTCCTGCCACAAGCAAACTGGAAGGAACCTGAACAGCGGATGTGCAAGGGAAGAAGGGTTTTTATTATCAAATGGGAGGTTGGACCTAGCCTAGAACATGTTCTTTTCCTCCTCCCTCTCCTCAGACCCCAAGAGCAACTCAAGAGCTTTGAGGGCTCCCTTGCTTGGGGAAAGGGTTGGAGGATGCTCCGAGGCTGGCTGAATGGAAGGAACAAAGCGGGAGGCAGTGGGTTTAGGTCACAGATAGAGAGGGCTCCAAGGGTGGCTCAGTGGTGGTATGACCTGTTGGATGTGGCCGGGGCTCTGGGGCAAGTCACATCGCCTCTCTGAGCCTCAGTTTGTTCATCTGCAAAATGGAAGCAGCTCTCATATCATCAGTAACAGCTAAGAAGACTGAGGTAATACTTACTTCCTGACAAGATGCCTGGTACACTCCGACTTCTGCTTGTTTTCAAGTGTTGGTAGTTTTCCTCGGGTTTACTTTTGTGTCTTTATGACTTTCTCTTGGTCCTTGACTACCTGCTCAGAAGTGTCTTCAGTGTGTGTCCCGGCTCCAGGACGGTTGGCTGGAGGATCGTCTTCTGGGAAGATGAAGGGGCCTCAAGCCCAGCGGCTCAGGCAGCAGGGGGAGTCGTTATGTTGAGCTCCTGGCGGACGAACCAGGCCCTCGAGTGTGGCATCCAGCTGCGGAGCAGGCAGAGCAGGTGGAAGCGCCACGGGTAGAAGACGCCGGAGGCACGTGTGGCGCCTCCGCGGATCACAGCCAGGGCTGCCTTGGGCCCTGGAGTCGCCTTTACCCTCGTGATGCCCCTGGGGACGGGAGGGTATGCTGGGGACTGCAGCTGGGACTGAGCAGCCCAGTCACAGCCCTTCCCAGGCCGGCCTGGCCCTGCCTCGCGTCCTGGGCCTCACCTGACTCCCTCGGCGGCTGAGGCACGGTCTCGGAGACCCAGAACGCACATGGTAATGGCCACATTCACTTCCTGCACGTCCAGCTCCCGCCGGAGAGAACTGAAGAAGCTGTCCAGTGCGAACTTGGCTGCCGAGTAGGGGCTGGAGAAGGAAGTGGGCACCCGGCCTGGGGGCACAGGAGGGCAGTGACTTAGCGGCTGAAGCCTTCCTGCCCCCTCCGGGTTCGCCTGCATCAGCCCTTGTGGCTTCCCCACGCCCTGCCCCAGGGACACGCACCGAGCAATGAGGACACCACCACCAGGGAGCCCTTGCTGTCAGTCAGGCTCGGCAGCGCCGAAGATGTCAACTGCACGTAACTTAGGAAGTTCACCTGGAGGCGGCGACTGTGAGTCACCGGGCGGAGAAGGAATCCAAGCCCAGATGGGGAGGGGCGAAGGCCTTGATAGGCAGGGGCGGGGCTTGAGGACTGGGACGGCGTTCTAAATGTGTGGGACAGTGGGAGCATTGGCCGGGGGACTGAGCGCCAAGGGGGCGGAGCCTAGAACCAGGAAAGGCGGGGTCCGGAGTCCCGAGGGGACTGATGGGAACGGGGAGACGGCGGAGTCCGGTGGGAGGGCGGGGCCAGGGCCACGAGGGGGCGGAGTACCTGCATGAGCCAGCGTGTCGACTGGGAGCTGCGGACCCGCATGCCTGCTGGGGCGGCGCCGAGGTGGTTCAGCACCAGGTAGTCCAGCCCTCCTGGCCCGGAGAGGCCCGTCAGTCTGGAGCTAGTCCTTGAGGCTCCGTATCCCCCGGCCCTATGAGACACCGCCCCGAGCCCTGACCCCTGAACTAGCGAAGCTCCGGCCAGAGCACGGACTCAGTGAGTTCTGACCCAGGCACTGCCACAACTAAGATCAAAGAGAACCCGTTCTACTCCCTAACCAGGCTTCAACCCTCATCCAATGGCCCGGGTCCAGAGTTCCACCCACTGGATGGGTTCCACCCACTGGATGCCATGAGGCTCCACCCCCTAGTCACGCCCCCGGAGCCATAAATCTCCGCCCTCAGACGGCTGTTACTATCACACCCCCGCCCCAATTTGGGTCTTGCCCCTAAAGCCTAGACCGAGGTCCCAGACTCCAGGCCCCGCCCCTCACCCAGCTTGTCCAGCGCGAACTGCACCACGCGCTCGGGCACCTCAGGGGAGGCCATGTCCGCAGCGATGTAGAAGACCTTGGGAGCGCCCAGCTTCCGGCAGTTCCCTACCACCTGGGGGGGCCAGATCTGCCCGTGGGCCCCTCCACCCCAACTGATCCCCCTCCACCTGTTGGCTCCATGAGGGCCCCAGCCTGAAGCCTCTCCTCCCCTTCAATGAGCCTCGGATTCCATTTAACATTATCCCCAAAGCTTTACCACTGGGATAGCAATCTGGCAGCTCACGGGTGAGAATGGGGGACATTTTTGCTTGTTCAATCATCAAAATTTAAAATTCAGGAGATTTCAAATAAATCTTGAGATTGCTGACCTCTTGAAGTTTTGGAAGGTTTGTCCCCAGGAGATGTATTTATGTGAGGAGAAACGCTTACCCACCTCACTTTTGCCCTTGAGAACCCGAGCTACCAGCACAGCCTTTGTTCACTATCATTACTCTCCTTCAGTGAGAAAAACTCGCTTTACAACTATCTTACTGCTTCAGTCCCACACCAGAACCCAGGAGAAGGTACTTTTCTTGTCTCTGACTCGCAAATAAGGAAACTACGGCTCAGAGAGATTAGGTGACCTGCCCAGCATCGCATAGGAAGCCCGAATGCTTGTAGGGGTTCAAACTCAATCCCTGTTCCCCACTCCCCACCCCTGAAATGAAGTGTCTCACCTGCTGCAGGAAAGCTTCGGTGTGGGCAGTGAGCACTAGGTGGGAGCCTAGGCGCGCGTAGTGATACGCCAGCTCTTCCCCTACGCCGGCATTGACTCCGGTCAGTAGCACACGGGCTCCCTGGAGGCTGGCTGGCAGTGAGCAGGGGTGGTCAGCTCAGGGGATGGACAGGATAGCCAGACCATCCCTCCCTCCTCCACACCCGGGAACTTACCTGGGTCAAAGTTGTCATCCCAGTAATAGGCAAAGAACAGGGCTCCCAGCCCCGTGAGGAGCAGCACCTTCATGGCCCTCTCTGGGTCTGCAGTGGGAAAGAGGGCGGCCCACACAGGCCTGGCCCAGAGTTAAACCCCAGTCACACCCATTTTCCCAACGGCGTCTTTGTTCGAACAGCAAGTGATGATGTCCCCAGCCCTGGCCCTGGCCCCTTTTTAATGTCTCCATAGCTACCACCTGGTCCAGGTCATCATCCAGCTCACCTGAGCCACTGCAGCAATCTTACCTGCTGAAAACCCTGCCTGTTTCACTTAGGACAAAAGGCGGGTGATCAAAAAGACCCTGCTTGGATCAGCCCCTCTCGTTCACTCTGCTTGGCCACATTAGCCTCGTCACTGATCATAGGAACCAGCCAGTCATCATCCTGCCTCAGGGCCTCTGCACCGGCTGTTCCCTCTGCGAGGATGCTCTTCCCAAGTACAACCCAATTGCTCTCTCTTTCAAGTCTCGCGGCAACCACCTCAGAGGGCGCTTGCCTGGCCTCCTTCTCTACAGCACCTCTCTTCCTGATCCTCCTCTGTTCCTTACCTGTGGAACATTCATCTCCTTCTCAGTACTTGTCATCCCCTGAAATGATGATTTATTACCTGCCCAGGCTCCTTCTCTCCCCTTAGACTCACTTCCATGAGGGCGGAAAGGAAAAAGAAACCTGCTTCTGTTTTGCTCACTTTTTTTTTTTTTTTAATGTTTTGGCCATGCTTCATGCAGCATGTGGGATCTTAGCTCCCCGACCAGGGATAGAATCCAAGCCCCCTGCAGTGGAAGCGCAGAGTCTTAAACCCTATACCACTAGGGAAGTCCCCGTTTTGCTCACTTTTGGATCTTCAGTGCCCCAAACCACCAGACTTGTAGCAGGTGCTCAATAGATAGACTGATCCAGAGCGATATGAGGAATGTGGGAAGTGAGAAATGGGGGAGCCCAGAAAGACAACTCTATCTGGAGACACCCAGAAGGAATTGGACACTCAGGACTAGCTTGGAGATGGAGGTGTCCATTTCATCAGGGTCAAGATGTGACTTCAGCTGTGGGAGTTGATTTACTTGTATCTCAGGGAGAAGGCATAAGAGAGAAAAGCCAGCTAATTAAAGTTCAGGTGGCCATGGGTTTCCCCTGAAAAGGGCACAGGCCCATTCCATCTTGGGGTTTCTATCTGAACTGCACGGGCAAAGATTAGAGGCCATAGGGATCTCTGTCCAAAAAAATTTGGCATGTCTCTTGCTGCTCCAAACCCTTCGAGGGTTCACCACTTCCCCGAATGGAGACACAGCAGGTCTGGCCCCTGCCTCCCTGTCCATCCTTATCTCCCCCACTTCCCATCCATAAATCTACCAATTCTCAGAGAAGTGAACTCCTCGCCTTAACCCAGTTACGGCAGCATCCCCTCAGCAAAGAACGCTCTCCCACCTCTCCCCATTTCCAGGGAAAGCCTTGAAGCCCCTCAGCCCAACAACCTTCTTCTCAACCCGGTCCTGATCACAGCAGCCCCGCAGCGGTTACCTGGCAAGCTAGGGAGGTGGGGGGGGGGGGGGGGGAGGAGGGCGGCGAATGGATGAATGGGTGAATGAAATAGCTAGGTTGTGAAGGGGGCTGAAAAGGGGGAACCCAGATCCTCGCAGAACCCACTGGCCTCCTGACATTGCTGGGCCTGAGTTTCTCCTGTAGACAAAGGGGGCGTGCGACCCACTTGCACGTTCCCAACCGCGCATTCACTCACTCAGGTTTGTTTCTCCCAATGTCCAGAGGGGCCGGGGGCCGGGCTTAGGAGCAGCGTGCGCGCCCCTCCACCCTCACTTCATGGCCGTGTCCCCGGGGCTCGAACCGCGCCCCCCGCGTAGGGTCTGAGTCACGTGACTCCGAACCCCCCCTCCTCGCGGGGAGGGGCTAGACTGTGGGGGACTCAGCTCCAGGCATTGCCAGGCAACAGCCTCCTTCCTAGCTCTTCCCCTGACCCCACCCCTTAGGGAAGCCCCAACCCCGACTCGATCAAGTGACCAAAGCCCCGCCTATCAGACAATTCCGCCCTCGTGTTGCCGTGACAACCGGCAGGCAGACTCTTCCTAAGCCTGGGCCCATAGTATGTCGCGCGGGCGCGGGTGGATCTCCCTCAGGCCTCACTCATGACACCTGAGTTCTATTTCCTTCACGTCACCAGGGCCGTGCCGCGCCCGACTGCATTTCCCAGGAGGCTTGGCAGCTAGACGAACCGTCCGGCGCCTCACGGGAAGTGATGACTCCTTTTCCCAGACAGCTTTGCGGTGGCCGGTCCTTGAGGACTAATCTTCGCGGAGACGTCTTTTGCAGTCGGACCGCAGCCCACCTTTGGTTTCTCGGAGCCGAGACTCCGACTCCCGGAAGCCTTTGCGGCTGACAAGAGACTACGCGTCCCAGAGGCCCCTGCGGCGCCGCAACCGGAAGCGGCGGGCGAACCGAGTGTCCTTGCGCGCGGAACCGAGCGATCATGGTACCCCGAGTTTGGTCTCTGATGAGGTTCGTGGGGTCACCGGGCGGGCCTCAAGCCCCCGAAGATGTTCCCTTCTGCGGGCACCCGGCATCTGGTTTGCTCCCGATCGCCTCTTTGCTGCCCGTAGTGTCAGATCTCCCGTGTCTGTTCAGACAGGGTGGAGCTTCTCCACTTCCCGCTTTCTAGCGAGTCCTTGCCTTCGCACTCTGTATACTAGACCCCTCCGTGTCTCAGTTGCCGGCTCTGTAATATGGGAGTGCCGCACGCATTTGTTGCGAGGTTAAAGGGACACTTAGAAACCTCCCGCGGGTTCCTCTCGGAGCATTCCATGGGAACTGGAAGGTAGAAGATGGTCAGACGTCTTAAGCCTTAACTTTTCCCTGGCCTCTGCAGGATCTCGAGTGACACCGTCCCTCTGCATGCTTCAGTGTACCAGTTAAATGGCGCTGGATACTCCTGCACGCTCTAAATTAAGTGCTGTGTGTCAGGCCCGTCTCTGGGCTCCCAAGATGCCCCGCGCTTCCCCCTTTAGCTGCCTGGCTTCAGGTGTGTCCCTCTTTAGACTGTGGGCACCTTTCCCCTAGGAGTCTAACCCCCACCCCCGCCCCTGCAGACCTGGACCTGGGAGGTGGCCAGCTGTGTCTGTTCAGCTACTGTAGTTCCTTTCTCTGCCGGCAGGTTCCTCATCAAGGGCAGTGTGGCTGGGGGTGCTATCTACCTGGTGTACGACCAGGAGCTGCTGGGGCCCAGTGACAAGAGTCAGGCGGTCCTTCAGAAAGCCGAGGAGGTGGTCCCCACTGCCGTGTACCAGTTCAGCCAGTACGTGTGCGAGCAGACAGGCCTGAAGTTACCACAGGTACCCTGAGCTGGTATTGAGGCTGTGCCTGGGAGGGAGCAGGGGTGACAGCTCTGTGATTGCCTTTCATCCCGGGTCCTTCAGCCCTGCTTGGCATCCTTGGCATTGAATGCTGCTCTCCTGGCCAGTGAGGGAGGCTGGGCCTGCCAGGCCTTCTTTCACCAGCCCCTTCTCCCCTTCTCTCCCCAGCTCCCAGCCCCTCCAAAGTTTAACTTTCACATCCGCGACTCTTGGAATTCAGGTAGGCCCTGGTCCATCTGCATGCAGGGGAGGAGCCCCAGATACCCCCCATATCCTTTCCTGGCCATTCCTTTCCATCACTAGCTTTCCTGTTCTTTGTACAAACCCCCTCCCCTAGAGCTAAAAGAGACAAGGGGGTGGAGATTCTAGGGAATGGGGAGCAATGTGTGACCTCCATCTGTTTCCCTGCATGGAACTGATAGCTGGTAGTGGTGCCCTTAAAAGTCTCTGCTCAAAGTGCCTGGCCCTTCCTCCCCACAGGCATCATCACCATGATGTCAGCTCTGTCCATGGCCCCCTCTAAGGCCTGGGAGTACTCCAAGGAGGGCTGGGACTACCTGAAGGAGCGAACCAAGTAGCCTGTCAGAGGAAGCTGTCTGCCCCAGGTGGGAACAGGGGCAGGGGCGCCACGAACACCAGAATGGGACCCAACTGGGCAGCTCCTGGCCTTGCTGGCCCAATAAAGGACTTGGAAGTGTTCCTCAATCCATGTGCTGGACCCCCGGGAAATGGGCTTCTGGCTCCTGGGGGCCTGACCTTGATCGAAGGCCAAGGTCCACTCCTTTGTACCTGGACCCTGCCCACCAGTGGGCCCTCGACCTGGTAATGGGGACTGGGAACAGACCATAGCCCTTGGGCTCAGGGTTCAGAACATGCTGAGGACCCATCTGGGTCTGGGGTCTCCTTGGTTTTTGGAGGGCTGAGCATAGGGTGGCACAGTCTAGGGGCAAGGGCTGATCTACACAGCCTGTAGATCTCAAGCCAGCGAGGAAGCCCCCGCAGCTGCTGATTCTCCTTCCTGCTCAGCTCACTTATCTTCATGCCTGGTCAAGTCCCTGCCTCACCTGGTTTCCACTCTCATTCCACCCTCTCCAACCTGAGGATTGCTGGGGAGCACAGACCTAGTGGTCATGGTCTCCCTGGCCCACGAGGGCCCTGACTTCCAGACATCCTGCTCCCCTGGGAAGCCTTCTCTGACACCCTGTGCCTACTCTGGGTCAGCTGCCTGGTGACCCACATGTCTCTCGATCCAGCAGGAGCTCTGGGGAGGGTGGATGCTTGAGATGCTCCCTGTGAGGTCCCCAGCACCCAGCCGCAGAGGGCATCCCACCATGGTGACAGCAGAAGACCTCTGCCGCTGACAGGGTAGGAGGTGGATGTGGATGGGAGCCAGAGCCTACCCTGGGAGCAGGGAGCAGGCCTGGGTAACGACTGGTGTCCTGGGCTGGCACAGGATTGTCTGTCCCCAAGAGTTCTTGGGTTCATGTCACTCTAGGGGATGGAGCTCACTCAGGACTGTGAGCCAGGAGGGGAGAGCAGTGTTACAGATGAGGGAGGCAGAGATCAGAGGCCAGGGTGTCTCCTAGACTTAACAGAGCATAGAAGACTGTACACATCTGTCCATGCATTCAGCCAGGAAGGGGTAGGGAGGGCTGTGTGCTTGGAAAAGGGCACATGTCCCTGCATGACCTGTGCCACCCTGGTCATGATCTGACAGCCTGGAGACTGGTGCTGCTCTTGACCTCTCTGTGCCCTCATCGTCAGACCCAGATTCCTCTCCTTTGACTTTGTTGCCAGTGACCAGCTCCCTGCTGGCCCCACCTCTGGGACCACCCTCTCCATCTGTTCCCCACAGACCATGTCTGATGACATCATGGACCTTGCTCACACACCTGTGGCTCCCCCACCCCTGAAACTCCACAAAGGGGCCCCACCTCCCCTCTGTCCTGGGATACACCGGAAACCCTCAGTTCCCAGAACACAGCTGCCTTTCCCCTGTTGTGCGGCCCCTCACTAGGCCATCTTTCCTCCTGGCTGACTCCTGTTCATCTGCCCCTGGCTTAGACGCCTCTCCAGGAAGCCTCCCCTGCCCGCTTTCTCCAGTGCTCCTCAGTTCTCCACCGCAGTGCCCACCACCTCGGGGCACATTTCCTCAGCTCGGCATCACTGACATCCAGGAAGGATGAATTTGAGTTGGGGTCATCCCAGGCACAGTGTCCAGCACTGTCCCTGCCTCCAACCCCCAAAACACCACTGGCACCTTACCCCCCCCTCATGACAACCACCAATGTCTTCTGGTGTTGCCAACTGTCTTCAGGAGACACAACTGCCCTATGTGGCTGAAAGTCCAACGTGGGTCTTGGCAGGCTGGAATCCAGGTATATAATGCTTCCTTTGGCAGACTGTGGGGCGTGGGGATCTGTTTTCTGTCTTTTCCAACTTCTAGAGGCCACTGCCCCTTACTCCACCCTCACAGCCAGCAGGGTTGTCTTTCTCTGTCATGTCTCCATCTTGCCCCTCTGCCTCCATTTCCCTTGTAAGGACACTTCCAATAACAGGACCCTCCTGGGGGACTCCAGGCGCTCTTGTGAAGGTTCTTAACTGAGTCCTGTCTGCCAGGTCCCTCTTGCCCAGGCAGTATGGAGGAATTGACAGGGATGTGCCTGGCCTGGTGGAGGTGTATCTAGCCGACAGGTGAAAAGGCCTGTCCTGTGTCCGTCTTCCCTTGACTGTGGGCACTGGGGAACGGGCCCAGGCAGCCTTGGTTGGTACATCTCAGCCTCCAGAGAGGGCCAGGCCAGACCCTACCTGAGTGTGAGAGATGGAGCCAAGAAGCAGGCCTCTGATCACTACTCCCCTAATAGTGGAGTGGGGTGCCCCCAGGCCCATCCACATAGACCCAGGGCCACTGGAGACAAGGCACATAGCTGACCTAGGGAGGTGGCACTGCCCCATTACACACTGCCTTCTGCAGTAAACCTGGCCACCCTTGGAGTCCAGGCAGCCCTTGATCCCTCCACACACCTGTACCTTGCGTGGAGTGAGACCCCCTCCTCACTCCTCCATCCTGGTAACTTCCCTTCCACTTGGGCCCTGCCCACCCCGCCCAGGCCTACTTTATCATCTGGTGTCCAAGAGCCCTTCTACTCCTATCACAGCACACGTGGTCGTCTGCCGTTCACTGTAGGACACAATCCCACTCATGAGGTCCCTAGAGGTCAGATTTCAGAGACAAAAAGTAGATGGTGGGAGCCAGGGTGCTGGGGAGTCAGTGCTTGATGGGGAAAGAGTTGTAGTTTGATAAGAGGAAGTTCTAGAGATGGACGGTGGGAACAGATGTATTATGCAGAGAATATACACAATGCCACTGAATTACACCCTTAAATAATTAAAATAGTAAATTTCATGTTATGTGTATTTTTACCACACAAAACCCACATAACATCTCATGCAGCATCTCATATATGGAGGCAGAATGTGGGCGATGGGAACAAACACTAGGCCCCCAAGGCGAGACGGATGGCTGAGATGCACAACCCAGACAGTCCTCTCCTCTGAACTCCAGGCCTGGGCTCACGTTGGGCGTGCTGCTGGCAAAGTGCTTCTGGAAAAACCCCCAGAAAGCTGACCCCCATTCCATCCTCCTTCCCTGAAGGAAGAGCTGTAGCTTAACATCGATGAGTGTAATTTCATTTTACTTGAGGTAAAAAGACACAACACTTTAAATAAAGGGTACTGGAACAGAAACACATTTATTACAAAAAACCAAAAAAAAAAAAAAAAAAAAAAAAAAAAACAAAACCAAAAACAATTTCACATTGTATTGAGCTACAATATGGCAGCAGATAAAAAAAAAATTATTGTACACAGTTTAAGGGAACTCTTAACAGAACATATTCTTGTTGCCACGTGACGTGTAACACAGGAGCCCAAGCACTTAATAGCGGCGAGTGAAGTGGGCGTCGGTGGGTCTGCTCCCAAAGCCACCTCGCGGGATCACGTGGCCCCGAGAGGCCCCCCCAGGGGCAAAGCTGCCGCGCCTGGAACAAAGGCAGATTGTGTTTGTTTTCCCTCAGTGGGCTCTGCCCTGTGCCCAGTCTCTCTGGGGCTTTCTTCCCTCCCAGGGTGGCACCACCAAGGGTCAGAGGTGCACCCTGTGAGCAGCACTGACACCCGCCAGAGCCTACAGGCAAAAAACGAGACCAATGATGACAGTCCTTACCCGGACATGCCTCCCCGGTTCATCATGTGACCAGACATACTCCTCTCACCACCTGCAAAACAAGAAACACTCTTCACACAGTGCCCTGGGGCACAAGACAAGGAGTTTAGAGGACACAGGGCTCAGACTCACGGCTCCAGTCCCTGTTTTAAGACTCAGGTCCCTGGTGGATATGTGGGCACATAGGTTACACACACCCACAGTCCTCGCCAAGTCAAGGCAGAGAGAGAGGAGCTATGGCACCCACAGCACCCCTCCCACCCACCCAGTGCACAAAGAGCAAGGCCGAGTGGTGGGCAAAGCAGAGTGCCTCTCCCACCCTCAGGAGCAGGGGCACCTCTAGCTGCCCGGTGCTTCTCCACAAAGACACTGCAGGTCCGCTGAGGACCAGTCCTCACCTTGCCACCTCCTGTGGTCCCTGTCCATCATGCCTCCATCAGCAGCGCCCTGCCAGGCACGGTCCTCCTCTATTCTGCGGCCGTGGTCCCCCCACTCTCGTCTGCCCCTTGGAGAAAGACATCTCTGATTTGGATTGCCCCCATCTTGGCCTTCCAGGACAGCAACAACACTGGGTTTGGGAAGGTTGGTTGGCATTTTGTGATCCCAGCCCTCTGAGCAATGGAGGGCTGCGGGGAATGGAACTGGCACTCGGTCCAAGGCTATTCAGAGAGACTGGAAACAGCCTGGGCTGCAGAGCCCGCACTCAGCTTATTCCCAAGACCAGGAGTCCTCAGCTGGATACACCAATTAGGCCAGCTGAATCTTAGGCCCTGGTGGGCTCCATGGGACATGTGTCACAAACCTGGGTGGAGGAGGGAGCCCCCGGCCCTCGCTCATCCTCTTGTCGGAGCCATAGCCACCCCAGCCATCACGGGAGTCGCGGCCATGGCGCTCTGGTCCTCCGTGGCGTTCAGGGTAATGCTGGATGTCAAAGGGCCAAGATAAAAGATCTAAGTATAACCCTGAATCCCACAGCCTCTGGGCAACAAGTTAATAATGACAAGGATGACAACTCAGACAGAAGCCCCTGTAGGTCTGAGATAGTGCCAAAAGGCACTCACACAGAGTCTGGGGTCTGGAGGCCTTCAGCTGGCACGACACAGCTGCACCTGGAAATCTGCTCACAGCCTGGGCAGTAGAAGCGCTCGTGGAGCCCAAGACTGAACTAGGTGCTCCCTAACCAGAAGGCAGAGGTTCGGGCAACCATGGACCAAACGGTGGTGGGGTCAAGTGGTTGACCCACAGCAGGAAAAGATCATGATGTGCCAGGTGCCTGCATGCAGAATATAATCATGGAGTCACCAGGGATATAACAGCCTTTTGATTTCAGGAGGGCACTGTCTAATCAGATGACAGAAGCCATCCATGTTCAAGAGCAGCATGGCAGGACTGGATAGACACACGCAAGTCATCTTAACACCTCCTGCTCCCTTACACAGCTGGAGAAACAGGCTCAGGAGGAGTGGGAGCACCAGGATGTGACCCTGGTCTGGATCCCAGAGTGGGACATGTAACCACCATGTTGTTGCTCAACGTCTCCACCACAGGAAACCCAGGACACCAGAGGCACATTCAGCTGTGTGTGAGACGTACCTCTGGGATGAGAGAAACAGGAATCGCATGAGGGTCATGAACTGCTCCTGAGGCGGCAGTAAAGGCCTCAGGAGCTTGGTCACTCCCAGCCATGTTCTCAAGCTTGGAGGGAGATGGACAGTATATCAAGGTGCTGTGGTCAGGGAGAACACCAATCCCCAGGGTGGCGACTCTGTCTGCCGAGTAACGCCTTGACCACAACCTTCCCTCATCTCTTCCATTCTCCAAGGAACCCACTAAAAAGTCAAGGCTCTTTGGAGAAAGTTTCTCAAGCTAAATATGAGAGAAAAAAAAAAGGATAAAACTGAACTTGTTTTCTAATGTGTTAATGCTGCTAAAGAAAAAATGCTTGGGGAACCACTGACACTCCAGGTGCACCTGAAGCCCATGACATGAGGCACCACATCTGGCCAGCACCGTGGGTCACACGGAACGTTCCAACAGACCCTACCAGGCTCACGCAAAGCTCTCCAGCACTTTAGTACCCAAGTAGTCACAAAGATGTGTACAACGTCAGGGTCAAGGCTATACGAGGCTTCAGAATACCTGCTTGAATTCTGGGCCAGCACAAAGTACAAGCTATTCATTCATCCTGTTGTTCCACAAAGTTTGCAGGTGCCACACTCCCTTACTCCTTATTACTCTAACTTGGGTGGAGGAGGAAGCAGGCATGCAAAAGAAAAGAGAATCAACTGTACAGGGAAAACTAGCTAAAATCACAGCTTCTGACTTACCTGTCCTTCTCTTTCTCCCATGATTGACCTTGAACCTTCTCTCCTGAAAAAGGCAATTCAAATGAAATCATGAGGAGAAATATAGGTTGGACAGATCCCCAAATGGAAAAAATTTCCCAAGTTGAACTTAGGTAGTTCACACACACACTGCTGGTTCAACTGGGCTTCAGACTGCCGCTTGAGAGCTTCATTATGAATGAACAGTGACCAAAAAAAAAACCAAAAAAACACCAAACCAAAAACAGGACAGGGAATGTCCCTGTGGCCCGGGGCTTAAGACTTAGCCTTCCAATGAAGAGGATGGGGGTTCCATCCTTGGTTGAGGAGCTAAGATCCCACATGCCATGGAGCAATAAAACCAAAACATTTAAAAAAAAAAAAAACCCAAAACATAAAACAGATACAACATTATAACAAATTCAACAGACTTTAAAAATGGTACACACACACACACACACACACAAACAGAACAGAATGAACCAGGGCAAAAAACCCAAAAATCCCCATGAATTAAGTGGCCAGGGTGAGTGGCTGACCTGTCAACGGAGTGGTCAGGGTAGCGGCCCCGGTCCCTGTGGTCAAAGTCGTGGAAGCGGTCCTGACGGTTGAAGTCAGAATGGTAGCGCTCATCCAGGGCTGCCCGCTTAGCTTCCGGCCAGTATGCATCATCTCGCCTGGGGTGGAGGGGCGGAAAGCATGGATGACCTCTGTGGAAGCTGGTAAAATAAACTCTCGAACAGTCCAACTGCCCCATCACCTCACAGAACGAGAACTAACTTTATCCAGAGTCCATTCTCTGCCACTAGAGCTAAGAGCGCCTGGAGGGGTGATATGGGATGTGACTGAACAGCTCCGTTCTCTCATCCAACATACCTGAGTCCCCCAAAGAGAAAGCTCAGGTCTCCTTACCTGAGGGGTAAGAAGGGGATCCCCAAGTAGGGGATCAGTGAAGTGGGTATCAGATCCCTTCTGGGAACTGCTCATGGCCACAAGGGTAGGCAAGTCTATTAGGACAGTTAGTGCACTAACTGTTCTGCCCCATGCAGACCTGACCCAGGAGACACCCAGTGCAGAGGACTATTAGTAGCACTTGCAATGTATCTGTCCAAAACCATTGAGATCACTGCAATGATTTCAAAGCCTGTAAAGTGTGTGTGTGTCTATCTGTGGTGGTACTCAAACCTAATGATCTAATAAGCACCACTTTCACCCACTGTTTCTCCAAAAATCTCAAACTACCTCAGGTTTCCATATAAAGTACAGAAATATCAAGTTGAGCTGTAGCAAACACTCATGCTTTTTTCCCCGTGTGCTTCTTTTCAAACAAAAATCACTCATTAACAGGGTTCTCTGGAACATGGCACAGTTCTAAATGTCACGGGCCACCTTAGGGGTGGCAGCGCACTGTGGCATGGCTTACCGCCCATAGTCATAGGGCCTGCGGACGGCGGGCCGCCGCTCCTGCTCATAACGCAGCTCCTGCTGGCGCCGCAGCTCCTCGCGCTCGTGGTGGATGCGCTCCTGCTCACGACGGCGCTCATGTTCCACCCGCCGACGCTCCCGCTCCAGCCGCTCCCGCTCCATGCGCTCCCTCTCCAGGCGGTGTCTGTGGAAGGCCAGCCTCTCGCGGGCAATGAGCAGCTTCTTGCGTTCCTGCCGCTCCAACTCTGCCTGCATGGACTGCTCTCGCTCACTATGCTCGCGCAACCTGCAAGCAGAGTAGAGGCTCCAAGGACCACCGAGCTGCAGCAGTGCTCCCAGGTGGCAATGCCGGGGGTGGGGTGGCCTCGAACTGCAGATACATCAGGCTAATTTTTGTTTATTTATTTCAAATCAACTTTATTCCTGTCACACATCTTTGGTCTTTCAGTGCTGAGAAGGGAAATTTTAATTTAGTCGACTCCTTTAAAAATTTTTAGTCCTTTCAAAAGCTCAAACTCAAATAGATTTACTTTTGCATCAAACAAATGAATTTAACTTTTATGTTTCTGTGCAGCAGCAGTTTATGTTGACATGGGCGTCAGTGATGTGAGCCAGAGACCCAAAGATGGTCCGAAGGCAGAGGCCAGTGACTTGAAGCCACTGAGGAGAGCCTGTCCTTCTCTCAATACTGGGAAATGTCATGGCAAATATTTCTATCACGTTAAAGTAAACATGCATTAGGGTCGGTTTCACTGATCTATTTGCCAGTTACTTCACCAAAACTACACCTGGCTGATGTGTGTGTTGCCCAAATCAGTCAACATGCATGGATCCCAACTCACCTGCGAGACTCCGAGTCTCTTGACTTTCTCGACTCTTTGACTTCATCAAAGGACACAACAGACCGCTTTTCTCTGCTGGCCGATTTGCGATCCTGGCTCTTAGACACCTGGTTCACCAAGAAGCATTGCCAAGTTAAACCAGTAACAATCAACTGTGTCCAGGCCCAAGCAGCCAAGATCAGAAATGAAGCTGAACAGCGAATGCAACAATCAGGTAACACTGTATTCTCTCTATAGAGAAACCTCACCTTGGCTCACCAAAATTGAGCCATAGACTCACTACCAAGCTAAACTGGGATTCATTGCCTACTTTCAGTAGTCAACACTGAAAAGAGAATTTTCTCAGAAACTTTTCATTTGACATTAAAAAAAACAAACTTTTTACCATTTTGTCAAGTGCACCCAAACACATTCTTTAATATTAATCACGCAATGGTGTCGAATCAAGGCCACTTCTGCCATGTCTGAGGATTCCTTATTTGTGCAAAGGGCATTAATTTTTGACATCTATTCATCTTAGCCCTTGAATCCACACTTCGATTTTTGCATTTGATGTCATTTGTTAAAAAGAAGGAAGAAATGATCTGATACAGTAAAATATTTGCACAAACATAGTACAGATATGAAATGCCGTAACAGAACTCTCGGCTTGTAATTGGTCCACAACATTCATGAGCTTACATGGCTGGTCATCTAGCCAGCACAGGTTAACATGGCAGGCCTGAGGCTAGTGGTGGGAACCTTGGCATTCAGAGTACCCTAGTCAACAGTTAACTGGCAAAGGTGGCTCACTGTGCCCTCATCATGCAAACGATGGTTTATGCTGAACACCTGCCTTCCTTCTGGGAGTCAGGAGAGGGTATCTATGTGACTAGCCCCAAGTGAAAGGCCTGGGGACTGCAGCTGTAACGGGGCTCCCCGGGCAGAAGCATGACCCTTGTGCTGCTGCACTGTCCCTGCCTGGGGAGCCATCTCGGGAAGGAGTCCACAGGGAGCCAGCAGAGCTCCCTCCAGACTCTGTCACCTCCCTGCATCCCTGGAGCCAACCTTAGGCGTAACTACAACTACTTGCTGAGCCCAGTGGGACCCCGAGTGGATCTGGAAATGTGGGTAGTCTTGGGGACCTGGGCCCACATCCATCCTAGTTGTAAGGCTGTCAAAGAGCTGAATTATGAACATCCAGAGCTGCCCATGACTCTAAAACAGCAGGCAGAGTGTAGTGGTAAGAACCTAAGGTGGGCACTCTGGATTCTGTGGCTCCATGGAGCATCTGCACGGAGACAATGCACGGAATGAGTAAGGTGGAGATTGGGCACAGAGGCAGCCGGAAGGCCGGCTCCCCCAAGTGTGGGTTACGAATGCACAATGGAGAGCTGCTGAAACCCGAGGCCGGCAATGAACATGGACTGCTGTGCCCAGATGCAGGCAAATAAAGCCAATCACATCCATAAGTGAATTTTGAAATGGTGTCTTTTTTTTAAAAAAAGGGGGCAGTAATTCTTATCGAAACTAAGGAAAGCCTTTAAACTTTCTCAATTTTAAAGTTCCAAAAAACTCTCCATTTTCAGTAGACTGACAAGCTTTCCTCAAATTAAGCTCAAGAATCCCCAAAACACACAGAGAACTGTCAAAGGAAATAAGCCAGGCAGGAAGAGAATACTCACTCGCTCTTTGGATCCCAACGTTTTGACGCTGATAACAGGCACACCTTTAGATTTATCCATCACCACAGTCCGCTCAGTTCCTCGGCTTCCTGTAGGAAGAGAGGAGTCAGGTAAGAAGGGACACCTCCTATTGAGAGAAGAGTACTCAACTTCAAGGAAAACAAATGTAGTTTGTGTTGCCCATTAACCACACCAGCCAGGAACAGAAGCCAGGGTGCAATCTCTCACACCCACTGGTCAGCTACCTGACTTTGTGGCTCGAGAGCGCTCTGAAGAGCCAGGTTTCTGATCATCCTGGTCTTCACTCTTCTCTCCACTCCCGTCTTCACCCTTTTTAGCATCATCTTTTCTGTCAGCCTTCTCTTCCCTCTTGAGGTTGGCAGATCTATAAATGGCATGCAGATACAGACATGTGTGAGATGAAACACTGGGGGACCAATCCAGCAAAGACTCCTGCAATGAATACCGAGTGAGGATGGGGCTGCCTCGCAGGCATCCACAGGTTGCAGAACACGCAGCCTAGGAGAGGAACTTGACGTCTCTGAGGACTGGCGGGAAAATCCTCCGACAAGTGCACAGAAGGCAAGGGGGCGAAAGCCTCAGAGCCTTTCCCACCCGTGGAAAAGTGAGGATCGAGACATGAAGAGAAAGGTTATCTTGTCCATAATCCCCGCAAGAAGACTCATACCTGTCAGTATTGCTAGATTTTTCTTTTTTCCCCTCCCCTTCTCTTCTCTCAGAGCTTTTCTTCCCAGCAGGTTCATTTTTCGCCTAAAAAAAGAGAATCAGGTAGAAGTATTACCTTATTTCCTAACGTGGTCAGATCCCAGAAGGAAAATGGCCCCTTACTTTTTCCACTGAGATCATCTTTCCATGGAGCTCTGTTTTGTGCAGGTGGTTAATGCATTTTGTGGCCTCTTCTGCCGTGGACATGGTAACGAAGCCATAGCAGCGTGCTCCAGGACTCCGGGCATTGGTCACAACTTTGGCGCCCACCACCTTGAAGGAAAACACACAAGTATATCTCATACATGAAGCCCCCACACAGACTCCTACACTGTGGTTCATGCCACTTCCAAGAGACGCCAAGAACAGGTGGACGACAAGTGGCAGGTAAAGGCTGTGGAGGGCAATGCTATAGCCTGGCTGCTCCTATTCCATCCTGGCTGTTTTTCTAGGGGACCAGGATGACAGTGAGATGGAAAGAGGAGAGTGAAGCTGAAGGCAGCGTCCTGCCAGAATTCCATTAATACTATGTAAGCCTTGAAGAGAAATGTTTGTAAATATGCAGTCAGCCAGATGGACAGTGAAGTTAGAAGACACACCTACAGAAGGAGAGGGACATAGGACAGGTTTACAAAGAGCACTCTGGAACGCAGAGCCCACCCTATTACTCACAAAATTCAAAGAGATGTTTCAGGTGCTACAGATACATCCTCACATGCTAGATGTAGTTAACTGATCCAACAGCAGCAGCAAACTGAGGCTGGGGACGCCCATTTATGAGAGAAGGCCCATGGCTCAGAAGTCCCAGTATGTCAGGGGCCATGGCTGATATTCATCTTTATTGTGCCACATGAAATCTGAGCCCCAAAATAAGGATTCCCAGGAGTTTGGTCCCGATTCAATCCACGTTAAGCCTGCAGTGCACCCAAGACACTGCAGGCTCCAGACGGACACTTCCCTGCAGAGAGCAGACATCCGCCCTGAGGGCCACTGCAGAATCAAGAAAAGGGTCCCACTATGTAATGCAGATATCCAGGGAGTTTTGAGTTACTGTGAGCAACATGTCAAGCTTTGTTTTCCTTGTTAGTTCCTGAACATCAACAGCCAAGATCAAAGATGGTTTTCTGTTATCATTTCTAAATCCTAACTGTGAATGAGGGCCTGTGCTAAATCTTACTTGGCAAAGCAGACTGAAGACAAGGAGGCATGGGCATGGCAGCTTATCTGGAGGTGAGTCCAGGAAGCACTGGGAGGAAGGGGCGGGGGGAGAAAGGAAGAAGAGGCAGCACTCAATGAGTAGGTGTGGGGGTCCCACCTGGGCATCATGTCCACCTTTTGTGGGCCAAGGAAGGAGAGAGGGAGACAGGCAGGTATGGCACAGGCGGCTAGAGTTACTCAGCCTAGGGGGAAAACACGTAGCAGAGGCGGGGCTCCCACAGCTCTTGAGAGCCCCAAGTGTAGAGAGGAGACTCACATGGGGCCGGCAACATGCCCCAGGCACACCACTCTGTGCTGTAGAGCTGAGGCCTACAGCTGCTCAGAGGAGTCTAGTTCAAAGATCTTTTGTTCATACCTTATCTAGCTTCTCTAATCACTATTACTCGCAACAATGGGCCACCCAGTCCTCCCCACCCAACAGCAATCCCTCAATAGGTTTAAGGCCAGAGAAATGGACTCATTAAGTTATCAAATGATATGGTGGATTGGAGCCAGGGAAGCAGAAGATTTACAAAGTGGACAGGGCTCTGGGAACTCCCGCTGACCTCACAACTTTCAGTGGCAACGACGGGCCACAGGCCAGCAAACCTATGAGTTCAAAGAACCACATAGTGTCAAAGTCCTCACTGCAGGGGACAAATCTACATGTAGAGGCCATACTGCATGAGCTCACAAGTAGCTTTGTTGGTTCTTACCTTCCCGTATTTACTGAAAAGATTCTTCAAATCTGTAGCTCTGGTGGTAGAAGAAAGTCCACTAACCCAGAAATTCCTTCCACAACTGCTGCGACCTATTTCAAAAGAAAAGTTCCGGTCAAAAACAAGATACAGACAAAATCCTGAGTCTTAAGTATCTTAGAGTCATTCTAAACCAGACACTCTCCCTACTTGCTCTAGAGGCCAGCAGTACAGAGACGGCTGGGGCTGGAGGCCAGCCTGCTGTCCTGACATGGGTTCTGGAGCTGCCCATGGGGTGGATAGAACCGATGGCAATGTCCCTTACTACGACTGGTCAGGGGCCATTGGGCCCGTGGCTGGGGTAGCCATCAGCTACCAGATGGCACCACCCATCCCAGTGAGCTGACTCTGGAACGTAAGACAGGAGCTGACACTGTGGAACCTGAGATACAACCTCTCCCCAGTTTCCGGCCTTCTTTGAACACCAATTAAGGATGAGTCTGGCGCAACCAGCAAAATTACTTCTCAATCGGAAAATTAATAAAGGGCTCTGGCGTTGATAAATCTGCCATACCAGGGACCCACCAAACCCCAGTATGTGAAACTCGAAGCATTTCCTCCATCTGCATGTGTCACTGTTTCCAAGAAGTTCACAAATCAAAGGGAAAGTCAGATGGAGGAGCTCATAGGACTCTGGCAAAATCAAGTGTCCCAATCAAATCAAAGTGACAATTCCGCCCTGCAACCCAACCTGCAGAGTGAGGAAGCAGGTGACCAGAGTGGAGAAAGGCTTCGAGACAGGCTCACAGGCCTGTGAGGTATAAATGGGTGTGTGATGGGCTAGAGCCAACTAGAACCATCGCTCCTGGGGGTGCCACCCTGCTGACTTACCCTTCTCCTCTTTGGAAAGCTTTTTTGTATCCGAGTCATCTTCGACAGAACTAGAGACAAAAGACAATGTCACTCCAGAAGGAAGAAGCAGAGAGGAAACTAACTCAAAATTATAAAATATGTGCTGAGGTTGCATACCTACCCGAAATTTAGTTCTGAAATAAATGATACCCCTAACAAACGTGTATTGGAAATCTGACCTAACCATAAGATTTCAGACCCACAGGAGTTAATTAATTCTGCTGGGCTAAAGATAATTAGGAAGAATTAAAGAAAACAACCATGATAGGTTGAGAAAAGAAAAAAGATTATGTAATCAGCTTAAAATAAACAAAGAGAAATCAAACATTCTTTAGAGATAAACTACAATTGCATCAGTCTGGCTGGCCAATTGCAGAAAAACAGCTCATGTGTGTCATTAAACGACCAATGAAAAGGAGATAGCGTCTGGTCTAAAACTGAGAAAAAACAAACCTCATTTTCTGATCAGCGCCCTCACTGGCTGAGGACTCTTTAGGAGCCGGAGGGACTTCATTACAAGCTTCAAAAGCAAACTTCTTCACGTCTTCTTTGCTATCCCCGGGGTCCGGGCTTGAGGCTTCCGGGGGCGCTTCCGCGGCCTCCTCGCTACAGGCTTCCGTGTGCTCTGAGGCTTTACTACTCTGCTCAATTGGCTTCTCTAGCCCTACAGGCTCACAGTCCGTCCTCTCGTCATCGCCTGTCTGCTCCACGGGCTCCCTTTTCACTACCGCTAACAGGGTGTCTGCCTTGCTCGACTGAGCGTGTGCTGTTGACTCGTTGGCCAAATCTAAATCACCCTCCTCCGGATGGGCGCTGTCAAAAAGGTCCTCTTCCTCCGCAAGCTTTCTGTCTGGCCCCACGCTACTTGTTTCCTGTGCAAATGGCTGCTCCAGCTCGGAACCTTCTTCTTTTACTGGCTCAGATTTACAAGTTTCCCCCAAAATGTCGAGTATTTTCTCATTTTCTACGGATTTAACAGGAATAGAATGGCACAAGGTTTAATTACCAGGGAAATAAAGCAATCACAAATGCGGAACTGGCACGGCGGCCACACTAACACGAAGAGAACTGCTAGCTACACAGAGATTGGAAAACCCGCGGGTACACAAACTTAACACTGGTTACACTACCTGCACTCCGACCGACTGCTAGAGTAAGCCTCTACGCTACATGGAAGAGAAAAGCATCCCAGAGATTTATTTAACCCCCAACACCTTCTGGCTGATTCTTGACAGTCTTCATTCTGTCGGCGTGTATATATGACTCTTCCAAATTTAGCTTCCAAAGTCCAAGTTGCTTAACTCAGTGTATCACCATTCACTGAACAGAGCTCAATTTCCAAATTTCTTTGAATTTCTTTTAACAGAACAGTCCGACATGAAAACCAGAATCTCTTCCATCGGTGCTCTGAGATATTTGTAGTCCAGAAAGTGAATAGTATTTGTTTGGAATTCTTATGAAGAAACTTTTTCTTCTTCTGGAATCCAGTTATGTCTCAATGCTTTAAAATGTTATCTCCCTACCACTGCCTGCACTGCCTGAATTAAAAACCACAAAATTAACACACTGCCCAATATCACAAGATCTGTTTTGTGGAATACAAAAGTATTAGCTTTTGAGAGGCATCCAAACTCTCTCTGTATCTGTTTAAGTGACGTGTTCATTTAAAAAGGCATGAGATAGTCTCATCTCACCAATATGTTTTATAAAATGAGAAATCAGCCACTTTCACAGATCTGGTGATATGGCTGGGTTTCCAATCTCTATGATCCTGGTATGTTCTGGATTATAAACCTTTAAAACAATGTATACTATAGTAAGATAACTTTAATATTAAAGAATTCAAACAGAGAAAGTGGAAAACTAGAATGATTCCAAACCCCATTGCTAAGTTTTTCATTTAACAGTACCTGGCTCCAAGGACGGCTCTTCAATTTCCTGCAACAAAAAACATAAATAAAATTGTGCCAGATGGATGAAACTTAGAATTTATTTACACTCCAAAGTATAACAACTAAGAAGGGAATTTTTAAAACACTGACAAGGAACCTCACAAATGCAACAGGCGAAGGAACCTGCTTGTTCCAGGCAAGAGCCTGCAGGAGAGTTGACGCCGCACTTCATCCACCATGGCCCCAGGGGACTATCCATGTTTGTGGTTGCCCTGTGCTTTGCTGCATTTCCCAGTGCCTGGCAACAGTATCACTTTTAATGGTGATGAACCCATCACATGGCTGTCTTTCTCAACTGTCTTAAATGCCTGGATAGCTGTACTTTCAGTTTTATACTTTTATTGTCTAGCAGAATACTAGACACATTATACCAGATAATCATTTTTCACTAATGCAGTATTAGTTTAGTATTAATTTTTATTCCAAAGATCAAGAGAAAGAAGGCATAGCTGGCTTGACCCATGTTTTAACTGTGTGCGGTGGGCTCACAACACACACCTGCCCACCTACCTGGTCAATCGAGTTCCTACAGTATCACATGTGCCTTTTTCCTCATCTCTTCCAATCAATAACCCAGCGAGCCAGCTCTAATTCTTCAACATCCTTGAAGTCCTTCCCAGGAAGCCATTGTTAAGTCATACCACTGTTACTCCTTACCAACACCAGCGCTTGGTTTTACTAGCCCCATTCCTACCTCCTCCACACAGGCTCATCTGTACCTCATCCCACATCAGGCCAAGTCCTACACATTTAGTGCAGGGACCATGTGCTCACAGAGAGCCTGCCCAACTAAAGGAAGGGACTTTCAACGTGTGGTCACTGGCCCCTGCATTCCCTCTGCTCAAGGGACAATATTCTAGAATTCCAGCCAATTCTGATAAGCACTGTCTAGGTTCTAGGCAGAAACTTAAGCACTTTACATACACATATATTAACCAATCACCACACAGCCCTAGCAAGTTGGTTCTATTAGTATCATCCTTCTTTTCAAAGATTAGGAGTCAGGTACACTGTGGTTGACAAACTTGCTCAAGGACACACAGCAGAGCCGAGATTTGAGCAATGGCTGTGTGACTTGAGTCTATTTATCAGTCCAGGTCTCTACCCACCATTCTGCTTATACACAGGGAGGATGGCAACCAGCCTCCCTCCTTGTGCATCTGAGACAGCACAGGTGCTCAGTGTGTGAGTTACATGCACGTGAATGGTGTGCACAGTCCACTGGGCAGTGACCTGCCATCCTGGGGAGCCCTAGGAAACGGGTCACTTTTATAACAGTTTCATTTATTGGTAATCAAGTGGGTTTTTTTTTTTTTCCCATTTCAGGCTGGGAATGAAAGATTCTACACAGAAGGAAACAATCATTTTAGGCAAAATGATTCTCTCTTAACTTTCCCTAGATAAAAACGGGCTATATGTACTGTCCTGACTGGACAATGTACATAGGACTTAAACCTGAGGAGACACTCAAGAAAATAAGCCTGCTCCTCCTTTTCTTTCTGAGTCAGGAACAGGCTTTGTCTCTGCAGCTGGAGAGACATTAATCTGAATGGTGAACCAAGTTTCACCAAGTTTTCTTCCGATGTGTACCCTCCTGGGGGCTGGCTTGTGGCTCACTAATAACACACCTGGCCCCTGTCTGGCAGAGAGAAATGAAGGTCTTGTCTGAAAGGTGGTTTCCAACTAATCAGCATAAGTTACATTATTAAAACTAGAAAAAACAAGGACTGGCATAAGCCTTTTTTTCATTTCCTCAAAAATGTTCTGAAAATCAGATACTCAGGTTTATTTCAACAGTTTAAACCAACATCAGCTAACAGAAAAAGTAAAAGGAAACTTAAGATCCATATTAATGCAAACTATACCTAAAAGTCAGTCTACATCTTATTTGTTCTCATTTAACTTTTAACACAGGTGGTAGTTTAACCTGTGTTTGATAGCCAAGATGCTACAGTCATCAAGAGAACTCTGTGTACTTTTTGAGGAATAACTTCCCAAAGGGAAAATCAGAACCCGTCTTTCCCAGCTGTGATGTCAGTGCTGTGGCCACCCCACCCCACCCTCCCGCACCCTTGTCTGAGCCCCATTCTTCTGTCCTGGGGAGGGGGTGCTGCCCTTGCAGTCTCATGTCTCACCTAGAAGTACTTCTACTGCAGACGAGGCCCTCCAGGACAGACCCCACGGTTTGATCTGTTACTGATCAAACTATCAAGAGCCCCCCAAAAGACCTGAGTCTTAACTGCAGAGACGTTCAATGCTGGTGGGGGAGCTGAAACAATGAGCCCTTCTCAATAGGCACATTCTATTCAGGAAAGTTGAAAGCAAAACTCCCTCTAGGAGGCCAAAAAAGGAAAACAGATCTTGCAGTGATTTTAGTTGGGACTGTATCAGAAGTGGATTCCAGAAACTGTAGTCTAATCTTTGATTTTAAAATTATTGAGCCATACAATAATTTACCTGCAATATAGTGAAGTCAGATGATGAAGTATCTAAATTGTTTATACTTTCTTTATCCTCTACCTGTAAAATAAACGGAGAACAAAATTTACAATACCAATAACAGAAATGCCTTCAAAGATGTCTCAGGGCTTCTATTTTTTAATCGCCTTTTCTAAGTGAGAAACATTCATCCTTTTGGAAATAACATAATCCACTGAATTAATGGCACTAAGAAAACGCAATGTATGAGTTAAGTGTATGGAATCTGGAATTACCTTGGCCTTCATTCTTATTCTCATATGAGCTACTGCCTGGAGATGTTTACCTTTACCTTTTTACCCTCCAATTTTCCCAACTGAAAAATTGGCATAATAGCATCTATGTATCTGTGGTTAACAGGATGAAAGGAACTAACGGCTAATGTCTGGCAGACAGAATTCAGTAAGTAATACTCACCATAACTGTATTGTACCCTGGATTTCATCCTAACACAATAAAAGTGAAGGCTTTAAAAACAAGGTCACAGTATTCTAAGACTGACTAGGGGAGTACCAATCCAATGACAGCAAAAGACCAACTTTCCACCTGTTTTGGTATTCGAGGCATCACAGCTATTACATTACAGAGTAATCTCCTATAACAAGAAGGCTAGAATAGTGTCCTCAAGATGCTTAATGCTGCACTATTCAAATGGAGAGCAGATACAATTATTCCTCACAAAACACCATTTTTCAATGAAGCAAAGTGTGCCTTTCAGACTCATCTGTGATGTGAATGGACCAGCCAAACATCGTACTGAAATGGCATTAAAAGAACATAATTCCAAATTTAGTTATTATCTGTTATGCTGTTTGAGGAATTTTTACATTTAGGGTACATCCTAGAGACCCTGCTGAGGTACCTACACCATGTTCTTGAAGCTGCTCTGGAAGTTCTTTCATCTCCCCCTCCACAAGCTCTCTACTGTCAGACAGGGACTCCTGGAGGTTTTCAGCATCATCATCTTCCACACAGTCTGCAACACTCCCGTTATCAATCTCTGCTTCATCCAACACACTGATATCCATCATGTCAATGTCCTGTAAGTTCTCCAAACTGGTCTCAACATCCTCCTGTGATAAAGAAAAATACAAGCATCAGATGACAGGCCCTGGTCCATGTACGGAGCTGATCACTGATGAGGTTCACATACCTGTCCATCCCCAGAATTTTCTTCTAGCCCATTATCTTCCACACCCTCTTCTTCTGGTTTGCGCCCTGGAAGAATAATTTGTAGCATGAGATCAAAGATGTGTATTTTTCAGAAGTGACAACTTCCACTTTCATACACCCTAAGCAGTACAGAAAGACAACCTAAAACACCCGTGGGACTTCCCATTTAGGAACACAGTAATCCAGGAATAGTTAAATTCAATCTGGATAAGGGAGTTCCCTACTACCCCTAGTAGAAGTGGTTCTCTTCTTATCAACTAGCTGTGGGAAGTATGAGGCACTAGAAATGGGTTCTTAATAAGGTGGAAGGAACCAGACCTTTTCCAGGCCTGCCCATCATGTTAAGTGGCTTTGGTTATGGGGAGAAGAGTATCGCATACAAATGTGCTGCTGTGGGGAATTCCCTGGAACTCCAGTCGTTAGCATTCTGTGTTTTACTACTGATGTTTCAGGTTCAAAACTTGGTAGGTGAACTAAAATCCCACAAGCCTGGCACAGCAAAAACCAAACAAAACCCAAACTAACAAAAAACCACACAAACCAGATCAATCAAACAAAAAAGATTATATGTGCTGCTTTTTGGTTAAGGAATGTGGAACACGTTTACCCAGAGACAATGACATAAAAGGAATACACAGAAAAGCAAAAAGAAAGTAAATACCTTTCAGAATTTTACCATCTAAGAGTTAGTTCTGGAGCTATCATACAGTGGGGCATGGATATCCTTCCATACTGTGCTACGAACATACACATACTCTCCTTTTAAAAACTGTGCTGCCATTTGATAATCCTTTCACTTACTACCTTGTGAATAGCTTTCTATATTCTTTCATAGCATTATATGGTTTGTGTGAGTATGTGCACAGTCATGTGCAACCCTATGAACTGAGGTCACCAAGCCTCTCTTTCCATGTGATCTTCAGGGAAGGATACCTGAGTGGGTTGCCATTTCCTACGTCAGGGGATCTTCCCAACTGAGACTGAACCTGCATCTCCTGCACTGGGCAGGTGGATTCTTCTTTTTAAAAAAAAAAAATATTTATTTTTAATTGATGATTGCTTTACAATATTGGTTTGATTTCTATCACACATTAACATGAATTAACCACAGGTGTATATATGTCCTCTCCCATCTAGGTTATTACAGAGTCTCAGTTTGAGTTCCCTGAGTTATACAGCAAATTTCCAGTGGCGATCTATTTACATGTTAATGCAGCTTCCATGTTACTCTCTCCATTCATCTCACTGTTTTCCTCTTCTTGACATTCTATGTCTGCATCTATTGGCAAGTGGATGCTTTACCACTGAGCCACCTGGAAAGCACCATCATTCTCCAAATTAAATATGGACTTTCTTAGGCTACTAAGTATTTATCTAGTAAGACATCACTTTGCACACGAAGGTCCAATTAGTAAAAGCTATGGTTTTTCCAGTAGTCATGTACGGAACTGAGTTGCACCATAAAGCAGACTGAGGGCCAAAAAAATGATGCTTTCGAATTGTGGTGCTGGAGAAGACTCTTGAGATGTCCTTGGAGTGCAAGATCAAACCAGTCAATCCTAAAGGGAATCAGCCCTGAATAATCACTAGAAGGACTGATGCTAAAGCTGAAGCTCCAATACCTTGGCTACCTGATGCAAAGAGCCAACTCATTAGAAAAGCTGGTAAAGATTGAGGGCAAAAGGAGCAGAGGGCGGCAGAGCATCAGATCACTAGATAGCATCACTGACTCACTGGACATGGATTTGAGCAAACTCTGGGAGATAGTGAAGGACAAAGAAGTCTGACTTGGTGCATTCTATGGGGTTGCAAAGAGTTGGGATGACTTAACGATTAACAACAATCATTTGTACCATAATTCAGACTTTAGAATTTTCCTATACCATGTGTTACTTGATTTTTCCATATTCTAACTTCACTCATGTTTTCCGAATTTTTTTCCCCCCAGAAATATTTTAATTGCAAATAGCCTTGGTAGTTGGCTGGGAACCTCAGTATCCTATGGCAAAACATGCCTCGAGCTTCAAAAATGTCTGGAACTCAACCCAGTGGTCTTTATAAATATGCTAGGAAGATATACAAGCAACAGACTTGTACCATTCTAGAATATGCACATTGGCTCTTGCCCAGTTCCAGTGAGTTAGTAGGAAAAAAATCTAAGCAGACTACCAGAAACTTGCCACCCTTTCTACTGTCTTTCTCCCTTTCACAAGAAGGAAGCAGGTTTTCATCAGGCAGATCCAGATCTCACTACAAGCAGGACGCACAGGTACACTGCAGCCTGAATCCCTTCCAGGGGAGAATTCTCCCAGGTAAGAAATGCCCTAACAAAGCAATGTCAAGAGAATGTGCAGTCCTAAGAACATCCAGTCTTCAATATGGAAAACACATCCCCATCGAGATGCTTACCAACAATCACTATTTGGGGAAAGACACCCTACTTTCCAAAGACGAAAAACAATGTGTCTCAGTGAATCCAAAATTAATGTGAATGAGAAATATCACTGTGGCAAAAACTAAAGCAACTGTTTTTGGTACTACTAAGAGAAAAAGTACCCCTCAAATTCTTCCTCCATAGAGTAAAAAGGCCTCCCACGTTCGCAATCTCCAAACCACAGGTCCATGCAGCTTCGCAGTTCTTGTCTCTCTAACTTTCTCCCAGCCCCCCTGCCTGGGATTTCCATTTCTTCTCCCCATTAAGCTTCTACTTCAGGGAAAATGTCCAACTCAGCTGTTAGACCCCTCCACAGACTCCTGCTGGGAATTCCCCCAGGACCCAGTGTAGCTGGCTGCACGTGGGAAGGTATTTTTAAAAATTTGTTTGATTACACAAATACATTCTCACAAGTATACTCATTAAAAGATTCTCACCACGTCACAGTAAATTTTAGTTTACTAATAAAAGATCCACCCTCATAAATACATGAAAAAGTTCTTTTCCCTTCTCCCCGTCGCACTTCTAAGAGGTAACCATTGTTGTCAGCTTGGTGGCCCTTGAAAACATCTTGTGGATTTATACACGTACCATTCAAATGAAAATGAATTTGCTATGTAAAGGAATCACACTGTATATATATTCTGTAACTTGCTTCTGTTAATAAAGGCCTTGGAAAATTATCTTGCCCTATACACTGACTCACCTCCATGGTTAGTTTCAGTTTGGTCACCCCTGCCACGAAAGATGCTTTATTATTAACTTACCATCTCCAATAACTACTCACTTCCTCACACCCTTGTCAATGTGGATTATTGAGAATTATGTACCTGTTTACCAGTGTAATTGGCAAAAATGATAGTCATTTTTATTTGCTTTCCTTTAAGAATTTTTCTTTTTTGTATATAGGCCTTGTTTGTTTCTTCTGTTATCTGTGACTTCTCTATTCATGAAAATGAAGTCAAAGTGTTAGTTGCTTAGTTGTGTCTGACTCTTGTGACCTCGTGGACTGTAGCCTGCCAGGCTCCTCTGTCCATGGGATTTCCCAGGAAAGAATACTGGAGTGGGTTGCCACTTCCTTCTCCAAGGATCTTCCTGACCCAGGGACTGAACCCAGGTCTCCTGCATTGCAGGCAGATTCGTTACCGTCTGAGCCACCAAGGAGGTCTCTTTTCTGAACTCAATTGGCTATTTTCTTATTAATTCATAGGAATGTTGAATGCTTTCTGGATGTTTATATGCTGTAACATTTTCTCCCAATTATATCTATTTCTGGTATCTTTCATTAAGAAAATCTTAATATTGTACCATTAAAATGAGAGCAAGAATGCAACAGTTTTTCAATTTGAGTTATTCTTCTGTATTTTCTTTTTGATAAATATTAAAACAGACAAATCTCAAAGAGTCTTTTAGGTTACTTTGAGGGGAATTGGGAACATTATGCTATCAAGTCATCATATCTAGGAAAACTTTCTCAAAATTACTTATGTCATACTACTTAAATATTTCCTTGTAGCTTTACCTATTACTTGAGAATACTGTATCTATTTTTAATGTCCTCTGGCAATACCTTGCTTAAGTCTTTGACTTGCAAATAACGTTTCATTGGCATGTCAAAAACAAAGCAGAACAATTAAAACCAGTTAGCAAGTTTTGCAAGTGCATTGTTCATATTAGCCATTTCCCCCCCACATTTCTTAAGCCGTCATTGGCTCATTTTGGATTGCTTCACTAGTATTTAATTTCATGAGGTACATGAAGACTAAAAGGACCTCAGAGACCCAGCAGCGGCTAAAAATTTGACACCTGCAGCAAAGAGTAGGGCTTCCATGGTAAAGAATTTGCCTGCAATGCAGGAGACCCCTGCATTCCTGGGTTGGGAAGATCCCCTGGAGAAGGGATAGGCTACCCACTCCCTTAGTCTTGGCGTTCCCTGGTAGCTCAGTCGGTAAAGAATCTGCCTGCAATGCGGGAGACCTGGGTTCCATCCCTGGGTTGGGAAGATCCCTGGAGAAGGGAACAGCCACCCAGACCAGTATTCTGGCCTGGAGAATTCCATGGATGGAGAAGCCTGGCAGGCTACAGTCCATGGGACTGCAAAGAGTTGAACAAAACTGAGAGACTTTCACTTCAGCAGAGTACACTAGCACTCTGCAAAAAATGAAGAAGGGCACCTGGAAGAGATGGCTGATTCCCAGAGCAGGGCAGGGAAAGCAAACAGACACTGGAACACCCTCTTGTGCCAGAAAGTAAGTGTTCAAAGAGCGATGTGAACATGTTAAGAAGATACTGGGGCCAGCTTGCAGGAGTCTAACAGGGAGAATTTGCACATCAAAATAAATATCACAAAGGCTTATCATCTACTGAATAGGAATCTCTAAGTTCACACTGATAAGTGGGGGAGAAGTGCAAGCTACTAACTCGTGGGGGAGAAGTGCAAGCTACTAACTCTTACGGAAGAAATCCAACACTATAGATGGAATGATGAATTTAGAAAATCATCAGTGGACAACTCAGTGGATGCTGACACTAGTGGAGGGTGAAAGATGGTATTTTTAAGTCTCTGAGTATCCTCCCCATAGATACAATTAAAAACTCTCCTGTGGAGAAACCCAACCAATACCACCCCAAGTTACCTGCCCAAATTGTCAGGATGTGCCTCTAAGGAAGACACGTAACAACAAAGAAAAATAACACTTCCAGTGGTTTTTCTGACAAAAGTGCGTGATTTGAACCTAAACATGAGGGGGAAAAAAACAACACCAGAAATATCCCCAATAAACCCAAACTGAAAAACAGGCTTCAAAATAGGTGGTCTGTGCTCTTCAGAAAATGGTAATATCACCAATACAAACAAAGGCTTGGGAACTGTTGTAGATTAAAGGAAACCAAAAAATGTGCCATGACAACTGAAGGCAAAAGACCCTAGAATTTTCTTCTTCTGTGTATGAAGAACATTACTAGAATAAATGATTAAATAAGGTCTAAGCTTAAAGAACAGCATTATTCCAATATTAATTTCTTGATTTTGGGAACTACGTACATAGTTATGTAATGTTCTTGCTTTTAGAAAATGCTGTAGTATGTAGGAGCAAAGAGGTACATACTTGCAACTTATTCTGAAACAGTTCAGGGGAAAAGGAAAAAATACATATGTATTACATTTGTTTCATCCTTTTCTTTCTCCCTCTTCCCCTCCCCTCCTGCCCTCCCTCTCTCAAGAATGAAAAGGATAAAATAAATGTATTAAAATGATAGCATTTTGGGAATCTGGGTGAGAATTTAGGAAAATTTCTTGTATTTTTCTTGTATCTTTTCTAAGCATGAAATTATGTCTCCCAAAAAAAGATACACTGTACATTCATGCTCAAAGTTTTTGTGGACCTATGCTTTCATTTATTTTGGCTAAAGACACAGAAATAGAATAATTTGGGATGTATTAACATTTCAGTTGATTTTTAAAAAATTTTATGTGGCAATTTTTCTCCCAAAAGTTGCATCAATTTATATACTTCACAGCAGTGTATGGGAAGTTTGTTTTTCTAAATCTTTGCCATTTTAATAGTTGTTTTCTAGTATTTCTAATCATTTTAATTTTCATTTCCTTGATAGCTAAACATAACAATTTTTGATGTGGTCACTGGCCATATACTTATATTCTCTTGTGAAGTATCTATCCAAAACATTGCCAATTATTAAAAATGTATTTGACTGCTTAAAAACATGCTAACTTTGCTTTTCTAGTTAAATTACTTTAAACGATCTATTAAACAAAGTACTGGTGCAAAACTGGTTTGGAAGATTTCTAGGATTCTGATTAAAATAATCAGATTTCAAAGTATTTTGAGTTTGTTCAAATAACACAGAAGAAGAAACTCTTATTTTCAGTAAAAATCTTAAAATTTAATAAGGCAGTTGTAAAATAAATCAAGAGAACTTATAAAGTAGCCCTACTAAATATGAAAAAGTACTGTAAAACTTCAGAATAGAATGACTAAGCATCTAAGAAACCAGACAGAAAAGAGTTTGTATTGGGAATTCCTGGCAGTCCAGTGGTTAGGACTCTATGAGCTCACTGCCTAGGGCCTAGGCTCAATCCCTGGTCAGAGAACTAAGATTCCACAAGCCACACAGTGCAGAAACCTATGCCATTTTTTGCTTTGAATGGTTCTACTTCCCGTGAAGTTTCATAACAGGCAAAGCTAATCATCTATGGTCAAAGTAACAGTATTCTCCCCCCGCCTCCCACCGGAGGGACAAGCAGGGATTATGACTGGGCAAGAGCAGTAGGAATTTAGTAGAAATGTATCACACTGGGACTTCCCTGGTGGCCCAGTGGCTAAGACTCCACACTCCCAATGCAGGGGACCCAGGTTCGATCCCTGTTCAGGGAACTAGATCCCTCATGCTGCAACGAAGACCCGGTATAGCCAAATAAATAAATAATAAATATTTTAAAAATCCCATTATTTTGATCCCTATTTAACCTCAAATCATATGCAAAAATAAATTCCAAATGAACTCAAAATAAAACTATAAATACTACTTTGCGATGCAGATTTTTTAAAAAAGTAATTTTAAAGCAAAGGACTGCCTCTTAAAATACAACATAAAATCTAAAACCAAATAAAACAGGTTAACTGCATTGCCTGTATTAAAGATTAAAACTTTCAAGACAAAATCATCACAAATTAGTTAAGTCAAAACAAACTAGTTAAGTCAAATGAAAGACTATGAAAAAAACAATCGACATTTTACAGAGTGAGCACTCTCAAAAGACAAGCAGAAAAATGAGCAAAGGGCGTGAAAAGGCAATTGAGAAAATACAGATGGGCAATTATCAGAAATTTTCTAATCTGTGAAGAAATGTAAATGGACACTTTACCTGTGGAGAAATTCAGACAAATACAAGGAAAATAATATTTAGCATTAAGCAAGAATTTAAAGAAACAGGTACCTGCCCATGTTGCTAGTTATTAACCAGTAGAGCCTGTTGGAAAGCCAATTGCTAATAACTATTTCAAAAATAAATGTACATGTCTTTTGACCCCAGAATTCTACTTCTCTCAGGTAACAAAAACATATTCCTTCAGCAGAGATAACTCTGGCACATGGACATGCTGCAAACCGGAACAAATAGTCTAGTGATAAAACTGAGGAGCTCAACTACAGGAAGAAGGACGAACACTTAGCCATTAAAAGAATGAGGTCTTTATTTTCTGCATTATTGAAGATGTCCTTTACATGCTAAGCAAAAAAAGTAAATTAAAGGATGTTGTGCATAGTATGGATTTTTTTTTTTAATGGAAAGACAAAACTACAGTGGGTTTCTGGTTACATCTTTCTGCATTTGTTTTTATTTTAGGTAATGGTAGACACACAGAAAGTCTGGGAAAATATGCCTACTTCTAATAATGGATTGTCTCCTTTATTTAATGCATATTTGTGTTCCTAAAAACCCTAACACAAGGATTTGTTTTTCTTAAAAACAAACTCCACGGGCCATATCCTCTGCCTGCCCGCCGCCCCCCCAATAAATGTCTTTCTCTGATTTTTCAGTACTCTGCCTTGGCAAAAACATCGACTTGGGCAAGTCAAAATGCACAACAAACCGTGGACCACACAAGTGATGTCACTCCAAAAAGTGATGACACTGACTGCTATTCTCCCAGAGCTAATATACCACAGCGTAGTCCATATTGGTGCCTGCCTCTCAGACATTTCAGATCCAGGTCTTCACCACTGGCCAGGTAAAAAATATTTCATTTTGGGGCCTGAGCAATAAAACTTTCAATTACCTACAGAATTTTCAAGATGGCCCAACTGCCTGGTTTTAGCTGATCCTCTCTTTTTAGCTGATTAGTTGAATGTCACTGAATTCAATTAGGAATTCAATTTATTGAGTAAATACTAGCAGGAAGGAAGACAAGGAAGAAGCAGACCCTGTCCTCAACAACCTAATTACGACATAAGGCAGGATGATGTCAGCATTGAAACTTAGGCCAGGGCTGTGCAGAGGACCTAAGGAGAGAAGACTTGCTACTGGTGAGATCAGAAGTTGTCTCGTGATGAACTAGGACTCGAATCCAGACAGATGGGGAAGAGGAGTGGATGGAGTAAACCACAGGTTTGGGACCTAATTGCAGGTGGATGTAACAGAGGAACGTGGTGGGGGGTGGGGAGCAGGAAGGGACCATCTGGGGCAATGGTGAGGGTCTTTAATGCCATGTGGAACCTGGTTTTTATGCGGTAGACAGTTTTTGAAAGCAGCATCTGTAAAAGTGACGACTCTGTTTTTGGCCAGGCGGTATTTAAAAGGGAAGTTATTTTCCACAAGTCAGAGCAATAGGAGACTCAAGTAATCCTAAACACTCTCTACCTCAAGAAGGTTAAGACTCTGGATAAGCACCAGCTGCCGAGAAACCTACAGAAGAAAATAAGTAAAGGTGTCAGTACCTCTTCTGTGCTGAGACTTCCCAAATCCCATGGAGACAAAAATACAATGGAGAGATCTTGAAAGAAAATGCACACCTTCATTCAAGGTCCATCAAAGATTCACAGGGCAGTCCACAGGCACATTAGCAGAGGAAGCCAGTTTGAAAGAAGTTCCTAACATCACCCTCCATACCTTTGCTGGATCTCTTTGATGTCTTCTTATTTCCTTCAGAGGTAATTTCAATTTCATCAGGATTACCTCCCTCATCTTCAATTGCCTAAAGGGAAGGGAAAAGAAAAGTTCACCCAAAAAGGCAGCACGCAGACTTGACTTTCACAGAAGCTTCAGGGGCTGATCTGGAAAGGGCCTCTCCCTACTCATTCATCCCTTCTTTCTGTTGCAGCAAGGGCCCCAGACGTAGACTGATTCTACCGTACCTTGGCTGCCTGGTCTTAGGCAGGCTTACTTAATTATTCCGAGTTTGTTTTTCACTCTGGCATGAGGGACTAATTAAAGTTCTTACCCTGGAAAGCTGTCATGAAAATTCTTATTAGTCAGGTAAAGCAAGCATACACCAGACATTTGATTTATTTTTAACATTATCACCACAATCTGACAGATCCTAATCCTGGGTCCAAAAGAACTCAAAAAGAGAGAAGCAAACTCGCTAATTACCTATGACGTCACTCAGCGATGTGTTATTAGACCCTCCCTGATCCCCTCTCGATTCCATGCCTCAATTAGCACCGTCTGGACAGAACAGGGATGTGCAATGGATGGGACACCGACTACCTCATCCCTCATGAATCTCTGACTCCTAAGGTCTTTCTCTCAACCACTAGGGGACCTGCTTCATTGGACACAGAACCCTAAGGATTTTTGAGTGCCGCCTCCCATGCCAAGACTACGTTGCTCAGTTAAGCAGCTCCCAGGCACGCTCAGCACAGTGCAGGCCACTAAAGAGGCACTCAGGAGCAAAAGAAACAAACAAACCCTCACCCCCACAAAACAAACAAAAGAACATGTACTGAGCCTGTCAATGCTGATATCCCCAGACACCAGGCCTCAGATATTAACTTTTGGAAACCCTTCCTCTCCTGGATAGTCTTGGGAACCCATGTTCTATTTTAAAATCAGTTTCAAATGCTGTTTTGTTTGTAAGTAGTTTCAGAAGTCTCAAAGATTCTCACGAGTATTCTAGCTTGGTAAAATCCAAGTTCAGAATGAGGCTTGGGGGCTCCACACCTAATCTGTACTTTTAACAAAGAAACCTCTCCCTCTTCTCTGAAGCCAGAGCCAGAAGGAAGATTTGGAGTTATGCCCTGGCATGAAGGAGGGCTCAAACAAAAAGTGCCTTACCTTCTGCCTGGAGACAAAAGATTCTGGACCACCAGCAGCAGAAAACAACTACCTCACAAGAAAGTGGACCAGTCTGCCTCTCAGATGGTCTCCAGGTGTAGTGTTTACAGGGTCGTCCCCAGAGGGACTGTAGGCTATGAGTCATCCTTATAGACCTTGCCAAATTAGACTCTGTCGCCTCCACCTTTCCCTGTTTTGCTTTTCTACAAAAATAAATAAACCAGAGAAGGGACAAAACACTCTGTGACAAAACTAGAAGAGAAGAACTCCAGTTACTTCCAGACTTGCTCAGGCAGAGTGGCAGATGGGTGTATATGCTGATGGTGTTTGTGTATTTTGAGCACATCCCTAACAGAAGAGCAAGAAGGGATGGATTTTTCCTCTCAGAGACCCGAGTGGAAGATCATACCAGCCTCAACCACCAACTTGACAGGGAGGTTAAATGCTCTATCAACATCAAAGGCTTGTGGATTATCTGGGGGAATAATGGCTAAAGCCCTCCAATTTAGCTTTGTTGACAAGAGGCCCTGAAGCTACTAACACGGATCACAGGTCCCTGGGTGCCAACCCTCCCCTTCTTGCATACTCTCCAGGTAAACACTTCAGTGGTGAACTGCCTGCCCTGTTGTCTTAGAGGGGAGTCAGTATCCATAGTGAAAGAAACACACACTTGAGTTACAAATGCCCCACTGACTCCGAGCATAACTCATCACTCTCAAGCCTGAACTTCCTCAACCGGATAATAGGAAATTACCCTCACTTCCTCTAAACAGCAATTAATAAATAAAACCCTGATCCTCTGTTGTTTGTGAGGCAAGAGAGGGTGGAATGAGTCACAAAATGCACTGCTTGGGGAAATAAGGTGGGGGGAGGATAGGTAACAAGGCTTAGAGATCACAGAGGAGAAGTCCTGCAACAAGAGAGATGTGTGAAAGAATTCACCAGAATCGGACAGCACAAGGAAAGCGGAAGAGCACAATTTCTTAACTCCCTGCTTTTCAAACGTGTCCCTCAGAATCCCATCCGACAAGAAAGGGTCAGAACCTCCAGTCTGCAAATACCAAATACCTCCAGTTGTTACAAGAGTTTAGGGCTTCCCTCATAGCTCAGCTGTTAAATCATGTGCCTGCAATGCAGGAGTCCCAGGTTCCATTCCCGGGTCAGGAAAAACCCCTGGAGAAGGAAATGGCAACCCACTCCAGTATTCCTGCCTGGAGAATCCCATGGACAGAAGAACCTGGCGGGCACAGGCCATGGGATCGCAAAAGTCGGACACGATATAGCGACTAAACCACCACCACCAAACAGTGGTACACAGAGAAAAGTCCACTGTGACAACGATTGCCCCTCAAGCGTTCACATGTATCAGGCAGCACGCCAAGCCCATTTTGTGCCATCTTACTTAATCCGAACGCTAGAGAATTCTTCTTTTGGACACAAGGAGAAACAGGCCTAGAGGGAGTTAAAATGTCTTCCGCTCTCAAAATCGAGTCACGGAGACTGGCATAGTCCTTATTTCTTAAGTCTAACGGTAGGTTTCATTTCTTTATTACAAACAGCACTTTCCCTACCAGGCTGAGTCCCCGAGTCCGTGCTGGCAAATCCTTAAGCCATTCCCCTCAACCCAGCTCCCGATACCCTTTTAATAAGGTTACTTCGTAAACTACCTCCCATTCTCGGCTTCTAGGCCCTAACGGATCAAGCAGCATCTCTCTCCCCAGAGGAGGCCCCCGCATCCAACACACGCTCCGAAAATCGCCCGGCCTGCGTTCAAATTTCGACCTCCCCTCCCCGGCCGAGTGACCTTGGCCGAGTCCCCTGACTCCCCGGGCGGAGCGAGGATTTCAAGTTCCGCGTCCACTCTCAGAGATCGGGATGAAAGCAGCCGAAGGAAGCCCTAAAAAGCAGGGGCTGATGCGGATAACACAAGCTCTCGGCCGATATCACCCGCCACCTCAAACTTCCCCCGTTAGCGTCGAGATTTTCTTGTTCTTGCCCCGATGCAACGCTGGGCTTTGAACTTGGGCCCGCCGGCGCTCGGCGATCCCGCTCAGGCCTGGGAAAAGTAGGGACAGGCCTGGGGCAGGCCGCAAACGTACCCCGAGGCGAGGAGGCCCCCCGAAGCTGCCGCCGGGGTTCCCCGACCCACCTCCCAGCCACCCCTAGGGTCCCAGCTCTACCTTTCTAAGTCGTTCCATCAAAGCGCTCTTGTTGCCGCTCGAATCCAGGTTCCGTTTTTTCAGCTCCGCCCGCAGATCGATCACCCTAAGGTCGGTGAGGCGCCGCGTCCCGGTCTCCGACGAGGCGGAGCTCAGAGCCGCTGCGCCCGCCGCACCAGAATCGCCTAAGCCGGACAGAGACTCCGCCATTCCAGGGACCCTGGCTCCGCCGACTACTTCACACAGAACCGGGCCGGGTTTACCTCGGCTTTCAGCACAAAATGGCGCCGCCTGCGAGGGAACCGCTCCGGCCGCCCCTGTGCGACTCGCTTCTGCGCAGGCGTATCCGGCGCGGGTTCGACGCTCGCGGCCGCGTCTGCCCATGCGTGGTGAGAACCCTGGGAGGGACGTACGCCGGCGTACTACTTCTCGCCGGCCTCCCGCCGCGAACTGCCGAGACGCATGCGTACTGCGGTCACACCGCCGGTCGGCCGTGGCCTGGCGCCAGTGCTGTTAAGCTTGATCAGGGCGTTGCGCAAGCGCGGGCGGAAAAAGGGGGCGGGAGGAATGGAGTGCCTTTTCCTCTCAGGCGGCGCCATTTTGTTGTCAGAGCCGCTACAGCTGCCGGCAGTGGGCGGGGGGAGTTGGTGGAGACAACACACCCAGGATGGTACTCTGGTAGGGGCCGCCGACTTGGGAATGGCCGCTTTCGTCTCGGAAATCGGGACGCGACGGCTTAGCGACCTGCGGGCGGAGCTGAAATAGCGGAACCTGGACACGGGCGGCAACAAGTGTCCTGATAGAACGGCTGTAAGAAGGTGAGGCGGCCTGGGGCCCCGGGGTGGCGCCAGAGGCTGAGGAACTTTCCCGGCCCGAACAGTCAGGGACCGCGCGCGGGGCCGGGCTGTGAGACCCAGGACTGACACCGCCCCTCTCTGTGCCTGGCACCTCCTCTCCAGCTGGGGGCCTCAAAGCGCTGAAAGCCCATCGTAGTCGTAGGGTGGCCCCAGGACTGCTCCCAGGGCCGTATGACCTTCGACAGATGCCGTCCCCTCCCTGCGCCTCAGTTTCCAGGAGGCATACACAGAATTGAAGAATTGACTGTACTGGCTACAATCACAGCTCCTAACTTACCTGTTCTTCTCTTTCTTCCATGACTGACCTTGAACCTTCTCTCCTGAAAAGGGAATTCATATGGAAGCATAAGGAGAAAGACAGGGAGTCACATCCCCGAATGGAAGACATTTCCCGAGTTAACCCAGGTAATTCACACACAAACTGCTAGTTTGAGTGGGCTAGCAACCTAGAAGCCTAGAACCCAGAAGGGCCGCTGGAGTTCTTGTCGTTAAGATTGAGCTTGGACCAAAAAAAGAATGTGCCTGGATTGGAATGTCCCTGTAATCGGGTAGTCAAGGCTTAACTTTCTAATGAAGGGGGTGGGGGTTCCTTGGTTGGGGAGCTAACACATAACCTCAAGACCAAAAAAACCAAAAGGTGAATATTGTAAAAATTCAATAAAGACTTTGAAAATGGTCCACGTTAAAAAAAGAGAGAGAATGAACCAGGACAAAGAAGACATCCATCAGGTGGGCAGGGTCAGTGGCTGACCTGTCAACCGAGTGATCAGGGTAGCAGCTCTGGTCTCTGTGATCAAAGTTGTGGAAGCGGTCCTGGTGGTCCAAGTCAGAATGGTAGCGCTCATCCAGGGCTACCCGCTTAGCTTCTAGCCAGTAAACATCATCTCGCCTAGGAGGGAAGCAAGAAAGGAGGACATATGTTTTCCCCCTCCTAATGGACGACCTCTATGGAAGCTGGTAAACTAAATCCTCAACTGTCCAACTGCCCCATCACTTCACAGACCAAGAACTAACTATATCCATAGAGTCCATTCTCTGCCACTTGAGCTGCGAGTGCCTGGAGGAGTGATATGGGATGTGACTGAAGGGCTCTATTCTCTTACCCAATATGCCCAAGTTCCCCACAGAGAAGTTCAGGTCTTCTTACAGAAGGGGATCAGAGAAGTGGGTGTCAGATGCCCTCTGGGAACCACTTATGGCCACAAGGGTCGGCCAGTCTACTAGGACAGTTGCCCCATGCAGACTTGACCCAGGAAACACCCAGTGCAAAGGACTAGTAGCACTTGGGATGTACCTGTTCAAAAACATTTTATGATCTTAACAAACTCTCACATCAATATTTTGTAAAATGCACAAAAATCCTAAGACATCTTAAAGACCCTTTACAGAAGTTTTGATGTTACATTACACAGGGACGGATTAAAATGAACACACACCATGCAGTCTCCTCCAGTCACCATACATATGAAAAGCTCTCATAGGATCAACCCTAGGATTATTGTCCCAGACTCCTCACAGCAAGGTCTGAAACAGGCCTTTCACTGGTGGTTAGTGTTTTAGTATTTGTATGTCACAACAATATGGGGAATTAATAGAGTGAACCAACACAAATCACTGCAATGATTTCAAAGCATGGGAGGTGCCCAGGAGGTACATTTTGGTCCCTGATCACCTGACCAGCACCTTGTGTTATGTGCTGCTGTGGGGGTCTGAACTTTCTCGGCGGGCTGGGGGGACAGCTTGTACTGGGACTCGAACCTAATGATTTAATAAGCACAACTTTCACCATTTCTCCATCAACCTCAAACCATCTCAGGCTTCCAGATAAAGTACAGAGTATCAAGTTGAGCTGCAGCAAATACTTGTGCTTCTTTTTAAATAAAAAGCCCGTTAACAAGGCTCTGGGGGGCAAGGCACAGTTCTAAATGCCACAGGACACGTAAGAGGCGGCAGCGAGGCGCGGTGTGGCTTACCGCCCGTCGTCATAGGGCCTCTGCTCCTGCTCATAGTGTAGTTCTTGCTGGCGCCGCCGCAGGAGCTCCACGCGCATGCGCTTGCGCTCCAGCCGCTCCCGCTCCATGCGTTCCCTCTCCAGGAGGCGTCTCTGGAAGGCCAGCCTCTCACGGGCGAATAGCAGTTCCTCATGCTCCTGCCGCTCCAGGTCTGCCTGCGTGTACTGCTCTTGATCACTGAACTCTCGCACCCTGCAGGCGAAGAATAGAGGCTGCAAGGGCCCATGAGCTGCAGCAGTGCAGGCAGCGCCCCCGCGTGGGATGGGGATGGGGGGAGCCTAGACCTGCAGGTACACTTATCAACAAGGGCCAGCCGCTGGTGGAGACAGGCTGTGTAGGAGCCCTCTTAGGCGGGGGACACTTGACAGTCCTTTTGCAGGTGACACTGATGGTGCCCATCAGTTTCCTCCTGACTGCACAGCTCCAGGTGATTGTTCAGCCTCTTCTTTGTGTGTACAGACACAGAACTGTACCAGCAGGAATGTCTAATCTTTCCTTGCTTTATTATGTAGCTGCCTTGCTTCGGGTACCATGTCCTGAACCCCATACATCATCATCTGGTCAAGTGCACTATGCTATTGGGAAGGAGCCCGTTGAGTGGGGAGGTGGGGGTCCACATGACCACTTGCAGATGTCAGCCTTCTGGCTGTTGCCAGCCTCAGGGACATGGCTGCCCCGCCCCATTATCTTCCACACAGGTTCAGGTGGGGGACTGTGGTGTTACTGGGTCTGGAACACCTCAGGACCACTCTTCAGGCTGACATGCCCCTGGACACACCTCTCCCACCACCACAAGCACTGTCTCCCCCACTGTAATTCCCATCAAACCCACAGATGGAAAACCAGTCTCACCGCACTTTTCATCAGCATGTCCCTGATCCCTGGTAAGGCTGAAAAGCCCCTTCTGTCATTCTTGCTATCAGATTAATTTTTGCTTATTTATTTCAAATCATCTTTACTCCCATCTGTCACACATCTCTGGACATTCTCTTTGGTCTCTCAGTGCACTGAAGTGAAATTTAAATTTAGTCTACTTCACCATTATAAATTGTCAGTCCTTTCAGAAGCTCAAGTTCATAATTCACTTACTTTTGTATCATGTGGTTAGCTTTAATTTTTAATTTTGTGTGCAGCCAGCAGTTTATGTTGACACTGTGTCAGTGATATGAGCCAGCCACGTGACCTGAAGCCATTCTGGAGAGATTGTCCTTGTCTCACTATGGGAAATGTCACTTTTATCATGTTAAAGTCCCCACATGCACACTGATCTATTTGCCAATTACATCATTTCTAGTGAACTATTTTGCCAGTTTCTTTAGCAAAACAGCACTTTTTCTTTGCTTGTTGCCTTTGTTCAGGAGAAAATTTTGTATCATGCCCCCTTTCTCACTCTTCTAGAATTTTTACTAATGGTTTTAATTTTTTTTGACAGAAAACATTAACTGTTGTTCAATATAATTGATAAATTTTCTGTTTAGTTTTTAAAAATTCTGAGGATCTTGTATTGGGCTTATTGAAGGGTGGGAACTCTCAGTTCTCTGACTGGGTCTGTGCCACTGTTTTTCCCTATTGACGGGTTCTGCAGCAAACTTGGTATGTTGTGTTAACTAGCTCCAGGCAGGAATTCCATCTCCCTGTCATTGCTACCTCCCAGAATCTTGAGAATATCTACCTGAGAAGATAGTTTGAAAAAAAGTCACAGGAAGAAAGCCAGTGCACAGGATGTCTGTGAAGATAAAGCCAAGGAGCAAAGGTTTAAAGCAATATTCCGACCTCTGAGACTTAAAAAAAGTCCTCCCAGGATAGAGTTATCACCAGTCTAGGGCAACACCCAAACCAGCCATCATTCCTAGATCCTGACTCACCTGCATGACTCTGATTCTCTAGACTTCTTCGATTCTTTGACTTTATCAAAGGAACCAACAGACTGCTTCTCTATGCTCCCCGATTTTCGATCCTGACTCTTGGACACCTGGTTTACCAAGAAGCATTGAATAGTTAAGGTAGGAAGAAATCAAATGTGTCCTGGCCCAAGCATACAAGATCAGAAATGAAGCTGAAGAGTGAATGAAACAATCAGGTTAACACTCTGTTCTCTCCAGAGAACCTCACCTTGGCTAACTAAAATCCAGAGTCACAGAATCATTACCATTTAATTCTAAAGTGGGACCCATTGAGTACTTTCAGTAGTCAACACGCAAAACAGGATTTTCTCTGAAGCAATCCATAAATTAAAAACAAACTTCCCTTCACTTTGTCTTTTCCATTCAAAACACATTCTTTAATATTAAACACACAGTGATGCGCAATTGAGGAGGCCACTACTGTCATGTCTGAGGATTCCTTATTTGTGCTGAGTGCATTTATTTTTGAGGTCCTTCTTAGCCCTTGAATGTACATTTCCATTTTGCCATTTTACATCATTTATTATAAAGTAGGTAAACAATTTGCCTGCAATGCAGGAGACCTGGGTGGAAATCCAGCTTCCCAGGTGTCTCAGTGGTAAACTGCCTGCCAATGCAGTAGGTGCAGATTCCATCCCCGGGTCGGGAAGATCCCCTGGAAAGGAAATGGCAAACCACTCCAGTATTCTTGCCTGGAGAATCCCATGGACAGAGGAGCCTGGTGGGCTACAGCCCATGGTGTCCCAAAACAGTCAGACATAGAAACTAAAGGACAACAACAAAGGGTAAAACACTCAGACACAGTAAAACAGTGGAAGAAACACAGTGCAATAATGAAATGCCATAACAGAACTCTCGGCTTGTAATTGGTCCACAACATTCATGAGCTTACATGGCTGGTCATCTAGCCAGCACAGGTTAACATGGCAGGCCTGAGGCTAGTGGTGGGAACCTTGGCATTCAGAGTACCCTAGTCAACAGTTAACTGGCAAAGGTGGCTCACTGTGCCCTCACCATGCAAACGATGGTTTATGCTGAACACCTGCCTTCCTTCTGGGAGTCAGGAGAGGGTATCTATGTGACTAGCCCCAAGTGAAAGGCCTGGGGACTGCAGCTGTAACGGGGCTCCCCGGGCAGAAGCATGACCCTTGTGCTGCTGCACTGTCCCTGCCTGGGGAGCCATCTCGGGAAGGAGTCCACAGGGAGCCAGCAGAGCTCCCTCCAGACTCTGTCACCTCCCTGCAAACCTGGAGCCAACCTTAGGCGTAACTACAACTACTTGCTGAGCCCAGTGGGACCCCGAGTGGATCTGGAAATGTGGGTAGTCTTGGGGACCTGGGCCCACATCCATCCTAGTTGTAAGGCTGTCAAAGAGCTGAATTATGAACATCCAGAGCTGCCCATGACTCTAAAACAGCAGGCAGAGTGTAGTGGTAAGAACCTAAGGTGGGCACTCTGGATTCTGTGGCACGGAGACAATGCACGGAATGAGTAAGGTGGAGATTGGGCACAGAGGCAGCCGGAAGGCCGGCTCCGCCAAGTGTGGGTTACGAATGCACAATGGAGAGCTGCTGAAACCCGAGGCCGGCAATGAACATGGACTGCTGTGCCCAGATGCAGGCAAATAAAGCCAATCACATCCATAAGTGAATTTTGAAATGGTGTCTTTTTTTTTAAAAAAAGGGGGCAGTAATTCTTACCGAAACTAAGGAAAGCCTTTAAACTTTCTCAATTTTAAAGTTCCAAAAAACTCTCCATTTTCAGTAGACTGACAAGCTTTCCTCAAATTAAGCTCAAGAATCCCCAAAACACACAGAGAACTGTCAAAGGAAATAAGCCAGGCAGGAAGAGAATACTCACTCGCTCTTTGGATCCCAACGTTTTGACGCTGATAACAGGCACACCTTTAGATTTATCCATCACCACAGTCCGCTCAGTTCCTCGGCTTCCTGTAGGAAGAGAGGAGTCAGGTAAGAAGGGACACCTCCTATTGAGAGAAGAGTACTCAACTTCAAGGAAAACAAATGTAGTTTGTGTTGCCCATTAACCACACCAGCCAGGAACAGAAGCCAGGGTGCAATCTCTCACACCCACTGGTCAGCTACCTGACTTTGTGGCTCGAGAGCGCTCTGAAGAGCCAGGTTTCTGATCATCCTGGTCTTCACTCTTCTCTCCACTCCCGTCTTCACCCTTTTTAGCATCATCTTTTCTGTCAGTCTTCTCTTCCCTCTTGAGGTTGGCAGATCTATAAATGGCATGCAGATACAGACATGTGTGAGATGAAACACTGGGGGACCAATCCAGCAAAGACTCCTGCAATGAATACCGAGTGAGGATGGGGCTGCCTCGCAGGCATCCACAGGTTGCAGAACACGCAGCCTAGGAGAGGAACTTGACGTCTCTGAGGACTGGCGGGAAAATCCTCCGACAAGTGCACAGAAGGCAAGGAGGCGAAAGCCTCACAGCCTTTCCCACCCGTGGAAAAATGAGGATCGAGACATGAAGAGAAAGATCATCTTGGCCACAATACCATCAAGAAGACATACCTGTCAGCATTGCTAGACTTCTCTTTTTTCCCCTCCCCTTCTCTTCTCTCAGAAGTTTTCTTCCCAGCAGGTTCATTTATCACCTGGAAAAAGAGAATCCGGTGAAAAGAATCAGTTGGGAGTATTAACTTATTTTATAACATGATCACATCCCAGGAAGAAAATGGCCCCTTACTTTTTCTACTGAAATCATTTTTCCATGGAGCTCTGTTTTGTGCAGGTTGTTGATGCATTTTGTGGCCTCTTCCACTGTGGACATGGTAACGAAGCCATAGCAGCGAGCTCCAGGACTCCGGGCATTGGTCACAACTTTGGCACCCACCACCTTGAAGGAAAACACACAAGTACAGCTCAGACATGACCCCACACAGACCTCAACTGTGATTCATGCTAGTTTACCCCATCCCTCAGAGACACTGAGAACAGGTGGACAAGTGGCAAGTAAAGGCTATGGAGAGTAATGCTTTGGCCTGACTGCTCCTACTCCATCCTGGCTGTTTCTCTAGAGGACTAGGATGACAGCAAGGTGGAGAGAGGAGTGAAGCAGAAGGTAGTGCCCTGTCAGAATTCTGTTAATAATGTAAGCCTTGAAAGGTATGTTTCTGAATATGCAGTCAGTTAGGTGGGCAGTGAAGTAGGAAGACACACCTACAGAAGGAGAGGGACATAGGACAGGTTTACAAAGAGCACTCTGGAACGCAGAGCCCACCCTACTCAAAACAAAATTTAAGGAGATGTTTAAGGTGCTACAGATACATCCTAGATGCTAGATGTACATGTTAGATGCTAGTTAACTGGCCCAACCACAGCAGCAAGCCAATGCTGGGGACACCCTTTAATGGCAGAAGGCCCACAGCTCAGAAGAGGTCCCACTGAAGCCAGGAGCAGTGGCTGGTATTCGTCTTCACTTTGCCACATGGAGTCTTAGCTGCAAAGGAAGGCTTCCAAGGGGCCTGGTCCCCTATTCAAGCTGCAGTAAGCCTGCAGTGTACCCAAGACACTGCAGGTTGCAGACGGAAACTTCCCTGCAGAGAGCAGATGTCTGCTCTGATGGCCACTGCAGAATCAAGAGAAGGGCCCTACCCTGAGTTACAGAGGCCAGGGTTTTGTGAGTTTCTATGAGAAGCAAGGTTAGTTTTAAGTTTTAAATTAAATCAAGTTTAGTTTTCCTTGTCAGTTCCTCAACATCAACAGCCAAGGTAAACGATGTTGGTTTTCTCCATTATCATTTTTTAATCCTGGGAATGAAGGCCCAAGGTCTGTGCTAAGTGTGACTTGTCAAAAACTGAGGTTAGGGTGCAGCAGCTTATCTGGAGAAGAGTCCAAGAAGCACTGGGAGGAAGTGGGAGGTGGAAAAAGGAGGAAGGAAAGGCAGCACTCAATGTGGTGTGTGTGTGTGTTGGGGGGGGCTGCCCACCTGGGCATCATGCTCACCCTTTCCATGCCAAGGGAGAGAGGGTGACAGCAGGTGTGGCGGAGTAGACACAGCCAGAAGTAGCCAGGATGAGGTGAAAACAGGGAGCAAGACAGGGCTCCTGCAACTCTGTGAGCCCCACATATGGAAATGAGGCTCCCATGGGACCAGCAACTTGTCCAGGTGTGGCAGAGCTGGGGCCTAAGGCTGCCCATAGGGGTCGGGTCCACAGGCCGTAAATTGTTCGTAAAATTTCTCTACAGCTTCACGGTATTCTGTAATCACCACCATCTCAGAAGAATGCAGACTGCACTTTCGCCTGGAACTCCCCACACCACAGTCTTCCCTCCCTAGGTTTAAGGCTGGAAGCCAGAGACACGGACTCAGGAAGCTATCAAACAACCTGGTGGCTTGGGGGCCAGGGAAGCACGAGAAATACAAAGTGGATGTGGGCTCTGGTAACTCCTGCTGGCCTACATCTCTTTCAGTGGGGGTGGACCCACCACAGGCCTATACACCTGCGAGTTCAAAGAACCGCAAGGTGTTCCAAGTTCTCACTGCCAGGGGCAATGATCTGCCACATAGAGGCCATACTGCATGAGCTCACAAGTAGCTTTGTCGGTTCTTACCTTCCCATATTTACTGAAAAGATTCTTCAAATCTGCAGCTCTGGTGGTAGAAGAAAGTCCACTAACCCAGAAATTCCTTCCACAACTGCTGCGACCTATTTCAAAAGAAAAGTTCCGGTCAAAAACAAGATACAGACAAAATCCTGAGTCTTAAGTATCTTAGAGTCATTCTAAACCAGACACTCTCCCTACTTGCTCTAGAGGCCAGCAGTACAGAGACGGCTGGGGCTGGAGGCCAGCCTGCTGTCCTGACATGGGTTCTGGAGCTGCCCATGGGGTGGACAGAACCGATGGCAATGTCCCTTACTACGACTGGTCAGGGGCCATTGGGCCCGTGGCTGGGGTAGCCATCAGCTACCAGATGGCACCACCCATCCCAGTGAGCTGACTCTGGAACGTAAGACAGGAGCTGACACTGTGGAACCTGAGATACAACCTCTCCCCAGTTTCCGGCCTTCTTTGAACACCAATTAAGGATGAGTCTGGCGCAACCAGCAAAATTACTTCTCAATCGGAAAATTAATAAAGGGCTCTGGTGTTGATAAATCTGCCATACCAGGGACCCACCAAACCCCAGTATGTGAAACTCGAAGCATTTCCTCCATCTGCATGTGTCACTGTTTCCAAGAAGTTCACAAATCAAAGGGAAAGTCAGATGGAGGAGCTCATAGGACTCTGGCAAAATCAAGTGTCCCAATCAAATCAAAGTGACAATTCCGCCCTGCAACCCAACCCGCAGAGTGAGGAAGCAGGTGACCAGAGTGGAGAAAGGCTTCGAGACAGGCTCACAGGCCTGTGAGGTATAAATGGGTGTGTGATGGGCTAGAGCCAACTAGAACCATCGCTCCTGGGGGTGCCACCCTGCTGACTTACCCTTCTCCTCTTTGGAAAGCTTTTTTGTATCCGAGTCATCTTCGACAGAACTAGAGACAAAAGACAATGTCACTCCAGAAGGAAGAAGCAGAGAGGAAACTAACTCAAAATTATAAAATATGTGCTGAGGTTGCATACCTACCCGAAATTTAGTTCTGAAATAAATGATACCCCTAACAAACGTGTATTGGAAATCTGACCTAACCATAAGATTTCAGACCCACAGGAGTTAATTAATTCTGCTGGGCTAAAGATAATTAGGAAGAATTAAAGAAAACAACCATGATAGGTTGAGAAAAGAAAAAAGATTATGTAATCAGCTTAAAATAAACAAAGAGAAATCAAACATTCTTTAGAGATAAACTACAATTGCATCAGTCTGGCTGGCCAATTGCAGAAAAACAGCTCATGTGTGTCATTAAACGACCAATGAAAAGGAGATAGCGTCTGGTCTAAAACTGAGAAAAAACAAACCTCATTTTCTGATCAGCGCCCTCACTGGCTGAGGACTCTTTAGGAGCCGGAGGGACTTCATTACAAGCTTCAAAAGCAAACTTCTTCACGTCTTCTTTGCTATCCCCGGGGTCCGGGCTTGAGGCTTCCGGGGGCGCTTCCGCGGCCTCCTCGCTACAGGCTTCCGTGTGCTCTGAGGCTTTACTACTCTGCTCAATTGGCTTCTCTAGCCCTACAGGCTCACAGTCCGTCCTCTCGTCATCGCCTGTCTGCTCCACGGGCTCCCTTTTCACTACCGCTAACAGGGTGTCTGCCTTGCTCGACTGAGCGTGTGCTGTTGACTCGTTGGCCAAATCTAAATCACCCTCCTCCGGATGGGCGCTGTCAAAAAGGTCCTCTTCCTCCGCAAGCTTTCTGTCTGGCCCCACGCTACTTGTTTCCTGTGCAAATGGCTGCTCCAGCTCGGAACCTTCTTCTTTTACTGGCTCAGATTTACAAGTTTCCCCCAAAATGTCGAGTATTTTCTCATTTTCTACGGATTTAACAGGAATAGAATGGCACAAGGTTTAATTACCAGGGAAATAAAGCAATCACAAATGCGGAACTGGCACGGCGGCCACACTAACACGAAGAGAACTGCTAGCTACACAGAGATTGGAAAACCCGCGGGTACACAAACTTAACACTGGTTACACTACCTGCACTCCGACCGACTGCTAGAGTAAGCCTCTACGCTACATGGAAGAGAAAAGCATCCCAGAGATTTATTTAACCCCCAACACCTTCTGGCTGATTCTTGACAGTCTTCATTCTGTCGGCGTGTATATATGACTCTTCCAAATTTAGCTTCCAAAGTCCAAGTTGCTTAACTCAGTGTATCACCATTCACTGAACAGAGCTCAATTTCCAAATTTCTTTGAATTTCTTTTAACAGAACAGTCCGACATGAAAACCAGAATCTCTTCCATCGGTGCTCTGAGATATTTGTAGTCCAGAAAGTGAATAGTATTTGTTTGGAATTCTCATGAAGAAACCATTTCTTCTTCTGGAATCCAGTTATGTCTTAATGTTTTAAAAGGTGTCTCCCTACCAGTGCCTGCACTGCCTGAATTAAAAACCACAAAATTAACACACTGTCCCATATCACAAGATCTGCTTTGTGAGGTACAGAGGTATTGGCTTTTGAGAGACAACCAAACTCTCTTACATCTGTTTAAGTGCCATGTTCATTTAAAAAGGTTGAGATAATCTCATCTCACCAATATGCTTTACAAAATAAGAAATCAGCCACTTTCACAGATCTGGTGACATGGCTGGGTTTCCAATCTCTATGATCCTGGTATGTTCTGGATTATAAACCTTTAAAACAATGTATACTAGAGTAAGGTAACTTTTTAAAATTAAAGATTCCAAATTAGAGAAGGAAGAAAATTAGAATGACTCCAAACCCTGATGCCAAGTTTTTCATTTAACAGTACCTGGCTCCATGGATGGCTCTTCGATTTCCTGCAACAAAAAACATAAATAAAATTGTGCCAGATGGATGAAACCTAGAATTTATTCATACCCCAAAGTGTAGTAACTAAGAAGGGAATTTTTAAAAACACCGACAAGGAACCTCACAAATACAACAGGTGGAGAAGCCTGATTTTACCAGGCAAGAGCCTGCTGGAGAGCTGCCACCCCACTTAATCCACCTTAGTCCCAGCCCCCACGTCCCAGGTTGATCCCAGGGGGACTGCTGTCCATCATTACACTCGTCTGCTTCTGCATCTCCCAGAGCCTGGCAACAGTATCATGTTTAATGGTGATGAACCTGTCACATGCTGTCTGTCCTTCTAAACTGTCTTATATGCCTGGAGAACAGTGCTTTCATTTTTCTACATTGAGTTTCTAAAAGAATGCCTAACACATATCAGGAAATCGTTTTTCACATCATTAGCATTAGTTTCCAAAAACTGAAAAGACGGAGGGAAAGAAGGCACGGGTGGCTTGACCCCGGTTCTTACTTTGCACAGTGGTCTTACTGTCTCTGCCCACTTGGTCAATGAAAGCCCTACACTATAACACATGCCTCCTTATCTCTTCCAACCACCCACCCACCAGGCCAGCTCCAATCCCTCAACAACCCCCAGGAGCCCCTGTGAAGTCACACCATCGCTGCTGCTAAGTCACTTCAGTCGTGTCCGACTCCATGTGATCCCATAGATGACAGCCCACCAGGCTCCCCCATCCCTGGGACTCTCCAGGCAAGAACACTGGAGTGGGTTGCCATTTCCTTCTCCAATGTGTGAAAATGAAAAGTGAAAGTGAAGTGGCTCAGTCGTATCTGACTCTTAGCGACCCCATGGACCGCAGCCTACCAGGTTCCGCCATCCATGAGATTTTCCAGGCAAGAGGACTGGAGTGGGGTGCCATTGCCTTCTCCACACACCATCGCTACTTCTTACCAACAACACAGTTTGGTTTTACTGCCCCTATTCCAACCTCCCTGCTAAAGAGGCTCATCTGCACCTCTTTCCAAAGCAGGCCAAGTCCTACACATGCCTCAGCATTTAGTGCATGGCACCTCCTCACAGAGAGACTGCCCAACTACAGGAAGGGATTTTCTCTCAGTGTGGAATGTGGTTCCTAGAACCTACATTCCCTCTGCACAAGTGACAGTATTCCGGAACTCTAGCACACATTGCTAAGCACTGTCTAGGTTCCAGGCAGAAATTCTATCTTACATACACATATATTAACCAGTCATCACACAGCCCTAGCAGGACGGTTCTATTAGTATCATCCTTCTTTACCCAGATTAGGAGACAGGCACACTGTGGTTGACAAATTCGCTCAAGGACACACAGAAGAGCCAAGATCTGAGCAATGAGTGTGAGAACTGAGTCTGTATCAGTTAGGTCTCTACTGATCGTTCTGTTTACACAGGGAGGATGGCAACCAGCCTCTCTCCTCATGCATCTGAGACAGCTCAGATGTGTAAGTGCTCAGCGTGTAAGTTACATGCACATGAACGGTTTGCACAGTCCACTAGGCACTGACCTGCCATTCTTGGGAGCAGGTCATTTTCATGACAGTTTCACTTGTAATCAATTTGTTTTTCATTTCATGCTGGGAATTAAAGATTCTACACTGAAGGAAACAACCATTTTAGGCAGAATGGTTCTCTTAACTTTCCCTAGACAGAAATGTATACATTCTTAGTGTCTCTGAGAGGGGCTATGTGTACTGTCCTGAACAGACAATATACACAGGAGTCTCTGAACTGAGGAGACACTCAAGAAGATGACAGGCCCCACTCCTCCTTTCCTTTCTGAGTCAGGAACAGGTTGAGTCTCTTCAGCTGAGGAGACATAAACTCTGGAGAGACCTCAGCTGGGTTTCACCAAGATTCCTTGGTATTTACACCCTCCTGGAGGCTGGCTTCTAGGTCACTGATAACACACCCAGCCCCTGCCTGGCAGAAGCGAATGAAGATCTTGTCTGAAAGATAGTTTCCAATTAATCAGCACAGGTGACGTTATTTAAACAAAAAACAAGGACTGGAATAAGCTGATCATATTTTCATTTCCTCACAAAACTTTCTCCTAAAAATCAGATACTCAGGTTTATTACAAGTTTATACCTTCAAAAGTTGACAGGAAAAGTAAAAGGAAACTCAAGATCCACATTTATGCAAACTACACCTGAAAGTCAGTGCACATCTCATTTGTTCTCATCTAACATTTAACTTTTACATAGGTGGCAGTCAAACAGCCAGGATGCTATAGTCATCAAGAGAAATCTGTGTACTTTCTGAGAAGTTCCCAAATGGAGAACCAGAAATCCTGAGAATCCACCTTTCCCAGCTGTGAGGTCAGTGTTGGTCCTTCCTCACCCTCCTGCACCCTCATCTGAGCCCAATTTATCTCTCCTGGGGAGGGGTTGCTCCCCCTTGCATCTCATTTCTCACCTGAGTATTTCTGCTGCAGAGGAGGCCCTCCAGGACAGATCCCACAGGCTGTCCTCCTAGCCATCAAATTAACAAGAGTCTCCCAAATGGCCTGGGTCTTAGTTGCAGGGATCCACAGTTCTGGTGGGGGAGCCGAGACAACAAGCCCTTTTCACTAACACATTCTATTCGGGGAAAGATGAAAGCAAAGCCCCCTCCACGGAGGCCAAAAAAGGAAACAGACCTTCCGGTGACTTTTAGTTGGGACTGCCACATGATATCGGAAGCAGTCTCCAAAAACTGTAGTCTAACCTTTGATTCTAAAATTATTGAGACATACAATTTACCTGTAATACAGTGAAGTCAGGTGATAAAGTGTCTAAATTGTTTATACTTTCTTTGTCCTCTACCTGTAAAACAAATGGAGAAAACTCATGACATTAATAATAAGGTAACATAACAGTACATCCATACAATGAAAAGTTACAGCCGTGAAGTCACATAAGGTGACATTCTAAACAGAGCACGAATCAAAACAGCATTACATTGTGATTCCACCTCAACTGAGAGAAATGTTGTACATAAACATATACCTGCAGACAGTCTAGGAGACTCACTTAAATGGTATCAGTGAGGGTTCTCAAAACACCAGTCGAACAAAGAAAAACAATAGTCTAAGTCAAGCAAAAAAGTACAGCTGGGTAGTATATACGTTCTCCCAGTAGACCAGAACACCAGGGTTGGGGCTGTCTTCCAGGAACAATGTCTAGAATCACGTTGCAGAGGGGGTTCTTAGACTTCATGGCCAACAGGACTTCCCAAAGCCTGGATGCCTCCACCACTGGGACTGCTGCCTCTGGGGTGGCTATGGCCCGCGTGGGAATGGCATCTCCGGGACACCCCCTCCTAGCGTCATCAACTTTCAAACTGAATGTGGGGACAGGAGCACAGGACTGGCAAAAGCCCAGGTGACCCATCACTGACCTACCTAGCAGGGGAAGAATCACTGGTATGCCGAGTTTCTATTCTTAGAGCTGGGCTCTGTCCAGTGGGGCAAGGGATTCCTCAACACAGAAAGGGGGGTCATAAAATCATTGTTGTGTGGCCCAATAAATTATACTGTTTGCTATCAAGTCCAGAATGTTAGTTTATTTTTGGGGGGGAGGATATTTTTCAAATATTTTATCAGCATGTACTGTTATTACCTTTACATGACTACGACCTTGCACCACTCCTTCCTTCCTCTGACACAATCATCTCAGGACATTCTACGCATGCTACTAAGAGCATGGGCACACACTCGTGTCAAAGACCATCTCCCCTTCTTCTGTCTACCTGATTAACAGCACATTATTCTGGTTCCTACCTTACTTTTGCATCCATCTTGGAGATTATCATTTTAGTTCACACAAAGAAGCTTAGCTCACTGATATGGTATACAGGAGTAGTCACTGTATTACTGAAAGTCATAATAAAAGTCTTAGTAGCAAGAACCCTACTGTGTTTGCTATACACTAGGCACTGCTCTAAACTGAGGTCAAGGGCCAGATAGTAAATATTTTAGGCTTTGTAAGCCAGACAATCTCTGTCGTAACTACCCTACTCTGTGATTGTTCTCAGAAGTCAGCCATAGATAATTGTCACAAATACGTGTGGCTGTGTTCCAAAAACTCTTTGGCCAGCTTGATGACTTCTGCTTCAAGTTAGCAATAAACATTCATCTACTTAGACTTCCTCAAATCTATTTTTGCAAATGAGGCTCAGAGAGGTTAAGTGAATTATCCAAGGTCACAGAGCAAGTTAAGTGACCAACCTCTAGTCAATGCTGTTACTGCTTAAATAACTGGTTCTACTAAACCATAGTTATTTAACCTTTACTGACAGACATTTAGGAGTTTTCAGGCTTTTGTTACTGAATATATTATCTTCTAATCACAGGGAATGAAACAGCCTTAAAGAAGCAGCCACTAAGGAAGGGTTTCACAGTCTCATGTTTTTGGTGTTCCTTCTTAGGAAGCTAGTGACTGAGACTCATCAAAAGATAAACAACTGCATATCCTATCTGTGTCCAAATAACCCCCCCCACCACCCCCCAACCCCCAGCACAGCCATTCAAAGACAACAACCTGCTACTGTGAAGGGTACTGAGGATCAGTTCCAAAAGAAATGCAAACACATTTCGAGGAATCTCATACGTGGATGGATGGACTGGCAGAGCACATGGTCTCCTTCCTCCCATAACACTCAGGAGACACTCCGTAAAAGAACTCAGGAGGCTATGAAAATGAGGTGCCGCCTAGGACCGACCCCTAGAAATTCCTACAAAGAAGTCTCCTGGTTTCTATTTTTCATTGCCTTTTCTGTCTACCTGAGAAATATTCATCCTCACGTAAATAACATAATCCACTAAATTAACAGGACTGACACAATGTGGTGTATGAGTTGTATATGAACTCTGGAATTACCCTGGCCTTCATTCTTTTTTTTTTTTTAGTGGTTTATTTTTTTTATTTTTATCTTTTTTTATTTTTTTTCCATTTATTTTTATTAGTTGGAGGCTAATTACTTTACATCATTGCAGTAGTTTTTGTCATACATTGAAATGAATTAGCCATGGATTTACATGTATTCCCCATCCCGGCCCCCCCTCCCACCTCCCTCTCCATCCGATCCCTCTGGGTCTTCCCAGCGCACCAGGCCCGAGCACTTGTCTCATGCATCCAACCTGGGCTGGTGATCTGTTTCACCCTAGATAATATACATGTTTCAATGCTGTTCTCTTGAAACATCCCACCCTCGCCTTCTCCCAGAGTCCACAAGTCTGTTCTATATTTCTGAGTCTCTTTTTCTGTTTTGCATATAGGGTTATCGTTACCATCTTTCTAAATTCCATATATATGTTAGTATACTGTAATGGTCTTTATCTTTCTGGCTTACTTTGCTCTGTATAATGGGCTCCAGTTTCATCCATCTCATTAGAACTGATTCAAATGAATTCTTTTTAATGGCTGAGTAATATTCCATGGTGTATATGTACCACAGCTTCCTCATCCATTCGTCTGCTGATGGGCATCTAGGTTGCTTCCATGTCCTGGCTATTATAAATAGTGCTGCGATGAACATTGGGGTGCACGTGTCTCTTTCAGATCTGGTTTCCTTGGTGTGTATGCCCAGAAGTGGGATTGCTGGGTCATATGGCAGTTCTATTTCCAGCTTTTTAAGAAATCTCCACACTGTTTTCCATAGTGGCTGTACTAATTTGCATTCCCACCAACAGTGTAAGAGGGTTCCCTTTTCTCGACACTCTCTCCAGCATTTATTGCTTGTAGACTTTTGGATAGCAGCCATCCTGACTGGCGTATAATGGTACCTCACTGTGGTTTTGATTTGCATTTCTCTGATAATGAGTGATGTTGAACATTTTTTCATGTGTTTGTTAGCCATCTGTATGTCTTCCTTGGAGAAATGTCTGTTGAGTTCTTTGGCCCATTTTTTGATTGGGTCATTTATTTTTCTGGAGTTGAGCTGGAGGAGTTGCTTGTATATTTTTGAGATTAATCCTTTGTCTGTTGCTTCGTTTGCTATTATTTTCTCCCAATCTGAGGGCTGTCTTTTCACCTTGCTTATAGTTTCCTTTGTTGTGCAAAAGCTTTTAAGTTTCATTAGGTCCCATTTGTTTATTTTTGCTTTTATTTCTAAAATTCTGGGATGTGGGTCATAGAGGATCCTGCTGTGGTTTATGTCGGAGAGTGTTTTGCCTATGTTCTCCTCTAGGAGTTTTATAGTTTCTGGTCTTACATTTAGATCTTTAATCCATTTTGAGTTTATTTTTGTGTATGGTGTTAGAAAGTGTTCTAGTTTCATTCTTTTACAGGTGGTTGACCAGTTTTCCCAGCACCACTTGTTAAAGATGTTGTCTTTTTTCCATTGTATATCCTTGCCTCCTTTGTCAAAGATAAGGTGACCATAGGTTCGTGGATTTATCTCTGGGCTTTCTATTCTGTTCCATTGATCTATATTCCTGTCTTTGTGCCTGGCCTTCATTCTTATTCTCATATGAGCTTTGTGCTGCCTGGAGATTTTTTTTTTACCCTTTTACTCGCTGATTTCCCCAACTGGAAAATGGGCATAATAGCATCTATATATCAAACTGTGGTTAAAAGGATGAAAGGAAATAATGATTAATGTTTTCTGGCAGACAGACTTCAATAAATAATATTCACCACAATTGCATCATACCCTGGATTTCTTCCTAACACACAAAAAGCTAAGCATTTAAAAACAAGGTCAAAGTTAGCATTAAAGATTGACTAGGAGAGTACCAGAGAAGGCAATGGCACCCCACTCCAGTACTGGAAATTTTCCAGCCTGGAAAATCCCATGGACAGAGGAGCCTGGTAGGCTGTAGACCATGGGGTCGCTAAGAGTCGGACACGACTGAGCGACTTCACTTTCACTTTTCACTTTCATGCACTGGAGAAGGAAATGGCAACCCACTCCAGTGTTCCTGCCTGGAGAATCCCAGGGATGGGGGAGCCTGGTGGGCTGCCGTCCATGGGGTCGCACAGAGTCGGACACGACTGAGGTGACTTAGCAGGAGATGACAGCAAAAAACTAACTTTCAAGCTGCTTTGGTATTTTCAAGGAATCACAGTTGTCACACCACAGAGCAATCTCCTATAATAAGAAGGCTAGACTAGTGTCCTCAAGATGCTTCATGCTATTCAAATGGAGAGCAGATACAATTACTCCTCACAAGACACCGTTTTTCAATGAAGCAAAGTGTGCTTTTCAAACTCATCTAATTTTTTACATGTGAATGGATGAGTCAAACATGTACTGAAATGGCATTAAAAGAACATAATTCCAAATATAAAGCTTATCATCTGTTAGGCTATTTGAGGAATTATTACATCTAGGATACATCCTCGAGACCCTGCCAAGGTACCTACAGCATGTTCTTGAAGTTGCTCCGGAAGCTCTTGCATCTCCCCCTCTACTAGCTCTCTGTCAGACAGGGACTCCTGGAGGTTATCGTCATCTTCCACACAGTCTGCAATGCTCCCATTATCAATCTCTGCTTCATCCAACACACTGATATCCACCATGTCGATGACATGTAAGTTCTCCAAACTGGTCTCAACATCCTCCTGTGACAAAGAAAAATACAAGCATCAGATGATGGTCACTGGTCCATGCATGGAGCTGATCACTGATGAGGTTCACATACCTGTCCATCCCCAGAATTTTCCTCTAGCCCATTATCTTCCAAACTCTCTTCTGGCTTGCGGCCTGAAGGAATAATTTATGGCACGAGATCAATGATATGCATTTTCCAGAAGTGACAACTTTCATTTTTATACGCCTTAAGCACTGAAGAAAGATAACAACCTAAAACACCCGTGGCACTTCTCCATTTAGAAACACAGTAATCCAGGAATGGTAGGGCCAATCTACCCCCTAGTAGAAGTTGTTGTTGTTGTTCAGTTGCTAAGTCGTATCTGCCTCTTTGGCACCCCATGGACTACAGCACGCCAATCTCCCCCATCCTTCACTATCTCCTGGAGTTTGTTCAAACACATCCACTGAGTCAGTGATGCTATCTAACCATCTCATCCTCTGTCATCCTCTTTTCCTCTTGACCTCAATCTTTCCCAAATCAATCATTTCCAATGAGTCGGCTCAGCCAAAATATCAGAGCTGGCACTGGACCTGGCACTTCTGTAGCTCAGAAGTGGTTCTGCTCTTATTAACTGGAAGTTTGAGGAGCTGGAAATGGATTCTTAATAAGGTGGAGGCAACCAGACCTTTTCCAGGCCTGCCTTTCTTGTTAAGTGGCTTTGGTTATGGGGAGCATAGTATCTCATATAAACATGCTGCTGTGGGGAATTCCCCGGCACTCCAGTGGTTAGCATTCTGTGCTTTCACTGCCTATGGCTCAGGTTCAAAACCTGGTCAGGGAACTAAGATCCCACAAGCTGCATGGCAAAAAACAAACGAAACCAAAACAAACAAAAAAACACACAAAAATTAAAACAAAAAAAAAACCAACAAAGTGCTGTTTTTAGTTAAGGAATGTGAAATGTGTTTTCCCAGAGACAATTACATATAAGGAAAACACGGAAAAACAAAAAGAAAGTAAAAGCCTTTCAGAATTTACCATCTAGAGTGAGCCGTGGAGCTGTCACACAGTGGGATATGGATATCCTCCCATACTGTGCTACGTACGTACATATACACTGGTTTTGAAAATGGTACTGCCATTTTATAATCTTTGCATTTAGTATTTTGTGAACAGGTTTCTATATTCCTTCATAGCATTATATGGAGATATCATTTCCCCCCAAAGTGAAGATCAATTTTTTAAGGTCATTAAGTATTTTTCAAGTAATATAAAAGAACTAGACATTAATCCACATATATTTAATGATTAATCTTATAAATGTACATAGAATGTGTAAAATGTGTGTGAGGGGGAGTGAAAAAGCTCAACCCTAATCATTTATACCATAATTTAGACTTGAAAATTTTCTTATACTATATGTACTTGATTTTTCCATATTCTATATTTCACTCATGTTTTCAGAAATATTTTATTTAGGAACACAGAGAATTGTGACACTAATACTAGTATACAGTACATTATGTGCAAATAGTCTTGGTAGCTGGCTGGGAATCTCAGTACCACTGTATAATATTCCTATGGCAAAACGCACCTTAAACTTTCAAAAATATCTGGAACTCAACCCAGTGGTCTTTATAAATATGCTAGGAAGATACACCAAGATTTCCACAGACTCGTACCATTCTAGAATATGCACACTGGCTCTTGCCCAGTACCAGTGAGTTAGTAGGAAAAAATCTAAGCAGACTACCAGAAACTTGCCACCCTTTCTACTGTCTTTCTCCCTTTCACAAGAAGGAAGCAGGTTTTCATCAGGCAGATCCAGATCTCACTACAAGCAGGACGCACAGGTACACTGCAGCCTGAATCCCTTCCAGGGGAGAATTCTCCCAGGTAAGAAATGCCCTAACAAGCAATGTCAAGAGAATGTTCAGTCCTAAGAACATCCAGTCTTCAATATGGAAAACACATCCCCATTGGGATGCTTACCAACAATCACTATTTGGGGAAAGATACCCTACTTTCCAAAGATGAAAAACAATGTGTCTCAGTGAATCCAAAATTAATGTGAATGAGAAATATCACTGTGGCAAAAACTAAAGCAACTGTTTTTGGTACTACTAAGAGAAAAGGTACCCCTCAAATTCTTCCTCCAAAGAGTAAAAAGGGCTCCCACACTTGCAATCTCCAAACCAAAGGACTGCATGGTTTTTGTCTCCATAACCTTCTCTCAGCCACAACCTTCTCTTCTGTTGGGATTACCCACCAGTACCCTGTGTGGCTGGCTGGATGTGGGCAGGTGAATATTTTTCAAAATTTGTTTGATTACACAAATACATTCATACATACAACTCAGCAGTGGCCACAGGACTGGAAAAAGTCAGTTTTCATTCCAATCCCTAAGAAAGGCAGTGCCAAAGAATGCTCAAACTACCACACAATTGCACTCATCTCACACACTAGCAAAGTAATGCTCAAAATTCTCCAAGCCAGGCTTCAACAGTGAACTGTGAACTTCCAGATGTTCAAGCTGGTTTTAAAAAAGGCAGAGGAACCAGAGATCAAATTGCCAACATCCGCTGGATCATAGAAAAGCAGGAGAATTCCAAGAAAACATCTATTTCTGTTTTATTAACTATGCGAAAGCCTTTGACTGTGTGGATCACAATAAACTGTGGAAAATTCTTCAAGAGATGGGGAATACCAGATTACCTGACATGCCTTTTGGGAAATCTGTATGCAGGTCAGGAAGCAACAGTTAGAACTGGACATGGAACAAAAGACTGGTTCCAAATAGGAAAAGGAGTATGTCAAGGCTGTATATTGTCACCCTGTTTATTTAACTTATATGCAGAGTACATCGTGAGAAATGATGGGCTGGAGGAAGCACAAGCTGGAATCAAGACTGCTGGGAGAAATACCAATAACCTCAGATATGCAGATGACACCACCCTTATGGCAGAAAGTGAAGAAGAACTAAAGAGCATCTTGAGCAAAGTGAAAGAGGAGAGTGAGAAAGTTGGCTTAAAGCTCAACATTCAGAAAACTCAGATCATGGCATCTGGTCCTGTCACTTCATGGCAAATAGATGGAGAAACAGTGGAAACAGTGGCAGACTTTATTTTTTTGGGCTCCAAAATCACTGCAGATGGTGACTGCAGCTGTCGGGAGCCAAGAAGAGGACAAGCGAACGCCCCGCCCATGACAAGGCTCTGGGTAAAGGTCATGGACCCAAGGAGGCCATGAACCCAGGGGAATCCGAGTCCAGCAGGCTCCGGGACGCTCCCTATTCTTGCTATATGTGTCTTGTCTGTGCTAATACTCTTTCTTGGAATTCTTGGTGGTTTTTCGCTATTCCTGGTAGACCTCGGGGAAGGTCCCAGGGACATCTCTAGGGTGTAAACGTCTGGGGGCTTCCCAGAAGAGTTAGGCTTACTCTGCCCCCGGGGAGATGGGAACCATATGAATAACCTGGTATGCGGGAGGTATATAGATTTAGGCCATTTATAGATATGTAGGATTTTATATATAGGAGGTATATTAGGGAATATGGAAATAGATTAAAAGTTAAAACTGCTTATAAATGTGATTGTGAATCCCATCCCTGGACACGCAAACACTATTAGATTTAATTGTAAGTTTAATAACCACACAATGCTATAATTCTCATATTGTAGAATAAGGGTTAAGGCAGCTGCGACGCTGCTGCTACTCCATTTCCCCTGCCCATGGTGTGCCTGGGAGTACACTAGGAAGTAGTGTTAGTGCTTTAGGTATCATAGACGGCTGTGTGAAAATAGAATGAATTGTGGCTTGTAGATTAAATAGTAAGCAAGATATTGTAGTATGTGTACAATATAAAAGTTAAGTTTTCATAGTAGGTAAAATTATAATAGAAACTATAGTGGTTAAGTGATTGATTATACTGTAAAACTGTTAAGATATTTTTTTCCCTGTAGCTATGTGTTTCTTTGTAGCTGACGTTTGTCCATTCAAGTGAAGCAGTGAAGCAAGAAGAACGTTTAAACCTGAAAACAGAGTGGGCTAAGAGGTCCAAAACAATCCTTGTCACGCGCCACTAGGGACGGAAGATTTTGTACCCTGGGAAATTCTGTCTTGGAAAATATCCCCTGACTTGTTTTGTTGATCTAAGGGGCACGTCATCTGGAAAGATCTGAAAACAATAATTTGTACCTTGGCCCCGGTAGTAAAAAAAGGATATATAAGGTGTTAGAGAAAAAATAAAAAAGAAGAAGTTTTTCCACTGCAACTGTGTGTGTGTGTGTGTGTGTGTGTGTGTGTGTGCATTCGCCGACGCCGCTCATCCCAAGGGTTCCCTGGACCAGCGGAGGCTGGACCCCCGCAGTTGGCGCCCGGAACAGGGACCCGAAGGGTAAGTCCTCCCCCCAAGAAGTTTCCCAAGGCAAGGTCGGGGCGGCTAGGATCTCACCTAGGGTACTGCAGACCCCCCTGCGTAAGATTAAGGTAGGGTGAGAAGGGTGAGGAATCGTGAAAATAACCCTGCGTAAGAGTAAGGTAGGGTGGAAAGAGTGAGTGAGAATAAACCCTGCGTAAGAGTAAGGTAGGGTGGAAAGAGTGAGTGAGAATAAAAAAAAAAAAAGAAAAAAAAACGAAAAAAAAAAAAGAAAAAAGAAAAAAAAAAAGAAAAAAAAAGAAAAAGGAAAAAGAAAAAGGAACAAGAAAAAGGAAAAAGAAACAGGAAAAAGAAAAAGAAGAAAAGCAGAATAATTGTGAAAATAAAATGGAAAACAGTGAGTCAAAAGATAGACGCCTTTTCATTGATATTGTAAAACAGATGCTCTCTCATAGAGGGATTCATGTGAAAAAGAGTAGCCTTTCTACTTTCTTCTCCTTTGTTCAAGAGCAGTGTCCCTGGTTCCCTGATGAGGGCACTGTTAATCTGAGAATTTGGGAACGAGTTGGCAGAGACATTAGGAGGCATTATGATAATGTTGGGCCAGATAGAGTCCCTGCTGACACATTTTCTCTATGGAATCTTATTAGAGATGCCCTAGACCCTGAGCATGAGGGTGAAAAGTTTAGACGAGAGACCAAGAGCCCTGATTCAGACGGAGAAGATCCGGTGACAGACGAGAATAGAGGAAACACATCTGAAGGGCCCAAAATGAGTCCTAGTTCTTCTGATTATCGCTCATTAAGACAAATGTTGGCCTCTATGGCTGTACATAGGTATGATGATGATTCGGATGATGATGTTCTTGATCCTAGAGATCAGGCTGAGTTAGAAGAAGAGGCAGCCAGATATCATCGTGATGATGGTGGCTGGTCCCCGGTGAGAAAAGTAGTCCCTCAATATTTGATTCCACCTTTGAGACCTGAGAAGAAGCCTATAAGACCCAAATTGCCTAAAAAGACAATTATTCGTCCAGCAGATGATCCAGATCCCCTGCCTGTTAGACCCCCTCTATCAGGGGACAACAACGGGTCAGACATTACAGAGACTGACAAAACTGGTTAGGCCAGGAGGTGGCATGCAGCCCAGGGAGCTACTGAACTATGGAGGCTGTTTTTCTTGTGGGCAGGCAGGCCGACAATGAAGGGGAAAAATCCCCACCACCACAAAAAGAAAAAATTAAATATAAAGTAAGTAAAAAAACTCTAGATTCTCCCACCCCAACTTGGGGACAGATCAAGAACCTCACTCATCGAGCCCAGACAGTTGCCGGACCTGGTGCCAGCCCAGAACAACTCTTTCTTGCAATCCTTGCTATCCTGAGTTGTCAGGTAAGTATGGTTACTCCCTTTTCCTCTCAGTCAGAGAGCGGAATTTATTGGGCCTATTTCCCTGATCCTCCAACTCTGCAGGTTGTCCCTTGGACAGAGTCACCCCTTCGGGTGACAACTAACGCACCTCGGTTGCTAGGAGGGAGTTGGACATCTCATTCTTTAAAAAGTTATCCTATAAATCTAAATTTCTCTTTCCACGGATTAGTTGAAGGAATCCCAATTTGCTTTAATTTTCCCCTTGAGGGAACTCGAGGCCTTATTACCCCAACTAAAGAGGGATGTGTCCAGACATCAAAAAAGGCCATTATTACTGATTCCCCACTTAATAAAGGAAAAAAGGGATCAAAAAGATTTGTTTGGGTTTTATTGGGACAAATGCCTGGAATCTCAGATGAGATCCAATCACAATTTGGAAGGTTTAATCATTCTCTCTCCTTTGATGACACTTATGAACGATGCTCATCAGACCCACCTTCAGATGACAGCTGGGGTGGAGTAAATTATCAGATAGGATACCCTCAGTGGAGAGAGTGTATTTATGATTCTATGTTAGCCTATAAAATGGGGAATTCAAATACAATATCTATTCAAGATTGGAGTAATCCAAATCCAAAAAACGATTTAAAAACAGTAAAAAATTATACAGACGAGTATGTAAATTGGGAAAACTCTACTGTACCTTGGCCTCTTTCAGTCAGTAGATGGCACCACAACGCCCTAGTTCCCCCCATGGTTGCTTATCAGCAAAATACAAGAACCTTTTTGCAGCCAGAGCTATGGAGAGCAATAGCTGCAACTTCCAATGTAACTTTAAAACGACCTAATTCAACTTTAGAAAAGGTTGTCTTAGCCTGCCTCCCTTCTCCATATGTTTTCCTTTTTGTTAATGACTTAAATAAGTTACAGATATATCTTAATCAAACTGGAGGACCTACCATTGTTAACTGTGATACCTGCTTCCTTTCTAGCTGTCTGAGCCCTAGGTTTAATGTTTCTGCTTTTATAATTTTAAAACGACCTCCCTATCTCATGGTACCTGTTAATTTGACAACATATTGGTATGATAATTATGGCTTAGCTGTATTACAACATGTTAAAGAGTTAATGAGAATTAAAAGGTTTGCAAGATTGTTAGTTTTAGGAATATCTGCCTTAATTATGGCCATATCTTCTGCTATATTAGCCTCTGTTTCTCTTGCACATCAGGTTCACACAGCCGCTCATGTTAATGATTTGTCAAAAAATGTTTCCTTAGTGCTAGCAACTCAAGAAGCTATAGATAGAAAACTAGAAATAAAAGTAAATGCTTTGGAAGAGGCAGTAATGCATATAGAAACTGAATTGCAGGCTTTAAAAACGAAGTTGGCTTTATCCTGTCATGCAGATTACAAGTGGATTTGTGTTACACCCTTAAAGGTAAATGAAACAGATTATAATTGGGAGCGGATTCAAAATCATATTTCTGGGGTTTGGAATAGCTCTAGTATTAGCTTAGATTTAGAAAGATTACATCAACAGATTGCTAATGTAAAAGATGCTAAGTTAGACTTTACTGTGGTTGAAACAGCTCATGATTTCTTTAATCAGTTAAGCTCCTTCATATCAGGAAAAGGTCTCATTTCTGGAATTATGACCTGGGTTTCTCTAGGATGTATTGTCTTAGTAATTATTCTTATCCTTCCTTGCATTGTTAGGATCCTCGGAACTAGTATTCAGCGCCTTTCTGTTGAACTTCAGCTGCTTGCCTTAAAAAATAAAAAAGGGGGAGATGTCGGGAGCCAAGAAGAGGACAAGCGAACGCCCCGCCCATGACAAGGCTCTGGGTAAAGGTCATGGACCCAAGGAGGCCATGAACCCAGGGGAATCCGAGTCCAGCAGGCTCCGGGACGCTCCCTATTCTTGCTATATGTGTCTTGTCTGTGCTAATACTCTTTCTTGGAATTCTTGGTGGTTTTTCGCTATTCCTGGTAGACCTCGGGGAAGGTCCCAGGGACATCTCTAGGGTGTAAACGTCTGGGGGCTTCCCAGAAGAGTTAGGCTTACTCTGCCCCCGGGGAGATGGGAACCATATGAATAACCTGGTATGCGGGAGGTATATAGATTTAGGCCATTTATAGATATGTAGGATTTTATATATAGGAGGTATATTAGGGAATATGGAAATAGATTAGAAGTTAAAACTGCTTATAAATGTGATTGTGAATCCCATCCCTGGACACGCAAACACTATTAGATTTAATTGTAAGTTTAATAACCACACAATGCTATAATTCTCATATTGTAGAATAAGGGTTAAGGCAGCTGCGACGCTGCTGCTACTCCATTTCCCCTGCCCATGGTGTGCCTGGGAGTACACTAGGAAGTAGTGTTAGTGCTTTAGGTATCATAGACGGCTGTGTGAAAATAGAATGAATTGTGGCTTGTAGATTAAATAGTAAGCAAGATATTGTAGTATGTGTACAATATAAAAGTTAAGTTTTCATAGTAGGTAAAATTATAATAGAAACTATAGTGGTTAAGTGATTGATTATACTGTAAAACTGTTAAGATATTTTTTTCCCTGTAGCTATGTGTTTCTTTGTAGCTGACGTTTGTCCATTCAAGTGAAGCAGTGAAGCAAGAAGAACGTTTAAACCTGAAAACAGAGTGGGCTAAGAGGTCCAAAACAATCCTTGTCACGCGCCACTAGGGACGGAAGATTTTGTACCCTGGGAAATTCTGTCTTGGAAAATATCCCCTGACTTGTTTTGTTGATCTAAGGGGCACGTCATCTGGAAAGATCTGAAAACAATAATTTGTACCTTGGCCCCGGTAGTAAAAAAAGGATATATAAGGTGTTAGAGAAAAAATAAAAAAGAAGAAGTTTTTCCACTGCAACTGTGTGTGTGTGTGTGTGTGTGTGTGTGTGTGCATTCGCCGACGCCGCTCATCCCAAGGGTTCCCTGGACCAGCGGAGGCTGGACCCCCGCATGCAGCCATGAAATAAAAAGATGCTTACTCCTTGGAAAAAAACTTATGACCAACCTAGACAGCATATTAAAAAGCAGAGACATTACTTTGCCAACAAAGGTCCATCTAGTCAAGGCTATGGTTTTTCCAGTAGTTATGTATGGATGTGAGAGTTGGACTATAAAGAAAGCTGAGCACCAAAGAATTGATGCTTTTGAACTGTGGTGTTGGAGAAGACTCTTGAGAGTCCCTTGGACTGCAAGGGGATCCAACCAGTCCTTTCTAAAGGAAATCAGTCCTCAGTGTTCATTGGAAGGACTGATGTTGAAGCTGAAACTCCAATATGTTGGCCACCTGATGTGAAGAGCTGACTCATTTGAAAAGATCCTGATGCTGGGAAAGACTGAAGGCAGGAGAAGGGGATGACAGAGGATGATTGGATGGCATGACTGACTCATTGACATGAGTTTGAGTAAACTCTGGGAGTTGATGATGGACAAGGAAGCCTGGTGTGCTTCAGTCCATGGGGTCACAAAGAGTCAGACACGACTGAGCAATTGAACTGATCTGAACTCATTAAAAGATTCATACCACTTCATGGTAAATTTTAGTTTACTAATAAAAGATCTACCCTCATAAGTACATGACAAAGTTATTCTCCCTTGTCTCCATTGTACTTCTAAGAGGTAACCATTGATAGCAGTTTGGTGGTCCTTGAAACCATTTTTTTTTGGATTTACACACATACCATTCAAATGGAAATGAACTTGTTATATATGGAATCATACTGTATATACATTGTTACTCTATAAAGGCCTTGGAAAATAGTCTTGCCCTATATATATTGATTCAACCCCATCATTTATTTCATGCTATAGAGTTCCTTAGTTTAGTCACCCCTGCCCCGAAAGCAGCTTTGTCAATTTACCACTTCCAATGGCTTCCCATTTCCTCACCCCCTGGTCAATGTGGGATATTTAGAATTATGTAAATTTTTACCAGTGTAATAGGCAAAAAGTATTATCTCTTTCTTTTATTTGCTTCCCTTCAAGGAAATTTATTTTTAATATAGGACTTGTTTGTTTTCCTTTCATCTGTGACCTGCCTATTTATCATCTCTGTCCTTTTTCTACTGGATTGTCTATTTTTCTTTATTAGTTTGTAGGACTATTTAATGCTTTCTAGATATTAGTGTATTGCAGTATTTTCTCCCAATTGTATCTATTTATGGTATGTTTTATTAAGAAACACTTAAAACTTTAAAACTTTCAAGTAGCTAAATTTATTTTTCTTTGTAGTTTCTTTTAAAAATATTTTTGCTGCACCGCACAGAATATGGTACCCTCCCCGCAGACACAATTACAAACTTTTCTGTGGAGAAACCCAACCAATACCCTTAAGTCACTTGCACAAACTGTCAGGATGTGCCCCTAGGAGGGAAACAGAAAAATCATACTTCCGGTGGTATTTCTGACAAACGTGTATAATTTGAATCTAATCATTCGAGGAACCCCCCCCACAAAACCCCCCAATAAAACCCAAATTGAAAAACAGGTTTCAAAATAGGTAGTCTGTACTTTCAAAAAAAAAAAAAAGGTACTGTCACAAACACAAAGAAAGTCTTGGGAAGTGTTGCAGATTAAAGGAGATCAAGAAGACATGATAACTGAAGACAATGCAAGACCCTAGTTTTTTTTCTCTTTTGAGTTATGAAGAACATTATTGGAACAAATGACCAAATCTAAATACGACTAGAAAACAGTATTATATCAATTTCCTGATTTTGATAACTACATATAGAGTTATGCAGTATTCTTGTTTTTAGAAAATACTATAGAATGTAGGGGCAAAGGGGCACACGTACTTGTAACTTATTCTCAAGTAGTTCAGCAGAAAAGGAAAACGATATATATTACACTTGTTTTATCCTTTTTTTTCTCTCTCCATCTCTCTCTTCTGTCCTCCCTCTCTCCATTGAGAAAGAAAAGGTTAAATAAATGTAAAAATGACAACATCTGGGGAAACTGGTTGAGGATTTATGAGAATTTTTTGTATTATTCTTGCATAATTTCTAAGCATGAAATTATGTCTCTTAAAAAAAGATATACTATACATTCATGTTCAAATTCTTTTATGGATCTACACTTTCATTTATTTTGGCTAATAATATAGGAGCTGAATAATATGAGTTGTATTAACATTTTAGATGAATTTTTAATTTTGTATGTGCCAATTTTTCTCCCAAAATAGCTGTATCATTTTACATACTCTACAGCAGTAGGTGGAAGTAGGTATGGAAGTTTGTTTTTCTATATCTTTTAATCATTTGTTTTCTAGTATTTCAAATCACTTTAATTTTCATTTCTTTGTTAGCTAATGATAAGCAATTTTTGATGTGGTCATTGGCCATTTATTTATATTTTCTTGTGAAGAATTTATTCAAAATTTTGCCAATTATTAAAATGTATTTGATAGTTATTTTTAAAAAAGGAGAGATATCATGTCAAAAGAAACAAAACCAACCCAATAACCCAGTGGCTTAGAGGTAAAGAATCCGCCTGCAATGCAGGAGATATAAGAGATATGGGTTTGATCACTGAGTCAGGAAGACACCCTGGAGGAGGGCACGGCAACCCACTTGAGTAATCCTGCCTGGAGAATCCCATGGACAGAGGAGCTTGGCGGGCTGCAGTCCACAGGTCACAAAGAGTCAAACACGAGTGAAGCGACTTAGCATGCATGCTTGCAACACAGAATCAGGCAATAGTTTAAAAAGTAAACGTGCTGACTTTGCTCTTCTAGATAAATTACTTTGCTATTTTAAGAGTCTAAAAGAGTTAAACAAAGTACTGGTGTAAAACTACCTTGGAGGAATGCTGGAATTACCTGAGGTATGCTTTCTAGTCGACCTGCCAGTGCAGGAGACCGGGGTTTGATCCCTGGGTGGGGAAGATCCCCTGGAGAAGAGAATGACTACCCACTCTAGTATTCTTGCCTGGGAAATCCCATGGACAGAGAAGCCTGGCCAGTCACGGTCCATGGGGTTGCACTGATCAACTAACACTTCCAGTTTTCATGCCTTCCAGGACTCTGATTAAAACAACCAGATTTCAAACAATTTTGAATTTGTTCGAACAGGGCAGGGAAAAAAACCCCCTCTATTTGCAGCTAAAATCTTAACTGCAAAATATAACTACTCCAAGCTAAGACACCAGACACAAAAGAGTTTGTACTGGAAATTCTCTGGCAGTCCTGTGGTTAGAATTCCATGTTCTCACTACTGAGGGCTTGGGTTCAATCCCTGGTCAGGGAACTAAGATTCCCACAAGTGGCATGCACCTGCCCAACTTTATATTGAATGGTTCTAGATGAAGTTTTAAAACAGGCAAAACATCTATGGTCAAAGTAATCACTTTTTTTCCCCCTGAGGGACAGGTAGGTAGTATGATTGATTGGGCAAGGAAGGGCACAAGAAATTTAATAGAAATCCCATATTGGAACTTCTCTGGTGGTCCAGGGGCTAACATGCCACACTCCCAATGCAGGTTCAATCGTTGGTCAGATAACTAGATCCTACATGCTGCAACTAAGACCGGTACAGCCAAATAAATAAATAATATATATTTTTTAAAAATCCATATTTTGATCCCTACTTACTTCACATTGTATGCAAAAATAAATTCCAAACAAACTCAAAATAAAACAATAAATACTACTCCACAATGCAGACTTTTTAAAAAGCAATTTTAAAGCAAAGGACAGTCTTTCAATATACAAGAAAAAATCTAGGAGCCTGGACAGCTCCTAAAATAGGAGCCTAGATAGCTCAGTAGGTAGAATATCAGACTTTTAATCTGAGGGTCCAGGGTTCAAGTTCCTGTTCAGGCGTGCTGTCCTCTCTCTATTTTGGGGCTTCCCCGATAGCTCAGTTGGTAAAGAATTGACCTGCAGTGCAGGAGACCCCAGTTCAATTCCTGGGTCAGGAAGATTCACTGGAGAAGGGAGAGGCTCCCCACTCCAGTATTCTTGGGCTTCCCCGATGGCTCATCTGGTAAAGAATCACCTGAAATGCGGGAGACCTGGATTTGATCCCTGGTGTGGGAAGATGCCCTGGAGAAGGGAAAGGCTACCCACTCTAGTATTCCGGTGTAGAGAATTCCATGAACTGTATGGAGTCGCAAAGAGTCGGACACGACTGAGCAACTTTCATAAAATCTAGAACCCATATAGGTTGATTGCATTGCCTGTATTAAAGATAAAAATTTGAAAGACCAAAACACCACAAAGTAGTTAAGTCAAATAATAAACTGGGAAAAAACAATTGTGACATTTTATAGAGAGAAAGCACTATCAAAAGTCAGTAAGACTAACAACCCAGCAGAAAAATGGGCAGCAGGCATGAAAAAGCAATTCAGAAGATACAGGCAGTCAGTTATCAGAAACTGTTTAACCTGTGAAGAAATAGAAATAAAAACTTTAGCTGTGGAGAAATTGATACAATGAGATACTTTTCTTCTATATACAAGGCAACATTAAAAAGACATAATATTCAGCATTAAGTGAAAATTTAAAGAAACAGGCACCCTCTGCAATTCCCTGATGTTGCTAGTTATTAACCAGTACAGCCTGTTGGGGAACTATTTGTTAAGAACTATTTTTAAAGTAAAATGCACATATTTTTTGACCCAAGAATTCTACTTCTCTAGTTAACAAAAACATATTCCTTCAGCAGAGTTAATTCTGGTTCACGGCCATGCTGAAAACTGCAACAAATAGTCTAGTAATAAGACTGAGGAGCTCAACTGTGGTATAGTCATACGAAGAATGATTATTCACTGTTTAAAAACACTGAGGTTTTTATTTTCAGCACTATTGAAAATGCCCTTTACAGGCTAAGTAAAAAAAGTACAGAATACTGTGTGCAGTAGCAACAATTTTTTAAGGAAAGACAAAGGTACACAGGTGTGTGAACATCCTTCTGTATTCGTTTTTAGGTGACTTTAGACAAACAGAAGTCTGGGAAAATATGCCCATAATCTTAATAATGGATTGCCTCCTTTATTTAATGCCTACTGTGTTCCTAAAAACTTTTAACACAAGGATTTCTTTTTCTGTTAAAGAGAAAAAGAAAGCAAAAAAGGAGCTCCACAGGCTCTATTTCTCCCTGCCCCATAATAGTCTATCTCTGTTGATTTTTTTCCCCTTAATTTATTTATAATTTAAGGATAATTACAATATTGTGTTCTCTATTGATTTTTTAAGTACTCTGCTTTGGAAAAAAACATTGACTTGGGCAAATTGAAAACTGCATGATGAACTGTGGACCACACAGTGACTTCATTTCAAAGTGAGGTCACTGACTTGCTATTTTCCCAGAGCTAATACACCACACAGCCTGGTCAACACTGGTGCCTGCCTCTCAGACATTTCACACCCAGTCTTCACCGCTGGCCAGGTGAAGGTATATCATTTTGTTTTGGGGACTGAGCAACAAAACCTCCAATTACCAAGAGAACTTTCAGGATAGCCCAAATGCCCAGTTTTAGCTCATTCTTTCCTAAAACAGTACTTGGATGTCACTGAATTCAATTAGGAAGTAATTCATGAGCAAATACTAAGTAGGAAAACAAGGAAGACAAAGCTTCTGTCCTCAACAACCTGAAATTCAAGCCGGAGCAGTGCAGAGGACCTAAGGAGAGAAGACTTGCTACTGGTGAGATCAGAAGTTGTCTCGTGATGAACTAGGACTCGAATCCAGACAGATGGGGAAGAGGAGTGGATGGAGTAAACCACAGGTTTGGGACCTAATTGCAGGTGGATGTAACAGAGGAACGTGGTGGGGGGTGGGGAGCGGGAAGGGACCATCTGGGGCAATGGTGAGGGTCTTTAATGCCATGTGGAACCTGGTTTTTATGCGGTAGACAGTTTTTGAAAGCAGCATCTGTAAAAGTGACGACTCTGTTTTTGGCCAGGCGGTATTTAAAAGGGAAGTTATTTTCCACAAGTCAGAGCAATAGGAGACTCAAGTAATCCTAAACACTCTCTACCTCAAGAAGGTTAAGACTCTGGATAAGCACCAGCTGCCGAGAAACCTACAGAAGAAAATAAGTAAAGGTGTCAGTACCTCTTCTGTGCTGAGACTTCCCAAATCCCATGGAGACAAAAATACAATGGAGAGATCTTGAAAGAAAATGCACACCTTCATTCAAGGTCCATCAAAGATTCACAGGGCAGTCCACAGGCACATTAGCAGAGGAAGCCAGTTTGAAAGAAGTTCCTAACATCACCCTCCATACCTTTGCTGGATCTCTTTGATGTCTTCTTATTTCCTTCAGAGGTAATTTCAATTTCATCAGGATTACCTCCCTCATCTTCAATTGCCTAAAGGGAAGGGAAAAGAAAAGTTCACCCAAAAAGGCAGCACGCAGACTTGACTTTCACAGAAGCTTCAGGGGCTGATCTGGAAAGGGCCTCTCCCTACTCATTCATCCCTTCTTTCTGTTGCAGCAAGGGCCCCAGACGTAGACTGATTCTACCGTACCTTGGCTGCCTGGTCTTAGGCAGGCTTACTTAATTGTTCTGAGTTTGTTTTTCACTCTGGCATGAGGGGCTAATTAACGTTCTTACCCTGGAAAGCTGTCAGGAGAATTCCTATTAGCCACGAAAAGCAAGCACTCATGGAACAGTCAGCTTATTTTTAGAATCATCATCACAATCTGATTGACCCTATTCTGGGGCCAAATTACCTATGACATTACTCAACACTGTACTGTTCAACTCTCTCCCTGATCCCTTTTCCACATCTGCACTAGCACCATCTGGACAGAATAAGGACATGGCATGGGATGGGACACAGACTACTTCATCCCTCACTCATCTCTCTGACGGATTCCTAAGGTCTAGCTCTCAACCACCAGGGAACCTGCTTCATTGAACAGAGAATTAGAAGGATCTCTTGACAACTCCCGCCTGTCATCCCAAGAGCCTGTCCTTCCCTTGACTAGCTCCCACTTGTGCTCAGCACTGTGTAGGCCACCAAGGAGGCACTCAGAGGGAAAAAAAAACCCACAAAACAATCAATCAAACGAACACAGACCAAGCCTGTCAATGCTGATATCCCCAGACACCAGGCTTCACAATCAGGCTTTTGAAAACCCTTTCTCTACTGCATAGTCCTGGGAGCCCATGTTCTGTTTAAATCCATTTCAAATGCGGTTCTATTTGTAAATAGTTTCAGAAGTCTCAAAGATTCTTAGGAGTATTCTAGCTTGGTAAAGTCTAAGTTCAGAATGAGGCTTGGGGGCTCCACACCTAAACTGTACCAAGAAAAAGAAAATCTCTCCCTTCTCTCTGAAGCTAGAGCCAGAAAGATTTGGAGTTATGTCCTGGCCTGAGTGAGTGAAGTTGCTCAGTCGTGTCCAACTCTTTGCATCCCTGTGGACTGTAGCCTACCAGGCTCCTCCATCTGTGGGATTTTCCAGGCAAGGGTACTGGAGTGTGTTGTCATTTCCTTCTCCAGGAGGAGGGCTCAAACAAAAAGTCCCTACCCTCTTTCTGGAGACAAAAGATTCTGGACCACCAGCAGGAGAATACAACAACTACCCCAGACAGGTGGACCAGTCCGCTCCTCAGGTCATCTCCTCCAGGTGTAGTGTTTACAGGGTTGTCCCTGGGGGGGGGGACTATAGGCTATGAGTCATCCTTACAGGCCTTGCCAAATTACACTTTGTGTGTTGTCACCTCCACCTTCCCCTCTTTTGTTCCTCCTAAAAGAATAAATTAACAAACAAACCAAAGAAGGGACAAAACAATAGGTGAAGTAGAAGAGAAGAGAAGAACTCCAGTACTTCCAGACTTGCTCGGGTAAGGTGGCAGATGGGTATATATGCCAATGGTGTTTGTGTATTTTGAGCACATCCCTAAGACACTGAAGAGGAGAGGAAGAAGGAACAGATTTTTCCCCTCAGAGATGCTGGTGAAAGATCACAGCAGCTTCAACCAACAGCCTCACAGGAAGGTTCAATGCCACCCTATCAGCATCAAAGGCTTGTGGACTATCTGGGGGAATAATGGCTAAAGCCTCCCACCCCCATCACTTTCCCTTTACTGACAGGAAGCCCTAAGGCTAGTAACACCATGGATCACAGGTCCCTGGGTACCAACTCTCCCCTCCTGCATCTTCTTCAGGTAAACACTTCTGTGGGTGAACTGCCTGCCCTGTCTGCTTAGAGGGAGTTAGTGTCTACAGTGAAAGACACACACACTCAAGTTACAAAGGCACTACTGATTCAGAGCAAGTAACTCACCACTCTCCAGCCTGAGTTTCCTTATCTGGATAATAGGAAATAATCCCCACTTCCTCTAAACAGCAATTAATAAACAAAAACCGATCCTCTGTTGTTTGGGAGGCAGGAGAGGGTGGAATGAGTCACAAACTGCACTGCCTGGTGGGGGTTGGGGGTGGTGGAGGATAGGTGACAAAGGCTTAGAGATCACAGAGAAGTCCAAAGATAAGAGACAGTGAAAGGAGCCACCGGAATCACACAGAACAGGGAAAGTAAAAAAGCACACTTAACTCTCTGCTTTTGGAACGCATCCCTCAGAACCCCTCAAGGCAGGGATTAGTAACACCCAGATTGCAAATACCACACAGTGCGCACAGAGAGAAAAGTTCATTGTGACAGCAACTGCACTTTGAATGTTTGTATGCTACAGGTAGCATGCCAAGCACATTTTGGGCCATCTTCCTTAACTCTTAACGACTAAGAATTAATATTTTCCTCTTTTGGTCACAAGGAGAAACAGACCCAGAGAGGGTTAAAATGTCTTTCACGCTCAAGATCGGGTCAAGAGACTGGCAGAGAGAGCCCTTAGGTTCTGAAGTCTAACTGTAAGTTTCATTTCTGGTCTTTATTACAACCATCACTTTTCCTGCCAGGCTGAGTCCCCGAGCCATTCCCCCTCAAACCTGCTCCCAATACCTTCTTGATAAGGTTACTTCGTAAACTACCCCCCTATTCTAGACTTCTAGGCCCTAATGGATCAAGCAGCATCTCTCTACCCAGAGGAGGCCCCCGCAACCAGCACACGATCAGAAAATCGCCCGGCCTGGGTTCAAATCTCGACCTCCCCTCCCCAGCCGAGTCCCCTGACTCCCCAGGAGGAGCGACGATTTCAGGTTCCGCGTCCACCCTCGGGATGGACAAGACCCGAGGGATGAAAGCAGCCGAGGGAAGACCTAAAAAGCAGGGGCTGATGCGGATAACACAAGCTCTCGGCCGATGCCACCCGCCACCTCAAACTTCCCCCGTTCGCGTCGAGATTTTCTTGTTCTTGCCCCGATGCAACGCTGGGCTTTGAACTTGGGCCCGCCGGGGCTCGGCGATGCAGCTCGGGCCTGAGAGAAGCGGGAAGAGGTCCTGGGCAGGCCGCAAATGGGACCAGGGGGGCGGGACCCGAGGCCAGGAGGCCCCTCGTCGCGGCCGCTAGGGTTCCCCGGCCCACCTCCTACCCACCCACAGGGTCCCAGCTCTACCTTTCTAAGTCGCTCCATCAAAGCGCTCTTGTTGCCGCTCGAGTCCAGGTTCCGTTTCTTCAGCTCCGCCCGCAGATCGATCACCCTAAGGTCGGTGAGGCGCCGCGTCCCGGTCTCCGACGAGGCGGAGCTCAGAGCCGCTGCGCCCGCCGCACCAGAATCGCCTAAGCCGGACAGAGACTCCGCCATTCTAGGGGTCCTGGCTCTGCCGATCACTTCGCACAGAACTGGGCCGGATTTACCACAGCTCCCAGGACGAACTTGGGCCGCCTGTGAGGGAAACCGTTCCGACTGCTTCGACGCTACTCTCTTCTGCGCAGGCGTACCCGGCGCCGGTTCAACGCCCGGTGCCGCTTCTGCTCATGCGTAGTGAGAGCCCTGTGATTGAGGTACACGGCACTTTACGTCTTGCCGGCCTCCCGCCGCGAACTGCCGAGACGCATGCGTACAGCAGCTATAGCGCCTGCGCGCTGTTGCCGAGGGCCTGCGGTTGGTCGACGCGCGAGCGACCGACTGCGGCCAAGAATGCCTATTCGGAAGGCGCGCGTGCGCAGCCGGAAAAGGGGGCGGGATGAAGCGAGTGCGTTTTCCTCTCTGGCGGCGCCATTTTGTGCTCAGAGCCGCTACAGCCACCGGCGGTGTGGGAAGTAATTGGCGGGGACAGCACACCCGGGATGGCGGAGACTCTGGCAGGGTCCAGCGACTCGGGTTCTGGCACGGCCGCTGTCGTCTCGGGCGTCTCAGAGGTCGGGACGCGGCGACTCAGCGACCTGAGGGTGATCGACCTGCGGGCGGAGCTGAAGAAGCGGAACCTGGACACGGGCGGCAACAAGAGCGTCCTGATGGAGCGGCTCAAGAAGGTGAGGCGACCCGGGGCCCTGGGGTGCCGCCAGAGACCAAGTAACGCACCCCCGCGGGCCTGTCACTGCGACTCCCTAGTGCGAGGCGCCCCCGGCCTGCATCTCTCGTTGTAAACTCCGGTCCGAACTGTCAGGAGCCACGGGTCGGCTGTGTGACCTTGGCCCGACACCGCCCCTCTCTGTGCCTTGTTGCCTGCTTCCATTCAGTCATCTCAGTATTCTGAGAGCCCGCCTTAGTCGTAGGGTAGGTAGCCCCTGGACTTTTCCCAGGATTGTGTGACCTTGGACAGGTGCTGTCCCCTTTCAGCGCCTCAGTTTGCTCCCCTACGGAGCGGATGATTGAAGAATCTTTGCCATTGCCCGGGGAGGGGAGATGTGCCCGTTTTTGCCCCAGGACGTTTGCGTTCACCGTGCCCTGTACCTGGCGGCTTCTCTCCCAGGTCTCCATCTGGCCGGTGCTTTGTTGTCATTTTGGGGTCTGTCTTGAGATGTCGCCTCCGCGCCCCCCGCCCCAAGTGAAGACTTGCTCCGAGTCCATGACTTCCTGTATCGCACCATCCTGTGTTCATTGTCCCACTTCGCAGCGTTGAACACAAAATTGGGTATGGCGGGTGGTCATCTCTCATGGAATCAGGCTCTTGAGGGTAGGAACCTGGTGAATTCACCGGGGAGTCCCCAGGCACGGGTAAGAAGACACTGTTGCCTTGAACCACCAGCCTCCCCCACTACCCAGGATGTTCTGTGTTCTTCCCTGCCCTGGGTCAGAGCTGTCCTGTTGAGCAGTGCTCAGCCCTTTGCCCACTGCCAGACCAGGTGTAGCCTGTTTGTTACATTGTTGACTTAAAGTTGAGACAGTGTGGAGGTTAAGGACCATTTTGGAGCTCCATCAACCCTGACTGTGGAGCCCCAGCCTCTTTTGGGTCAAGGGCCCAGCGAGAACCAAGTGGTACTGGGTTCACCTACTGCCCGGGGACCTGGCAGCCCACGTGGTAGAAACAGAGTTGCTTCTTGCAGGGAAGAGTTGCCTTTGTTGCTTGGAAATTGTTACAGAGGAAGAGCAGTGTGTGCCCCACAGCTCTTAACAGTGTTGTCAACTTGGCCTCTTTCTAACAGGCGGTTAAGGAAGAAGGGCAGGATCCTGATGAAATTGGTATTGCCTTGGAAGCCACAAGCAAGAAGACAAAGAGATGCGTGAAAGGTATCCACTTTAACTTATTGCTGCTTGGGGTGTCTACAGCAAGAGAGCTTATATAGAAAACTTTTTTATCATTCTTCTAGCCCTTCAAGTCAGGAGAGCTCCTTTAGCTCTCACTGTCCTCCATCTAACAGCTTGCTTATCTACCACCTAATGTGTAACTCTGTCAGGGTGCTGGGAGGATTTGTAGGTGCCAAGTAAAATTAAAATACTGGTGGCTCGTCGGTAAAGAACCCACCTGCCCATGCAGGAGATGTGGGTTCGACCCCTGACTCAGGAAGATCCTTTGGAGGAGGGAAATGGCAACCCACTCCAGTATTCTTGCCTGGAAAATCCCATGGACAGAGGAGCCTGGCAGGCTGCATTCCATGAGATCTCAAGAGTCGAATTTGACTTTGTGACTGAGCGACAGTTAAAAACATTACAGCTTTTGTTTCTAGGATTAAAAAAGAACCAGTGTAAGGCACACTCTTAAAAGCTGCCCCAGCTGTCCTGATCAACCACATGCACCTACTTGTCTTCCTGGTTCAAAAAATAGGACTTAAACCAAGGGAAATGACAGCAGGCAGAGACCCAATAGAACCCAACTTCTTTAGGGTCCAAAATAGGTTGTTGGAATATTTGTATGTTTTACTAGTGTGATTTTTTTTTTTTCAAATCTAAATATAATTCACATACTGTAAAATTCACATGTTTAAAGTGTATAATGCTGTGCTTTTTAGTATATTCACAAGATTATGAGGTCATCACTACTCTTAGTTCTAGAACATTTTCATCATCTCAAGAAGAATCACCTATCCCCCATTAGCAGTCAGTTCCCACATCCCCCGCTCCCAGCAGTATCTAAATGAGGTTTTGTCTCTAAGGATTTTGCACATTCTAGGCATTTCATGTAAGTAGAATCGTACAGCGTATGTCCTTTCATGTCTGGCATCCTTCACAGAGCAGTGTGTTTTTAAGGTTTATCCACAGTATAACGTGTATCAGTGCTCCTTTCCTTTTTATGGTTGACAGCAAAAGCGTGGGAACCTCACTAACAGTGGTTCTCATTTTCAGACTTTACTGGTGATAAGAACGGTATAATTTGCAACTCCCATACTTGTCTTGAAGGGTGCTGCACGAAAGTTTTTACAGCTGTCCATGTCCCATTCACCTAAAGAAGTGCTAATTTCAGGCAGTGGGATACAGCTGCTCAGAAAGTAAAAAGAAATACTTCAGTAAAAAGCAGGATGACTTTTCCAGAACTCAGTGAACTGTTTAAATCTTATGCATGTATTTTGAAAGGTTAAATTTTTGAGTTAGGTTATATTTAAAGGGGTTTACGTTTAAAACACTGGTATCTTTTCATTGCTTGTGAAACTATCCGTATTTCAGCTGTAGACATGGACCGTTGAAACAAATCAATCATGAGGGATGGGTCTATAGCAGGAAACATACAGATAGTCTGTTTGTACTTTGCTGTTAAGTTACCCATATCTGAAAGTTTGGTTTTGAATAGCTGAAAGTTTAAACTTTTTTGTGTTTAGGTGCTCATTTTAAACTGTGAGGTTAGGCTTACTTATTAAAATGATTTTGGTTCCTATAAGGAATCTTTGAATCATTAGAAAAACTTGGTTGAATGCTTCCAATACATGTCTGAGTGGGTTAAAGCATAGGTCAGCTCACAGCTACTTGGTGTTAGCATTGTGTCAGGGAAACCTTGATAATGATTACTCTTGGTGTAAAGTGAGTGTATCCATAGGTGTAAAGTGAGTGTATCCATACAGGTTGGGATTAGAACGGCACTGGTTCCTTTCTTTTTCACAGAAGTCCCCAAAGCCCAAGATCCTGGGGCAGAGAACAGCTCCTCCAGGTTGTAGAACTAGTGTGTTCTCCAGAGGCGTCTGGGCATGTGGTTAGTTATATGAAGTGCTAGGTCCTTATGGTGTCCTGGTTGAAATTAGGTCCTCAAGGTTAGTAGGCATCAGCCAGTGGGTTTCCAGAGTCCGCCTCAAAGTTGGACTGATTCTGGGAATTCGTGAATAACCACTGCCTTTCAAAAGTGAAGGGAAGCTGAACTTTGAAAATTTCATTGCAGGTCAGAACTTGAGTCCTTTCCCCCAACTCATCTAAATGGGCAGAATTGCTGAAAACTGGGTGTGTTTTGAAAGATCAGCATTCTAAATTAGGTTACATTTGGGATTAAAATTGGATTGTCTCTGCCATTACCCTGTTCTGTTCCCCCACCTTTCAGTTTTTAGTCAGGACCTGTCCCTTGAGATTGGGGTGCAGTCTATGTGTCCAGAGTTTATCTCATTCTCACTCCCACTTAGGGTGCTTTCTGGTGAGGTGTTTTGGTCTGCCTCTCTCCTATGTATCTTCTTCGTGGGCACTTCAAGCTACTGTTTGAGGCTTGAGAAGTTGGGTGCAATTATAAAGCATTTTAAACAGTGTGTTTCAAAAGGATATGCCCAGTTCAGATATAATGGGAGGTGGGACAGCTCAGTTTTTGAGTCCCTGCTTTGGAGCAGAACCAAATTCTCCTGTCAGATGCAGATAGTAAATCTGCTAGCATTGCGAAGGGGTATTAAATAATGTGAAAAGCTCAGTGTGTGATAAAACTACATTTCTTGGGTAATCATTGATAATAATGAGAAATGAAATACTTAGGATATTGCAATTGGCATCTTTAATCGAAGATTGAAGTTTCTTCAGACTCAAAAACATACAGTTACGGTTGTGGAGGGTGGGGTGTGTAGGGAGAGTGATGGAGTGGTGGTTTTAGATTAGCAGATGCAGACTACCATGTATAAGTTGGATCAACAACAAGGTCCTACTATATAGTGCAGGCAGCTGTATTCAGAATCGTGTAATAAGCCATAATGGAAAGGATGTGAAAAAGAATATGTATATATGAGTATAACTGAATTATTGTACAGCAGAAATTAACACAACATTGTAAACCAACTAAACATCTATAAAATAAAGACTGAGGCTTCTTAAGTTGCAAAACTGTGGTATGCCATAGCATTTTGCAGACTCAGCTGTGTTGATAGTTTGAACCGAGAACTTTGTGGTAGGGTGCTGTCCTTTGTGTTACTGTGTGCTGGGCAGCCACTGCCCACTACGTGTCTGTAGCACTGCCAGTTGTAACACCAAAAATGTCTCCAGGCATCACCCTGTTAGAGCCCATATCCCCACTGATCCCCCATACTTGCCTCCCACATGTAAACATACATGCCATGGTTTGCTTTTCTTCGGGATATTAGTCTGTATATGCCCTTTAGAATAGGTCACCTTTGTTTTGCACGTCCTAAGGGGAATTCTAGAATAAAGGTATGTACATTTTTAAGGCTGTTGATAACAGGGAGCCCAAAGATTTTACTTTCCTTCAAAGAGTTACCACTTTCCTTCCCTTCCAGCCCCATTGGGAATACTTGGTGTCACTCTCAATAGTGCTTTTGCATTCACAGAGCCCAGGGTGAAAATAGACTTTATGGTAGCCTTTGCCTTTTACCTTGAGTAGAAAAAAGCTTCTGGGCTGAAGAATGACAGAAAGCCAGAGGCTTAATGCAGTGGGTGGAGCGAAGGGGAACTCACAGGTCTGTTGTCCAGCACACACTCTTAGGGTGTAGTTCTTTGGGTACTATATGGACATGACTTTTTAAATTTACTCGTTGGGAAATGCCTGTTTTTAATCCTTTGCTCATTTTTGTTTGAGGATGTTTGTGTTAGTTTGAAGTGGTTTGGAAACCTTTTGAAGCTTTGGATATTTTGTGCAGAATCAAAATACTTTGATGGTATTACAGAAATCCTAGATCTTATGTTCCAGTTGAGACAGAACTGTACGTGATAGACGAACAGTCACATTCAGCTTCCTTGTATCATGTTCTCACCAAGACTGAGCTGCGTCGTCCTGCAGAAGCTAATTACAAGGCCAGAACCCAAGTGCTATCTGACTGAACAATTTTTCTGTTATTAGAACAAAAGGCAGAAGAGGAAGGCACTGAAGACAATGGCCTGGAAGAAGATTCCAGAGATGGGCAGGTAGATGCCATGACAACAGAGGGGGCGGCAGGAGCTCTGCGTCCCAGTCCACCTGGTTGTTGACGCCTTTCGTCGTCCCTCATTACAGGAGGATATGGAAGCAAGTTTGGAGGGTTTGCCGAGTATTGACATGATGGACGTTAATGTGTTAGAAGAAACCGAAGTTGAGAACAGCGCTGCTCCAGACTTCGGGGAGGATGGCACTGACAGCATCCTTGAATCCCTTTGTGAGAGCAAAGACTACGTGGCCACACAGCTGAGGGAGCTCCCGGCTCAGTTCACAGGACACGCTGTAGGTAACGCAGTTGCGGTGCAACATGCTGCAGCCCTGGGGCTCCTCACTGTTTGTGTGCGCTTCAGCCAAGACGGAACACGCCGATGGTTGGTTAAATAACACGCAGCTAAATCACCATTTGGTGTCTAAATCTTGGCGTAAATTGCATCCATTTAAACTCAACACAGATCAGATGTTAACTAATGGATAACTTCTCTGTAATGCTTATTTCTGTAATTGGGTAGGGGACATGTTCTTAGCATAAGTCAAAAGTCTGACACTGTTAAAAGTATTTTCTTTGAAAAGAAAAGAGGTTTAAAAAAACTATAGAAAGATAAGAAGACAGAAACAGTTCATAATCTTACCATGCAGATAATCCTGTTGATAGTTTAAATATGTATTCCATGCATAAGTTGACAGTTGTTAATTAAAGGATGTGAAATACAGTGAAGAAAAGTCTTTGTCTCCTAGAAGAATCCCTCCAATTAAAGGGATCCACTGTTAAACTTCCTGTGTATGAGGGAAGACTTTAATTCTCTTAAGCAACATCATAGTGCCAGCTTTTCACTTGTCTTTTTGGCATAAAATTTCCTGGTGGTCCTGGAACTGGTTGCCAGTTTAACCTCACCACTTTGGCATGCCTAGCTATCTTAGTTTGGTTCTATTTAAGGCATTCTAGCTTGAAACTGGAAAAGAAGTACCCTTATAGGACTGAGCTTTAAACCTTTAAGGTCAAAAGTGACAGATTCCACATGTTGGCACAGCTTGACATAGGCTAGCATGGAGCTTTGGTTTATTCTCTGTGTGTGATCCTTTTGTGTGTTAATTATTTCCATAGCATAGACTTGACTTCTTGGTTAATGGAAACATCTGGTCATAAATTTCAAACCTGGGACTTTCCTGGCGGTCCATTGGTTAGGACTCTGTACTCCTAGAGCAGGGGGCATGGGTTCAGTATGTGATTGGGGAACTAAGATCCCTCATGCTGCATGACCTGCCCTTCCCACCCCGCTCCCATAAAAGTTTCAAACCTAAGAAAAAAATCTTTAGGGATATTTTTGTATTTCACTTAAAGAGTTAGAAAGCTTTCAAATTTAATAACCTTTAAGATACTAGTTTTCCTTTAGTATGCTGTGCTGTGCTTAGTCACTCAGTCGTGTCTGACTCTTTGTGACCCCATGGACTGCAGCCCACCAGGCTTCCGTGTCCATGGGGATTCTCTAGACAAGAATACTGGAGTAGGTTGCCATGCCCTCCTCCAGGGGATCTTCCCAACTCGGGGATCAAACCCAGATCTACCCACATTGCAGGCAGATTCTTTACCATCTAAGCCACCAGAGAAGCCTGAGAATACTGGAGTGAGTAGCCTCTTCTGTACGGTATCTTCCTGAACCAGGAATTGAACCAGGGTCTCCTGCATTGCAGGCGGATTCTCTGCCAGCTGGGAATAGACACCACCAGGGAAACCCTTTTAGTATAGTAGATAATAAAAGAAAAAGTTAAATATTTGTTTTAAAGTACACTAGGGGAAAGTGCCAGGTTATTGTTGTTTTAAAATAATTGCTACCAAGTGAAATCGGAGGAGTGTGAAGTTCACTTTCCCTTTGAGTCAGCTTCAGAAGTCTGAGGCTGGATAGTGTATGCTGACCACCAGTGTGGGGAAACTGCCTGGAGAATGAATCTGCTCACTCGTTCGTTCATTCAGTTGGTTAGTGCTGACAGAGTGCCAGCTGCTGTGAGCCACTGTCAGAGATGCTGGGGCTGCCTGATCCAGGAGCGGGCCTAGAAACAGGGACACAGGTGATCAACAGAGTAACATCGTCCCCCGCTTACTTACGGTTTTGCTTTCTGAGGTTTCAGTTACCCGTGGTCAACTGGGATCTAAAAATATTAGATGAAATAAACAATTCTGGTATTCTAAATTCCACGCCATTCGGAGTAGCATGATGAAACCTTGCGCCATCCTCACTGGGACAGAAGTCATGCTTTTGTCCAGTGTATCCATGGTGTATGTACTCCCTATCCGTTGGTGTGGGAAAACATGTTGTTTAAGGCCTGGTGCTGCCTGAAGTTGTAGATAGCCACTGGACTTTGGGGACATATCCCCTGTGGCTAAGGGGTGGCCACTGGGATCCAGCAGTGGGCTTGCAGATGGCATTTGGCATCGTGAAGAAAACATCTATAGGTGGCCTGGAAAGTGGTGAGGTGTGGGCCTTGACACTCATAATTCTGTCTCCGCAAAGTGGTCTTGGCGTTTTTTTTCTTTCAGGTTGATGGAGAAGGCTTCGAGAACACTCTGGATGCTTCATCACTGGACTTCAAAGTACCTCCGGTAGGTTACTATCTGGTTCTGCATGGCTGGAAACCTGACATGAGTGGTGAATTTTCCACAGTGAAAAAGAATGAGTGAGAGAGAGAGAGAGAGTGTGTGTGTGTGTGTGTGTGTGTGTGTGTGTAAACAATCCATTGCACTTTGATCCTAAGCGGGGTGCTGAGCATAAGCTGTTGAGCTAAATTGTCAGGGTCAGGGTTTGCAGCCTAGTGGGCATGGTGTTAATGACCAATGAGAATGTAACCAGAAGGGAGAAGTGTGGGTGATTGGGTGACATAAACACTAGAGGGCTTCCCACAGGAGTGTCTTTGTCGGAGTTGAGGTCTGGCGAGCCAGTCAGATTAGCCAGTTGAAGGGGGTAAAGAAGACTTTGGGGCCTTTTGCAGGGATGGACAAAACAAGGTGGAAGCGAGGTGGAGGGCTGCAGAAATAGGTGGGCTGAACTCCCAAAGCCCAGGAGCTAGTGTCTTCAGTCCAGGGTGGAGTTAGGGAGAGCTGTCCAGCAGGGTGGAGAAATGGTTTTGTTGACACATTCCAGTTACACACAAAGTTCCATGTTGGGAGAGATTTTTCTCCGATCTGGTGTGATGTTTAGAGCAGTCATGTATGTGATCTCTGCCTGGACTGGAAGTTGTTGCCAATTGCAGAGGCCTAACTGCAAGGGGGGACTGGACGGGCTAACATTAAAGTGCTCTGTGAGTTTTGTCTTTTCTTTTTCTCAATAGGATATTGAAGAACCTCTGTTGGAGCCAGGTACTGATAAGAGAAACACAACAGTTATGGTTTGAAAGTTTTCCCACTTTTCTTTTAGAGCTGTTTATATATTTTAAGCTTTTTTATGGTCTTATGAATTATTTTAATGGTGGACAATCCAGATCGTACAAGGATCAGAGATTGGAAACCCATTCGTTTCACCAGATCTATGGAAGTACTGTTCTGCTTTCTGGAGGTCAGATATGTTAAGTGAGATGTAGTGATGACTTTCATCTCTCTAACCATGTAGAGTGGCATTTAAGTACTTCCCCTGCCCTTCCCACCCCCCCCCCCCCCGCCCCACCCAGTGATTCTTCCATGTGTTTCTACACATAAAGCAGATCTTCTATTATTTGCTGCAGTCGTTTAGATTAATGCAGTGAAGGTAGGACAAAGCGGTGGTCAGGGCACTGATTGCCTGAGAAGTGACTGAATTCCAGAAGAGGAACCAGAGTTTCTCCACGAAAATTCCCAACGTGTTATTCCCCTTCTGGACTGCCTTTGTCTCCTCCGGCGGAAATTTCTGATTTTCCTATTGGACTGTTCTGTTAAAAGAAATTCAAAGAACTTTGAAGGTCGAGCTGTCCTTGAATGGTGATCGCCGTTCGATTCAGCACCTTGGACACTGGAAAAATAAGGAGAAGACCCATACTTGAACAAAAACACGAACGAGACTGTCAAGAAGCTGCCACACGGTTGTAGGTGTTTAAATCTGTGGGGGCCTTTTCTCTTCCATGTAGCGTAGAGGCTTACTCTAGCAGTCGGTCAGAGTGCAGGTAGTGTAACCAGTGTTAAGTTTGTGTACCCGCGGGTTTTCCAATCTCTGTGTAGCTAGCAGTTCTCTTCGTGTTAGTGTGGCCGCCGTGCCAGTTCCGCATTTGTGATTGCTTTATTTCCCTGGTAATTAAACCTTGTGCCATTCTATTCCTGTTAAATCCGTAGAAAATGAGAAAATACTCGACATTTTGGGGGAAACTTGTAAATCTGAGCCAGTAAAAGAAGAAGGTTCCGAGCTGGAGCAGCCATTTGCACAGGAAACAAGTAGCGTGGGGCCAGACAGAAAGCTTGCGGAGGAAGAGGACCTTTTTGACAGCGCCCATCCGGAGGAGGGTGATTTAGATTTGGCCAACGAGTCAACAGCACACGCTCAGTCGAGCAAGGCAGACACCCTGTTAGCGGTAGTGAAAAGGGAGCCCGTGGAGCAGACAGGCGATGACGAGAGGACGGACTGTGAGCCTGTAGGGCTAGAGAAGCCAATTGAGCAGAGTAGTAAAGCCTCAGAGCACACGGAAGCCTGTAGCGAGGAGGCCGCGGAAGCGCCCCCGGAAGCCTCAAGCCCGGACCCCGGGGATAGCAAAGAAGACGTGAAGAAGTTTGCTTTTGAAGCTTGTAATGAAGTCCCTCCGGCTCCTAAAGAGTCCTCAGCCAGTGAGGGCGCTGATCAGAAAATGAGGTTTGTTTTTTCTCAGTTTTAGACCAGACGCTATCTCCTTTTCATTGGTCGTTTAATGACACACATAAGCTGTTGTTTCTGCAATTGGCCAGCCAGACTGATGCAATTGTAGTTTACTTCTAAAGAATGTTTGATTTCTCTTTGTGTATTTTTAATGGGTGATTTCAGTTCCTTTTGTTTTCCTCAACCTGCTATGGTTGTGCTCTTAAATTGTTAAGTGTTATCTTCAGCTAAATAGAATTGATTTTTAAGAGTCTGACATTGTATTGGGGGGGGTGAGATTTCCAATATAAGCTTGCAAAGGTGCCTGTTAAAATTTTATTTCTGACTAATTTTCTGGTAGGTATTCAGTCTTAGCACATACCATACTTTTGATTTAGTTCTCTTTTATTTTTTCCTGTACGAGTAATACTGACTTTTATCTCTAGCTCTTTTAAGGAAGAAAAAGATATAAAGCCAATCATTAAAGATGAAAAAGGTATGATTCAACTTACATGTCAGGGAGTCACCAACGATCCCTTATTTTGGGAGGGAGGGGTCTGCAGGAATCCACAATTTGGATCCAGTACGTGGTTTTATAATGGATTACGGGAATTAATCAGCTAGTTAATTGTATCTTGAGAGACTAATTTTTAAATGTTGGTGAGCTTCTGAGTGTATGTCTTTGTTGAGATTGTCATTTATGGAATGGTGAAAGTCCTATAGGACAGGTGTTTTTCTACCTGTAAAATGATAGAATTTTAGAAACTGCTATCTTGGTTGTGAGCTGATCAGTTGGTAACTGACATAGGTGTGATTATTCCTCGAGTAAGAAAACTCAGTTTTTGTGGTCTAGATTTTTCATCTTCTGTCCCATGTGTTGGCAGTAATTAAATTCTTGAGTCAGAGAAATCAAGGTTGGATTGCATTAGGGTTTAAGAGAGGGCTGCAGTCTCAGGAGGCCAAGCATAATCATCTCACTCCTGCAGGTCGAATCAGCAATAGCTCTGGAAGGAATCTATGGGTCAGTGGACTGTCTTCCACAACTCGGGCGACAGATCTGAAGAACCTCTTCAGCAAATATGGAAAGGTATGCTCCCCTAATGTGCTGCCACTCACCTGGGCTTGGCATACTGGTTCTCATTTCCGGTTGGGGGAAAAGAAATAGACAAGAACAAAAACTTGGAGGTGAGTGGAACCTAGCCAGTTGTGGGGTAGTAAACCTTGTCTCCTGGTTGAGATTGCACGATAGGCGGAGTAGACAGCTTGTAGGTGCTGCTCAGAGAAGGTGTGTAAACTGCAGTCTCTGTGTCCCTGCTATGCTTTCCAGCTTCTCTTGAACAAACTGTCTTTTATCCAATACAGAACTGGAAACTGGGACTTCCCTGGTAGTCTAGTAGTTAGGGATCTTCCTGCCAATGCAGGGGACACAGGTTCAATCCCTGATCTGGGAAGATTCCATGTGCCATGGAGCAGCTAGAAAGAAACACTGGCAGCCGGCATGCTGAGCTTTTTCCCCTTAACAGTAAGTGAAGGGTTGGTCTCCATATATCTTCTAGCATCTTAGATACATAGTTGGAGAATTTGAACAGGATGGTGGCTTAAAAATAAATCAACTCCTGGTCATGGGGCAGGAGGAAAATATTACAATTCAGAAACTTCTGAGGAACATTCAAGAACGATTCTGTTGTCTTAGAATTAGCTAATGAAGCAGTCTCCTGTTCTCCCAGGGGTCCATGGTGGGTGGGAGAAGTCAGCAGGGTACCACTCAGCGGCAGGAAGTGGCAGGGGTTCCAGGCCGCTGTGCCATCCTGGCTGCCTGGTTATCATTCCTTTACTCAGGGCTTTGTTCCTCGATGAGAGGTTAGGGACTGAAGCGGACAAGACCCCGAAGAAGCATTTGGAAGGATGTAGAACGCTACTATGCCAAAACCTATTTATTCACTTATTTACAATCAGTCACTGAGCTGCTCTTGATGACTCAGTTGGTAAAGAATCCACTTACAATGCAGGAGTCTCTGGTTTGATTCCTGGGTCGGGAACATCTGCTGGAGAAGGGATAGGCTACCCACTCTAGTATTCTTGGGCTTCCTTTGTGTCTCAGCTGGTAAAGAATCCGTCTGCAATGAGGGAGACCTGGGTTCAATCCCTGTGCCGGGAAGATGCCCTGGAGAAGGGAAAGGCTACCTACTCCAGTATTCTATCCTGGAAAATTGCATGGACAATATAGTCCATGGGGTCTCAAAGAGACATGACTGAACGACTTTAACTGATTGTAAAGCTGAAACAGATAACAAGGCATTGTTGTAAGTCTTATATCTGGTGGAAAATAACTTAACTGCAACATGTCATATGTATTTATTTTTAAGTATATTGAAGATTACCGCCTGCCATCCTTGCATGGTAGAAATATCTAATTTAGACTTGGAAGGTGGACTCAGTGATTATCACTGAGGATGTGACATTTAGGCCAAGGCCCAAGCGTTGAGTATGCCTGGCCGTTGGGCCTGGGCAGCAGGACTCAGGAAGGCCCTGCAGTGGAACTGGGTGTGCAGACAGAGGCTTGATCTGCAAGGAGCTTGATGGCTGGGGGAGGGAATCGGGGAAGGGGCGCTGACAGGGAACTGGGCGCTTTCTGTGGTGTCTGTTCTCACTTGGGCTTACCTGCCATCCGAAGTGATAACCTTGGCATGGCTAATTAGTTGGATGGAATGCTCAAATGACCCAGCCCCTCACCTTGAGGAGAGGGGAGAAGGCAGAACTTCATCTCTGATGTGAGAACTGACATCTGTGTTCCTCTCAGCAGAGGCTCTTTCCCTTTCGGCCCTGTATGGGGTGTTTTGGACATATCGGGGCTTTCCTCTGCAGCCTGGGCAGTGGTTTTCTATCCCCATGTGGAAAACCATGAATGTCAGGTCTGCTGGAACCCTAGGGAGCATGGGTCTCCTCACCATCCTATAGCTGGACACAGTGAGGTCCAGAGAGAGGAGCGGACTTGTTCTCGTTGACCAACTGAGTCAGAGGAGGTCAGAGCCAGAAGCCCAGGCTTGCGTGTCTCAGGCTTTTTGTGTGTCCCAACCCTCACTTCAAATGTCCTTTGGGAATATTTACATTTGACACAAGCATTGGTATGGTGGACTTTAAATCTGTCATCTTGCTCTGTGCTGTTTTTTTTTGGGAAGGGGGTGGCTTGTACTTGTTTTATCTGCTTGATTTTGCATTACATGTTTTTAATGATACATGGCTAATAAGCTGTATCTGGTATATGTGGCTAGTTTGCATTCTGATTCCTTTCATTGTCTGTCAGAATTTTTTCTTGTGTCTTGGTGTGGGCATTCATTGCAGTGAACTTACCCCTTAGAACTTCTTTTGCTGCATCTTGTTGTATTTTCAGTTTCATTTGTCTCGAGGTTACTGACGTTGTGGTTACTGACATCTGTCTGTAGCTTTTTTTATTTATACTGTCATTGTGAGAGCTGATCTTATATCAAAAGCAATTGTATTTTGATAGGTCAGGATTAATTAGAAGTACTTTAATAAATCCTTGCAAGGAACAATTTCAGAAAAGTGCAAACAAGTAGAAATAATTCTGACAATTAATTGCTGGTAATTTTTGACACATAGTGTAGTTATTTTTATGAGAAAGTAAGAGTACCCTTTCTCATGAAGGTTGTTGGAGCCAAAGTGGTGACCAATGCCCGAAGTCCTGGGGCTCGGTGCTATGGGTTTGTCACCATGTCAACATCTGATGAGGCCACAAAGTGTATCAACCATCTCCACAGAACTGAGCTTCATGGAAGGATGATCTCTGTTGAGAAGGTAAGGTCATCCTTGCTGCTGGAACTTGCAGGATTCACAGGCCAGAAGACCTGATCCCTGAGCCATTTCTGTCTATGTTGTGTTTTAGGCCAAAAACGAACCTTCTGGGAAAAAGCTGTCTGACAGAAAAGAGTGCGAAGTGAAGAAGGAAAAATTGTCTAGTGTTGACAGACATCATTCAGTGGAGATCAAAGTTGAAAAGTAAGGTGCTTTTTAAAAACGTTTCTCTTGGGAGGATGGCAAGTGGCAGCTGCAGGGTCACCAGCTCCTCATTTAAATCTCAGGTGGTTCTTGCATCTTAATATTCATGTTCAAATCGCTCAGCCAACGATTTGCTGTGATAAAGAATCCGCCTGTCAATGCAGGAGATGTGGGTTCGATCCCTGGGTCAGGAAGATCCCCTGGAGGAGGAAATAACAAGCCACTCCAGTATTCTTGCTTGGAAATTCCCATGGACAGAGGAGCCTGGCAGGCTGCATGCATTTCATGGGGTTGCAAAGAGTCAGACACGATTGAGCACAGCACAAAGATTTATGTTCAAACAGGTTAGTTATCTGTTGAAACAAATGACAGACTGAAAGGCCTTTTGGCAAGGCAGATTTGAACTGAGTGAGTCCACTTACAGGGGGAGCTTTTTCAGGAGTAAATAACAACAGCACTGTGGAGCCAGAGTTGATTGAAACTGCAAATGTGGAACCATGTGGATAGGAAGGGCTGATTATGAAATTGTAAGTTGATTTTTGACTATGTGATGGATCAGCACCCCAACCCCCATGTTGTTCAAGAGTCAGCTGTATTTTTACTTCATTTTTGACATTCTGAGCTGTTGCACGGCCTTGCAAACCTTGAAATCTTTCCTGATCCACATTGATTTTTGTGCAGTTCTTACATTTTATCACAGTAACTGCAGAAGCCCAGCTTTGCAAAGCCATTGTTACCCAAAGGAGTATAGCCTGATTTCATACTGAGATGAGTAACCAAAAGCTCCTAGTTCACCTAGCATCTGACATATAGCAAATTTTCTTTGTTTCCAAAATTTAAAATATCCCAGGGTACTTGTGAGTTGACCATCCTGGTGTACCTTGGACCTTAGTTTGGGAACTGCAGGTCTGAGGTACTGTTTTTATAAAGGAGGTGATCTGCATCTTTAATCAAGATGAAAGCAAGGACAGATCTTTCAAAGCAGGCATTCCCTGTTGATATTTTTATCAAAATAATAGGTTTATCTCTTTTGAGGAGGTAGACTGTTGACGTGCCTGACAGGGTGCCTCTCTCAGAAGGTAGAGTATCTGCCATGAGTTTGTATTGGCAGCACAATTTATGTTCATTTCTAGGTCCACTCACACTCTAAAAGTTGAATCCTTTGCTGAGAATGTCAGTCGTCTGTAATTTCATTCTTCTCTCCTTTTTTTTTCATGTAAGAAAATTTATGGTTAAGTAAACATGCTTAGGGGCAAAATTATATTCATAAGTTAAACTTGGTTTTTAAAGATATTCTCGTTGATCTTCATTGGAAATGAAATAGCCAAATTGGAATTCACAAACCCTGGAGAAATGCATGTCAGGTGAGCCTTTTTGTATTAGGGGTGAGGTGGTAATTTTATCGGCAGCTTCTCCGAAGAGACACTTCCTGTCAGTGGTGCTGAAAACCGATTCTGGTAGAACAGGGGAAGCCTTGGGGGCAAGGAAGGGCGTGCAGGCCCCCTTAGTGAGCCCTTGTCTGGCAGATTCCACAGCCACTGGAATGATGCTGTGAGGTCTGTGCTCTTCGTGGAAGGAGGCACAGCTGGGAAAGGAGTGGTATGGGCCTGTGGCAAGCAGGGGGTCTTTCCCCCGTAGAGGGGCACTTAACTGGGTGACAAGCTTAAGTTGTTTGAAACCAGACTGGTTTCACATAGTTGGTCTAGGAGCATTTTATAATTTGATTTTAATCTTACTCTTTCTTCAGTGGACACCCTTGTTGACCTTTCATTTTGAGAATTTCTAGGTTTGGTAATCATCCTAAGGGACATAGAGAAGCGTTTCCTGAAGAGAGGGCTGGTCTTGGATGAGTTTTTAGGAAATTACCATTTAGAAAGTGCACTCAGATGTCAAGTGTAATCCCACTACCCAGGGCTGACACTTTTGGTGTATATATGCATCTAGTGTTTTAGAAATTGCTTTTTAGGAAATTCCTTGGTGGTCCAGTGGTTAGAACTCTTATGTTTTTACTGTCAATGGCCCAGGTTCAGTCCCTTGCCAGGGAACTAAGATCCCACAAGACACACAGTGCAACCAAAAAAAAAAAAAAAAAATAGAAGAAGAAAAGAAATCACTTAACTTTGTGATACTGAGAAGTCCCTTTGTGTCTAGGAGGTGGCATGTGAGTCTGGAACAAGTAGGCGGGATCTCCTTTCAAGATGTTTTTTAGGTCTACTGGGAGGGAGAGGATTCCCACACCAAGAGTGGAAGAAGCATGTCAAAGGCATTTCCTGGGGACTTCTCTTGCAGTCCCATAGTGACCAGGAAGCAATCCCTAGTCTGTCAGAGGAGAACCAAGTGAATAACAGGACGTGGTGCAGCAGGCGAAAGGACCCACATCTGTGCAGTGTGTCTAGACAGCTTGACGGGCAGAGCATGGGTTGGAAGGTGTGATGGAGCAGCACAAGGACCATCCTGCTGTGTCAGTCTTAAGAAACCTAGAGCATCACTGGAGGGCGTCATGGCTGTAGGAACATGCATGTAAAGCCAGGAGAGGTGGAGCCATGTGATTGACAGTAAAGGCATCCATGGTGCCTGTCTCTGGGTGCAGACTTGAGCTGTATCTATAGTGTTTTGTATTTTAAAGGGAAAGTAGTATGTTACAAGCATTTACAGCATTCCATCAGAATGGTTCTGATTAAAGATGACAGCTTCGTGTGTGAAGTTTAGGAGGGAGGGAGGGTGAACTGAGGGGCACCTGGGAGAGGGCTCCTCGGGCCTCCCACACTGCCTGGTTGGTGGGAAGAGAGGGCCGGGGGTGCCTGTTAGCAGACCTCATGGGGCCTGGTTTTCCCAGCCTGGACCCTAGCATGCAGTGGGCATTCAGTAAGCATGGACTGAGATGAATACCAGTAGAGGATATGGGAGACATGTTTGAATGGCAGCCATGATGTATTTGACTGCTTAGCAGGAAATTGTCTTCAGTTGAAATAGTACTAATGGTTTTCATGTTTGCTGGCACATCACATGCCATTGTACCTCCCCGAGAGTGTGGTGGGCTGGGTGAGAACCACTGCTTCATGCGGCAGGCACCACCCATCCTTGTGCTGAACCTCCATTCGGTTTTATACTCTACTTACTGGGAAAAGTGTTTTTTTCCTACAAAAGTTAAAAATAATATTCCACAAATACAGAAGGAAGCATTTGGAATTAGTCTTTAACAGGCTTTTCTACACAGTTGGAATGTTTCTTATGTCTGCTTGTGGGTTGTTGATGTACTGGTGCATTGAGCATTTGGGAAGAACACCCTGTGAGCCTTCAGTGTCATCCAACAGGTTTCTAGGTGTAGCAGGGAACTTAAGTGGGAAGGGGCTGTATCTGAAGAGGGTATTATCTTTTTCCATGGTTTTCAATTATTTCTACCCCTTTGACTGCCAGCCGGCAGGTTTGCTGTGTGTAGAAGTATGACCTGCTCCTGTGGGACTCTAGGAGCTCGGGTGTAGTAACTTTGTTTCTGTGTACACAGAACCATCATTAAGAAGGAAGAGAAGATGGAGAAAAAGGAGGAAAAAGAGCCTGAAGACATTAAAAAGGAAGAGAAAGATGAAAATGAGCTGAAATCAGGACCTGAAAATCGGTCCAGAGTCACGAAATCAGGTGATGAGTCTGTCTTGTGTTGACAAGACGGGAAGAGATGGCAAGGGTGGCGAGTAGGCGTGTGGAGCGAGGGCCCAGCAAGTGCCCTTTGCTGAGCTGAGCTGTGTACAGGAAGCACTGAGAGCACCAGAGCCCGGGTGATGAAGTGGCTGAAGGCAGTTTCTCTGCAGCGTCAGAGATCTAGAGCTTTCCTGGTCAAGGTCTGTGTTTATTGGTGGCTCAGTGACCTGGGTATTTGCTTTTCCTGAGTCTCTGGCAGAATAAAGTGTGGGATTTGCAAGAGCCAGATGTCCTGGGTTCCTGTGACTGATTCCATGAGATTCTGCTCTTCTGTCACCAAATTTTTCCTGCATTTGTGTTAAAACTAGATGTAGTTTAAAAAAAAGAAAAAAATAGAAAATGGAAACCTCAGAGGATGTACATCCATTACAGCAGCCACACTTGGGGCACGCCACCTCTGTTGTCATTTTATCAAAGTTGATTGTGCTCTGACTGGGTTTGCATGAGTCCACAGAGCACTTCGTTAAAGTAAAACCAACATGTGCACCCTCCCCCTCCCCTCCCCTCCCCCCCACCCAATAAAACAAACAAAACCCAGCCATCTGGAGCCTGGGAATTTGGTACAGAACAGTACAAGTTACATCTCAAGTGTTTGGGGTAATTTGCCAGCAGTTTCAAGAGAGGCATGTTTTTTAAAATGTTCCTCAAGTATTGTAAATGTCCCTAAATCAATAATTGTTGGGGTGGTTAGAGCCTGCTAATTGTGTCGTTGAGGGAAAATCAGTTTGGAAGCCTTCATTTTGGGAGATGAATGAGGGGAGCTCATCCATCTGGCAGGGCGCATGAGCCCGCAGCCAGCATCTATATGGGGCCCTGGGTTGTGCAGAGCTCCCCAAGATGTGTGGGTGGAACACACATCCAGGTGGGTTCTCCTTGAAGCTGCTGGGGTTTATTGTGGGGGTGAAGGAAGCCTGCAGGTGGCAAATGTTTGCACCCATATTGCAGAATGCACTTTGATCCTCATTTACGCCATAAGATTCGAACAGATCACCCCAGATGAGTAAAGGCCAGTCGGGGGACACCAGCCACCTCACACCCAATGTTGCCATGTCAGCAGCGCTTTTTATTGCATCGGAGAGGCGAGTAGGGGCACCAAGGCTCCAGAGCTTAGCAGCAGTCCATGGAAGGCGTGTCCAGAGCCCCCAGTCAGCCTGGGGCCTGCCTGTGGTCAGGGAGGGAGGGTGTCCACATGTGTCCATAGACGGTGTGTTTTTTCCTGAAGGAAGCAGAGGAATGGAACGAACTGTTGTAATGGATAAATCCAAAGGGGAGCCTGTCATCAGTGTGAAAACCACAAGCAGGTCAAAAGAGAGAGTGAGTATTGCCCCTGCCCTCTCGAGTCCGGCCGGTTCCAATGATGGTTTAACGACCACATTGATTTGTGTTACGAGAAGAGCGTTGTTTCACCCTTGAAATGTTAAGGTTCTTTGAAGTACTTACGAGACATGTTGCTGTTAATAACTAGACTGTGCACACACACGGATTAGGTTCTGAAACTTACTCTAAAACAATCCTTAACTGTGTTTGCAGCCCATAAACGTGTTGACCCTTTGCCAATCCTATTATTCTATACCATCTTCCAGGAGAGATTTATGAACTGGATAAAATAGGCAAGGCCTAGGACTTGTCAGGCTGGAAGGCAGGTTCTGCTCATTTTCTGCAGCTGTTTTTCTAGTTTTTTATTAAATTAACCAAAAAGACAAGTTGGGCCCACCTGCCTCTCTTCCGTGATCAGAGAGTGAGCCCTGTTGCCTGTGTGGTCTGAACCACAGGACAAGCTTATTGCTGCTTTTACTCTTTTACTCTTTCTACTCTGGCAAACTGAACCCTTTGCTTCCCAGCTGAAGGTTGTAACTAAAACATTAGCGAGGAGAGCAGTGCCCTCTTAGCGAGTACAGAGCTAGCAGCATTCGTTCACCCAGGAGCACTTTATGATGCTGAGGCTTAATTTTGAAATGAGCACTTGGGGTCCATAAAGCGGCAGTTCCCAGTGCTGTGTTCCCCTGAGGAGAATCATAAAATACAGAGAAGAACCAAGGAAGGCCAATAATCTCACCAGCCAGATAACTCTGATGCTAAATAAAAATGTAAACTTGATGAGAAATACAACTAGTACAGAAAGAGATGAGGTAAGCAAAGCGGAGGCCTCTGCTCTGCATGGGCCCCTCTCAGTGGCAGATGTACCCGCCACTTGCATGTCTACACGTACAACACCATGGGGCCTGGGCCTCCTGGGACTTGCTGCTGTGCACATCTGTGCTGTCTTGTGGAGCTTTATGCATGAGACATACACAGGTCGGCTTTAAAGTTCAAATTTTGAAGTGATTACAGATTCATAGAAAGTTGTCAGAGATAGTACAGAGGTCCTAGGAACCTGCCTAGTGGTTTTTTCCTAGTTAACTGTGTGGAGGTGGGGGCAGCACCAGGACACTTTGTCACCAGTGTAGACTTGAATCCTGCCACTTCAGTCCACGTGCATACCTGGTCCCTCAGCACAAAGATCTCCTCCTGGACACCCCTGTAACATTGCCCCACCCCACCAGTCCATCCCCAGTGCTGGAAGCCTGTAACCAGTATTTTGTCACCAGCGTGGTGTCCTGAGAATGTATGTGGATGAAATCATACAACCGTGACCTTGAGATTGGTCTTTGCCCTCAGCATAGTATCCCTGAAATCCATCCAGGTGTGTGTGTTTTGGCGGGGGTGGGGGGGTGTCCTTTTCCTTGTAAAGCTTTTATTACTGAGCTGTGGATGTACCGCGGTCATTCTGACCAAGTCCCCTGTTGAAGGACACTTGAATGTCTGCACGTCCCCTCTGGATGCAGCGTTTGTGGGTATGCCACTTGTCAGGGCAGGTCCAGAGCTGCAGACACATTGTTGTGGTAGATGCTCATTGAGTGCTCTTCAGAAAGGTTATGGAGGACATTGACATGTGCCGGGCCACTAAGAAGTGATGAGGGCAGGCTGTGGACCCGGGAACCCGATGCGAGACACACACCTTTTCCCCTGCCACTGCCCCGCACACCACCCTTGCCAGCAGATGACATCTGTACCTCAGGACGCAGGCCGTCTGTCGTTCCCCTCTGTAACCTGCAGTGTGTGCTCAGACTCCCAATTCTGCCGTCCTTGCAGATCATTGCGGTGTTTGGGATTGTGAACCTGTCCTTGTAATGAGCGTGGACAGGTCTCCTCTGTGTCCCCTCCCTTTTTTTTCCCTCCAGTAAGACGTTTGGTTATGACCTTTGATTTTCTTTCTTTTGGATTGCTTTGTTTTTCATTGATATTTTGCCCCTCTGTGAGCCAGTTAAGAAAAGACTGCTGAGGAGCTTTTTAAAAAATGTGTCCCAGGCTCCTTCCCTGGGAGTTGTGAGGCAGTGGGTCCACAGGAGGCCCTGGGTTCTGAGTTTCATGAAACCCTCCAGGAGAGGCTGGCTTGTGGCCAGTGTGGGAGCCCCAGCCTTGGAGAGCCTCACAATGGAAGTCATTTGTCAGTGTTTCCTTCCTTCTTCCAGAAGTGGAAGGGCACAGAAGTGCCCACAGTACTCTGCTTTATCTAGAGTGCTGGTTTACACTTGTGGGCCTTTGGCTTGCTCTGTGTTGAAGCCTCCTGCCTGAGGCCTGAACCAGCAGTCAGGTGACCCCACTGAGCTGTGGGATTGCTGTGGTGGCGTGTGTGCCTGCCCTGTGCCTCTGGGGAGCCTGGTTTTGCTGTAGATAATGCAGAGCGCTTGGCTCTGCCATTACAGAGAAACTACTTGCTGAGGTTTTACCCTACCTCTTCTCTTTCATTAATTTCCTTTGCAAGATTCGAAAGCAAGGCTGTAGCATCAAAACTCACGTGGTGTGAGGCAACTTGTGCTGGGGGCCTCCCTGAAAACCCCAGGGGACCCAAGGTTCTTAGTCTAGTCCAGACCTGCTAATTTCACTTGAATCGTATGTTTGTCGTCATTTCCCTGACATTAATAGGCCAGTTTTGGTCAACAGAGCTCAAAGAGTCAGGATCGCAAGTCAGAAAGCAAGGAGAAGAGAGACATCCTGTCGTTTGATAAAATCAAAGAGCAGAGGGAGCGAGAGCGCCAGAGGCAGCGGGAACGGGAGATCCGAGAGACGGAGAGGCGGCGGTGAGTGGGGTCTCTTCTCGGGGGGATTGCCCTTCCTCCCAAACCAGTCGCCTGGGCTTGCTGGCCTCCTGCTCTCTGTGCTGCACCCACCCAGCCTACAACATAGTCATCCCAGCACAGTCATCCAAGCCTGTTTCTGCTCAGCAGCATCTCCTCTGGCTGAAGTTGTGCCCTGACCCAGGTAGCACGTGTACCCAGGCCACCTGTGGCTTTGATAGGAGGGTCTCTGGGGTTGAGACCTCAGTCTTCCCCACCAAACTGGATCAACAGCTTCTCCAGTTTGCTTTTCTAAAATAGTGTGACTTTAGCTTCTGCATGTGGGCTTTAGAAAGGCAGAGTTTCTTGACCCATTTGAAGATGTTTCACGTCTAGCTGGCTTGCCCTTGGTGTAGAGCCTTCCCTGGCACCCTGGGAGCGAGCGAGGAGAGCAGGGGGGCATCCCCAACTCCCTCGCCAGCTTCTGTGTGCGGTGCCTGAGGGGCAAGACCTGTGATCCCTTCACTGGTGCCTGGCTTTCTCCTGTCCCCACACCGTCTTGGGTCCCTTTCAAAATGCCACGTTAGATGTACACCCTCAGAGAGGGAAGGGGTGACAGAAAAGGAGCGTGAGTTGTCTCTCAGGGAGAGTGGTTGTCATCCGTGTCTCCAGGGTTTTATCTGCTCAGGAACTTCAGAGTAGCAGTTGTCCTTTGCTTTTTTTACTTTTCTGCCCTTGTTTACCTGTGGTTTCATTCTGGTGCTCTTTGAGCAGGTCCTCCTGGTCTGGACCTGAGACACTGTGTCCACTTGCCATCATCCCTCCCTCCCAGCGCACCCTGGTTTTGCTAGTTGGAGAAGGGGAAAGGATGGAGTTTGGGGTTTCTGGATGATCAGAGCAGTTCAGGGGGCGGGATGGAGCCTGTGAGGGGGCAGCCAGGTCACATCCAGGAGCTTGATGTGTCCAGGCTCCCTCCAAGGACCTTGGTGCCTGGGCACCACTATGTGGGAAAGTCAGGGTGGCCTTCCTGTGTCTGCAGAGAGCGTGAGCAGCGGGAGCGAGAGCAGCGCCTGGAGGCCTTCCACGAGGGCAAGGAGAAGGCACGGCTAGAGCGGGAACGTGAGCAGCTTGACCGCCAGTGGCAGCGCCTGGAGCGGGAGCGCCTGGAGCGCGAACGGCTGGAGCGGGAGCGGGAGCGCGTGGAACGGGAGCGCCGGCGTGAGCAGGAACGTATCCAGCGGGAGCGTGAGGAGCTGCGGCACCAGCAGGAGCAGCTACGCTATGAGCAGGAACGGCGATCGGTGGTCAGGAGGCCCTACGACATTGGGCGGTAAGGCCGCAGGCAGAGCGGGGAGTGGCTGCGTCCATGTTGGTGTGGGGAGTCGGGGGTGCTAAAGATGGACACCTGGGCAGAGCTCGTAGCTGCCGCCTCTGCAGCCAGTAGAGTATCTCCAGAGCTGCCACTTGCTGGAGGCTTGGTGATGCTCTTGCCTTGGCAGTCCTTTCATTGGCGCTGTGGTTCCTGGGGAAGTTTGATGCTGTCTAGTGGGGAGGAGACAGGCAGGCATGCGTTAGGCTGGGTTCCCTGTCATCTCCTTCGGGCTTACATGTCCTCCTGGAGTGAGAGGGAGGCACAGATGGTGTCAGTGCTATGGAAAAGCAGGTTGCCTTCCTCTAAGAAAGTAGGTTTATCTCTCTCTGCCTTCTCTAAGCTGAGCCTAATTTTCTGGTAAAAATCAGGAAGAAGATAATTGGAGACCATCCCAAGTTGTGTGTAGTTCGCTGTCACCCGATCTAATTCCCTTTGCTTCTGAAAAGCACGGAGGGAAGTTAAGGTTACCATAGACAATGAGTTGAAAATGTGATAACTCGGAACGTTCTTTCCAGAAAATCAAGTATTTCATTTCACTTGCATTTGAGCTCTTGTGGGGATCAAGGTATTAACAGCCTTGTGATACAATTAGTTCACAGTGGTTCTTCTTTCAGGACTGTCAAATGAGAATGCCAGGATGCCTTTTGGTAGTTTGGGGGTTTTAATATATCAAATCAAAGCAATAATGACTGAATGTTTAGAGATTAGCCCTGCAGGACATTTAAATGATACTGTGTCTGGAGAGAGCATTCCACCTCCACTCTCTTGCTTTTTTTCCCCTCATTCTCTCTCATAAGTGAAATTTGCATCTTTTTAAAAATGAAAAACAGGCGAGATGACGCCTATTGGCCAGAAGGAAAGCGCATGGCCATGGAGGACAGGTACCGCCCGGACTTCCCTCGGCCTGATCACCGTTTCCACCACTTCGACCACCGTGACCGGGGCCGGTACCAGGAGCATGTAGCTGACAGGTCAGTGCCCCACCCCTCTCCAGCAGGGTGGGTCTCCACCTTTTCTTGTGCTGGGAGGCTCCTAGTGACCACCACACGTGGGATTTAGAGACAGACCTTGACCGGGAAGTGGGAATCAGTGGTCCCTTAGGGCATTTTCGCTTTGGCTATGGGGAAGGCCTCAGTGTGTGTTTCATGCACTGTCCTCTTGTGATGGACAGGCCCCAGGCTCTGGGTTGATAGCTCCCTGGGGTCTCCGTGGCGACTCTTCCTTCTTGTCCCTCCCCCGGCAGGAGTTGCACTGGAGCACAGGTCTTTGAGGAGGGGAGGGCATGGCGCAGCCTCCTTGTTCTTACAGATGAGGAAGTGGCTTAGAGAAATGCCGGGACCCACTGGAGCCATCTGCAGGGTCAGTGACCCGCATGGGGCCCGAGCCAGACTGCACCAAGGGGGCTGACTGCAGGACGTGGCAGAGGCCCTGTCAGGCCTGCTTTGTGTTTTAAGGGTCTGGGGGTGTAATTTTTTTTTGCCAGTGCCCCTTTAATGAAGACTATCTCATTTATTAGAAAGGGAGCCCTTGATTTTCCAGTTTAAGCATTCTCTCTAGGTTTCTCATTGCGCTCCCCCAGGCTGCTTATCCTTGAGCCATTTCACTGCTTGTTAGCTCCTCCATGAGGGAAGGGAGATAGGGGTGAAGACAGGCTGAGACACCACTCATTTATTTAATCGTGGCTGGACTTGGTTTCCGATGTGTTAGTCACATGGGTCAGATCATACCAGAGGTTAAGACCCGCCAAGGCTTTCTTATTACCCAGTTTGTCACCAGACCACAGATTAACTTGGCATTGGCTTCATGGGTATCTCTACTTCTGAGACCCCTGTGAGGGATTTTAGTTCAGTAAAACCTTCCTCCCCACTTTCTTAGGCTCCAACTTCACTCCTACCCCCAGGGAGCTGCCAGCCAGCTCTTTTTTCAGGCCTGTCAATCAGTTAACTGTTCTCATGTGGTGAAAGAGGATAAATACCCCAATTGTCGGACTCTTCCATGTGGTCTGCAGCAGTGTCAGAGAGAGCCGTCAGCTGCCACTGGAATGAGATACTTCTGTTTTGCAGGAGGGAAGGTTCAAGGTCAGTGATGGGAGAGCGAGATGGGCAGGTGAGTAAAAGCCAGACCTCAGGCTGGGAGCGTGGCTGCTTCTGTGCAGTGGGCAGATGTGGACATTAAATACATAGGGCTTGTTCTTCATCTTACTCAATAGGAAGTGAATAAAGAGGATTGATTGTCTGCTTATGTTGAGTGCCTTCCAGTCTAGACATGTGGGATGTCCCAAACAGGGGCTTAGCAGCCTGCTGGGGGTCATTTAGCCTATGTTTTAGGGCATCCCTGTCAGGTACTGGGGTGGGTACCTCTCTCTGAGGGCCTGCAGGTGCTATAGGGTGTCAGCTCAGAGGAGAGCGGATGCCACCCCCACAAGAAAGGTGGGGGCAGCATCAGAGTCGTGGCTGTTTAAACAGGGTCAGGGAGCGGCGGGGGTGGTGAAAGAATACATAGCCTCTCATGCTCCCAAGATGTGCTGGCTTTCAGGGCACTGACTTGGTTGGCCAGGGGCAGTGAACCATTCCCACCATCATTGCTGGCTTCCAGGCCTCCACAGTACTGAGCTAGGGGATCTGAGGGCACTGGCCTGCCCTGGCGCTGTAGGGGGAGCGTCCTGTCACCAGCAAGGAGCAGGTGTTTGTCCTCTTCAGGGAAGATGGGTCTGAGTGATGTCTTGGTGGACCCAGCACCTGGGACTCTCCATGCTCACAGGGCCAGGGGGCCCTCTGCTGGTCCTTCGTGTGCATCAGTGATGGAGCTCTAGGGGTGCTCGGGGTTCTCAAGTGAGGAAGGGATCAAGAAGTGTCAGAAGGGGCCTGGGCAGGTCCTCTTGGGTGGCAGGGTCTGCAGGTTGACCAGACCTAGAGGGTGGGCCTGCCACTGGTCTGTCCAGGAACAGTGAGGCTGGAGTCGCCCTGTCCCTCTTGCGCCTTCCAGCACTACTCAGACGAGCGCCACAGCCATGGAGGACCACCAGAGCGCCACGCCCGCGACTCCCGAGACGGCTGGGGCGGCTACGGCTCCGACAAGAGGATGAGCGAGGGCCGGGGGCCGCCACCTCCACCCAGGTTAGCGGGCAGGCCGCGCCAAGCCTCACTGGGGGCATCATTGCCCTCACTTGGTCCAGCTTGGCTTCTGTGAGAGTGATCCAGGTGTATGTACCTGCCAGGTCACCTGGAACCGTGTCATCCCTAGGTGTGAAGGTCCATATCGCAGGCCCCAGCTGCTGAAGCAGGTAGCCCTAAGGCTGTCTAAGGCTTGTCCCCTGTCAGGAGTAGAGACGCTTCACCCGGCCCTGTGCTCCAGAGTTGTCTAGGTGTCTTGTCAGGCTGGTGTCACAGTCACCAGAAGTCTCTGCTGCATCTCTAGGGGTGTTTCGGATGTTGATCAAAGACTAGAGTGCCAGTTGGATAGATAGGGACCTGCTTAACACCAAGTTCTCTCAGGTTGTTCAGCCACTTTGTCTTCAGTGTAAAGGGGCGAGCTCATGCTCTGACAGCAGGCTGTGTGGAGCTGTGTCACCATGTCACCGTGGGACCAGGCGGCTTTCACACACGGCCTGGGACCAGGTGGCTGCGCCTGCACATGGGGACTGGGCTTGGATTGTCCACTCCCGGGGTTTCTGTCTGAAAGGGCCGTTTCAGGAATCGCTGTGCAGTTCGCTGTCAACAGTGCACAGTTGGATGGCTTTCAGTTGATCCATCGAGCCATGCACCCATCCTTACAACCCATTTCAGAGCATTTACATCACCCCCAAAAGAAGCCCCCATCAGCAGACCCTCCCCAGCTCCCTGGCAACCACTAACCCACTTGCTCTCTCTCTGGATTGGCCTGCTCCAAACGTTTCCCATCAGTAGATTCACACACTGTCTGTCTGTGTCTGCTTCTCTCAGTGAGCATCATGTCCTCAAGGTGCACCTGTGTTGGAGAGAATGTCAGGGCTTTTGTCCTTTTCCAGGAGAAAAGTTAGTTGATGGACACTTTGGTGGTCTCCACTTTGGATTGGTTGGTGTACAACGTTTTGCGTAAATGCAGGTTTACCAGTCTCAGACACCTTGGAGTGGAATCGCTGGGTCACATGGCCGTTCTACATTTAACGTTTCAAGGGACCACTGTGCTATTTTCCAACAAGGCTGTGCCGTTTCACATTCCCAGCAGCCTGGCCTGAGGATCCATGTGTTTGCATGTCCTCACCTGCACTTGCCACTGTCATCTGTCTTTTTGATGGTAGCCATCCTGACAGGGGTGATGTGATGTTAGCTGTGCTGAAGACCTATCATGTGCTTACTGGCCACATGTGTTTCTCTGGGGAAATGTCTCCTCCCATTCTTTGCCCACTTCTCTCAGAAACTCTTGACAGGGGGGCATGATCCCCCAGCCATAGCCACAGCCTCTTCCTGGAGGCATAGTGGGACCTTTGTGTGTCTGCCTTTTGTTTTGGCAAAGGGGTGGCCGTGATTGGTCGGAGCACAGCCAGAGGCTGGAGGAACATCAGGAGCGCACCTGGCCGGGAACAGTGGACGCGGACACAGCGGGCCGGGAGCACTCTCGGTGGCAAGGTATGGGCTGACACCACCCCACCCCCACCCCTGCTGCCTGCAGGTCTGGGAGGGCTTCTGGGCAGGGGCGGCTAGGATTCCCCCAGCTTTCCCAGGGCTTTCGAGAAGGGAGTGTTAACAGACTCTTCCTTCTCTTCCAGGTGGTGAGAGGGGCCTGTCTGGACCCTCAGGCCCTGGGCACATGGCAGATCGGGGTGGAATATCGGGGTAAGTTTTGTCTTTTTGCTCCTCAGTTCCTCTCACTTTCTGCATGCTTGATCAGCTTTCTGGTTGAGTGTTTTGAAAATGCTCCATATATAGCCCTTGACAACTTATGCAACTAACAGTGCTCCCCAGAAGGCAACCTGTGGTTGTGAATTTTCTCCTCTGGAAAAAGCCAGGGGACTCTGAGCCTGCTGCTGCGAAGTGACACAATGAGAACACACATGTGCCTTTGTTCCTAGGCGAGGCGGCTTTGCACACGGCGGGCACACCCAGGGTGACGTGGTGCCTGCTGGAGGCCTCGACAGCGACGGACTGGCTGGCCAGGACCGGGGCAACAGAGACCCGTACCCCCACTTCACCCGCCACTATTAGACCCCACCCCTCCACGCGTCCTGGTAGGCGGACAGACGTACTGTTGAACTCTTAGCAGAGTTATCTTGAACTTGTGGAATCTTTTAAGAAGCAAAAGCAAATCCTGCCACCGTGTTGTAGCTCAATCCAATGTGAATTCACTTTTTTTTTTAAATAAATGTGTTCTTGTTCTGCCATTTTTAAGATAAGGTTTCTGTTAATGAGGCATTCCATTTTCCATTAATAAAAGTTTATGGTTCTCACCCGTGTATGTGTATCGGTGATTACAGAGCAGAGAACAGGGTCAGCCCTCAGCAGCATCGCTGTCTGTTTGGAAAGCAGAGGCCGGCTCACATTCCTGAATTCTCCTAGCTCCTGGTAAAGGGGGGGTGTCCCTGTCCCCATCTTATAGAGAAGGAAATAGGTTCAGGGGTCACATTGCTCAAAAGAGTCCTAGAGCCCTTAGGTGACAGAGCTGAGAAGGAATTAAGAATTCTTCATCAGCAGGAAGGGTGTGTGCATCCGGGGGCCCTGGGACCAGTCACTTTACCTGACGGTTCTGTGCAATTTGTGGGTCTGGCTGAGGGGCGGGGGTGGGCAACCCCTGCTTGGCATGAGACCAGCAGTACTGGATCCACCAGTTTTTCTGGAATGCAAGTTCATAGGTGAAATCTCATTTGTGATTATAAATAGCAGTGATCTTCATTAAGGGTTTCCCTGGCAACGTAGTGATAGAGTATCTGCCTGTAATGCAGGAGACACGGGTTCAATCTCTGGGTTGGGAAGATTCCCTGGAGAAGGAAATGGCAACCCACTCCAGTATTCTTGCCTGGGAAATCCCATGAACAGAGGAGTCTGGCAGGCTACAGTCCATGGGGTCGCAAAGAATTGAACATGACTTTGTACACTCACAGCAGCAGCCTTCATTGAAAACCCCTGACTGGCCAAAGGGGTTGTTCACGAGCTTCTCCCAGCTCCATCCAGGCCCCTGCGGTGTGACACCACAGAGAGGCGTGTCTCTGGAAGGATCACTGGCCCTGCCCTGTTCAGAAATGAGATGACCTGGTGGCTGTCAGGCTGACCCTGGGGAGAGAGGGAGCGCTGCTTCCCTGAGTCCCAGCCCTGGACCCATGTAGTCTGGACTGGCAAGTGATGAGTTAACCTGTTTGTGGCCTGCTGGGAACATGATTCCCTCCTTCCTCTGTAACTAGGACAACCACCCACTGGCCCCAGAACAATTGCCAGTTCTCCTGGAGTCCCCTGTGTTCCTGCTGGGTTGGTGAAGGGGGTGTTTAAAAGAGCAATCTGAAAACCCGACCCAACTTTCCTTGAAGCCCACATATGAAAGGCAGGCCAGCTCTGGCCCTCCACTGTCTGGCGGTCCCTATCTGAATTGCCCAAATAAACACCTCCCTCACCACGGGGGCTTTTAGAGTCATTTTCCAATGACAAGTTGACAGGACGCCATCTCCATGATGCACTGGGGCCCAGCATGGCATGTTTCCTTCTGCACGGAGACCCTCGTCTCACCCCACAAACTAGTCTGGAAACTAGGGTCTTGGAGGGTTCTGAGTTGGCCAGGAGTAGCCAGATTGGGGTTGGGATCTGGAGGTGACACCTGTTTTCCAATCTTGTCACAGGTAGGAGCAATTCCTAAAGTTCAGTGCTCCCGAGGGGGCCCCAGGAAGTGTGGAGAGTGGGCCAGTATCACCCCACAGCCTGTGAGGAAAGACAAGCCCCTTTCCTCATTACCCAGGCCTAAGACCAGGCTCCATTTTACTTGGATACACTGCAGAATAGGTGATGTAAACATTTACTCTCCTCCAGTTGTAGAGGTCAGGAGTCCAAAATCAAGGTGTCAGCGAGCTGTTTTCTTCTAAGGCTGTAGACTCCAATCCAGTCCAGTGAAAGTGAAAGCTTCAGTTACTCAGTCATGTCTGAGTCTTTGCAACACCATGTCTGCATCGACTGTAGCCCGCCAGGCTCCTCTGTCCTTGGAATTCTCCAGGCAATACTGGAGTGGGTAACCATTCCCTTCTCTATGGGATCTTCCTGACCGAGGGATCAAAACTGTGTCTCATGTTTCCTGAATTGGCAGGCAGATTCTTCACCATTAGTGCCACCTGGGAAGCCCTCCATCTCTGGTGGTCGCCAGACTTTGGTGGTCGCTGGCAATCTTTGGCATTTTTTTTTAAGTCTTTATTGAATTAATTACAATACTGTTTGGTGTGTTTTTTTGTAAAAGGTCTTAGTTTATTCTTTCATGAAAAATCTGCACGGTCACCACAGATACAGTCACTGCAGAATTTTTACTCCTTTTTTTTTGCCAGCACCGACATCGGCCTTTGCAGTCCCCCTGACTTCATTCTGTTCTTGAGTTCCTTTCGCTGTTTTCTTTAGGTCTTTTTCTTCTCATTTAGGCCCTCTTGTAAGCCTGTGTTTGGGCTCTTTCTTCGCGTAATCCAAGGAATCATAAATCATTCCAAAGCCAGTTGTCTTGCCACCACCAAAATGGGTTCTCAATTCAAATCAAAAGATGACATCTGGTGTGGTCTGGTACATTTTGGCCAGTTTTTCCCAAATTTCTGTTTCAGGTACTGTTGCCTTCCCAGGGTGAAGAATATCTATGACCATTTGTTTCTGCTGAAGTAGTCAGTTGGTCATGAACTTCCTGATCCAGATAGTTACTGTGTCATTCACGATGGCAGCTGATCTTCAAGCAGCCAGGGAGGAAAAAAATGTGTTTTTTTTGGTCTAAAGAGGCATGTGGGACCTTAGCTCCCCAACCAGGGATCGAACCTACACCCTCTGCATTGAGAGGCCAAGTCTTAACCACTGGACCACCAGGGAAGTTTCTAATCTTTGGCATCTCTTGACTTGTAAATGTCTCTTTGCCTCCTTCACGCAGCCTTCTCCGTGTGTGTGTGTGTGTGTGTGTGTGTGTGTGTGTGTGTGTGTGCATTCGTGCATGTGTGTCCCAATTCCCCTTTTTATAAGATCACAGTCATGTTGGATTAGCACCCACTCTAATGACCTCATTTTAACTTGATTACCTCTGTGGACATGAATTTGAGCAAACTCCAGGAGATAGTGAAGGACAGGGAAGTCTGGTGTGCCGTAGTGCATGGTGTCAGACACAACTGAGCAACTCAACAACAACCACCTCTGTGCAGGTCTTGTCTTCAAGTACAGTCACATCCTGAGGTCCTAGGGGCCAGGACATCAACATGTGAATCTGGTGGGGAAAAGAGGTCACAAGATATACAGATTTTTCAGGAATGCAACTTCTGGGAAAATTGAGGAAAATGGCTTGTCATTTAGTCCAGAACCTTACAAAGAGTTGTTCACCGTCTCTGTGAACAGACCTGCAGGGTCTAAACATCCCCCCTGCTGCTTCTGCCTCAGATGAGCTGTCTCAATAGGCCCACGCGTCTGAGCACTTCATTCTGTGCTCAGTGTAACCAGGACTGGTGCCCCAGTGTTCACAGGCTGAATTTGTATTTATCAGACATTATGGCCTTTTATTTCTTCTGTTTGTATCTGATAGACCATCATATGATTGGGCTGCTGTTTTGTTTTTTTTTTAACTGTATGTGGTTAAGTCATAATGGGCTTCCCAGGTGGCACTAGTGGTAAAGAACCTGCCTGCCAATACAGGAGACGCAAGAGACATGGTTTCGATTCCTTGGTCAGTAAGAGCCCCTGGAGAAGGAAATGGCAACCCATGGTGTTCTTGCCTGGAAAATCCCTTGGACAGAGGAGCCTGGCAGGCTACAGTCCATGGGGTCGCAAAGAGTCAACCACCACTGAAGCGACAGAGCACGCAAGTCATATTAGCTCTGATTTTTATTTCTGGAGACAAAAGGGAGGTAGAAGAAAAGTCTTGTTACAAAAAGAATCTGCAGGGACTTCCCTGGCAGTCCAGTGGCTAAGATCCCATGCTTCAAATGCAGGGGGTGCGCATTCTAACCCTGGATAGGGAACTAAGATCCAGCTTGCTGCACAGTGTGGCAAAAAAAAAAAAAAGAATCTGGGACACTTAGGTTTCCACCTTTTGGCTTCTGTCACTCATGCTGCTGTGAAGATGAGTGTGCCTGGATGTCTCTGCACACCTGTTTTCTACTGTCCTGAATGTATACATGGGGGTGAAATTCCTGGCTCCTATGGTCATTCTAGACATTTAACTTTTGAGGAACTGCTAGGCTGTTTTCCATCGCGGCTGCCCCATCTTAACGTTCCCACCAGCCCTTCATAAGAGTTCCAAGTGTGTGTCCATCTTCACCACTTGTTTTCTGAGTGTGTTTCTTGTTTTAAATAATAGCCATTCTAATGGGTGTGTTAGGGCTTCCTTGGTGGCTTAGTGGTAAAGTATCTGCCTGCCAATGCAGGAGCCACATAAGATGGGAATTAAATCCCTGGGTGGGGAAAATCCCCTAGAGGAGGAAATGGGAACCCACTCCAGTATTCTTGCCTGGAGAATTCCATGGACAGAGGATCCTGGCGGGCTACAGTCCAGTGGGTAGCAAAGAGTTGGACACAATTGAAGTGACTGACCACCACCACCAATGAGTGTGTTAGTAGTGTGGATAAGCAAATTGTGGTCCAGCCATATAGTGGAATGTTGTTGTTGGTTGTTGTTTAATCACTCAGTTATATTCTTTTTCATTATGGTTTGTCACAGGATATTGAATATAGTTCCCTGTGCTATACAATAGAACCTTGTAGTTTATCCATCTTATATATACCAATTTGCATCTGCTAATCCCAGATTCCCAATCCTTCCCTCCCTCATCCCCTTCCCCCTTGGCAAACATAAGTCTGTTCTCTATGTCCGTGAATCTATGTTATATAGATACATTCGTGTCATAGTTTAGATTCCGTATATAAGTGATATCATATGATATTTTTGTTTTTGTCTGATTAGTATAATAATCTCTAGGTCCACCTATATTGCTGCAAATGACATTATTTCATCTTTCACTTCATTCTTTTTATGGCTGAGTAATATTCCATTGTATGAGTACATTCCATTGTACCACATCTTTATCCATTCCTCTGTCGATGGACATTTAGGTTGATTCTATGTCATATATACAATAGTGTTGCTATGAACACAGGTACATGTATAGGATGGCAAGATTTTTTAATTTAACTTTCTATTTTTTTATTGGGGTATAGTTGATTAACAACGTTTTGGTAGTCCCAGGTGAACAGCAAAAGGACTCAGCCATATATATGAAGGTAACCATGTATGCATGCTAAGTCACTTCATTATGTTCCACTCTGCAACCCTATGGACTGTTGCCCACCGGGCCCCTCTGTCCATGGGATTTTCCAGGCAAGAATACTGGAGTGGGTTGCCATGCCCTGCTCCATTCTCCCCCAAACTCCCCTCCTATTCAGGCTGCCATATAACATTGAGCAGAGTTCCCTGTGCTATACAGTAGGTCTTTGTTGGTTATCCACTTTAAATATAGCAGTGTGCACCTGTCCATGGGAAGGCAAATTTTTGTGTTACATGTATTTTGCCATGATTTTTAAAAACTGTTTTAAAGGTCAGGGTGGGGGCTGTTGGGTGTCATAGGAATGAGATCCACTGCAGGAGGCTTGGGAGACAAACTTGGAATCCATCCTACCTGTCTGCCCATAGGAGTTAATAGTTTCTCTCTGTTTTGGCTTTGTTAACTGAGAATAGGACAGTATTTGCCATAGAGGGTCTTTGCCAAGATTAAATTAGTTAATAGATGTAAAAAGCTCCTGGAAAATGTTAAGTGCTCAATAAATGTTAACAGGCCCTGGGAGGCCTACAGGAATAGGGCCTGAGGTACTCATGCTCTCCAGGAGACCTATAAAATGTTTTCTGAGGCCCAGAGAGAAAGAGGGCAGAAATGATCAGCTCCAAAAATGCAAAGAGAAAACTGCAAAATCAGAATGAATACCTTATCACATGTCTCCACATTTACAAAAATGTGTCAACTCCATCAACCGCTAAATTCTGTATTCATAAAGATTTCATTACATTTCAAAACAGCTCCTAGGTTAAATTTTCTCACTTTGCAGGAATTCCCCAGCCTGCACAATGATTGCCAGTCTCAAATTGCACGCATTCCTCTTAGTTAAATATTTTCACATGCAGTGCTCTAAAAAGGACTTTTGAGTTTTTAAAAACACAGGCACAGAGGCGTGGGTTCCTGGGGAACCCACTGGTTTGCAGATCAAGGGGCGGGGTCTCCACTGAGACCTCCCAGTGCTGCCCCTCCCCCACCCTCCAGAGGTTAGCCCATCCCTCCCTCATTGGTCACAAGATCACAGGATGGTGAGGCCAGTGGGTTCATATCCCAGACTCTTCTTCTTTTGTCAACTGTGTGCCCTTGGGAAAGTGACTTACCCTCTCTGGAGCTCTCAGAGTTGTCATTTCTCAAATGGGCATGATGCCTCCACCCCAGGTCCCTGGGCAGATTCTGGTGGGTGACTGTGTCAGGTCCAGCCTTAGGAGCCAGAGGCCTCATTGGCTCAGCAAAATGTGAGTTTCTCAGCATCTCCTCTCCCCAGAGTACTGCGTTGATTTTTGGGAAGGCGGGGCTTGCCATGCAGCTTTGGGAATCTTAGTTCCCTGATCAGGGATCAAACCTGGGGCCTCAGCAATGAGTGTGCTGAGTTCTAAACACTCTTTACCAGGGAATTCCCACTATTGCACTGATTTTATGGTTTGAGAGTTTCACACAATACCTGCAAGAGAATTAGGTGTGTGTTTCCTCTGGCTGTCATAACAAATTTACACAAACCTCTCACCTCAAAGTCTGGAGGCCGGAAGTCCTCCAATTCAAGGTGCCTGCAGAGCTGTTTCTTTCCAAGGCACTAGGAGAGCGATCTGATTCCCTGCCTTTTCCAGCTTCTCCAAGCTGCCCACATTCCTTGCCTCCTGGCCCCTTCCTCCAGCTTCAGAGCCAGGAATGCAACATATTTCTCATCCTTTTTCCACAGTCACATCTCCCTCTGACTATTAGGGGACAGTTTCCGAAATCACGAGCCTTGGCTAGGCCTGCTTGCCCAAATTGCCTCGCAACAATAGGTCCTGAAAAGCAAAGTGGTGCTGCCTCTGAAAACTAACCAGAAGAATTCAAGAGAGGCCAAAAGCAGGGAGGAGATGCCAGCCCATAATATGTCCTACCAACCTCCCAGAATCCTTCATGCTTGAATCCATCTTGAACAAGAGATGCACACACCACTTGAAAGAACCAGGGGTGTGTGTGTGTGTGTGTGTGCTCAGTCGTGTCCAACTCTTTGTGACCCCCTGGACTGTAGCCCGCCAGGGCCCTCTGTTACGAGAATTTTCCAGGCAAGACTACTGGTGTGAGTTGCCAATTCCTCCTCCAGGAGATCTTCCCGATTCAGGGATCGAACCTGAGTCTCTTTTGTCTCCTTGCACTGGCAGGTGGATTCTTTGCCACCGAGCTATCAGGGAAGCCCTAAGCCTGATGACTCAGACTAAATGTGGGCCAAGCAAGATGACTGGCCAGAGGCAACTCAGAAACCAACCTCATTACCATAAACCCTGAGCCTTCGAGCCACGTGGCAGAGCAGTTCTCCTGGGTCCCTTTGTTTGCTGCTTTCCACCCGGACGCCCCCTTCCCAACAAAGTCTCCTGCTTTGTCAGCCCGTGTGTCTCCTCAGACAATTCATTTCTGAATGTTAGACAAGAGCCCACTCTCGGGCCCTGGTAGGGTCTCCCTCCCTGGTACATGATCACAGTCAGGAAGGGATCTCTGATGTGGACCTCTTTGCAGGGGAGGGGGCGTTATTTTGCCTGTGCCCCTGAGATGTGACCGAATCTGTGTTGGGAGCAGAGGTTCACAGGCATGAGTACTGACCAAGGAAGGGAGACAGTGGCTACCTGTGGCCACAGGCTTCTGGCCTGATGGCTCAGATGGTAAAGAATCTGCTGGTGATGTGGGAGACCCAGGTTTGATTCCTGTTTTGGGAAGATCCCTTGTCAGAGGAAACGGCAACCCACTCCAGTATTCTTGCCTGGAGAACCCTGTGGAGAGAAGAGCCTGGTGGGCCACGGCCATGAGACAAGACAGAACATGATGAAAAGCTGCCTGGCACTGACCCTGGGGTGATTAGCGTAGGGGGATAGTGTGAGGAGCGAGTTGGGATGAGAGCTCTGAGTTGGCTGGTTTGCATGTGAAAGGCACCCTAGGGTAACTTGTTTGCTGTCTCTGGGAATTAGCTGGCCCTGGGAGGGGCTGAAGCCCCAGATGTCAAAGCATCAGAAACAAGAAAATAAAGACATGGTTAATACATCCATGTCTAACTAATACCCCAGAACGTGGTTGTTCAGTCACTAAGTCGTGTCCAACTCTCTATGACCCCATGGACTGCAGCATACCAGGCTTCCCTGTCCATCACTGTCTCCCAGAGTTTGCTCAAACTCATGTTCAGTGAGTCGATGATGCCATCCAACCAACTCATTCTCTGCTATCCCCTTTTTCCTCCTGCCTTCAGTCTTCCCCAGCTTCAGGGTCCTTTCAAATGAGTCAGCTCTTCACATCAGGTGGTCAAAGTATTGGAGCTTCAGCTTCAGCATCAGTCCTTCCAATGAATAATCAGGGTTGATTTTCTTTAGGATTGACTAGTTTGATCTCCTTACTGTCTAAGGGACTCTAAAGAGTCTTCTCCAGCACCGCAGTTTGAAAGTATTCATTCTTCGGTCCTTAGCCTTCTTCATGGTCAAACTCTCACATCCATATGTGACTACTGGGAAAACCATACCTTTGACTATATAGACCTTTGTCATCAGAGTGATGTCTCTCTTTTTTAATATGCTGTCTAGGTTTGTCATAGCTTTTCTTCCAAGGAGCCAGCATGGTAGACACAGAGTAAATCCTTATCGAATCTATGGAGAGGAGAAAGGACACAATAATCCTGTATCTTATGGACTTCCCTGGTGGTCCAGTGGTTAAGACTCTGCCTTCCAATGAAGGATGTGTGGGTTTGATTCCTGGTTAGGGAGCTGAGTTTCCATATGCCTCACAGGCAAGAAACCAAAACATAAAGCAATATTGTAACAATTTCAATAAAGACTTTAAAAATGGTCCATATAAAAAAATTTTTTAAATCCTCTATCTTCATGTTTTCATTCCTAGTCTGGCCTTTTCGGTCTTCTGGGGCCTGGCAGAATTCCCCTAGTTTAGAACATCTGATGGGGACGCCAAACCTTGTAGTGTCTTCAGTGAACACCAGTCATGGCAGAACACCAGTGGCAGACCGTCTCCACTGAGATTGAGCGGGAACACGAATGTTTGGACATATGCAGTAGTAAGGCTGCTGCTATTCCTGAGGAAGGTCCAAGGAACACCTCTAGCAAGAGTTACCTAGGGGTGGAGGGATGGGCTTACTTATTTTTTAGTCACACCACCATGGTGGCTTGTGGGATCTTAGTTCCCTGACCAGCGAGAACCTGGGCCATGGTAGCGAAAGTGCTGAGTTCTAACCACTGGACCTCTGAAGAATTCCCAGGGAGGGGCTTATTTAAAATTCAGGTTCCCAGGCCCAACTGACCCATTGATCTGATTCAAGCCCTCGCTTCATTCACCCCTGGGAGGCTGACTGTTGAGAAGTGGCTTCCAGGGGCTCCTCACCATGGTCCTGTTAGGGAGGCCCCCGTGAGGGCTGGGTGACATGTGAGACCAAGTCAGGCTGCAGAATGTTTTCCCAGCTCTACCCTTTGCCACCTGGATGACCTGGAACCAGTTACCTCGAGCGCCTGAGTTTTTTCTCGCTGTCTTTTTTTTTTTTTTGGCCACGCCACGCAGCATGTAAGGTCCTCCCCAACCAGAGATTGAACCTGTGCCCCTGCATTGGGAGTACAGAGTCTTAACTACTGGATCTGCAGGGAAGTCCCTGAGTTTTCTCATTGTAAAACGGGCTGGGGGATTTTTGAGGATGCAAGGAGCTGATGCATTTAAAGTGCTTTGCAGTCTTCCCTGGGGGCTCAGTGATAAAGAATCTGCCTGCCAGTGCAGGAGACATGGGTTTGATCCTTGACCTGGGAAAGATCCCACATGCTGAGGAGCAACTAAGCCCTTGTGCCACAACTATTTAGCCTGTGCTCAAGAGCCCAGGAGAAGAAACTACAGAAGCCAGCACTCTAGAGCCTGTGCTCCACAAGAGAAGCCACCGCAACGAGAAGCCCGTGCACCTCAACTAAAGAGTAGCCCCCACTCGCCGCAACTAGCGAAAAGCCTGTGCATCAACAAAGGCCCAGCACAGTAAAAAATAAATAAAATTATTATTATTTTCTTTTATTAGGTTGTACCAGGTCTCAGTAGGTATATGCAAACTCTTAGCTGCGAGATGTGGGATCTGGTTCTCTGACCAGGGATTGAACCTGGGCCCCCTGCATTGGGAGCATGGAGTCTTAGTGACTGAACCACCAGGGAAGTCTCTAAAATAAAAGTATTTTTTTCAACAGTCAAAAATCAAGTGCTTTGCACAGGACCCGGCATCTGTGGGTGCTTAGCCAGTGATTGGTTGCAGTCCATTCTTCTAGAAGAGCCAGGTCTAAATTGGGGCCTTCTGCCTCCTTGCAGTCTTGGGGAGGGGGTTGGATCTGCCCCCTTGCCCACCACAGCTGTGATCTATAACCCTGCGTTAGCAGTTTTTCAAACAAGGGGCCCTGTTCGGGTGTCTGAAAGCTGCACACTGAGGGGTTAAGTGCCAGCAGCCGCTGATGATACCTCGAGGCTGCCTCCAATCCCACAGTCAGGCCCACCTTGCGCCAGCCAGCCGTGAAACTGCCGGGCGCCCCACATAGCCAGCCACAGAAACTTCGCGCTGGGCCCCCATGGGGAGGCTCGTAAAACACACTGAAGCTTCCCCTGCCGGCCCCGGCAGACCGAATATTTACAGACTCGGCTGAAATGAGACCCAGCAGGGCAAATTTCACAGGCAGTCCAGAAAAAGGCTCCTTGCCGCCTGTCCCTGGGAAAACAGGGCACAGGGTGAAATGCAGTCTGTTAGGTCAAGGCCCACACACCCAGCAAGACAAGATGGGTGACCTGGGCTTGACATAGCTGCTCAGTCGTGTCCAACTCTCTACAACCCCATGGACTGTAGCCTGCCAGGCTCCTCTGTCTGTGGGATTTCCCAGGCAAAAATATTGGAGTGGCTTGCCATTTCCTTCTCCAGGGGATCTTCTGGACACAGGGATGGAACCTAGGTCTCCTGGCATTGGCAGGCGGATTCTTTACCACCGAGCCACCAGGGAAGCCGGAGAGAGTTCCTCTGTTTAGCAGCAGCTTCCAGGGCATTTCCTGTGTGCCCGGCCCTGTGCTCGGGACACAGCAGCGTTCATGATCTGCTCTGGGGAACCCCTGGGGAGTGTTTCAAGCTGGAGGTGGAGTGAGCCTGGCTTCCTGAAGGAGCTGACTGGAAGGGCATCCCAGGAGAGGGAACAGAATGTGCAGGAGCCGCTGGGAAGGAATGGGTGCAGCCATCCGGGAGGAACCCAGCAAGCAGGAATGTGGGTGACTTGGGTTCAGAGTGACCTGTGAGATCCCAGTGGGGTCAGGGATCAGGCCACCAGACACAGTGATTTGGGGGCACTGGGGGTGGGGATGGCCCGCTTCAGCAGTTGAAGGGATCCTCAGGCTCCTAGTAGGAATACAGGTGTCTGTTATCCCAGAAAGGCAAACAGCACTTTCTGTCTCCAGGGAACCAGCAGCAGCCAGTCCTGGAGAAGGGGCAAGCCAAGGTGGGCTCATGGCCAAGTTATCTGGACAAAGATAACAGCAGGGGGAACCCCTGCAGACTCCAGGCATGAGGTCCCCCCACCCCCACTCCAAAGAGCTGAATGTAGGCAGTAGGAGCACGCTGGCTAGCAGAGCTGATAAGGTTGGTACCTCATGCCCAACCTGGACGGAGTCACAGCTGCAGGCTAATGAGGGAGGCGGCTAAGCATGGAAGACGAGTTGTCGGGGTCGGGGTAGGGAGCAGGAAAAGTGGGAGAGAGAGAACAAAAGATGGAGAGATGAAGGAGGAACAGAGAAACAGAGACAGACTCAGAAGGAAAAAGAGACAGCAATGCACAGAGAAGACAGACTGAGACACATAGAGAGAGACACACGGACCCAGATAGAGACAAAAGCAGATGCAGAGGGACCGGAGACGCAAAGATATTGAAATTCAGGGGCTGCTGCAACCCCTGCCCCCAACCCCGTGGCCACTGGATGGTGCCAGAGAGCCATACTCTGCCCCGCAATTGTTCCTACCTGGCCTCTCGGCCAGCCCCAGTGCCTTTCTCTCCACTTGCGGTTCCCTTACTGGTCCACTGCCACGTTAGAGGGAGGCCTGACCTCAGGGTGGAGATGGAGACGAAAGCTGGAGCAGGGTTTCGCAGGAATCAAGGATGTCCAGAGTCCCTGTAACCTTGCCACCCCCATGCCAAGGCCCTGTGCCTGTCTCCTGTGCATAGCACTGCTTGTCTTGGGGTGTGTTTTCATTGGTCTGGGTGTGTGTGCGCACAAGTGTTTTGAAATGGGAGTGTCTGGTTTTATCTTGGGAGTGTGTATCTAGCCAGTCTCAGTCTCATTTTGTCTCAAAGTGTGTGATGTGTGTGTGTATGTGTGTGTGTCAGAGACTGGGGGGTGTCTCTGTGTGTCTGATATTTCCATGCACTCAGAAACTTGCCACACTCTCCTCTCCCCTCACCTTTCCCAGCAGTTTTGCATGGAGTCACCCAAGAAACTGGAGAACTGAAACATTCAGGAAAATTTCCTGGGATGCCAGAGGCAATGCTCTCTGGAGGGATAGGAACGGGTGTCCACAGAGGTGACTGAGCAAATTTTAGGTTCTGCTAAACCCAAGCACTTAGTTGGTGCTGCTTTTCATGCTGTGGACCCAGTTTCCTCATCTGTATAATGGGTCTGATATGCTAGCAGCCTCATAGGTTTGCTGTCCAGTGATTAGGTGAGTTAAGGTTTGTAAAGCTCTTTGAACACTGCCTGGCACACAGTCTAAGGACTCAGGAAGTTTCAGAAACCATCTCTTTGATCGTTATAACTATAAGCACATACGTTAACCCATGGGTCAGTGGAATCCCCCGAGAATTCTATACTCACCACTAGGGATATGAGGGTCATTTTAAAGACTCAAATAAAGCTGCGTTGGCTCTTACTGCAGCACGTTAAGATCTTTGGGATCTTCAATCTTTGTTGCATCATGTCGAATCTTCTGTTGCAGCATGTGGGATCTAATTCCCTGACCAGGGATCAAACCCCAGCCCTTGGCATTGGGAGAAAGGAGTCTCAGCCACTGGACCACCTGGGAAGTCCTTAGAGTGTTTTTTTTTTTTTTAACTTTTTAATCAAAGTATAGTTGATTTACAATGTTGTGTTAATTTCTGCAGTACAGTGAAGTGACTCAGTTTATACATGCTTCTTTTTAATATTCTTTTCCATTATGGTCTATCCCAGGATATAGTTGAATATGGGCTTCCCAGGTGGCTCAGAGGTAAAGAATCTGCCTGCCCAATGCGAGGAAATGCAGGACACATGGGTTTGTTTCCTGGGGTGGGACGATCTCCTAGAGGAGGAAATGGCAACCCACTCCAGTATTCTTGCCTGGAAAGTCCCATGGACAGAGGAGCCTGGGAGGCTACAGTCCATGGAGTCCCAAAGAGTCAGATATGACTTAGCTACTGAGCATGTTCATACATAGTTGAATACGGTTCCCTGTGCTATTCAGTAGAACCTTGTCATTTATCCATTCTCTATAATAACTTGCATCTGCTAATCCCAAACTCCCATTCCATCCCTCCTGTATCCCCTCTCCCCCTTGGCAGCCATAGATCTGTGCTCTATGTCTGTGAGTCTGTTTCTATTTTGTAGATAGGTTCACTTGTGGCATAGTTTAGATTCCACATATAAGTGATACCATGTGGTATTTGTCTTTGTCTGACTTACATCACCACTTAGTATATAATCATCTCTAGGTCCGTCCATTGTTGCTGCAAAATGGCATCATTTCACTCCTTTTATGGCTGAGTAGTATTCCACTGTATGCACTGGAGCTCTTATATGGAAAAATTCATTCACCAGTTCTTGTGAACATTATGTGGGCCAAAATAACCAACAACAACAGAAACAACAGAAAAAATAGATTCAGCCCCTGGGCTTCCAGTTTGAGGGACCCTCTGATCCAAGGGGATAAGTTTTGCCAAGAAATCTGTGTCACAAGAGGCTAGGTATTTGTGATTCCATAAGTTGGCCATGCCAAGTTCAGTGACTATGTCACAGGTTGGGGCAAGCTAGCACAGCATTCTCCCTCCCTATCTACCTGCAGTATTGGTGGGGTGCAGGCCTCCACCTACACACAGGCCTTCTGCCTCTGACTGCCCACGAATTCCTCTCCCTGCCAAGACAACCAGAGTGATGGGTTGATTGCCACTCAGGATTCTGGCTCTAGGATTCTATTTTTTTGTCCACATGGTGCAGCTTGGGAGATCTTCGTTCCCTGACCAGGGATAGAACCCAAGCTCTGGCAGTGAAAATGAGGAGTTCTAACCACCGGACCGCCAGAGAATTCCCTCTAGGATTCTAGAATGTTCGGGAAGAAGGGAGATTATTCTGAAGACCTAGAATGCCAGGCACTCTCAGATTCTGGGTGTCCATGATTTCAGAGATTCCACAATTCAGATCTGCCTAGGTTCTAGAACTCAGGGATTCTCTAAGCTTGGTACTGTCCGCCTGGGTCTCCCATAATTGCCCGTGACAGATAATACAGTGTCTCGAGGCAGAAACCATGATCCCTCTAATCCAGCGGCCGAGGCAGAGGGCCTACTGCCTGCGGCCACCTGGCTTTCCTAACGGCTTAATGAGAAAGTCAGAATTAATTGGAACTGGCACCCAGCACTTGCAGGGCTCGGCGTGGCCAGCTCGGCCTCCATATGTTAAAGCTGAGCATCTCTGGTTCTGCTCTGACCTGTTCTGCACACCGACAGGTGTGTTGCCTGAAACTTGGAGGTTAGCCTGACAAGGGAGGTGGCTGGGGCTGTGGTGACCAGTGCCACAGGTAAAGTCAGCCCCACCCCACCCCTGCCTGAGACAGTGCAACCAGCATTCTGGACCCTCATTGTCTCCCTCCTCTGGGCTTCAGTTTCCCTCCTTTGCTCAGTGAGACCAGCCTCAGAGTTCCTTGTGTATTACATGTAAATTGCTCAGCCTGTGTGCTATGCTATAATCTGTCCTTGGGCACCTGGATAGATTCCCAGAAGGGATACAGTAGTTTCCGTTTTAATAGCTATTATCAGAGAGATTAGAACACTTCACGCATATAATCAGAGAGATTAGAACATGCACCCCCAGTGCATGAGATTGCTCTTTTCCCCAAACCCTAGAAACATGGTGAATTATCAAACTTTTTCATCATTAGTAACCTGATAGATTTTTTTAAAGTATTTTGTGGTAGTTTTATTTTATATTTAGCTTATGACAAGTGAGAATGAACTCCCTTTAATATGCTTAGAAGACATTTGTATTCCCTTTTCAGAAACTGTTCATAATTTGCCTCTTCCTATTGGATGTTTGGTCCTCATTGACTTCTGAAAGCTCTTTACATATTAAGGAAATCATTCTATTGTCTACGATGTCTTGGAAAAGTTTCTCTGACTTAATCTATTGACCCTTCTAGTATTTGTGTGTGTGTATAGGAATTCTATATTTGTATGTAGTCAGTTATTAATCTTTTAAATCATTAAAGGTGTAATGTCGTGCTTCAACACACTGGGATTATTATTAAACTTCCATGTTCTCTTCTAATAGTTTAATAGTTTCTCTGTCTCTGTTTTTCTATTTTTTTGCTTGGTGGGGGATGATCCATCTGGAATTAAATTTCCTCTTGTTGTTCAGTTGCCCAGTTTTTTCCAACTCTTTGCGACTCCATGGACTGCAGCACGCTAGGCTTCCCTGTCCTTCCCTCTCTCCCAGTGATGCCATCCACCCATCTCATCCTCTAACACCCTCTTCTCTTGTCCTCAATCTTTCCCAGCATCAGGGACTTTTCCAATGAGTCAGCTGTTCACATCAGATGACCAAAATACTGGAGCTTCAGCTTCAGCCCTTCCAACGAATATTCAGGGTTGATTTCCCTTAAGATTGACTGGTTTGATCTCCTTCTTGTCCAAGGGACTTTCAGGAGTCTTCACCAGCACCACAGTTCAAAAGCATCAATTCTTTGGCATTCTGCCTTTTCTTTACGGTCCAGCTCTCACAACCATACATGACTACTGGGAAAACCGTAGCCTTGATTATACGCACCTTTGTCAGCAGAGAAATGTCTCTGCTTTTCAACACACTGTCTAGGTTTGTTATAGCTTTCCTGCCGCGAAGCAATCGTCTTCTGATTTCATGGCTGTGGTCACCATCCGCAGTGATTTTAGAGCCCAAGAAGAGGAAATCTGTCACTGCTTCCACCTTTTCCCCTTCTATTTGCCGTGAAGTAATGGACTGGATGCCATGATCTTAGTTTTTTTAATATTTAGTTTTAAGCCAGTTCTTTCACTCTCCTCCTTCACCCTCATCAAGAGGCTCTTTAGTTCCTCTTCACCTTCTGCCATTAGAGTGGTATCATTCGCATATCTGAGGTTGTTGATGTTTCTCTGGCCTATCGTGATTCCAGCTTGTTACTCATCCAGCCCAGCATTTCTCACGATGTGTTCAGCGTGTAGGTTAAACAAACAGGGTGACAGCAGACAGCCCTGCTGTAGTCCTTTCTCAATCTTGAACCAATCAGTTGTTCCATACAGGGTTCTAACTGTAGCTTCTTGACCCCCATACAGGTTTCTCAGGAGACAGGTAAGATGGTCTGGTAGTCCCGTCTCTTTAAGAGCTTTCCACAGTTTGTTATGACACACACAGTCAAAGGCTTTAGCGTAGTCCATGAACAGAGGTAGATGTTTTCCTGGAATTTCCTAGCTTTCTCTATGATCCAGCGAATGTTGGCAATTTTATCTCTGGTTCCTCTTCTTTTTCTAAACCCAGCTTGGACATCTGGAAGTTCTTGGTTCACATAATGCTGAAGCCTAGCATGCAAGATTTTAAGCCTGTCCTTACTAGCATGGGTGATGAGTGCAATTGTCCCATGGTTAGCACATTCTTTAGTACTACCCTTCTTGGGAATTGGGATGAGGATTGACCTTTTCCAGTCCTGTGGCCACTGCTGCTTGCCCCATCCAATTAAATTTGCTCTTAGCCACCTTTAAAATCTCCATCTGAAATCTGATGGTTGTCTAAGAAGCTGCATAGAAAGTGGACAATAGCATGATGGCTGAAGCCAGGTGGCTAGGGTTCGAATCCTGGCTCTGCCATTTTTCACTGTGTATCCTCAAGGAAATTACCCTCTCTGAGTCTCACTTTTTTGTTGTTGTTGTTCAGTCACTGAGTCATGTCTGACTCTTTACAGCCCCATGGACTATAGACCTCAGGCTCCTCTGTCCATGGGGTTTTACAGGCAAGAATACTGGAGTGAGTAGCCATTTCCTTCTTCAAGGGATCTTCCCAACCCAGGGACTGAACTCGTGTCTTCCACATCTCCTGCATTAGCAGACGGGTTCTTTACCACTATCTTCACCTGGGAAGCCCAAGACTCATTTTACTTATAATCTGTATAATGGGAGATAATAGTGCCATGTGAGAATTAAGGGAAGCTTTCTTTTCTCTTTTAAAATATTTAGAAGGCCATCTGTCACTGAGCAGGGTTTTTGTTTTTGTTTTTTTTCCCCTCTTTCCTGTTTGCTATTTTTGTTTTTATTTGCTTTTCCTTGAGTAGTATAATTGCACCTGATGATTCTTTCAGCATAGCCAATTAGCCAGTGACTATGCTTCAGGAACATTTCCAAGTGCTTACATGCAATAATTCATTCCTTGTAACAATCCCATTGGACAGATGGCAACATTGAGGCTCACAGAGGTTAAGTTCCTTCTTAAGAAACATGCAAGGGTCAGGGTCAGGCTCAGAACTCTCGATCTGTCCACTGCCCTGTTCTGATTTCAGCCTTCCTCCCCAGCTTTTGGTCACTGGGGCTCCACAGTAACTGGCTTCTAAGTACAGACAGCCTCTCTGAGGTCAAGTCAACATTCTGGACACCCAGAACTGGCCAGTCCTGTCCTGGCAGGTATGGCGATGGATGGGGGTAAGCAGCAATCAAGGAAGGCTTTCAGGAAGAGGGTGCTTGGATAAGTAAGACTGGAGAGGCTGGTGGAGCCTGAGAAAGGGGTTGCCAGGGTGGGAGAAGACTGTATGGAACTGGGAGTAGGTGATTTCCTGCTTACAAGCCTCCCCTGACTGTCATTGGCCACAAGCCTTGACTCTTGCTTCTCCCCGCTAGGCACACAGCTGAACAGTCGTTGATCATGGACAGGTAACTCCTTGGTGGGAGTGTTGAACTCCTACTCATATGCCAAAGCCCCAGTGCTCCATGCTTACCCATTTGGAAACCCATCTATCCCTACTGGCCTTTTCCAGCTTGGGGTCTCTTCTACCACTCAAACCCTGACCACATAGCACTGGGAATCTGTGTGTCCTGCTCCGTGTCTCCGACCTTCAGTGGGGTGACCCTTGAAGGCATAGCACTAAATTGAGATTTCTCTGGCGCACAGCATCACTCACTCAGCCTGGACACAGAAAATGTACTGGTTGAATGTATCATCAAGGAAATAAGGGGCTAAATGAGAGTCAGATATGTGAGTGACAAATACAAACCTCAGTCACTTCCCTCCAGGGCTCCCGTCTCCCTTGGGGTAAAAGCCCAAGTCCTGCTTGTGGACCCTCAAGGCCCTGCACGACCTGCTGCATTCCTTCCCACCGCACCCCCCCTCCCCTTAGCTCACTCTGCTCTAACCCTATAGGCCTCCTCACTGTTCCTCCAAGACACTAAGCAGGGTCTTGCCCCAGGGCCTTTGCACGGGCTGTTCCCCAGCTCAGCATGCAGTAAGCACTCTTGATTGTGACCTTTGGCGTGGCTGGCTCACTCCTCCGTCAGATCTCCATTCAAATGCCACCTCCACAGAGGGGCCTCCCTTGACCTTGATCTCTGAAATAGCCGGCCAGTCTGGGGCTCTAGTCCCTGCCTGGCACTTCCCACGATCGGATGCAGTGTGTATTTACATAGTTATCTTTATGATGCGGCTGTTTTCTGTACGTTTTATTCCCTGGTTCCCTGGGCGCCTCCATCTGCCTGGCGCGCAGTAGGCACTTAATACATCTCGGCGTAAACCGAGGGGCGTCTGTGGGTGGGGGCGCGGGGCCGGCGAGTCTCCCGCCGCGCCCCGCCCTCGCGGGGCCTCCAGCCTGAGCGCCGGGCGTGCCCGGGAGGGCGGGGCGGGGCGCGGCCGCGGCGGGGGCGGGCTGGCGGCCGGGCCGGTCGGGTGGGTGCGGAGGGCGGGCGCGCGCGCGCGCGCGCGGGGCCCCGAGCCGGGTCCGAGCGCCCGGTGCGAGCCATGGAGGGGCTGCGGCGGGGCCTATCTCGCTGGAAGCGCTACCACATCAAGGTGCACCTGGCGGACGAGGCGCTGCTGCTGCCGCTCACTGTGCGGCCGCGGGACACGCTCAGCGACCTGCGCGCCCAGCTCGTGGGTCAGGGAGTGAGCTCCTGGAAGCGCACCTTCTACTACAACGCGCGGCGGCTGGACGACCACCAGACGGTGCGCGACGTGCGACTACAGGACGGCTCGGTGCTTCTGCTCGTCAGCGACCCCAGGTGGCCGGGGGCTGGGCCGGCGACCTGGGAACTGGGGAGGGGGCCTGGGGGCGGGGGTCAGGTGGCCCCGGCTGGAGTTCCGGGTGAGGGGTGAGTCAGGGCTCCGGGGAGACTACGGGGAACTGCAGTGATGGGTTGAGAGGTGGGTCAGGATTGACGGGGCCTGGGGGGCACTGATGGGCCTGGTCGGGGTGGAAGAGGGGAGGTGGTGGGTCAGGGATGGGGAGAGAACAGGGGGCCTGGCTGGGTCCCAGGTGAGGGATGAGTCAGGCCTATGGGGGAGATGGCAAGGAACTGAGAGCCTGGCCGGCGTCCCGGGTTGGGTGGGAGGTGGGTCAGGATGGATGGGGCCTGGAGGGCACTGCTGGGCCTGGCTGGGGTCCTGGCTGGGGGTGCTAGGGCAAGACAGCAGGGCACCCCAGGGCCTGGCTGGCATCGCCAGTGGGCTGGGAAGTTGGGAAGTGGGTCAGGCTGGGGGGAGGCGAGGAGAGAGCTTGGTTGGGATGGGGTGGAGTGGGTGGGATGGTTGCCGGGGAGGGTGGACTAGGGGCCCTTCTTGCCCCTGTGTTTGCCGCCCCCATTCTCCCCTCCAAGCACTGGCTATTATGGGAACCCGCTGCGAAGGAAGGATGGAGGGAGCCAGGTGCCAAGAAAGGTCAGGAGGGCCGCTCGATCCCCCTGCAGGTTTTCTTCTTCTATCACTCTGTCCGCCTCTCTGAAGCCTCCCCTGCATTTCTCTTGATCTCTCTGTTTTCCGTCAGTCCTTCTCTGGGGGGTGCTGTCCCTGTTAAATTTCATTTCCTTTCCTAATTCCTGTCTCTGTCTATCTCTCTCTCTGTTTCTCTGTGTCTCTATTCATTTCTGTCTCTGCTGTTTTTCTCTATATATGTATGTATGTCTCTCTTCCTTCTCTGTTCATTTCCCCCACTACCCCTGTCTTCCCCACAAACTCCTGCTGCCCTTGCTGCCCATGCTCTGATCTGGCCATCTGGGGGTATCCAGAGAGGTCCCCTGGCCAAGGTGACCTGAGATGAGTGGGTCTCCCAATTCAAGGAGGGTGGGGTTGGGCAGAAGGGCCATGAGAACAGCAAATGCAGAGCCCTGGGGCAGCTTTGGGAAATGGTGAAGGCTGACGCTTGGCTAGATGGACAGTGAGATGGAGGAGATGGGCAGTGGCTGGTCCCAGAGCCCAGGATAGACATGGTGGATGGGGGAGGAACTGGAACTTTCTGTGTAATCTTGGAGTTTATGGGGGTTATGCTTGCTGGGCCCCTAGAGGCTTGATCCACCAAGCCCGGGGTGGCTTTTTAAAAATATTTATTTGACCACACTGGGTCTCGAATGCTGGTTGCAGCACTTGAGATCTTTGATTTTCACTGTGACATGTGTGATCTTTCAGTTGCAGCATGCAAACTCTTAGTTGCAGCATGTGGGATCTAGTTCCCTGACCAGGGATTGAACCCAGGCCCTCTGCAATGGGAGCGCAGAGTCTTAGCCACTGGACCATCAGGGAAGTCCCTGGGGGTTATTTTGAGAGCAGTAGTCTCAGATGACATACCTGAAGGCTCAAGATGCAGTAGGAGGGCTTGCCTCTCCAGGACCTCTCAAGGGAAGGTCTCAGGGGTAGGAGGAGATGGGGGTGCGCTGGGAGAGGATGTTCCTGACAGTGGCCAGACAAAGCCTAGCAGCTGAATGATGCACAAATGCCCACACAATCAGTGTTCAATATACAATAAGCATTTATTAATTGCCTACTGTATGCCAGGTCATGTGCTGGGCACTGGCATTCAGCAGAGACCCAGACTAGGCTTGCCTTCATGGAGCCTACAGTCAGTCTAGTGGGAGAGACAGACAAGGAACCAAATAAATATGTGATAAAATATCAGGTTGTAATAAGTGCTGTGGAAAGTTGCAGGAAGGTCAAGAGTGATGGAGGTGTTGCTGCCTTATCAACAGTGGCCAGGGGAGGGTGTCTCAGAGAAGCTGACATTTCAGAGTACCATGTGAAGGAGCTGATTAAACAGAGAACAAGAGGAGGCAGGAGGGTGTTCCAGGCAGAGGGCACAGCATATGCAAAGGCCCTGGGGCAGGACCTGGTGTGTTGGAGGAACAGTGAGGAGGCCCCTGTGTCTGGGGCAGAGTAAGCGAGGCAGAGAGAGGGAGGAGGGGAGGGCAAGGAGGGGCTGGGGCAGGTCATGCAGGACCTTGTGGGCCATGAGGAGGACTTGGGCTTTGATCCCCAAGGGAGATGGGACCCCTGGAGGGCTATGGGCAGAGGAGGGGTGTGGCCTGACTCAGGTCCTCACAGGCGCCCTCTGCAGGAAGGATAGACTGGTGGCGGAGGGGCGGTCTGGTGATGGTGAGTGATGGTGGCAGCTGAATTAAGACAGTCAACTTGCTGTTCCTCCAACTCTCTAGGCGTGGTCCTACCTCAGGGCCTTTGCAGTGCTGTTCCCTCTACCTGTAATGCTTTCCAATTCCCTCCCTCAGCTCCTTCAGGCCTTAATTCAGTGTAGATTATCCTCAGTGTAATCTTATCCTATGCACTTATCCTCAGTGTAATTTTCCCTGACCACCTGTTTAAAACTGCATCCCACCAACACCTGCTTTATCTTTCTCCCTGGAACTGACTTGTCTATATTTCACTGATTGTTTTTGCTACTATTTTACTAATTCTTTTCACCCCATCTGCCCCACTAGACTGTAAACTCTATGAGGGCATTGTTGTCCATCCTATTCACTGCTGTCTCCCCAGTTCAGTGCCTGGCACACAGTAGGTGCTCAACAAATGTTCATTGACTGTATGATCTCTGGGGGTGAGGAAGAGGATGCTCAGAACATCTTCCTGGAGTCCTAATGGCTCCTGGAAACAAGAGAGAGGATCTTTAGGGTGGAAGCGAGTCATGGCAGATGCAGAAAGATGCATTGGCTGGATACCAAGAAAACCAGGAGGACTTAAGTGCCAAGGTGAGGGCTGCATTGGCCTGTAACCTGTGTCTTTCTGTCTCCCTCCTGCAGGTAACCTGGGTTGGAGGATGCGGAGCCATGGCCGAGGGGACCAAAGGTGCTGGCTGAAGGAGCAGCTGGGATGGGGAGGCGACTCTCCTGGGAGCCTTGACCTCACTCAGGGTAAGTTTCTCTGGTACTTGGGACATGGAAGGGACCTTAGAGATTATGGAGACCACAGATGGATAAACTGAGACCCAGAGATGAGAAGGAACTCATCTCTGATGACCATCACCCCTCTCCATATTCCTGCACTTCTAGACCCTGGGGTAGGGTCACAGGCCTCATGTTCTCCCTTCCCTTTGAACTAACACGTGGCCCTGAGTAATGCTGCCCTGACTTGCTGTGTGTCCTTGGGGAAATTGCTCATGTGCTCTGGGTTCTGTTACTCCCCCTCCTGCCATTGAAAGAGTGGACTTTAGTTGGCATGTTTGGTGTAATTGCACCCTTTGCCTGCAATTCTTGTTACTGCCACCAGGTGGCTCCAAGTGCCAAGCTCCCCTGGCTACCAGGGTGATGGAAGGGGAGGAGCTGGTGGCAGGTATTAGGGGAAAGGTAAGAAGAAAGACTGGTCAGAGAGCTGGTCTTTCATCCTTTTACTGGGGCCTGGATTGAAATTGTCTTATCCCCTCCCTCCTGCTGTTCCAAGGTTCTGGGCTCCCAGGATAGATGGTGAAACACTGGCCTGCCCAGCTGCTGCCCGCCACCTGGGACCTTTCTGATGGAGCCCTAGTCCCTGACACGGACTGAGGACATTGCTGCTCCAGACCAGCCAGCCTTCCAGTTGTGCTGTGTGATCCTGAGGCCATGGCTCCCACCTTGGAGCTTCAAGTGCCCAGGGGGATCCACAGTGTCATCTTGGGAGGCAGCTGGAGAATGTCACATGTGGAGAAGCATAGAGTGGAGACGAGGGGAGCTTGTGGGCATCACCAGCTCCTGCCTTGAGCGTTCTCTCGGGCATGCCTCTGCCCAAGCTGTGCCCCATGCTGGAAGCACTTCTCACACCCCTGTCTTCAGCTCCAGTCCACCGGGGATTGCAGCCTCCTCCAGGAAGTCTTGGATTTCCTTCTTCCCAGTCAGTGAGCACCTTGTCCTCTTTGGGGCCCCCACAGTCCCCCTCTACTGTGAAGAGCCTCAGCTGATGGGTGTGGCCGGTTACTCACGAACTCTCAAATGACTGAAGGTGAAGACTGGGGGACACCAGCCCTCTCTCAGCACTCCAGGGTTGCACTTTCCGCCTCCCCCAAACCTCTCTGCAAGTTGCACCCATGCCTGCTCCCTTGTCGGCGTCCTTCACTTGCAGCACAGGGTCTTCTGGTTGAATGGGTGGGGGTCTGTGCCTGGCAGAGCGCTGAGACATTGACGATAATCATGGGGGTGATCCAGACTATTCCAGGCAGTGTGTTGTAGGAATTCTGGGTACAAGACCCTCTGGGTGGGGAATTCCCTGTGGTCCAGTGGTTAGGACTCTGCTTCCGCTGTGCTTCCAGCCAGGGTTCAATCCCTGGTTGGGGAATTAAGATTGCACAAGCTGCGGTGTGGGGACAGGGAAAAGAAAAAAGGCCCTCCAGGTAGAACGCGGGTACTCAGTTGTATTTCTGATCTTTGGCCGCAAGGCATCGGGTCCTCTGTGCAGTCCACCCACCACCCGGGGTAGCCCATTCGCATGCGCTCTCGAGGGCTCCATCCATGCCCTGGGTGCTGGCATCACAGGGCAGAGGCTCAGAAGTCTGGGAAGAAATAATGTTTTAATTAAGAGTTTTGTTGGCTGCAGGGCCCAGGGTAGGGACAGATGGATAATAAATCGTGGCCATGGGGAGAATAGCGCTCAGATCGGACTTTGTCTTCCACTGGGTGGGGACAGCACCAGGCCTTGGGGGCTCTGCTAGCCTCCCCTCAGACAAGCCTCTCGGGTTGGCTTTCCTCCCCCTGGGGCCAGGCAGCCCAGGCCCCTGCTCCTGCCTGGTTTTGGCCTTGGTGGGTCACGCAAACGCTGAGGAACCTGCCCACTCCCCATCCCCCACCCCCACCCCCCAGGGCCCAGCAGGAAAGTGGGGCTTTTAATAGTCACCCCAGCTCTGTTCCTTGGTTCTCACTATGTCCCTAGGCCTGTGCCTGGCCTCCATTTATTCTAGTCTGCCAACTGAAAGGATCGTCAGTGGTGGTGAGGATTATGACCCATTTTACAGATGGAGCATCTAGGGTCACCCCGTTCCCCTCGGCTCTGCTGCCCTGGCCATCCTTGAACTGAAGGGTCCCCAGCCCATGCACAGGTCCCTGATAGAGGAAGGGGGAGAGTTTCCTGCTTCTTGGCTGAGGTGGGGGTGGGAGAAAGCATTTTCAGGCCTTTTTTGACATTTTAACAAACAGTATGCAAATCACATGCAAATCACATGCAAATCACCACTCATTTCTTAATCCTCGACAGCTCCACCGTGTTCTGATATAATAATGTTGGACCTGTCACTTGGTATTGGCCTGGAGGAGGGGTGCAAGTCTTTTCTCTTCCATTGTTCTCTCCCTTCCTTTCTTCCTGTTATCTCTTTACTCCCTTCACAGTGTTAGTTGGAGTCCTCCCAGTCCTGAGATGAACATAAACCGCAAAAGTGGCTTCCAACATTCCCATTTTCCAGATGGGAAAACTGAGGCACAGAGAGGGACAAGCCTGGCCTGAGATCCCAGCACCGCTTGTGGAAAGCATCCCCACCAAGTACTGTCATGGCCCAAAGCAGACAGTACCCGTGACCCACAGAGGAGAGATAACAGTGGTTGGAGCAGGCCTAATACAGCTTGGAGGAGCCAGGGGGAACTCTCCTTGGGTTTCTTGGCCTGAATGGCAGTCTGCTTGGATCTGGAGAAATCTGACATCTACTGATCTTACTCCTCAAGTCATTTCTTTTGCTATGCCATCATCATGTTCTTTGAATTCAGGCCACAGCCTCTCTGCTCAGTTTGCATGCCTTACTGTTTCTGTTTGCAAACTCCTCTTCATCCTTCAAAGTCCCAGCTCCCATGCCCCCTTCTTTATGCAGCCATTTCTGATCCGTCTGAGGTCTGATCTTTCTCTCTGGTCCAGCCCTGACCCTTTTGTGCACAGCAGCATTATTGTACACTCTGGATCATTCCCAGCACTTTTCTGATTATTGTTTTTTGCTTTTGGTTGCACTGGGTCTTAATGGCTGTGTTCAGGCTTTCTCCAGTTGTGCTGAATGGACACTACTCTTTGTTGCGGTTCACAGGCTTCTTACTGCAGTGGCTTCTCTTGTCGTGGAGCACAGGCTCTAGGCACACAGGTTTCAGTAGCTGTGGCATATTGGCTTAGTTGCTCTGCAGCATGTGGAATCATCCTGGCCCAGGGATCGAACCCATATCCCCTGCATTTGCAAGTGGATTCTTATCCACTGTACCACCAGGGAAGTCAAAGACTTGTCTGATTTATACACACCTCCAGACTTTTGTATTTTCTGCCCAGGATGTGCTTTTGGGTCTTTTTCACCTGATGTATTCCTACATTTTCAAGGTCCTGGCACTAATGCCCAACCTCCATTGGGTTCAACAGCTCTCTCCCAGTCAGCCTCTGGGTCCTATAGCCTCCAGTCTGCCTGGCTCACTCCTTCCTGACCCACAGAACGGGGAGGTCTGTGTGTCCTCCCAGTCTTAGGCGTCACCTCTGGGGCCCCAGGATCACTCAGGTTGGGACTAGGTACAGAGGGACTGAATTGAGTGTGTATAGAATAAAAGATTAAGTGTTTGGACACACAGCCAAGTTCAGTCTCCTTAACTTGGCCTTCAGTTTCACCCTACATAGACAGTTCAGCCCTAAGCACGTCCTTTCCTCTTTCCTCTTACTCATCTCCAGAAATGCTTTGCCCTTGACTCCTATTCTGGGTGACCCCACGCCAGCCCCCTCCCATCTCTGGACTATGTAAACAGGGGAAGCCTGGTCCCCGCTCAGGGCCTCTCAGGTTCCTGGCTCCACCCCAGGAGCAAGTCTGGGCCGTGAGGAGTTTCGGGTGAGACTTGGCAGTCACCATCTCTCGCTGGGGCCCGCGGCGTCCAGGGGAGGGGCCGCCTCCCGCCTTGTCTGCCCACTCGCTTTGAGCTCCCAGAAGCTGGAGGGGAATTTTCCTGGGTGGCAGGTAAACCAGGTGGTTCCCAGAGGAGGCATCTGTGGCTCAGTCAGAAACTGCAGGTGCCCAGACTTCCCACTTTGGTTTTGCTCTGCCTTCCTCCCTTCCTCCTTCCTCCCTCCCTCTCTCTGGGACCCCAGACTGGATCCTGGCATTATCTAACTTTGCCCATTAGTTCAGCGGGTACATGTAGAGCATGCTCTGTGTGCCTGGCCTTGTGCTGGCTGCTGGAGATACCAAGACAGACCTTGCTTTGGCTGCCTTAGATGGTGGGCCAGGTTGTTCACTGCACAAAAACAGCCAGCTGGGGTGAGAGAGCCTCAAGAAGGCAAATCTTTTTGAAATTCACACAAAGTGTCCTATACCTCTGAGTGGTGGTCCTGACCCTGCTGGCTCCCTGCCTGCCCCCAACCTGTGTCTTCATCCATTCAGTCTCTTCTGCATGTATCTGCCTCCTATTGATCACTTCTTTCTCTCTGTGTCTCTTGATCTCTGCCTCTCCACTGTCTCATTCCAAGTCTATCTGTCTCCATCGCTGTCTCTCCCTCTCTCCATGTCTCTTGCAGTTTCTCTGTCTCTGTCTCTCTCCATATTCCTGTATCTGTCTCTCGTATCCACTCTCAGAAAGGATACCCTTTCCTGCCGATCCTCTGAGCACAACCTCTGGGGTGTTTCCAAAAGCTGCTGGGACTGCCCATTCTGTAATCGTGGATGAAGCACCTCCAATTTGCAGGGCACTGAGGACAGCATGGTGACCGGGACACCCAGCTGTTGGCCCTCTTGGAGTTATAGATCCGGCAGAGGAGACAGAAGCCACAGGGCGGTGTGGGGTGGGGGTGGGGGTGGTGCTCCTGGGATCCTGGAAACCCCTCCTCTGAGCTTCCCCCCAGTCCTCTTCTGAATGACCTCGGGTGGTCCTTGTTCCTCTGTGGGCCTCAGTTTCCAAACCTGCCCAAGGAGGGAGGTGTTTAAGGTGGCTGGACCGGAAGTTGCTTGCACGGTCTGGTCTATCTGTAGGCAGAGAGATCCTGACTCATCCCTAAGCCAAAATGGGTTTGAAAGAATCCTCTAACGGAAAAACAGTTCTAAGAAAAAAGAAGAAAGTCACAGTCACCTGCCCAGGCTGCTCTCTGACTCACCTGGGGTGGAAACAGCCTCACTGCCATCCCCTGGAACATCAGAGAAACTTCCTGCCTCTTCCCCTGATGGCCTCTGGCTATCCACTGAAGGCTGTTGGCCTCACCATGATGGCTCTGACCAGGCACTGACCTCACGCTTGTGCTGTGAGCTCCACTCCCACTTAACCACCTTGCTGACCTCTGAGGGGGAGAAACTCTTTCTGGCCACAGGACCTTTGCATGTGCTGTTTCTGTATTTGGAAGACCCTCTCCCCACCTCTCACCTTTCACTCTCTGCTTTGCAGGTTCAATGTCACTTCCTTGGGGAGGCTCTGAACAACCGAGTCCCCTTGGTTTTGCATTCAAAAAGTATCCTGTTCTCTTCCTTTGTAGCATTAATTATTTATATTATTATTCATTCAATGTGTTATTTTCCCCACTAGCCTCTGGGCACCAAGAAGGCTGGGATGAGGTCTGGTCTGGTCACTGCTGGATCGTGCAGCATTTAATAACCCAGAGTAAGGGAGTGGGAGCCAAGGACACCCTCCCTTCCCAGGCTCCATAAGGGTCCCCCGCCCTGGTTTCTGCCACCACTGGGTCTAGCTCCAGCTGGCTGCAGGGCACAGAGCCTGGGGATTGGGATTCCAGGCACTCTGGCTCCTGCCACTTTGATAAATGGGGGAAATTCAGAATTAATTATTGACTGCTGCACCGAGCCGGCCTGATCTGGACAGATAAAGAGTGTCCTCACTGTCGCGGCTGCCCAGCACTTCTCGGGAGTTTATTAGAGGTTGGGAGGCGGCTGGCCGAGGGGGAGAAGCCCAGAAGGCACTGGAGCCAGATGGAGCTGCTTTGCAAAGCCTGGCTTTGCCAGGCCACTTCGGAAGGCCACAGCGGTCCGCGGATCTCATTGCCCTTGGGGCAGGTCGTATAGGACCTTGCGGGGCGGAAGGGAGAACTTGGGCTTTTACACTGAGGGAGGCGGGGCCCTGGAGGGCTGTGCGCAGAGGAGGGGCGGGCCCTGGCTCAGGTGCTCACAGGCGCCCTCCAGTGGCTGCTGCTGGGAGGGCCGACTGTGGGGGCTGAGTTGGGGAGCCAGGACACCAGGGTGGAGGCAACTGCGCTGGTCCAGGTGAGTGATGGTGGGGGGGGAAGAGCGTTCCAGGCAGAGGGAACATGCAGTGCAAAGGCCCTGAGGCAGGGCCATGCCTGGTGTGTTGGAGGAACAGTAATGAGGCCCATGTGGCGGGAGCAGAGTGAGGGGGAGGGGAGAAGGAGGGGGGCAGGCTGGGAGGAGACAGGGCAGGACCTGGTGGGGATGATGTGGGTTTTTCCTCTTAGATGGATGGGATGTGGTGGGTTTAGCAAGAGCAAAAGCTCTGAGGGGCTGGGGAAGACTGGTTGTACTGTTTCTGGATTCAGGAGTTAAGGGTTTGAATCCCTCCTCTGGCTCCCCTTAGCTGAGTGCCTGAGGCTAATGGACTTCCCAGGTGGCTCAGAGGTAAAGAATCCGCCTGCCAATGGAGGAGATGCAGGTTCAAGCCCTGGGTGGGGACGATCCCCTGGAGAAGGAAATGGTAACCCATTCTAGTATTCTTGCCTGGAGAATCCCATGGACAGAGGAGCTTGGGGGCTACAGTCCTTGGGGTCGCGAAAGAGTCAGACACAACTTAGTGACTAAATAGCAACAACAACGAGCCTAATGACTTGCCCTTCTGGTCAGTTTCTCATCCATAAAATCAGTCCAGTAGTAGGACACCCTCTCATAGTGGTGAGGCTGAAATGAGCTTGGGGTAGGGAGGAGCTACTGGTGCCATGAAGCAGCCATGACAGGGATTAGGGTTAAGACAGCAAGCACTGGCCTCCACGCAAAACTTAGGAGGCTTGGAGGAAGGTAGACAAAAGGTACGAACTTCCGGTTATAAGAGAAACAAGTACCAATGATGTAATGTACTTGATGACTGTAGCTAACACTGCTGTATGATATATAAGAAACTTGTTAAGAGAGCAAGTAAATCTAGGGTCTTCCCTGGATGTCTGGTGATAGGGACTCCTTGTTTCCACTGCAGAAGGTTCAGGTTTGATCCCTGGTCAGGAAACTAAGATCCCACAAGCCATGAAAATAGAAAAAGAGAGAGAATAAATCCTAAGAATTCTCATCACAAGGAGGAAAATATGTTTCCCTTTATCCTTTTCTTCTTTTCTTTTTATTGTATCTATATGAGAAGACAGATGTGAGTTGAACCTATTGTGATGATCATTTTGCAATATATGTAAATCAAACCATCATGGCCTTAAACTTATGCATTGATATATGTCAATTATTTCTCAATAAAAGTGGAGAAAAAACTTCAGAGGTGCTGTCAAACTCAGTCATCCAGATTAATACGATTTTAATGTAACATTGGGAAGAAAACTCAAAATGAATGCAAAAACATCTACAATGAACAAAGTATCTAAGTGTTAAATATTGACAGGCTCTGACTGCCCGCAGTGGCTCCAGCCTTCACACTCACCTCACCCTATTCCAGGCACTACTGCACCTAGGAGGCCTCCCTCCCACCCAGCCTCCCCTCCCTGCAGTAAAGGCCTCTGATTAAACCTTAATTCCAGATGATTAAGCCTAGGGATCTGGGGGCCTGGCAGTTCTGCAGGAGGGAGGCCCTGGCAGGGGTGGGCCAGGCTGGGCCTCCCCAGGGGAGAGGGAAGGCCAGGAAGGAGGCTGCTGAGTGGCTGGAGTGGAAGCCGGAACTTAATTAGCCCCTCAGGATTAATTACTAGGTCTAGGAACAGGCTGAGAAATCTATTACTCGAGCAGCTTCCGGCTCCAGGCTTCCCTCATTCACTCCATCATTTTTTCTCTGCACCTCCTTCTCATTCTTTTCCAACAAAATATATTTGTTTAAAAAATGCACCTTTATATCTTATCGTGAAAACACAGATAATATATTTTTTGAGCAGAGTAGATAGTATATAAATTTGGGGGGATATACATTGAAGTAAATATTATAACTGTTAAAAAGTGATCTACATTGTTCTGTTTGGAACCATGGAAACCACTGTGAGCAATGAGGCTGTGCTGAGTGCTTATACACTCTTCTTAGCTCACCTTCTCCTCACAATAGCTCTGGTATGGGGGTTGCTAGAAGGAGGGGGGAGGGCAGAGAGGAGATGGTGCAGGATTTGCTATTTCCTTCTCCAGGGGTTCTTCCCAACCCAGGAATTGAACCTGCATCTACCTGCATTGTAGGTGGATTCTTTACCACTGAGCCACCTCGGAAGTTCATTTTGCTGGAGCTTTCTGACTCTATGATCTGTGCTCTGGGCTCCATGGAATACTCCAGAGTGGGACTTGAGATCTTGTCCTGCAAAGCCCTGACAGGCTGTTCTGTGAGCCACTTCAGGGTTCCACTTGAGCCCAGTTCTTGCTACTTCTTGCTTTCTGCCTCCAAGTATTCACCTCAGTTGCTCCCCACACCAGGAATGCCCCCTCCTTCCTTTGTGTGAATCTGTCTTATCTTCAAAACTCAGGGCAGGAGATTTCCTTGAGGGTCCAGTGGCTAAAACTCTGAGCTCCCAACACAGGGGCCCAGGTTTAATCCCTGGTCAGGGAACTAGATCCCACATACCCCAACTAAGCCTTCATGTGGCAACTACTGAGTTTGTGAGCTCTAGAGCCCTCATGCCACAGCTAGAGAAGGCTGTGTGCCTACAACAAAGACCCTGTGCAGTCAAAAGATAAAAATAATAAAAACCAAACAAACCGAAACAACCCCCACCCACAAAACCACAGGGCACTTGTCTGCAGGAGGCTTTCTTTGTGAACCCCCAAATTGAGGCTTCACCCACTCTACCATGGCCCTCTGCAATCCCCTGCCCATCTGGGAATGTCCTCCTTTGAACCCCACATAGCTGAGCTCAGGTCAGATATCAGTCATGGGGGGACACTGGGCTCTTTGGATCCTTCTCTCACCCCTAAGCACTAGCATTTATCCTCCCGTTTTAGAGGGAAGGAAACTGAGGCTGAGAGAGAGCCAGTGACCTGACTCATACACCAGGGAGGGACAAACTCTGACACTGTGTCATGAACTGCCTCCTACGTCCACTGTTCCGAAAGTCCACCATCCCCAACAGGCAAACTGGCCTTCCCCAGGTCACATGGCTGGTCCTGGCGATGGAGTCGGGGATGGGTTCCTCCTCAGAATGGAAGATGAGGGCTTCCCTGGTGCCTCAGTGGTGAAGACTCCATCTGCCAGTGCAGGAGACATGGGTTCCATCCCTCATCTGGGAAGATCCCACAGGCTGTGGAGCGACTGAGCCCGGGGGCGGGGGGGCCACAACTATTGAGCCTGCAGTCTGGAACTCAGGAGCCGCAACTACTGAGCCCACGTGAGAAACCGCTGAAGCCCATGAGCCCTAGGGCTGGCGCTCTGCAACAAAGAAGCCATCACAACGAAAAGCTCTCACACCGCAACTAGAGAGCAGCCCCCTGCTTGCTGCAACTAGAGAAAAGCCCGCCCAGCAATGAAGACCCAGCACAGCCATAAATAAATAGATGAAATTATATATATATTAAGGAAAATGAGTCTGGATGGAAGGTGAGAAAGGCAAGATCACAGCAGGGCTGGTGTGAGGAACTGGCCTGGGCAAAGGTGGGGAGGCCAGAATGAGTGGTTGAGGGGCAGGGGCCCCAGAGAGAGGAGGCCCAGTGGGGCACAGGGAGGGTGTGCCCTCAGACTGGGGACACTGCAGCTCCCAAACCCTCCTTTGTCTCACCCCCGTCTCCCACCTCCCTCTCCTGCTGAAGAGATATTTAAAGGAGCCCATCTCTTTCTGGCTGGCTTCATCTGGTGGACATTTCATCATTTCCTGGGGTCCAGGGTCTAGGGAATTAATTTGGCAGGTACAGGGCTGGGACCAGGAGAGGTGACCCCCAGAGTGAGAGCCTGCCGCCCATCCCCCTATCCAAGGCCTCCTCTGGCCATCAGAGGTCCATTACAACAGATGGGAAGACTGAGGTCCAGAGCGGAAGGAGCAGGTATGAGGACTCGACCCCATAAGCCCCCGCATCAGGGTGCCTCTCCTTGCACCTCTTCCAGAGCTCTGCCTGCCCTGGGGAGGTGTTCATGCTCACACAGGTGTGAGCGGCTGATAGAAATTTTCATGGTGGAAACTCAGGCACGGTAACAGGAAACGAGTAGTGATGGGCCCCCAGGAAGACGCGATGCCGGGTGGCAGGTGTCAGACCTGACAGCGTCACCCCTTCAGCTCGGCACCCTGAGTCCCCAGCCTTCTCAAGCCCAAGGGCCACTGCTGCCCTGACTGTTGAGTGCAGGACACGCAGGTGGGCACACGGCCCACGCTGTGGACCACGCCAGTGCCTGTGGGTGGTATGATCTCCCCGCCTCCCCTCACTTCACACAGCAGCCTTATCCTCTGCCTCTTGCCCAGGAACAATTATAGTGTCAGAGCAGTGATGTCGCCCAAGATGGGCCGGCCTCATGTTTAATTCATCTCGGGGCTAATTATAGCCAGGCTGGGGGAGGGGCGTGGTAACCTTGGCCTCCCCTCTTCAGCCCTTCCAGCCAGCCAGAATGACTGGGGAAGGACGAGGGGATGGGGGCTTGTGACCTCCTGTTGGCCCCAGCTCTGGGCTGCTGGGCCAGCCCTCTGGCACCTCCTCCTAACATGCGTCCTCGGAGGAAGATGGAGGCAGCGCCCATGGCAGGCACCGGGCCCTGCAGGATGAGGAGAAGGAGGCATGGGGATTCCAGCTCAGGGCCATTGTGTGCATGCCTCAGGACAGTTCTTTCCTTCCCTCCTCTGTTCCTCGGATCAGAATTGACAGTAGTATTGGGGTTGATACAGGCGCTTGCATCATCTTCCAGGTGGGCCCATCAAAGCCTAAGGTCCCAGGGCAGAGCCAGCCAGCACCTGACACTGGGATCACGTGATATTCCTCACTGTAGCGTTCAGCCCTCCGTAAATGTTAGCCGCACTCTTCGGCAGTGTCCTTGGGTGCTCACCGTGCACCCAGAACAGTTCTGAGCAACTTACACGATTGTCACCAGATGGAGATGAGCGTCTCGCTCACCTCCGATGCAAAACTGAAGGAGGCACCCACAGACATAGCCAGCAAGGTAAATACCATTTTAAACATATTTTAAAGAATCCAAGCCTGTGTAAAAAAAAAAAAAAAACTCACACGCAACAAGACATCCAGATATTGGACCCTACACTGGATATTCTTTTCATCTTGACAGCCCCTAGGAGGTGGGGACTGTCATGGTCAACATCCCATTTTACAGATGGGGAAACTGAGGCACAGAAGATCAGGCGGCATGCTCCTGTCTACTCTCCTCCTCCCCCGCTCTGCCCCACCTCCATGTCCTGGCCCAAGTCAGGGCTTTGTTCTCCCTTCCCCAGTTTGGACCCCTCCTTCCTGACACCTAGCCTGTCCCCATCAACTGGAATGAGTGACACAGCCCAGAATAGCTTTGGGTGTCAGTCGCTGGCAGGCTGCCCTGGGCCACATGCCCACAGTCCTCCATAAACGCTCTTCCCAGTGGGTGGGAGAGACCTGTGCTCCAGGGCTCAGCAGCAGACAACCTGCTGCCTCTCTCTGCCCATGCCTCAGTGTCTCCATTTGTCCCCTGAGGGAGTGAAGCCTCTCATCTCTGGCTTCCCGTCCGGCAAGGTATGTGGTGAAAACCAGGTTCCCCCGGCTTGAGAGGCCACCATGCATGAAGCCTTCCTTGAGGGATATGCATACCCCCCACCACATTCCAGTTTGAATATATGTGTAGTTTGATGAGAGGTTTAGTCTTGCAATTCCAGAGCCAGCTGGCCTAGGTTCAAATCCTGACTCCACCACGTGCCTGTGACATGAGTCTGACCACTTAACCTTTCTGTAGCAACGGCTCCATCAGTAAAAATCACAATCTGGGGAAATGCCTCTGGATTAAAGAAATAAAATCAATGCTTGGAAAGCTTAGGGCAATGCTTGGCATACACTAGGTGCTCAGGCCTTGCCGAAGGCCCTGGGGCCAGGTACTGAGCTTCAAGATCCAGGCCTCCAGGTCTTGCAGTCCTGTGAGGGGGTACCCATTTTAAAGATGAGGCTCCAATATAAGCCTGAGGTCATGCCCCAACCACCAGCTGCGAGCTCAGCAGGGATTCAAACCTGGGGCTCAGCCTCCAGTTCCAACGCTGACCCCCATCACCCTCTAAGGCCCAGAGGTGGCACCAAGTCTGCCTGGGTCACACAGCGGCGGCGCGAGAGGGCAGGGCGGCTCCTGGCGGCGGCCGCGGCGGCGGCCGCGTCCTGGCCCGGGGCTGGGGGGCGGGCAGCGCAGGCCTGGACCGGGGACCCAGCTCCCGGCGGCGGCGCGGAGCGTTTCCATGGCAGCCTGGCGGGAGCAGGCCGGAGCGATTAGGCGTCCTGAGGAGCGGCTGCTAAAAATAGTCCGCACCGCACCAGGCTCATTAGCCGCTGGGCTTTTGACTGCCAGGTACCCCCTCCCGGCTCTCCTTCCTGCTCGCAGCGCGAGGCTGCGGGGGAATGTGACCGGGAGACGCAGCCCGGCCCTGCACCCCCTCGGGCCTGGACGGCCCTTCAGGCTTGGCCCCTCCTGGCCCTCCTCTCTGGGACCTTCATTAAAGGCAAATTTGGTCACACTCCTCCCCTGCTCTAAATCCTCCAAGGCTCCCCCTTGCCCTTGCTCCCACGTCCCGGATATTTCACCCTCATTGCCTCTCTGGCTTCATCTCCCCCTGGTCTGGATGCTCTCAGGGCTCTGAACCTTTGCTCCTGCTGTTCCCTTCATGTAGATCCCCCTGCCTTTCCCTCCTCATTTTCCCGCATCTCAGCTTACATGTCACCTCCTCCAGGAAGCCTGCGGCTCCAGCCCAGCTCGGGAGCCTCTTCTGGGCTCCTTCCTCACAGCTCCGACACTAACCCGTGAGCGCTGAGAGGGAGAGAATGAATGGGTTTTAGTCCCGATATCTGAAATAGAGCCTGGTACACAACAGTTGCCTGATAAATGTTTGTGGAATGAATGAATGAAATTAGCCAGCTCTGATAGAGGCTTTTCCTAGGTGGGCACTCAGTGGGTTCCCATTGTCCTGTGTCCCCAGGCCAGAAGGTTAGTGTCCATCCTCTCTCAATTAGGTTTCTTCTTCTGCTCCCTTTGGACAGGATATCTGAGCTGTGTGACCTCTCCATGTTAATCACCCTCTCTGGTCTCCTTTTGCCCTACAGAAATGCCATAGACATAGGACTTGGAGGTCAAATGTTTTGGTGGAGCTCTGATAATTTGGAAGAGAGGTGAAGATATGAAGGTGAAGAGGGTGTAGGGAAAGGTGGACATTCACGAATATATCTTGGAATAAAACCAAGTCTTTTGGAAAACCAGCGGGCAGCCTCAGATGCTCAGGATTTCCAGAGAAGCCAAGAAGGGCAGTTTTCAGGCTGGCCACAAGGTGGCACATTTGTCATGGCACAGCTTGGTTGTGGGAGGCCGGAATCAAAGGGAAACTGGGAGGAGGAGGGTGAGGGAAGGGTGATCTGCAGCAGAGCAGTGTCAGCTTCTGGCTTCCCAGGTGGCGCTAGTGGTAAGGAACCTGCCTGCCAATGCAGGAGACAGAAGAGAGGTGGGTTTGATCCCTGAATCTGGAAGATCCCCTGGAGGAGGGCATGGCTTCCGGCTTTAGTATACCTGCTATGGAGAATCCCATGGACAGAGGAGCCTGGTGGGCTACAGTTCTTGGGGCCACGAAGAGTTGGACATGACTGAGCACACGTTAAGTTTGGAAATAATATCTGTAAATCTCTAAGCACAGTGCCTGGCATATGTAATTTATGTCTTCCCTGGTGCCTCAGCAGTAAAGTCTGCCAACGCAGAAGACGTGGGTTTCATCCCTGGGTCAGGAAGATCCCCTGAAGAAGAAAATGGCAATCCACTCCAGTATTCTTGTTTGCAAAATCCCATGGATAGAGGAACCTGGCAGGGCTACAGTCCATGGGGCTGCAAATAGTTGGTTATGACTGAGCAACACAAAAAGAAGTGTCAGCAAGAAGAGAGGAAGTCTGGGGAATGCAATGTGGGTAGTGACAGTGCTCAAAACTCTTGATTATTTGAGATCTATGGAACCATGACCATGACTTAAAAGAGAAAGCCATGGTTTAAATGAAGCCTGACAGTCTGGGCATCAGCCTAGGTTGTGGTGCTGTCTCTACAACCATCGGGAATCCAGGCTTCTACCATTGTTTCACCTCCTCAGCCAAACTTCCATCTTGTGGACCATAATGGCTGCTCTAGCCCCTGCCATCACAGCCCCCTTCCAGATGAGGGCAGACAAGAAAGGAGGATAGGGGTAGAGGAAGGTCTGTCCTTATCTTTTGAAGTTACAATCTGGAAGTTACACATATCATTTATGCTCACATCCTATTGTCTACCACATAGTCAAATGGTCACTTCAAGTTTCAAGGGCGGCTGGGAAATGCAGTTTTAAACCTGGGTGGGTTCTATTTCTAAAGGAGAAAGTAGAGCATGAAATGTGGGGACCAGCCCATGACCAAATGGATTGAGAAGGAGGAGTGAACATGTTACTGTTGCGGCAACTATATCAGGGAGATACCCTTGACTGTCGGGACTTGTCCCCATCCCTTCTCTGCTTCACTTCCTCCCTCTGTCCCCCTGGCTCATTCTGCTCCAGACACACAGGTCTCTCGCTGTTCCTCCAGCACACCATGCACAGTCCTGCCACAGGGCCTTTGCACCTGCTGTTCCCCCTGCTTGGAAGGCTCTTCCCTCAGACTTCTCCTGTCCTCTCCCCTATTCAGCTCTCTGCTCAAGTCTCACCTTCTCAGAGGCTTTCCTTGCACATCCTGTTCCAAATTGCACCCCGCCCTCCCTCCCAAATTCTCCTTCCTTCTGGATGCCTTTCCTGCCCTTATTTCCTCTCTAACACTTAGCACTCTGTAAAGCCTTTCCACATTTCTTTGCTCATTGTCTGTCTCCTTCATTAGGCTTTGAACTCTAAGAGCAGATATTTCTACCTCCTGTCCTCACAGCTACATTCCTGATGCCCAGGACAGAGCTTGTTGCTCAGTCAGGGCTCGGGAAACATTTTGAATGACTACATTGCATGAATAAAGCAGGTACAATGATTCCCTCTTTTAAAGCTATGGAAACTGAGGTCTCAAGGAGGAAAGGTGATTCACCCAAGGTCACAAACTAGTGGGTGGTCAAATACGGTAGCATTACCTGCTGAGCTCCCATTTCTTCTCTCTCTGGCTGAGCCTCTTTCTCCAGTTTTCCCCTCCACACCGAGAGTTATCTGTAAATTTTGGTTCTGCTTCTGTTTCCTGGAGCACATCTCTGTTGCTTGCAGCCAGGAACCCAGGATGACCAGAGGGACACCCCCATCACACCGGGCACAGCGCCCAGTCCATTAGCTGCTGTGCCACGTTTAATTGCCACACAAGTACAAAAACATTTGCAAATTTGAAATCATGTAAAATGCTCTCAGTCCCAATTTTAGAGGTGTGGAAAGACTGAGGCCCCAACAGGAGGAAGGGATGATACTGGTTACACAGCCAAAAGGCAGCAGAGAGAGGCGGTCCACCCTCTCTCTTCCTTTCCCCTGTGAGATGAGGCTCACTGTCACCCACGACACTACAAAGCTGATCTTGGGTTCGAATCCTGCCTTGTGCAGCCTTGGGCATCTCCTCTCCCTCCCCAGACCTCAGTTTTCTCTACTGAGAAATGGGATCCTAATAACTGTCCTGGGTATATTCCACTGTGCCCAGAACCAGACATATAGAATGTGCTCTCAGGAGGCAGTAAGTCAAGAGCATCCGTTAGCTGCCTGGGGGCTGCAGACGCCCCCACCCCACCCTGACCCACAACTCCAGACCCTTTCCACCTTCCCAGCCTCGTTCCCTCTTCCCTTGGCCGCCCCGTGCCAGGCTTCTGTTTAGTTTAATAATCTCCTGAAAGTTTAATTGTTGTTTTATTCATCCGTGACCTTTCTCTCTCATCTGGAGACGTATTATTGCTAATCTACAAATTTCAAGAACCAGATTTATTTGCAAAACCAATTACCTGCCTATGCAAATGACCTCTTTCAGCACCCGCCTCCCCGGCCAGCTGGCTGGTGGGGGGAGAGGAAGAGCTGCCTGTCCGCCCCCGTTAGAGCCGCTGCTCAAACACTTGGATGCTAACTTATCTCTAATTCCTCTGAGCAGGGCAGCCCTCTCGGCCCTGGAGTTAATTAGAATCTCAGTAATCAAGGGAGGCCCTGACCCCACATCTCTCAGCTCCGACCTCCTGAAGGGGCCTCTAGAAGTGGACGGAGGCTCTGATTGTCTTCCCATCTGGCCCTTCTGATGGGAATGATGCCTGTTCATTCATTCACTCATCCATTCAACATCTCACATTGACTGTCTACTGTGTGTCTGGCACTGTTTTAGCCTCTGGAAGCAGAGCAGGGAACAGGAAGCCCAGAGGAAAGAAGTCCCCATCCTTGTAAAGCTGACAATTGGAGACAAAGAAAATAAGCAAGATTTAAAAAAAAAACGTAGAGCATGGCACATGGTATGGATTGCGACAGAGGAGAAACAAGCCATGCCAGGGATGGGTGGTCAGGGCTTATGTCTCCCTCCTCTCTCTACCTCCACTCGAGGCACAAAATGGAGCTGATTCTTAAAATGTCATGCTTGGTCCCACCTCAGGGCCTTTGCACTTGCTATTCCTGCTGTCTGGAACATTTTTCCAAAAACCCTTGGCCAGGGGCTTCCCTGGTGGTCCAGTGGTTAAAACTCTGAGCTTCCAATGCAGGGGGCCTGGGGTTCGATTCCTGGGCAAGACACGAGATCCCACTGCCACAATGAAGATCCTGCATGCTGCAATTAAGACCCGGCACAGCCAAATAAATAAATACATATGAAAAAGATAACTCTTGGCCAGACCGACACTTCCTCCCATAGTCTCAACTAATATGTCACCTCCTCTGGGAAGCCTTCCCTGACTACTCCAGACATAAGGCATTTCCCCTGACCATTTCCGTCCCATTCTTTCTCTTCTTTAGAATTCTCACTGTCTCCTGGAATTTGGCATTGATATCTCATTCTCTGTCTTACATGACTTTTTTTTTTTTTTAACCAAGTTTCATGGCATGTGGGATCTTAGTTCCCCAACTAGGGATTGAATTCTTACTCCCTGAAGTGAAAGTGCAGAGTCCTAACCACTAACCCACCAGGGAAGTCCAAGTCTTACTTTACTTTGACATCAGCTCCTTGAGGAGAGAGGAACTGAGTCTGTTATGTTCACAGCTGTATCCCCAGCACCCAGAACAGTGTCTGGGTACTCAATAAACATTTGTTGAATGAATAAATGACTGATGCAGGGGTCAAGAGGCCATGCTAGTTATGGTGGAGAGCAGTGGTCCCCAACTTTTTGGTACCACGGATCAGTTCGTGGAAGACAATTTTTCCATGGACCAGGGAATGGGGTCGGGGGATGGTTCTGGATGTTTCAGGTGTATTACATTTATTGTGCACTTTATTTCTATTATTATTACATCAGCGCCCCCTCAAATATCAGGTATTAGATCCTGGAGGTTGGGGACCCCTGGAGAGGACACAATAGCTTCTTGCTATAGTCACCTTGGCCTCAGTGTTTTTCCATGGCCTCATGGGATGGTTGAAAGGTTCCCATTTTACAGCTGAGAATGTGGAGGCTGCTAGATTAGGTGTGTGGCTTGGCCAGTGAGGGCTGGCAGGGCTGAGATCAGAAACCAGCTACTGAGAAATTCCCTGGTGGTCCAGTGGCTAAGACTCCATGCTCCCAACGCAGGGGACCTGGGTTCAATCCCTGATCAGGGAACTAGATCCCACATGCTGCAACTAAGTGTTTGCAGGCTGCAATGAAGATCAAAGATCCTGAGTGCTATAAAAGACCTGGCACAGCCAAATAAATAAATAAGTAAGAAACCAGCTATTGAATTTCTCTGTCAGTGGTCCTCAGAGCCTCTGCAACTGTCCCACGTGAAGAAGGGACATAGTGGTCATTGGTGGAGATTGGGCTGGGGGCGGGGCCCCACCATCCCTGGACCTTAAGTTCTCCACCTGGGCAAAGTGGCTTTGACACTCCCTGGTTTCTCTCTCACTTCTCTGGCTATACCTGCTCATCTCCTCTGCCTTCCTGTCCCCTGCTTTTGATTCCTGTCCATCTGCCCGGAACATGTCCCAGCAGCACTCAATCTGGGGTCAGTAACTTCCCCTCCAACCCACATCTCATCCATGGCCCTTACTTTCTGTCCCGGGCTGGCTTCACGTGCCCTGCCCTTGAACCAGACATTGGACACTGGCTTCTCCTTTGCTTACGCTGTTCCCTCTGCCTGTCACACTGTTCCCCCTGGGAGCCTTTCCACAGCCCCAACCTAAGTAGCCCCACCCCCTCTATCTTATATCCCAGGCTGAGGGTGTCTCCAGAAACTGTCAAAATTTCCATGATGGAGTGGTTCAATTGTTAGTTCAACATGCATCTTCCCAGCTAGACACTAAGCTCCTCAGTTGAGCAGGGGCCTCAGCTGTCATTTTTAAAAAGCATTTCTTTATCTTTGGCTGTGCTGGGTCTGCATTGCTGTGTGCAGGCAGCAGAGGCTGTGGGCCTCAGTAGGTGCGACTCAGGGGCTTAGTTGCCCCGAGGCCTGTGGAATCCTCCCGCACCAGGGATCGAACCCGTGTCCCTTGAACTGGCAGCTGGATTCTGACCCACTGGATCTCCAGAGAAGTCCTCAGCTGTCACTTTTATCCAGCACAGAAAGGACCCAGAACAGAAAGGCAGGGCTCCGCAGAAGCTTAGTAAGTGTTGGTTAAATGGTTGACCGTGAGTGGGTGGGTGGGGGAATGGATGGATGAATGGGTGGGTGAGTGAGTGGGGCATGCAGGGTGGGGGATGGAGGGTGGCTGGGCGGTTGGGTGGGGTAAGAGATGGATGGAAGGATGCGTGGAGCTATGGGTGGGTGGGTGGGGGATGAAGGATTATGTGGAGGAAGGAATGAATGATATTGAATCCCATGTTGATGGTGTGGGCTGCCCCTGGCACTGAACCTTGGTGAAACCACCCCCATCCCAACCTGCCAAGTGGCTGTGAGGATTCAGCAGACTCTGTGTTGGGGGGCCAGAAGGCTAGGCACAGATCTCTAGCTCTTGCAGGGCTCGGATTGTCTCGGGTGGAACGGAGTGGGTGTGGAGGTAGTTGTAGGGGAAACTGCTCTTGAGATTTCCTGGCCCCTCTCCCCGCCAGGGCTCTGCTCCCACTGCTCAAAGCTAAGTGCATCCCCCTTCCCCAGCCTCCCCGTTTCACCCCCTCACACTTGATTCAATCCTGGCCGCCCACTGATTCAATTATTCTGCTGCTGGGGTGGCCGGCAATTTTCTTTCGGGACTGAGAAGCTGCGTCAGTATCTGTGTGACTTTGAACAGCATGGGGACCCAGAAACAGAAACACAGAGACACAAAGAGAAAAGGAGAGAGAGAGAGAAAGAAAGAGAGAGAAACAGACAGACTGTGTGTGTGTGAGAGCGAGAGAGAGAAGTCGGTCTGGACCAACCTCGCCCCCAGGGCCTCAGGGAGGCTTTCCAAGTATTCAAAGCAGTGACCATCCTGTAAAAATTCCAGATTTCCCACTCATGACCTCATTTCACTCCTCCATCCCTCAACACACACAGAGGCACACACACACACTTCAGGGCACAAAACTCAGCCTGGGTTTTGCAGAGGACCTTGCTAATGACCAGAAATGAAAAGGAAGCATTGGGAGGTAGTGAACTTGTTATTCAGAGAGGAATGCAAATGGAGGCTCTGGACTAGAAGTTCCTTTCAGAGTCTAGAGGCATTCAAGGTGCCCATTTATTCTGCATTGGGTTCTTTCATTGTGTCTGTGTGTGTGTCTGTGTGTGTGTTTTCTGAATATTTGCCAAATGCTAGGGGGCTGGGCTGGAGGGAGCGAGGGGGAGAAGAGGGAAGAGGTGAGGGTAGGTGCGCAGGACTATGTGGGGGGACTTGAGCTTTTACCCCATGGACCTGGGAGCCCTGCAGGGCTGGGAGCAGAGAGGATTTGACTCGGGTTTTGACATGGGTGGCTATGGGGGAGTATCTTGACCCCGTCTGGTTGTGTCACATTAATGGTGTGGGCTGCCCCTGGCACTGAACCTTGGTGAAAACCCCCCATTCCAACCCTGCCAAGTGGCTCTGAGGATTGAGCAGACTCTGTTTGTTGTGGGGGGCAGATAAGAGGAGGTGGCTGGATGCAGACCTCTAGTTCTTTCAGGGCTCAGTTCCTGAAAGAAGGGTAGGTTCCCCCTCCTTTGGCTCCTGAGCCCCCTCCTCTGTGTGAAGGTAATGGATGGGGCCATTTTCAAGCACCTTCCTGGCCTTGACACCTTGGCCAGCGATCCTTGACGACTCCAGGGCCCAGTATCAGGGGCGATTATCTGTAAGCGCCAACCCTCCCGAGAGCTTTGCAGACAATAATGAAATCACCTAATCTTGTGATCGGAGACTTACCAGCCTGCACTTCTCTCCAGGGAGGGATTCCCATGGCTCTCGCCAGGAAAAAAAAAACAACAAAAACTTCCTTCTCATTTGGCTTCCCCGCCACCCCCCAGAAGCTTAAGCAAAAATCAGCTATTCCCTAGAGAGAGATCTTGGGGGACTGTTTCATTCATTCGGGCTCTGTTGGAGTCTCTTATGTTCTGTCTGAGCATCCTCATTGCTGTGTGGCGTTGGGCAATTCCTCACCCTCTCTGTGTCTTGGTTTCTCTAAACTGGCTCCTGCCACTGCTTCTAAGCTGACTGTGAAGGGCTGCAGTGTGGGAAGCACAGAGTGGGGATCACCTCTTGAGAGACAAAACCTTTCCTTCCCCTACCCTGCTTTTCAATTGTGGAGAAACATCCATGACATAAAATTTACCATCTGAATCATGGTTAAGGGCGCCACTGAGTGGCTTTATGTGATTCACATTGCTGGGCAGCCAACACCATCTTCCATCCATCCACAGAATGTTTTTTTTTTTTTTTTTTTAAATCACCCTAAACAGAAACTCTGTGTCCATGACTCTTGCTTTTTTATCATCACAAAGTATCTTCCTGGTCCTGTCATGGGAGGCCTCAGTCTTTTATACAGTTGCATAGGACTCCCCTGTGGAATGTTCATCACTCCATCCTTTTTTTTAAGCTTTCTACATGGCTCTAATTCTTAAGGTTGTTTTTTTTTTTATTAAAATTTTTTCTATTATTTTTGGTTGCACTATGTCTTTGTTGCTGCAGAGAGCCACTCTTTGTTGCTCCACGACATGTGGAATCTTCTTGGAACTGGGATTGAACACATGTCCCCTGCGTTGGCAGGCAGATTCTTATCCACTGCACCACCAGGGAAATCCTAATTCTAGAGTTTTTGCTCTTGGTCACTGAGCTATTCAGCTGAGAACCCTTGCTTTCTGGGACGATATCAACCATATTTTAGCTCCAGGTATGTCTGCAGCATTGACCAATGAGAATGGATGTGCTGGAGCCAGGTCTTAGTAGTGCTGTCAGTGGCTAGATCTTGGAGGAGGTCCAGGGGACTTAGGGATGGGTCAGGGGAGTAGGCAGGAGATATTATCCATTTACTAAGTGTTCCTGGACAATGACAAGCTCAAGGTCAAGGCCAAGTTTGGAACACAGTGTTTCTCCTTAACTGCTGCTGCTGAGGTCTGAGGCTTCCCAAAGCCAATTCTGCCACCCTCATCCAGCAGAGAGTCTTCCTTCTTGACAGGATCTTGGGTTTTGGAAAGAAAAGGCTAACAGATCCTTAGGAAACCTCTGTAGCAAGCAGCCAGGAGTAGGATGGCTGGGCGGGGTCCCATTAGGGCAGCCAAAGGGTCCTGAGAGCCCCTGGCCAGTCCCCGGTCCAGCCTGCAAGCCTGGAAGAACCTCCCCACCCTCTTGAGCCTTCCTGGGAAGGTGGATGGAAGAGGAGGGTACCGGATGCCTGATGAGGTGGAACTTCACATTTTTTTCCATCAGGAAAAGCTGCCAGCCACATTTCCTTTGTAGAGTCGAGACAGCTAAACTCTGTGAAGTAGAACTTCTTTATTTAGAGAGAGTCAGTTGACTGATTTCTCCTCGTTTTGTTCGTATTTAAGTGGATGCTCACAGTCGTGGGGGAATGGTGATGATGATGCTGTAGCAGATAGGATCTGTCAAACCAGCCCCTAATCCGACAGCTGAGAGCACTAAGCGTTTATTTTGGTTCACGAGTCTGCAGATTAGCCCGGTGATTCTTCTAATCGCAACCAGGCTCATTCCTGCCTCTGCACTCATCTCGGGCTTGCAGGCAGCTCTGCAGATCTTGGCTGGGCTCTTTCGTTTGGGGATCAGCTGGCTGTTGGCTGGGACGAGTGGGCTTTCTTCCAGGGATGCTCTTCTGGCAAACCAAACTGGGGTTATGAGCATGGCAGTTGGGCTTCAAGAGAGTGAGCAGCACCGTGCAAGTCCTGTTGAACTTGGAAACAGACCCTGTTCCAGTCAAATCTAGAGATGACTGTGGCCTCAGCTGGCACCTCCATTGTAGCCTTGCAGGAAACCCTGGGGTGCAGGACCAGCTAAACAATGTCAGGGCTCTTGACCCCCAGAAACTGTAAGATAATAAATGCTTGTTGGTTTAAGCTGCTGCATTTGTGGCAACCTGTTACGCAGCAGTAGCTGACTAATACACCTCTTCCAAAACTCTTTGATGTGCAGAGTGGGCTAGTGGGGATGAGGTGGACTCATGGGAGGAAACAAATTGATATTTCTTTTCCTTCCCTTCTGAGGTTCTCTCTGATGGGTTGAGGTGGCCCCAAGGGAGATATAAAGGCAGAAAAGGAACACTCAGTGGTGTCCCAGTAGGGGTTTTGTTATAAAGGAAGTGGGAGGGGAGTAGGGGGAAGAAGCTGGTTGATTCTAATAAAGAGTGTGATGAGGGCTGGAAGTCCTGCTTCATTCATTCCCCCCGTCCTGTTGTCCTAGTGTCTAGCTTGGTGATGGAGGCCTGAACTCATTCATGAGTGTAAGCTATTTGGCTCTAACCTTGGGGAACCAAGTTGGGGTTCCAATGGGTGCAGTGCAAGGACATGGCTTAGCAGGGATCTGGAAAAGCGACAAGACGGCGCAAGACCATTGTTCAGCAGCGCCACCTTGTGGCAGCCAGAGGACTAACAGCAGGAATGGCCATCCATCCCACCACCTGGTCCCTTCTCTAAAGTTTGACACAGAGAGACAGACAGAGACAGACAGACAGACAGAGAGAGACAGACAGAGAGAGAATCCTCTTTGGGCTGATAAGTATCTCAAGGGTCTTGGAAAATTTGAGGGAAATGTCAAGAAGCAGGCAGTGGGAACATAGGAGATTCATGGGAAGAATGAAGGGAAACTGGCCCCATTTAGACCATTTTTGGCTTTTCAGCCTCTTCTGCATCCCTCCTTCTTGTGGAACAGTGTCTTGGATTGTCCTGGGGGGACGTCTCCTGTCTTGCTTTTGGCTCATGAGGTTCAGGCAGGGCTCCAGGGAGGGAGGTGGTGCCAATGCAGCAGGCCCACCTGTATCCTCTTGAGCTCATGCAAAGCTTGCTTCCTGTGAACACCTGAAACCATTACTCTGAAGGTATTTTGTGACTGTTGGAGCTCACCTAGTCACAGGCAGGTCAAGCCAGAAGACAGGAGAGTTATTGCAGCCCTCTGCCTTTATGGATAGGAAGTTGGTGGATAAATACTGCAGCTTCCCTGTCTTTCTGGTGAGATAACTCCAAGGGGTCCTCTGCACAGTATCCTAAAGACCCCCCAGGGGGTCCCAGTTGCCCACACAATAACCCCCTACCCTTGCCTCAGGGTCTCTTTCTGGGGGAGCCCAGTCAAGAACACTCAGGACTGGGGACTTTCCTGGTGGTCCAGTGACTAAGACTCTGGGCTCCCAGTTCAGGGGGCCCAGTCCTGGTCAGAGAACTAGATCCTTCATGCCACGACTAAGAGTTTTCACGCTGCAGCTAAGAGTTTGCATGATGCAACTAAAGATGCTTCAAGCCTCAATGAGGATTGGCGCCCCCATGCCACAGTTAAGATCCAGCACAGTTGAAAAGCAACACCCCACCCACCCAGCCCCCCAAACAAACAGAAAACCCACATCCAAACAACAATAACAACAGCACCCAGGGCTGGCCAGTCAGGTTTCTGACTCAGGGCCTCCCACCATGATCCAAGTTAGCCAATCAGAGTGAACTCCTGAACATGTGCTGGAATTAAAGGGGAAATGATGCTCTTTTCCTCAGGGGTTGCTGTGCTAGTAGAAAGGTGGTCTTCCTGGAAGCTATCTAGTCACCATGTAGGAAGCATCTCCAGGTGAATGGAACTAATAGAGAGGAAAGCAGATGATCTTATCACAATTTGAGCACCTGGATCAAACTGTGCCTGAAGCCATTATTTTGTTACAACAGCTCTCTTTTTGCTTAAACCAAAGTGTTTGTTTTGTCATTTGCAGACCAAGGAGCCCTGACTACTGAAGACCTGGAGCTGGAGAAGTCGGTGTCATGTGTATTGTATGAGTTTGCTGGGGCTGCCATAACAAAGCATTACAGAGGGGGTGGCTTAAACAACAGAAATTTGCTTTCTCACGGTTCTGGATGCTGGAGACAAGTCTGAGACAAGGTGTCAGCAGGACTGGTTTCTTCTCCTTGGCTGGCAGACGGCTGTCTTCTCCCAGTGTCCTCACATGCCCTCCCTCTGTACATGTCTGTGTCCTAATCTCCTCTTCTTATAAGGACACCAGTCCTATTGGATTAGGACCCACCTTAATGACCTCATTTTAACTTAATTACCTCTTTAAAGACCCATCTCCAAATACAGTCACATTCTGAGGTCCTAGGGGTTAGGATTTCAACATATGAATTTTGGGGAGATGTGATTCAGTGCATAATGGGCACGAAGCAAGTGGTGAGAGAGAGAGAGAGAGAGAGAGAGAGAGAGAGAGAGAGAGAGAGAGAGAGATCAGCAAAACCTCTCCAACTGCAGAAATGCTTTAGTTAGGCCTGGAGGCTGGGGGGTCCAGAGGAGGGAATCCGCTTCTAGCATCTGGGAGGTGATGGGGACAAGAGTGGCCGAGTAAGCTGCTTTAGGGCTGGGCCTTGGTACCGCAGGTAGAAGCCCTTTCCGCAGAGGGCTTAATGATGGGGGCCTTGGATCTAGACTGCCTGGGTTCAAATGACAGCCCTGGGACTTGCCTGCCCTGTGGGCACTTCAGTAACCCTGTCTGTGCCTCTGTGAGCGTCCACATCTTTATCTTCTTCCCTCCACCTCAGGTGCCTCTTTGAGTCACTACTCAGCCCCAGGCACCCTGACCAGGGAGGCTGTGGTGGGGGGGGGGTGACTGATGGGCTTTGCATTGAGGGTTAGGTCTTTAGATCCATGCTGATCTGCTGCTGGGTTCATCTTTCTAAAATCATAGCTGCATTGCTGCTCTCTTTCTGCTGGAGAACTTTCTATGGCTCCCTATTACCTGTAGCAAGTCCCGACTCCTTCCCCCACTCACCAGGCCTCCCCTCACCCTTCCACCAGTCCCTTCAAAATCTCCTCATATTTTAAGGCCCAGATCAAATGTCGCCTCTTCCAGGAAGCCTTTCCAGACTCCCTTGAAATGTCATCTAGCTCCTCATAGGATTTATCTACTGTCAATAACCAAAGTACTGATCATAGTTCACATAACCCTCAAGTCAGTTCTATGATGCGGTCTTTATCTCAAATCCATTTTGCAGACAAAGAAACTGAGGCACAGCAAGATGAATTGGGGATTCCCAGGTGGCACTAGTGGTGAATAATCTGCTTGCCAGTGCCGGAGACGTGGGTTTGATCTCTGGGTCAGGAAGATCACTTGGAGGAGGAAGTGGCAAACTGCTCCAGTAATCTTGCCTGGGAAATTCCATGGACAGAGGAGCCTGGTGGGCTACAGTCCATGGGGTTGCAAAGAGAAGTATACGAAAGCACACATGCAAGATGAATTAGCTGGTCCAGCTTTAGAGGAGGAGCTGAGGTGGGGACCTGATCCACAGACCCTGCAATTTGGGCTCCTACGCTCTGTTTTTTGGCTGGTGATTCCTGCCTCTGAGTGTTTCCATGATGGGGGGCTGACTTTCCTCGCCTGGATGGCCTTGGAACCTTGCCTCCTCCGGGATGAAGGAAGCTGGGCAGAGACATGGAGAGGGAGAGACAGAGGGCGCCAGGATGGAGGTGGGAGGGTGGCAGCCAGTGAGAGGGATGGGGCAGGGGGAGATTGATCGTCCTCAGAACACTGGGCCTCCATGGCCACGTGGCTGGTGGCTTTTGCGGAGATATGTCATGTTGCAGACTCAGCACTTGGCCCGCATCCCCCATGACTGCTGCCACCCCAGCCTCCCACTAGAAAGAGAGAAGGACTTATGAGCCCCCGGTGCTGCTCCCAAACCCAAGCTGGGGTCTCTGTGGCCTCGGTTAAACAGGAACTTTCTCCCCAGAGGTGAGGAGGACAGTAGTTCTTAGCCAGGTAGACTTAGGCTTAAGTTTTGGTTTTGCCACCCACTGGGTGACCTTGGGATGCCCTTCAACCTCCCTGTGCCTCTGTTTGTAACTCTCTTCTCTAGGGGGTCAGCTTGGACCTGGCAGGCTGGAGCTGGTGTTGGGCGAGCTCACCTAACGATAACCACAATGATAGTAATAATACAAGCCACAGCTGTGGTTACAAACAATATTGTGGCTGAAGGAAGCATGGGCTTTGCAGTCACACACACCTGGGTCCGAATTCCAGCTTTTGCAATTTACAAGACTTAAAGGCACCGTGAGCAAGCTGTTCAGTCTTCCGAGGTCTGAATGTTCTGATCCGGGCAGTGAGTACAGTGATATTTTCTCTTTCGTGGAGGCTGTGAGGAGAAGCCGGGGAGGACTAGGAGGGTGAAGGTCCAGGAGGGTGAAGGTTGTAATCTCCATAACACGGCAAATCCGTACATACATGAAAAGAAAGTGAAAGTCACTCAAGTTGTGCCCGACTCTGCGATCCCATGGACTATACAGTCCATGGAACTCTCCAGGCCAGAACACTGGAGTGGGTAGCCTTTCCCTTCTCCAGGGGCTCCTCCCAACCCAGGTCTCCCGCATTGCAGGTGAATTCTTTACCATCCGAGCCACAAGGGGACTCCTCCATACATACATACAAAGGGGAATTAAGGTTGTCCATGGCATGAAGGTTGCCAGTCTTTCTTTAAGAGACTTTAAGAGAGAGAGAGTGGAGGAGGAAATGGCACCCCACTCCAGTATTCTTGTCTGGAAGATTCCATGGACAGTGGAGTCTGGTGGGCTACAGTCCATGGGGTTGCCAACAGCTGGGCTTAACTGAGCAAATGAACACACATGGACGAGAGAGCATCCATGTGTGCGTGTGTGCATGTGTGCGTGTGTGCGTGCGTGCATGTGTGCGTGCTGTGCGTGCTCAGTCACGTCAGAGTCTTTGCAACGCCATGGGCTCTAGCCCTCCAGGCGCCTCTGTCCGTGGGATTCTCCAGGCAAGAATACTGGAGTGGGTTGTCATGCGCTCCTCCAGGAGGACTTCCCCACCCAGGGATGGAACCTGCGTCTCCGGCACAGGCAGGTGGGTTCTGAACCATCTGAGCCCCCAAGGAAGCCAAGTCCAGGTGGAGCCAGTGCAGTTCTTCAGCGTGGAAGAGGCAGCGGGGGACATGGAGAAGTAGGGAGGTGGCAGCGTGTGAAGGACTTCAGCCGCCATTGCTGGCTGTGAAGACGGCAGAAGGGACCAGGGTCCAGAGGATGCCGGAAGCCTCCTGAAGCTGGAAGAGGCAAGAAATGGATCCCTAGAGCCGCTCTTGGGAACAAGTCCTGCCCACACCTTGATTTTAGCTTGGTGAGACCCAAGTGGGACTTCTGACCTTCAGCACGGTAAGATAATACATTTGTGTTGTTTTACTGTGTTTCTCTGAGTTTGTGGTAATTGGTTAAAATACAGGAACCAGAGAAAACTAACATAGGTATTCACTGGCATGAGCAGATGTGAGGGTCAGGAGTGTGTTCATCGTTGCCTGTCTCCTAATGTCCATCCTCCACACCTGGATTGCTGTAGAAGAGGAACATTGTTGTCGTTGTTCAGTCGCTAAGTCATGTCCAACTCTTTGTGACCCCACGAACTGCAGGACGCCAGGCTCCCCTCTATTTCACTGTGTCCCGGAGTTTGCTCAGTTTCATGTCTGTTGAGTTGGTGATGTTATTTAACCATTTCATTCTCTGCTGCCCTCTTCTCCTTTTGCCTTCAGTCTTTCCCAGCATCAGGATCTTTTCCAATGAGTCAGGCTTTGGCATCAGGTAGCCAAAGTTTTGGAGCTTCAGCATCAGTCCTTTTAATGAATCTTCAGGGTTGATTTCCTTTAGCATTGACTGGTTTGATTTCCTAGTAGTCCCAGGGACTCTCAAGAGTCTTCTCCAACACCACAGTTTGAAAGCATCTGGCGCTCTGTTAATGATTCCATTTCCCAACCTCCTCCCCGTCACCCCCACCCCCAGCTAGCTAGCTAGGTGTGGCCATGTGAGTGAGTCCTGGCCAAGGAGATTTGGGGAAGGTCTTCATGGAAGGCTCCATATAGGAGACAGTCCACTGGAGAAGGACTTCTTTGTCCTTCCACCTTTCTTCCTTCCTGCTGCTAGAACAAGGTTGTGAGGGTTGGTGCTTTGCAATGAGTTTGGGCCATGAGGAACAACATGGTGGATGTCCTTAGGAAGAGACAGGACTCTGTTCTTTAACTAAATCCTCCTTGGATGAAGAGGTCCTTCATTTATTTAGCAAGCATTTAATGAGCACCTTCTGTGTGCTGTGGGGAACCTGTGAACAGAACAGATGAAAATTCTTGTCCTTGGGTAGTTGACATTTGGAGAAGGGAGGAGCAGATAATGAACAAATACTTACTTTCAGGAGATTATTAATACTAGAGAGAAAAATAAAGGAAAATATTAAAAGTCAGCACAGGGATTGTTGAGTGAAGGCTCTTGGAAGAGGTGCCTTTTGAGGAAAGACCTTAATGATTTGTGGTATAAGATGGAAAATGTTCCCTAATGTTGGACCGAGTTAAGTTGGGTTTTCCTGTTGCTTGCAGCCAAAAGCATTGATACTGCTGTTCCTTTCTTTGAGCTCTTATATCCACTGTGTGAGGCAGCCCTACAGTGATTCTGTTTTACAGATTAGGAAATTGAGGCTGGGAGGAGGAGGTGACATGCCCAAGATCGCACGGCAAATAAGGCGAAGAGCCAGGATTTAAACCCTGAGGTGGAGTGGGTGTCTGGGAGCCATGGAGTTTGAAGTTAGGATAAATGCATTGAGATCAGGTGGGGGCAGGAAGGTGCATGATGAGACATGTCCAAACTCCACACCTCTGTTTCTGTAGTCTTCCCTGCCTGGGATGCCTTCCTTTCCAATCCCAGCGGCAGCCATGCCTCCTCCAGGAAGTCTCCCTGGCCCTCACTTCCCTGTGGCCCCGTCGTGCCCTGGGCTAGAGCCCAGAGGGTCTGGGGACAGCCTCGGGTTCCTTCCTCTTTCCTAGCTGCTGTGCTGCCATGTTTATGCATCACTCTGGAAAAAACTGATTACATTCAAGCCTGACCTTCTTCCTGCTGGCGGGACCCATCGCCATGTCAATCACACGGCTCAGAGAGGAAAAAATTATTTTATCTTTAACGACACTTAAAACTGCTCAGCAGGGCTGTCACGGAGACTGGCCACAGGCAGCTGCCAGCCCCTGGGCTCTGGATGGTGCATCCCTCAGGCTCCTGCTCTGCGCTCTCCTCTCGCTGCAGACACTGTTAGAGCCTTCTGATTTGCAGACCTAGTCCCCACCCTCCGCCACCCCGTCTCCAAGGGGAGTGCGTCCCTCTCTCTCTCTCACTCTCTCTCTGCCTTTCTGTCTCTGACTCCGTCTATTGCTGTCTCCGTCTCTTTCTGTCTTTATTAGTACGTGGGGAGACCCAAGTGACCCCTCCTGCGTATCAGCTGCTAACCCACTGTGGTCACCTACAAATCATTTTCATCTCCCCAGCACCCTGTGGTGGAGACCCCATGATTGTGCCCATTTTCCAGTGCTGGAGACTGAGGCCCAGAGAGGCCAAGCTCTTTTTTCAGGGTCACACAGCAATACCAAGGCAGACTGGCTACCAGGATAACCTGTCTCTGAATAGAAAGAATATCTGCTCGTCCTTCCCTCCAAAAGCAAGTTGAGATCTTGGAGGCCTTGGACGACTCAGACCTCAGGGTTTGGTTTGAATTGAGTCAGACATCATGTGATCTTGGGCGGATATTAAATATCTTCTTGCCTCAATCTCCCCATTAGGTGAATGGGCCCCTGGGGGGAGACATTTTTTGTTTTTCAATGGAAGTTTAGTTGATTTATAATGTTGTAGTAGTTTCTGGTGTATGGCAAAGTGATTCAGTTACACATATATATTCTTTTTCATTATAAGTTATTATATTGATAATAAATACATTGATATATATTGATATTGAATATAGTTTGTGGTGCTATACAGGAAGACCTTGTTGTTTACCTATTTTAGGTACAGTGGTGTTTGTATATCAGCTAATCTCATACTCCTAATTTATCCCTCCCCCACCCCTTCCCTTTGGTAACCATAAGTTTGTAGAAGTTCATTTATCTCATTTTTAAAATTTTATTTATTTATTTATTTATTTTTGGTCTTCACTGTGGTGAGCAAGCTCTGCTCATTGTTGGGATGCGAGGCCGTCTCAATGCAGTAGCTTCTCTTGTTGCAGAGCACAGGCTCTGGAGTGAATGCTCAGTAGTTGTGGAGCATAGGCTTAGTTGCCCTGCGGCATGTAGAATCTTCCCAGATCAGGGACTGAACCCATGTTGCCTGCGTTGGCAGGCAGATCCTTAACCACTGGGAAGTCTTTTATCATTTTTTTTTAGATTCCACATATACGTGATATGCTATGGTATTTGTCTGGTTTACTTCACTTGGTATGGTAATCTCTAGGTCCATCCATGCTACCACAAATGGCGTTATTTCATTTTATGGCTGAATAATATTCCATTTTATATATGTACCACATTGTCTTTATCCTTTCATCTTTTGATTGACATTTAGGTTGCTTCCATGCCTTGACTGTTGTGAATAGTGCTGCGATGAACATTGATTGGGGTGCACGTATCTTTTTGACCCTGTAAGGATCTTGAGAACTGGGGTCTTGAATGTCACAGCAGACTTGTCAGATAAAACACCAAACACCCAGTTAAGTTTGAATTTCAGATGAATCAGGAACAACTCTCTAGTATAAGTATGTCCTAAATATGAAGTGGGGTATGCTTATGCTAAAATTCACCTGCTGCTGATTTGAAACTCAGATTTCACTGGGTCTCCATTGTTTTCCTGGCCAAATTTGGGAGCCTTAGCACAGGGGTCTAGAGGAAGAGAAGGTTCTGGACACTCTGGGGCAGATTCATTTACAGACACGGCGCCAGGCTCTTCAAACACAGGACAGGCTGAGAGATTAATGGGCAATAAGGCACACATCCCTCTGCTGGGGCCAGGGACCGCTTTGGCCATTTGAAAATGGTGGTGTCCATCGGGGCTTGAATATCTCGGGCAAAGCTGAGCAGAAGCCCCAAACTTCATGAGATGACAGTGCAGTCCAACTCAGGCCACTGTCTTCCTGTCCTATCTTCCTTTTGGCCCGCCAGTCCACCATCACAGCCCATCCCCAAGGCTGGTGGCCCTTGACTTGAGGTGTCAATCCCTCCAATTCTAAATTTTGCCCCAGAAATCAATTAGGACCCTAGGCGAGTTGATTATAAATCAGCTATTTTCATAATTGTTATGTCTTTAATAAATCAAAGCCGTGCAAGTTGCCGGCAAAATGGAGCTGTTCTCCAAGGGTCATCAATTACCCAGGGGAAGACAGGATGGCGTTCACATTCTCCCGTCCTCCACCCAATCTGGAGAGGCGGTCGGCCGGCCAGGGAGTTCCTGGACCTGGGCCGGGCTGTTCCATTATGGAATTGCTTAAGCAGCATTTTAAATAACAAAAAGGGATATCATTTAATTTTTTTGCAACCTGGAGATCAATACGCTGTCCTTCAGATGGCATGACGGATCATCTTGGCGAGCTTCTGCAAGTTAATCCAATTTCCCTGGGTCTGGATGAGACTGGGCGGGCTGGGTGATGCCTCCCGCCTGCTAGGCAGAGCTCATCCTGGGATGCGTGGTCTCCCACCCAGCCTATGAGCGCTGCGGGAACATATATACAGCAGTGGCGGAGGCAGGCAGGTGGGCAATGAGCCAGTTCTGTAAGGCAGTGGTTCCAGCCAGGGATGATCCTGCCCCACCTCCAGGGAACACTGGGTATTGTCTGGGGACATCAGGACTTGTCGCACTGGGGGATGCTCCTGGCATTGAGCGGGTGGGGGCCCGGGGAGGCTGCTCCACACCCCCACAGTGTCCAGGATGGTCCCCGCACAGAGAAGAATCCAGACTCAAAAGTCAGCAGTGCCAAGGCAGAGAAACCCTGCTTTGGGTTAACACATGGAGGGCAGCACCGAGGACCCCTGCCTCTCCCCTCTCTTCACTTCCGAGCCCTGTGTCCCGGCTGTTCCAAAGCTGGGAGGGACCAGGCTTGCTGTGGTAACAGAGAGGCCCTGGTTCAAGTTCTGGGTCTGTGGCTGATGGCACAATAGTCCAGGGAAAAGTGGTTCTGTTTGGTTTCGTCCACCATCACATGGGTCTCTGGGTTCCTCACCTGTCTCCCTGCAGGGCTGTAGAGATCCTGGAGGCAGTGACTCAACCCAGCCAGCGTATATTGAGCACTTACTGTATGCCAAGCACTGTTGTGGGTATTGAGGATCCAGCCACCAAGATGGAGATTTAAATTCTAGTTGGGGGTTGGGGGGGGCTTCCCCTGGCAGTCCAGTGTTTAAGACTTTGCACTTCCAATGCAAGGGGGAGCAAATTCAACCCCTAGTTAGGGAACTAAGATCCCATGTGTGGGAAAAAACATTTCTAGCTGGGGAAGAGGAAGATTTGGTGAGTAAATTTAAAAAAGGAAGAAGAAGGCAGTTTCAGAGGCTGCTTTCTCCAGAGAAACAGAACCAATAGGAGATATATATATATATATGTATATATACATATATATGTATATATATATACATGTGCACACACACATCACACATCTAGGAAGAGATTTATTACTATAAGGATTTGGCTCCTGTGATTATAGAAACAAGAAGTCCTGTAATGGGCCAGCCACAAGCTGGAGACCCAGTCTAAGGGCAGGAAAAGACAGAAATCCAGCTCCTGCGGTGATCAGGCAGAGAGTGAGTTCTCCCTGCTTCTGTCTTTTTGTTCTGTTCAGGCCCTCCACGGGGAGGGCCAAGTGCTATGTTCAGTCTGCTGACTCAGATGCTTCTCTCTTCCAAAAACATCCTCACAGACACACCCGGAAATAAATGACGTTTAACCAAAGATCTGGGCACCCCCTGTGGCCCAGTGTAATTGACACTTAAGATTATCCGCAGGGGGCTTCAGCAAGGAGGGGACATTGGAGCAGGCGCCCTCTAACGGCTGCTGCAGGAAGGACAGGCTGGGGTGCTGAGGGGGAAGTGATCAGGCAGGTGGAAGGTCCAGGCAGGTGATGATGATGTCCTCCAGGTGAAGACAGAGGAGAGAGGACGAGATATTCTGAAGGGTTTTGAAGGCAGAGGGGACAGGATTTACCAAAAAGACTAGAAGTCAGACAGACAAAAAAAGGATGAGACCACATATGAGAGCCACGGGGCCTGTGACAATTCCCCTCTCAGGTCCTCAATCTTTGAATTTATAAAATGGGGCTGATATCACCCATCACAAAAATTTTTTTAAAAATTTTTTTCCATTTATTTTTATTAGTTGGAGGCTAATTACTTTACATCATTACAGTAGTTTTTGTCATACATTGAAATGAATTAGCCATTTTTTTTTCCATTTATTTTTATTAGTTGGAGCACAAAAATTTTTTTAAAAAATTTTAAATTCTTTTCCGTTGCGGTTTATCACAGGATACAGTAGGACCTTGTTGTTTATCCATTCTTTATATAATAGTTGCATCTGCTAACCCCAAACTCCTCCTCCATCCTCCCCCACCCCCTCCTCCTTGGTGATCACAAGTCTGTTCTCTATATCTGTGAGTCTCTGTTCCATACATAAGTTCATTTGGGTCATATTTTAGATTCCATATATAAATGATACCATACGATCTTTGCCTTTCTCTTTCTGACTGTCTTTTCTCTTTCTGACTCACTTTATTTAGTATGGTAATCTGTAGGTCCATCTGTGTTGCTGCAAATGGTATTCTTTCTTTCTTTTTTAATGGCTGAGTAGTATTCCATCATGTGTGTGTGTGTGTGTGTGTGTGTGTGTGTGCACACGCACGCGAACACACTAAGTTGCTTCAGGCATGTCCAACTCTGCAACTGCATGGACTGTAGCCCACCAGGCTCCTCTGTCATGGAATTTTCCAGGCAAGAATACTAGAGTGGGTTGCCATACCTTCTTCCAGAGGATCTTCCCGACCCAGGGATTAAACCGCGTCTCTATGTCTCCTGCACTGGTAGCTGGGTTCTTTACTATTAGCGTCACCTGGGAAGCCCCTTATACATATATATCACATCTTCTTTATCCATATATCTGTCAGTGGACATTTAGCTTGCTTCCATGTCTTGGCTATTGTGCTGCTATGAACACTGAGGTGCATGTACAATTTCTAATTAGAGTTTTGTCCAGATATATGTCCAGGAGTGGGATTGTGGATCATATGGGAACTCTATGTTTAGTTTTTGGAGGAACCTCCTTACTGACAGCAAGGAGAAAAATGGAGAGATATAGGGTCCCAGCAGGACATAGCTGGCCATCCCAAATTTGGGTAATGTCTGGCAAGTTGAATAAAGGTACTAATTTTGGAGATACGGTGAGTTTAAGGGAAGTTCCTAACCTTAACCTGGTGCAACATTCAGGCTGGTAACAGTGGGGAACCCCCACGATCCTGAGAACTGAGGGAGTAAGGGGATGACCTTGCAGAGAGCTGTGTAGAGAGGGCCACCCATTAAGACCTGGGTCTTTAGGAAAGGGACCCAGCAGCCTTGCAGAAAAGAAGTCAGGGAAATATACACCTAGCCCTTTGAATGCTACTTAGCAGAACCCCAGTTTTGTTTGGTCATGTGCTCCATGCCTCCAGGGAGGCTAACAGCTTTCAGTCCCAGGAGGGATGTGTGATTTGTCTAAGCATGATGCTGCATTTTTAATTCATTCACTGGAAATTTACTGAGTACCTGTTAAGTGCTGGGTACTGTTTTGGGCACTTAGGATTTAACACAGAGCCATGCAGTCAAACTCTCCTTATGAGCTGACTGTCCAGTGAGGGGAGAAAGAGACATAAAACAATGAGCCCAGTAAATTACTATTGGGCATAGATGATTAGGATGTTGAAAATAAGTAGAGCAGGATGGCTTCAAATGCAACCTGGTTCATGAATCTACTCACTCTTCCTTTCCCCTTTCCCCATCCCGGGTGTCACTGTCGGCAGCTTCCCTTTAACCCCAAGAGAAACAGGTTTAGGATGGATATGGCAGAAGAAAGAGAGAATAAACTTGGATTCTTGCTTACCTGTTATAATACTGGATCAAACCCTCCCTGAAGTCCACTCTACTTCCACATTAAATCCATGCATGGCCCCACTTTACCTGGCAGATTGGTGAGGCTCGAGGAAATTCAGGGAGCCCACAAACTCTGTGGGAAGGGGGGTGGTGAGCTGGTGGAACAGACTTCTCTCTGGTGTTGCCTCTGCCTCTCTGTGTGACATTAGGTTAAGTGACTTGGGATCTCTGAGCCCAGTTCCCACAACCATAAAATGAGATGAGAATTTCTATTTGACAGGGTTGTTTGAGAGATGGATAAGGAAGCATATGTAGGGAGACTGGCGAAGGATTTAGCACATAGTTGGTTTTCAGTAAATGGATGTGTTGTGCTTACTAAGGCTGTTTGCAGGACTTCAGTTCTCCTTCTGCTTGGGACATGATGCGACTGCTCTTCTCTGCTGTTACTGATTGGATTCTATGCCCTCAAATTCATATGTTGAAGTCCTAACCCCCTGGTACCACAGAAGGTGATTTTATTTGGAAATAAGGTCATTGCAGATGTAATTAATTAACATGAGGTCATCCTGGAGTAGGGTGGGTCCTTAATCTAATGTAAATGATGTCCTTCTAAAAAGGAGTCATTTAGACCCATAGACACACGCACACAGGGAAAATGCCACATGAAGACTGGGGTTCAGCTGCCACAAGCAAAGAAACCACCGAAAGCTAGGAGGAGGGCCTGGAACAGGCTTTTTCGTATAGCCTTCAGAGGGAGCATGGCCTGCCAGGACTTTGATCCCAAACTTCTGGCCTTCAGAACCATGAGATAATAAATTTCTCTTGTTTGAGTCACTCATTTGGTAGTACTTCATTATGGTAGCCCTAGCAACCTAACATGCATGACTTTTGAAGTGAGGCGTGGCACCGTGATTTCTTTGGCTAAGAAAATGTGAACAGAATTGTTGTGCATAACTTCCAGGTGAAATCCCTTTTTTTTTTAATTTATTTTTTTGCTGAGTGGCATGTAGCATCTTAGTTCCCTGAACATCTCCTACATTGGGAGTAGGAGTCTTAACCACTGGGCCACCATGGAAGTTCAGGTGGGATCCTTTTAAAAGCAAGTGTGCAGAAGACTTTCCTGGTGGCTCAGTGGTTAAGACTCCAAGCTCCCCATGCAGGAAGCATGGGTTCGTTCTCTAGTCAGGGAACTAAGATCCCATATGCTGCATGGCATGGCCAAAAAAGAAACAAAACAAGTGTGCAGTTCTGCATATCCTCTCCCTTCAAGACCACCTTTTCCCACCCACCTGCCTTGATGCCTGCATACAGTAGACACAGAGACTCCTTGCCAACCTCTGTTGGGCATATAGTGTGAGTGATAAATAAGTCCTAGTTGTTTTACAGCCTCTACAATTTTGGGATTTGCTCTGGTTGCTACGGTTGTGTATATTCCTTGAAAATTTAGTGCCTCAAAACTAATAATTAGTGCTTGTGGTTTTGTGGATCAGGAATCTGGGGACAGCTTAGCCAATTTTTTTTTTCTTCAGAATCTTTCACAAGATTGCAGTCTAGCTGTCAGCTGGGGCTGCATCATCTGAAGGCTGAACTGAGGCTAGAGGAGCCACTTCCAAGCTGGCTCCCTCTTGTGGCCAGTGGTGGGAGGACTCCGTTCCTCTCTGCATGGCCCTACTTGAGCCTCCTCACAACATGGTGGCTGGCTTCTCCCATAGTGAGCGACCCCAGAGAGAGCAAAGAGGAAGGTGGAGAGTCTTTTATGGTTCGGACTCAGAAGTCCCATTAACCACATGGGTCAGCCCTGATTCAGGGTGTGAGAGAATCCAGCAGGACCAGGGGACCACCTTGGAGGCTGGCTCCATGGGGTTGCTGTAACCACATCACCAGCCCATCTCGCCTGATATAAGACACCATAGCACTGTCTGGCTGGGAGACCTTAGAAGAATTACTTCTGTTTTCTGAACTTGAGTTTCCATAGGTTCAGAAAGAGAGGGAAGTTTATCTGCCACCAAGGTGAAAGAGGGACTTCCTGGGAGGTAAACTGACTCCACTGACCAGCCTGACTCTATTACAAACCTGGAGATGATTCATGAGAGAAAAGGCCACTTTCTACCCACCTCCTGGTTGCCTGAATTGAAGATATGAACCTAGAAATTTTCGCCAGGATATCCAGAGGTGTTGTACCATGGGGGCTGAGGTTGTAGACTCTGGAATGAGATCCGTAGGTGTCAAGTCTTGGCTCTATCACCTGCAGCTATGTGACCTTCAGCAAGAGGTTGATCTCTCTGGGCCTCAGTTTTCTCATCTGTAAAGTGGAGCTAACACTAGCACCTACTTCATATAGGAGGTGAGGATTAAAACCTCACCTCATCCCAGACCAGAGGACCTAGTATGGTCCTTACTCATAGGAAGCATGTACTAATTTGGCTGTTATTATCATGACCCAAATAGTCACTGAGAGGACTAATCCCTGGTGATTACCTCCTATCTCCTTTGGGGGCCGCAGACTCACTGAACCTCAGAGCTCAAAGAGATTTTAAGGATTCTTGGATTCAAGGCTCTCATATTCCAGGTGGGAAACTGAGGCCTTGAGAAGGGCAAAGAAGGCTTGGATAGCAGCTGACTTCCTGACTGCCCTTTCCAGGGACTGAACTATTGTGCTGACTGTGGGCATGACATTTGGGCCAAGGAATGGGTGGAAGATTGGTTTGGGGAGGGGGGAAGCAGGGCAACCAGGTGTGAGCAAAAACCTGGGAGTGGAAAAGCTTGAGGAGTCTGGGGAAGATATTGGGACCAGATGTGAGAAGGCGGAGTAAACTTTGATTCTTGATGACCAGTTCAGGTGCTGGATCAAACAATTCCTGAAGCCCACCCATTCTTGTTATTCAGTCCCTCAGTCATGTCTGACTCTTTGCAACCCCAGAGACTGCAGCCCACTAGGCTTCCCTCTCCTTCACTGTCTCCTGGAGTTTGCTCAAACGCATGTTCACTTAGTCGATGAAGTTCACCTTACTTCTGAATAAACTGACCCCACTTTGCCTCTTCAGCCCCTGAGACTGGAGGACTTTAAGGGAACCCACAAACCCTGTGTGGCAGAAATAGGGTGAAATGGCTGAGTGGGCTGCTCCCCTGGTGCTGTTGAGACTTGCTGTTATTTATTGGGTTGGACTGTTTGGACTGAAGTATTTGACAGCTGGGAGCCATCGAAGGTGCTGAAGCAGAGAAGCAACTCCCTTAAAACTCCCAGGATTGGCACTCTTCTTTCCCTGGCTGGCTTGGAAAAGGCCTTGTGCTGGAGCCGGCCGGCTGGGACCCCCCAATCCCTCTGTGTCCCCCCGCCCAGACCCGCTGCTGGGCTATCATCACTGCAGGAGAGCCTGGGAGCCGGAGACGAGAATGACCCGTGATTGTCACAGAGGCCTCTGCTCTAATTTCCCCGAATGGGTTTTGAGCGGCTAATGCGGCCCCCGCTGGGCAGAAGATGGAGCGCCCGGCAGGGCCTCCAAGAGCAGAGAGGTTTGAGGTCCATCCACTGCCAGGGCCTTAACTCTAGTCCGCTCACTCGCTGCCCTGGGCCCCGGGACACTTCCAGTCCTGCGGGCTCTGAGGAGTGAAGGTGGGGCAGAAACCCTGCTCTGTGGATCTGACCCAACCAGTGAGGGTCGGCAAAACCAGGCTCTGGGACTTTAGGGTTGGGTTTAGGATTTAGCATCAGGACTGGGGGGAGCCCAGCCTCCTCTGGGGATGGAGTGGGGCAGGATCTAGAGTCTCATCCTGAGTCAGGGCACAGCCTGTGTGAAAGGGGGCACCAGGCCAGTGTGTGTTGAATGAATAAAGGAAGGCCCGGGGACATCTACAAGGCTCGTGGGGGCTGGGGTCCAGACACAGTGACAATCACCGTTGTTCTCCTTGCATTTTTACTGGCTGTGATCATGACTGTTCTCCCTCTGGGTGTCCAGAAACTCAGTGGGGGCACCGCAGATACATGGCTTCTCTCCCAGGTGGTGGAGACAGCTGTAGGGCTGGGAGGGAAGTGAGGTAGCTCTGGCTAGAGCTCTCAATGTGTGGGGTGGAGGCCAGGACAAGGATGGAGCAGCGTGGGGGTGCATATCCTTAGAAGATTGGGGTGGGGGTGCCATCCTGGGGCTCAGCATGGAGGTCTTGTCAAGAAGGAGTTGCCAGGGTCTGGCCAGGGCCATGCCGGAGCCAAAAATGATCTTGTTTTCCCAGAGAGCCTCACAGGTCTTCTTTTCATATGAGGCTGTGCGTGTGACGGTAACAAATAACTCAGGAGGGATAGAATATTCTTCTGACATAGCAGGCCCTTTCTTGGCAGGGGGAACAGCAGCACACCACTGATGCCAGCCGTTCAGACTTGGGTCTAGACCCCTCCCTGCGGGACTGCCTTCTACTCTGAGCTTCCCTGGACCTCTCCCAGTGCCTCCATCCTTGGGCCAGTCTAGCCTCAGCATTGTCCGTGCAAACCCGCCCTTCCTCTTGCTTCCTCATCTCTGAGCTCGTCCCACGGTGCCTGTATCCCCAAGGTGGAGACCCAGGTGTCAGCCTTGCGTTGCCTCACTTTCCCTCCTACCACAGCCCGTGAGTCCCTAGGTCTTGCCTCTTCTCCCCGCAAAGCCTCTCTCCATTCTGTCCTTTCCATTCTGCCCCGTGACCGTGCTTTGACTGTAGCCCCCACCACCCACCACCCACTTCCGTCTCCTTCCTGGTCCCCCGAATCCCTCATGCACCCTCCAACTGCTCGAAGAAGTCACATTTCCTGTCCCACCCCAAGGCTTTTGCTACACCCAACATCCCTTCTTTCCACTCCTCCCATCTCATCCTTCAGGTCTTTGCTCAGAGTCACCTCCTCCAGGAAGTCTTCCATGATGCCTCCCCACACTGGGTCACGTCCCATTGCCCTGTGCACCTCCCAAATAACTCCCATCACTCGGTTCCTATTTTTCAGCTTGCCTAAATACTTCCACAAGGACAAACTTAAAAAAAAAAATGTTTTGCTCTCCTCTGTGTTCCCAGCACCCAGCACAGGCTAGCTCACTAAATATTTCCTGAAGGAAGAAATACCCGAAGGACAACACAGAGTCAGATTCCCTACCTGCTGCCTCTGCACGCCCCCTCACAGCAACTCAGTTCCATTGAACCAGCATTTCTGTGTCCCTTCTGTGTACAAGGCAGACCCAGAGGTGAAACCAGAAGGATGACCCATGCATGATGGCAGAACATAAGATGTGGGAAGTGCCTTAAAGTGAGAAAACCTATGAGACTTGGCGGGTTGAGGGTGGGGGGGTTGAAGACCCTGCCCAAAGAGACATCATTCCTTAAAATGAAGTTTCTGGCTCACACCTGGGATCAAGGTCCAAGAACAATGGGATTGTACTATGCACTCTTTCTTGTTTTAAAAAGTATCATGTGTGTATGTTTTTATTTGGCGGCACCTGGTTTTCGTTGCGGCTGTGTATGTTAGTTGCTCAGTCCTCTCCGACTCTTTGCGACCCCACAGACTGTAGCCCTCCAGGCTCCTCCATCCATGGGATTTCCCAGGCAAGAATACCGGAGTAGGTTGCCATTTCCTTCTGCAGGGAATCTTCCCAGCCCAGGGATCAAACCCAGGTCTCCTGCATTGCAGGTGGATTCTTCACTGTCTGAGTCTCTAGGGAAGCCTCAAGAACACTGGAGTGGGTAGCCACTATCTAATTGCCTGACCAGGGATGGAGCCCAGGTCCCCTGCATTGGGAGCACTGAGTCTTAACCACTGGACCACCAGGGAAGTCCCTCTGTACTTTTTCTTAAAATAAGAAACAAAATCTTGATGCGAATTGCCTCCCTCTTGTTCTCTGGGAAGCAGTACAGTTTTTCCTGTTATTACATCACTTGCAACAACCAAGGTGCCTCCCACAAATGGCACTGTGATGAATTCTGCCCCTTCGTTGGGGCTTCCGCACCCCCCCCCAACCCCCATGTGAGTGGATCCTGGGGAGGGGATGGGAGGGGAGCGCAGTCAAGCTCTGGTGATGGTCATTTCCTGACAAGAGCAAGACTCTCTGCCTAGGGACGTGGACATGTGTCATCAAAGAACATAAAACCTGAGGCTGGGACAAAAGTGGCTGTGGGATCTTCAAGGGGTGAGTTTTTCCTCGAAGTCAATGAGCCTTTGACCTCTGTGTGCTGCAAGCCCAGAGCAAGTCACTGATACATTTACTTCATCCTCAGACATGTCTGTGCTGTTGCCACTACCATTATCCCTGTTTGACAGATGGGGAGACGAGGCCCAGAAAGGGAAGGTGACTTGCCCAAGGTCACACAGCACGAGACTGGCAGAGCTGGGAGTCGAATACAGACAGGCTGGGTGGCATTCTATCCATCAGTTGCCCTTGACCTGCTCCATTCCCTCCCTTTAGGCTGGTCAGACTCCTGATCTTTTTTTAAAAATAATTTTATATATTGATTTTGGGCTGTACTGGGCCTTCGTTTGCTGTGCAGACTTTTCTCTAATTGCAGTGAGCAGGAGCCTCTCTTTGCTGTGTTCCGCGGGCTTCTCTTGTTGTGGAGCAAAGGCTCTAGGGTGTGTGGGCTTCAGGAGCTGTGGTTCCCGGGCTCTAGGGCACAGGCTTAGTAGTTGTGACACACGGGCTTAGTTGCTCTGAGGCATGTTGGATCTTTCAGGATCAGGGATTGAACCCGTGTCTCTTGCATCGGCAGGCGGGTGCTTTAGCACTGAGCCACCAGGGAAACCCATATTTAGTGTGAAATGCTTGAACCAAACTTTCCAACCACCCTCAGAGTCAAGGTCTGTGAATGATCCCCAGCTGACAGATGGGTAAACTAAGGCCCCCAGTGCCAAGACTTTGCTCAGATCCTCCATTCTGACCCCTCTGGGCTATGACCCCCTGGAGGCTGGGCATGACAGGCAGAAGCACAGTCCCCCAGACACATCCCCATCCTAATTTCTATTTTTAAAATATACATTGGGCTGTGCTGGGTCTTAGTTGCAGCACTCGAGATCTTGGGTCTTCATTGTGGCCTGTGGGATCTTTAGCTGCAGCATGCAAATTCTTAGTTGAGCATGTGGGATCTAGTTTGCTGACCACAGACTGAACCTGGGGCCCTGGCATTGGGACCTCAGAGTCTTAGCCACTGGACCACCAGGGAAGCCAACCTTCTAATTTCCAAAACCTGTGGCACTGACACCTTGTGTGGCAAAAGGGACTCTGCAGAGGGGATTAAGGTAAGGACCCTGACGTGGAGGATGAGTCTGAATTATCTGAGTGATCCCGTGCCATCCTAAAGGTCCTTAGAGGAGGGAGGCAGAGGGTCAGGGTCAGAGCCAGGAGACGAGACAATGGAAGCAGAGGTTGGAGTGAAGCACTTTGAAGATGGAGGAAGGGGCCACGAGCCAAAAACTGCGGGTGCCTCCGGAAAATGGAAAAGGCAGGAAACGGATTCTCCCGTGGGGCCTCCAGAAGGAATTGGCCCTGCCCACGCCTTGATTTTAGCCCAGCAATATCCATGTAGGACTTCGGACTTTCAGGACTGTCAGATAATAAATCTATGGGGCTTTACTAGGTGTCACATGAAGTTGGTGGTCATTGGTTACAGCGGTCAAGGAGACTCATACATCAGGCAACTCCAACAGCCTTTCCACAGATACAAGCCCTTTCCCCTGGAAACATAGATGAAAGCTCGCTTTATTCTGAAAAGTCTCAGCGTAAAAGGTGTGTGTATAGAAGGGCAGTGGGTGTTGGTCTTCTGATCTCTGATCCCAGCCCTGTCCCACTCACCATGTGATCTTGACCCTGCCTGCTTGCCACTGAGCAGCCTGCGTTTTCTCATCTGAGAAATGATCGCCCATCACACTGGGTAGTGGAGAGCCTCAGAGGCAGAAACAACCTTGGCCAGGCTTGGCCACACATCCTGCAGTGAAACTAGCATGGGCTTTAAGGCTGGCCACCACCGCTAGCCTTCAGAAGACTCCGCAGGACAGACATCTCCCGCTCCAGGAAGTGGTCTCCGATTACTCAGGTTACTCAGGGATATCTGACAGCACTTCCATGTTCTCAGTCAAAGCCCTCATCGCCCTGGGACTGCAACTGCCTGGCCATGTGACCATGTTTGAGCCCCGGGAGGGCTGGACACATCTGCCTTGGTCACTGCAGTGTCCCCAGCACTCCGTGCACAGACCAGCATATAGAAGGAGCTCAGCCAACATTTCGGTCTGAATAACTGAATTAGTCAACATACCTAAGATGGATTATTAGTATCGAAAAGGCCCAGGGGAGGGAAGTCTCCCGAGGCCCTCTGGGGATCAACCCCAGGCTGATGTTGGAATGATGGCTTTCGTCCTCCATCTAGACACCCTGACCAGTCTCTGGGTGTCTTTTGTCTTTTGTCTCTTCCTTCTTCTGATGAGGAGCCTTGTACCAGGAGCTCACTTCTGAATAGCTAGCATCATCTTTGGCAAGCTTCTTGTATCCTCTAAGTAACCCTGAGATCCTACATCCCTCCCTAGAGCAACCATAAAAGTCCAATTACTGACAAGGTCCAGAGACAGCAAGCGGATTCCTTGAGGTCACACAGCAAGTCAGAGAGGGAGAGAGAGAGGTGGTCTCTGCTCCCAGGTGGTCTCTGCGTCCCACTCCTTGCTTCAACTTTGGACTCATACCAGCCCCCTGCCCCCCAGCCTTCCTTCCTTCTTTAGGCCTGATGAGGGAGCCTTGAAGGCAGTCACCCTGGCACGAGTTAATGAACGTCTGGCAGCCAGACCATCACAAAGACAGTCCCAATGAATTTGTTTTTGTGAATATCTCAATGCAGCCGCCTGGACCCAGTGCGCACCGCCCAGGGCCCCGCCCGTCTTTGTCAATATCTCAAAGTGCCAGGCGAGAGAATCTCCTTCAATGCAAACCTCCGCCGAACACCCGGTGAATCTCTTTTATTTTTTTCCCTTTATATTTATTTATTCTCACCCTCCCTTCTCCCCCCTGTCGCAGCAGCTCGGGGAGGAAGCGATTAACGGCAGAGGAGGCCGAGAAAAGATGAACAAAGACGGCTGCATTCCGGGCCGGCCGGGAGGGCAGAATGAGGGATTTTCAGGCGAAGAACGTGGCCAGGCGAAGGCGGATTGTGGAATTCAGCGATTTGAATGGAGGCCAGTTCCAGCGAGGATTCGACCAGCTTGAGGCACAAAGGTGGCAGAGAGGGGCTCCTCAGCAAAGCTGCCAACACCTGCTCGCCTTTCAGCGGCCACAATAGGGAAGTTAAGCTTCAGCCACAGCCTCCTGCATCCCCAAGGGACCCAGCCCATGGGACTCAGCTGCCCCAGGGGCTGCGGGAACACCTGGGGGACAGCAGAGGGGTCTCTGGGCTGGTCCCCGACTCCCCCCGATCAATGCCAAGAGCACCCTTACTTGTGACATCCTCAGATGTCGCCAGATAAATGCCCCTGGGGGACAGGATTGCCCCCAGATGAAAACCTCTGCTTTCTACCACGATTATTATTTTTTTTCTGGACATGTATGGCTTGTAGGATCTTAATTCCCTGACCAGAGCTCAAACCCATGCCCCCTGTGATGGAAGCACTGAGTCCTAACCACTGGACCGCCAGGGAAGTCCCTGTTTTCTTTCCCTTATTCATTCTTAGAAGTGACTTTCCCAGAGCGCATGCCCATGGTTTCAAACATTGAGAGATGTTGTCCGCTGGTCCTCTGAATCTTATGGCAGTATTGTCAAGTTGTAATTGTGACGCTCCCCATAGCTGGTCATAAAGTGACTCAGGAGACTGCTTGCCCCCTGACTCAGGGTGAGACTGCAAGAGGGCCTTCCCATTGGAGCGCTCACCCCTCCTTGGTTGGAACTGCACCCTCCGTCTCCCCACTTCTGACATCAGCCTCTGAAGAGGGGGAGCTTACACCCCGCCCTTACCCTGGGGGTTGATGGAATTCCCATCTGCTGTGACCTAGACACTTTGTCCACTGGGGAGGGAATCAGACTATGGGGCTGGCCCTTTCTTTGACGGAGAAATAATTGGGAAGGAGTCGACTTCTAGCTAGGCGCTGATTGTGGGCTCACGTCCCTGGTTGGGGAAGGAGGGGTCAAAGCAACAGGAGTGAAGGCTCCAGGCCGCTAGATGGTGAGCTTTAGAGCAGAGATGGGGGCTGTTTGAGGGCCTGATGTCTTGAGATCCTTGGGGTACCTAACACTTCTTGCCCCATTCATTCCTTCAGTATTTACCTCCCCCTCCTTAGTGCCGTTTGAATTGTACTTTCAAACTGTGGTGCTGGAGAAGACTCTTGAGAGTCCCTTGGACCGCAAGGAGATCAAACCAGTCCACCCTAAAAGAAATCAACCCTGAATATTCATTGAAAAGACTGATGCTGAAGCTAAAGCTCCAATACTTTGGCCGCCTGATGTGAAGAGCCGACTCACTGGGAAAAACACTGATGCTGGGAAAGATTGAGGGCAGAAGAAGGAGGGGCAACAGAGCATGAGATGGTTAGATAGCATCACTGACTCAGTGGACATGAATTTGAGCAAACTCCAGGAGATAGTGGAGGACAGGGAAGCCTGCACTGCGGCAGTCCATGGGGTCGCAAAGAGCTGGACACAACTTAGTGACTGAACAACAACAACCTCAGTGGCTGACCTGAGTGCTGGGGACACAGTGGTGACCAACACAGACCTCAGTCTGTCCTCCCAGAGCTCACAGTCCAGACAAGGCAATGGACGTATGATCGGACAGTTACCACCTGGGCGATGAGCGCTCTGATGGGGGTTGTGAAGACAGCTGAAAAAGCCAGAGAGCCTCCCTGAGCTGGCAGCCTGAAGTTCAAGGTGACTTCTGAGCTGAGATTGGAAGAGTCTGGGGAGGCTAGTGGGGTGAAGATGGAGAGTGAGGACCTGGATCAGATTTTAGGAGCCCTTTGTGGGGGGTGTGGATGGGAAGACTTGGGATGGGAGGTGGGGAGGCCAAGGAGGAGCAGAAGCTGGGGTCCAGGCAGGAAAGGGTTAGGCTCGTGGTGGCCAGTGTGAATGGGGGTGGGGTGAGGGACCAGCAAACCTAGGGGTGCCCCTGAGTGGGGGGCAGGTTTGGGGGTGACGTCAAGGGTAGCCCAGATCCCACTAGGTCTGATGCTCAGACACAGTCCCTCCAGGCTTGGGTGCCAGGATTGGTGAGGGTGTGGGGTGGGTGATGACTGTAAACAGCCGTCAAGAACCATGCAAATGGGTCCAGCGCAGGCCGACAGCCCGAGTGACGAGTGACGGGCCGTTATTAGCTCGTGAGCCGCGTGGGTTTAAAATAGCATCGTGGCAGCAACAAAAGCAATTTGCCTTCTGAATTTTCATTCTGAACGGATGATCTGCTTTTAATCAAGCAAGGCGTCCCAAAACGCTCTTAATTACCCCGAGTCAAGGGCTCGGCAGTAATTTCGATGTCGACTTTTCGTCGGGCAGGCATGATTAGGTTTTAACAAAACAGGTTCTGGGGAAAGATGTTGGGGTGAAGTTGGCCCTGGGCTGGCCTGGATGCTCTGATGGGGAATCAGCGGGCAGGGGCAGGAGTCTGGCCTCGGGGCTGGAAGGTGAGTCTCACCACATGACTTAGACAATTCATCATCCCTTTATGGGCCTTGGTTTCTCCTCCATAAAATGCAGAGATTGGTGATGGCTTCATGATGAGGATAAAACTAGAGTGTGCTTGAAAACTCCTCAGCATCATATCAACCAGGTCATCCACTTATTTATCCACTCAACCAGTGTTTATTGAGCACCTTCTGGGTACCAGGCCCTGTTTTAAGCACCAGAAGCTCAACAATGTCCATTACTAATGACTTCCTGCCTCCTGGGTCTAGCAGAAGAGACAGTCACCAAACAATGAACTCATCACATTTCACTGAGTCTAACATGCTCAATCTTCCTGTTTTAATGTCTCTGAAATCGGGATGTGTCTTCTCCCACCCCCTGTGCCGTGATTTCATCGGCAGGGCTGTTTTCTTCCTTAGCGGGATATAAAACAAGGGTGGGTTTTCTCTTTATGGCATCTCAGAGTCCACGGGATTCAATAAGTACAAGGCAGCGGTGTTTGAAGGTGAGGAAAGCTATGGAGGGAAGAAATGAAAGACGGTGCTCTCCGAAGACATCAACATGAGCCAAGAAACACTGCCACTCACATCGCATCGTTGGGACCGTGGAAGCATCCAAGCCTTCTGTGGCTGGCTCTGTATCACGTGGTTACAACACACTTGGAAGACAGCCAACCACATTTAGCGTCTCACTGAAGAGGGAGCCCCAGGTACCTGGGCTATGACCATGGTGAGATTGTGGAAGGAGCTGCAAGCATTGGGTGGTGGCTCCAGGAGGCTGCCCTGTGGAAGTACTGGGTTTTGTTGGTTTGTTGAAATTGGAGCCACTTCAGGGCCTGTGGACACGTGGCTTCTCTCAGGGCCTCAAGTCTCCCTGATGGAGATGATGAACCACATGCTGCAGAGGCTCAGAGCATCGTGCCCTGGAGGGAGCCAGACTAGCAACAGGCGCTTGAGTCAGATGGGTTTAGGGGCCAATTCTTGTTCCGCCTTGTCCTGGTTAGGTGACCTTAAGCGAGTGATGCTCCTTCCCGAGTCCAGTGTGTTAGTCTGTAAAACAGAAACAGTATCAGCTCTTACCTGGTAGCACTGGTATGTGAGTTTTTCTCTTTTTTTTTAGATTTTTTTTTTTTAATGTGGACCATTGTTAAAGTCTTGATTGAATTTGTTACAGTATTTCCTGTTCTATGTTTTGCTGTCTTGGCCTCAAGGCAGGTGGAATCTTAGCTCCCCAACCAGGGATCAAACCTCCTGCAACCTCCTGCATTGGGGGGTGAAGTCCTAACCACTGGACCACCAGGGAAGTCCTCAGTAAGTGGATTAAATGAAAGCACTCAGGAAAAGTGCTGAGTGTGGTACCTGGACCATAGGAAAGTCTTGATCATCGTTACCTGGAGTCTTCCCTTTTATCTAGAATCTACATCACCTCTTTCTGCCCAAACTATCAAAAAAGCTTCCATTCTTATTGTATTAGAGCAAGCTTGGTTTTGCTGCAGTCACATACAGCCCCTGGGTCTCAGAGGTTAATGACATCCAAGATTTAGTCTTCACTCGAGTTGTGTATTCACTGTGGTTTTTTTGGGCTGGGGGCCTGCCCCATGTCACCTGACTCAAGACTGCAGGCTGATGGAGCAGCCACTGTGTGGAATATTGTTAGCCTCTGTGTCAGAGAGAAAGAGAACTCTGGAGGGTCCCTTACTAGCAATAAATGCTCTGGCCTGAAAGTGACACAGGTCACAGATCTGTATGCCAGAACTTGTCATATAGCCCCACCCTATCCAACAACTATAGAAGCCAGGAAGTGCAGTCCTATCATGTGCTCATGTAGTAGTCAGCTGTTGCTGCATGACAGACATCCACAGAATTTCTTTGACGTACAGCAGCAAGCATTTATTTCTTATTTGCATTTCTGTAGGTCAGTTGGGCTCAGTACTAATCTGTGAACTGTATCCAGATCTGGTCCATGTGTTTATCTTCTTTGGATTAATGACTACTCAAGGCATATTTTCCTGGATTAGGAAATGGCCATCCACTCCAATATCCTTGCCGGGGAAGTCCATGGACAGAGGAGCCTTGCAGACTATAGTCCAAGGAGCCACAGAGTCAGGCAGGACTGAACACAGCACAACACAACATAGCACGACACCCTTGTGTCATGGCTGAATGCAGTAGCACAAGAGGGCATGCTGAAGCATTCAGTCCTTCTTAGTTCCTCGGCTCAGAATCAACACGCTTATCAGTGGGTCAGGAAAGTATATTTCTCCTGCAGAATTTGGGGATCCGTTGGAATTTGCTGAATAATAATCTAATTTTCCATCATCCAGAAGGTGGAGATCAGGTAATATTTGATGAGAGCATTATTAGTTATGATGCATAAGCCATATACATAAACAAATGCCCAGGTCATAAGTGGAAAGACCGGGTGTATACGAGCTTCAGGTGTGGCTGAATCCAGCAGCTCATTTCTGCCTCTATTCTGCTTTCTTTGCATTGCTCTGTTCTCAGGCTCTGCATAGAGGGCCTAACAAGAAGTCTACAGCAAGATGTCTAACTTCATATTGTTCCAGGTTTCAGCCCAGCAGGAAGAGCCTGCAGTACGACACTCATTTTTCAGGTGTCAGATCTCTCAAATAGCATGCAACAAAGAAACAGCAACCTTCATCACTTGATTGACAGGTCAAATGAGCAAATTATAGCCTTCTTTTCCCTCTGCTCCCCTCACACTCTCAGTCACACTGAGAAACTCATCATCTACAGAACAGACTCTCCTTTCACAGGGTATCCTTTCCCCTTGTTTGTTCATGCAGTCCCCTCTCCCTAACTTCCTGGGAGGGGGATCGGATTACACAATCCCATATCACAGCCCCCAGGGCACCGGGTCAGAGTTCTATGTAGGGATTCCTGATCCTGCAGCTCCTTCTGAGCTCTGCCCAGGTCAGCCGGGGCCAGAATGTGAGCCTTTTGGCTGAGGTCAGAAAAACAGGGCAGCAGCCAGCATGGAGTTTGTTTAATTGATTTGCTCTGAATTGGCTGTCTTTCTGGATAGTAGGAAGATTCCCTGGAGGAAGGCATGGAAACCCACTCCAATATTCTTGCCTAGAGAATTCTATGGAAACCCACTCCAATATTCTTGCCTAGAGAATTCTATGGACAGAGGAACCTGGGGGGCTACAGTCCATGGGGTTGCAAAGAGTCTGACATGATTGGGGTGACCTAGCACACACTGGATAGTCCCAGCTGGTGGGTGGAATCAGGAAGCTTGCCCTGGGTGCTTGCTGATTGCCACCCCCTCCCCAGACCGGAGACAGAAAGAGCTAGAACCACATACTTCCAATCCCCAAGTATCAGGAGCTGAGTTAGAGGGCATGGCTAGGTTTGGCACAGAGCCGAGAGCATCATACAGGGAATCTAACAGGCTTGGGTTCAAACCCCTGCTTGGCCACCGTGACCTTAGGCGAGCCCCTTCGCCCTGTGTGCCTTAGTTTTCCTATCTGTAGAAACAAGGGAGGCAATAGCATCTAGCTCACAGGGCTGTTACCAGGAGTTAGTACATTAACAGCAGGAACTTTTACTGTAAAGGGCCAGAAGGACAACGTTTTCAGCTTTGTGGGCCATATAATCCACTCTGCCATTGTTATTCAAAGCAGTCATAGATGACTTGTAAATGAGTGGAGTGGCCCTGTGCCAATAAAACTTTAGACACTGAAATTTGAATTTCATGTCATTTTTGTGTCTCAAAATATTATCCTTTTATTTTTTTCCCCCAACCATTTAAAAATCTGCAAAACAGGTGTTGGGTCACCTTTTGACTCCAGGCTGGCTCTTGATGTATGTAGAGCATTTACAATAGTATTTAGCACATAGGAAGATGCTCAACAAATGCTAGTACTATTGTTATTGTTTTTAATCTGGAGGTTATAAAGGGGATCTCAGAGATGGGGTGTGAGAGCACAGAAGGACCTCAAATATCCATTTGACAAATGAGACTGCTCCTCTTCCCAGTCTTGTGACCTAGAGAAAGCAATTTCACCTCTCTGAGCCTCAGTCTCCCTATCTATACAATGGGTTTGGCATTACCTCCCTTAGAGGCAAAGTGATGGCTCATCCATCCACCCGTTTCCGTGACCATGCTACTCTGCTCTCTTTCAGGCTTCCAGACCTTTCTTCTTGCTGGTCTCTCCTCCCAGAATACACTCCCCCATCTCACCCATTTCCTCTGTCTCATCCTTGGGGGCTAGCACTGAGGCTGCCTCCTCCAGGAAACCTTTGGTGACCCTCCCATCATGGATCGGGGACCTTCTCTGGGCTCCCCCAGGGTCCTATGCCTCCCTCTCACCCTTTGTGACACCAAGCTGGGAGCACTGGTACTGCTCTAAGAGATCTCAAGGCTGTTAATTTTCTGCATACAAGACTGGGCAAAAAAGGGACACCAAAAACGTATGTGGAATGTAATGTTTTTCTCCCAATTCACAATCTTCTCTTACCTTCAGCTCCTTCTCCTTTCCTTCTTTCTCTCCCAGGAACCCCCCAGGGCCCGGAGCCATTGCAGCTTCTCTTGCTTCCTATGGCAGACAGACCCTAAGCTCGTTCTCATGGTTTCTGCCTCCTGACGCCCATACCTTTGTGTGGCCCCCTCCCTTTGTGTGTGGGTAGGTATTGTGACCTCTTTCTAAGTGATAGAGTGCGAGAGAGGTGACAGGATGTCACTTCAGTGATTATGCTTCTTATTTAAGACTTTCTCTGCTAGCAGACTTGCCACTCTATTTTTCTGTTACTGGCAAACAGACATTTTGAGTATAGTCTATGAATGGGATCATGTGGCAAGGAATTGTGCGTGGCCTCTAAAACCTGAGAGTGACATCCTGCTGACAGTCAGCAAGGAGCCAGGGACCTCAAGCTTACAGCCATGAGGAAATGAGTCCTGCCAACAAGTGCAGAAGTTTAGAAGCTGATCCTTCCCCCAACTGAGTCTCTGGTGAACTGTTGACCCAAGGACACCAAAATCGCAGCTGAGTCATGCCTGGGTTCCTGACTCAGAGGAACTGTGAGATAGTAGTTATGTTCTTTGAAGCTGCTATGTTTGTGGGTACTTTGTTACATAGCAATAGCTGACTGATATATTTTCACTTAGGCATTTCCTGCAGGGCTCTTCTGCATATCATGTAATATACAGGAAACTCTGCATTCACCTTCCAGCCTCTGTGAGTCCCACTCTAATGAGGTTCAGGGTCATAGGGTGGGGTGTGGCTGCACTGGGGCTCTTGCAGGCAGGGCTGACTGGGTAGCAACAGCCAGAAAGGGTGGCTAAGGACATAATGCCCACCATCCCTAGAGCTGTGGGGTCCAGACCACCTGCCCCTGGGACAGGGAAGGCAGTAGGCCTAGGAGACTTCATCCTGGGCGTGGGCTCTTCTGTTATTTCCAGAACTGTTGGGCTGTGTCCCACTTTGGACAAGAGGTTGTACTGTGGGATCATAATAAGTATGGGTCGATTATAAATCATCATTTGTTGGCTCAGACAGGGTATTGAATGACACTGAAGAGAGAGAAAATTCATCCTCTTTAAAGTCATTTTGGAGTCCTTTTAGAGCCACACTGGTCTAAAACAGTAGCCACTAGTTACCCGTGGCTATTTAAATTTAAATCAAAATAAAGTAAAATTTGATGGAAATCAGAGTCTCAGAAACTTGTACATTCATGTTGCCAGCAGCATTAGGGCACAGCCCCAGTGTCCATCAGCAAATGAATGGATACACAACATGTGGTCCATCCATACAATGGACCGTTATTCAACCTTAAAAAGAGTGAATGGAGAAAGTGGCACCAACATATATTCACTCTCATGTGTAAGATGGATAGCTGGTGAGAAGTTACTGTGTAACACACGGAGCCCAGTCTGGCGTTCAGTGATGACCTAGAAGGGTGGGATGGGGAGAGGGGAGGGAGGCTCAAGAGAGAGGGGATATATGTGTAATTATGGCTGATTCGAGTTGATGCATGGCAGAAACTAACACAGCATTGTAAAAATTAGAAAAGAAAAAAAAAGATTCTGACGCCTGCTACAACATGGATGAACCTCGAGGACATAATGCTCAGAGAAATAATCCAGTGACAATCCCACTAATGTGAGGACCAGATTCATAAGAGACAGGAAATAGATGGTGGGGCCAGAGGCTGCGGGAGGGGTGGAGTTTCACTGTTTCGTGGGGACAGAGTTTCTGTCTGGGAAGATGAGGAAGTCCAGGAGATGGATGACAGGGATAGTCACATGATGATGTAAATGTGCTGCATGCCACTGAACCCTGCACTTAAAAGTGGTTAAAATGGTAAATTTTATGTCATGTGTATTTTACCACAGTTTTAAAGTAAATTTAGATAATTAAAATGTAGTCCCACAGTTGCACTGAACACATCTTGGTGCACGCCTTAGCTGCTCAGAAGCCACACCACCCCTGGTGCCTCCCACATCAGACATGACAGATACAGACCATTTCTATCATCACAGAAAGTTTCAGTAAGAGTGCTTTAATTCCTTCCTATATACACTGATTTTCCTTTTTTTTTTTTTTTATTTTCCTTTTTCTGAAAAAATTTATTTATTTTGGCCACACACCATGACATGAAGGATCTTGGTTCCCTGCTCAGTCGTGTGAGATTCTTTGGGACCCTCCATGGACTAGAGCACGCCAGGCTCCTCTGTTCATGGAATTTTCCAGGCAAGAATACTGGAGCTGGTTGCCATTTCCTACTCCAGCGGATCATTCCAGACCCAGGGATTGAACCTGTGTCTCCTACATTGACAGACGGATTCTTTACCACTGAGCCACCTAGGAAGCCCCAGGGAAGTCCCCTGATTTTTCTTTTAAAGAGCAAGGAGGCTCCTACTCACAGCCCGGGGCCCAGGACAGGCAGAGTTTAACAATTGAGCTTTGTTTTTCACTGTAGGTCCCTAACTGTTCCCCACACAGCAGCCAGAGGGCGCCTGTGAGCACCAGAGTCAGACTCCGCCCCTCCTCTGCCCACAGCCCTCCTCACTCCCACCTCCCTGGGGGTAAAAGCCCAATCCTCCCCCCGGGCCCACCTGCAGGACCTGCCCCGTCCCCTCCCTGCCCTCAGCTCCTCCTCTTCTTGCTTACTCAGCTCCACACATATGGGCCTCCTGGCTGTTCCTTTAAGACACCAGGCATGGTCCTGCCCCAGGACATTAGTACCAGCTATGGTCTCTGCTGCTGAGATGTTTCACAGAAACCTACATGGCTCCTTCTTTCACACTTGAGAGTTTTTGCTCAAGGGTCTCTTGGGTGAAGCCCTCATTTTCATTCTAGTTAAAAATTGCAGCATTTACTCTGAATTTAGAGATAACTCCTATCCTACTTCTTCTCCTTTGCCTTCAGTCTTTCCCAGCATCAGGGTCTTTTCTACTGAGTCAGCTCTTCACATCAGGTGGCCAAAGGATTGGAGCTTCAGCTTTATTAGCATCAGTCCTTCCAGTGAATATTCAGGGTTGAGGGTGGCAGAGGAATGAGATGGTTGGATGGCATCACCAACTCAATGGACATGAACTTGAGCAAACTCCAGGAGATAGTGGCAGACAGGGCAACCAGGCAGGCTGCAGTCCATGGAGTCGCAAGAGTCAGACACACGGCAACTGAGCAACCACCACCTATCCTACCTTCCAGACCAAAGCCTGGGACCCAGAATCTGGAGCTCCCTGAAGAGTGCCCCTGGGGGTGGGGAGAATCTAGAACACCCTGGCCTGCCCACGACCTTGTCCTCAGCCTGGCCCATCCCCAGCTGGCTCTGCCCCCCTCCCTCCAGGAGCTCAGAAATTCACCCGGCACAGATGCCAGACGGGAAAATTAATTGGGCCTTGCTAGGGCTGCTCTCCCCGCTCCCCGTCAATAACAGCCGTAAAGCGGGATTTATGCGGCAGTGCTGGCTCCAGATGGAAACAGGGAGGAGGGGCGACGTTCTAGAAAACTCAGTCTCTCTCCACGGGAACAGGCGGCAGCTGGGATTCCAGGACCCAAGCCTCCTTCCTGCTGTCTTTCTAGAGGTCGCACTTTTCCTTGAGTTGGGTGGGTGGGTGGGAGGGAGGAAGATGTCCTCTCCCACCCCAGTCATTGGTCAGAAACCACTTACCTAAATATATTCCACATTTATAAGCACCTACTGTGTGCCAAGTGTTTGGGGGACAGTCACGGTTTTAATTGGGAGTTAGGGATTATTTTTTATGTCTATTTTAACTAACAGGAAAACTGGCACAGAGAGGTTAAGCAATTTGCTTAGGGATGCACAGCTGCTGCTCTCTCACCCCTGATTTAGGGGTTTGTGGGGACTAGGATGCGACACAGGTAATGTAGGCAGTCAAGGAAGATGTGACCAGCCAGCTGGGGGAAACCAGTAACACTCTGTCCTCATCACCACTGTGGCTGAGGGACCCAACTTGTATACCTCTGTCTAGGCTCCACACAGTCACAGACTGATTTAACTGAGGGCTGCTGGCTACAGCTGGAGCTGTGGAATGGAAATTGCTTTGAAACCTTTGCATATGCTGATCCTTTGGTCTCTGTTACCTTTCTTCCCTTCTGCCTTCTGGGAAGGAGCTCTTCTAGGCATCCCTGAGAAGTAGAGTGGCCTATGCATTCAGATCCTGGCTCTGCCTGGGATCTGGCCTGGGGATGGGCCAGGCTGAGGACAAGGTTGTGGGCAGGCCAGGGTGTTCTAGATTCTCCCCACCCCCAGGGGCACTCTTCAGGGAGCTCCAGATTCTGGGTCCCAGGCTTTGGTCTGGAAGGTAGGATAGGTGGTGGTTGCTCAGTTGCCGTGTGTCTGACTCTTGAGACTCCATGGACTGCAGCCTGCCTGGTTGCCCTGTCCGCCACTATCTCCTGGAGTTTGCTCAAGTTCATGTCCATTGAGTTGGTGATGCCATCCAACCATCTCATTCCTCTGTGACCTTGGGGAGGTGTATTCCCCTCTCTGGCTCAGCTTTCTCATCTGAAAAGTGGAGATAACAACTGTGGCATTATGGAGACCCATGGAGCAACTACAGATAGTGGAGCTTTCAGCCCTGACGAAGCACTCAGCAAATGGGGGAGGGGGTCGAGGGCGGAGGGACTATTTTACTTCCATTCTCACTGCTTTTATGTCGCCCTCTGGCTGCAGAGAGAGATGATGAGGTCCATTGCATATTTCTCTCCCTGAGCCCTTTCCGCAGTTCCCGGACCAAATCCAGCGGCCTCTCTCTCCTGCAGGCACTGCGGGGACGGTTTTGATGGACATGTTTTTTGCACGGAAAAAAGCTGGAGGATTTGTATTTTGCCAAAAGTGTCAGCAGAGAGAAAATATTTCCCGCGTCTCTGGCGAGTGTTGATGTGTAAGAGCCAGTGCCTTGGTGGGAAAGTGGGGGCTCCACGCAAGGGGAACCAGCTGCCCCAGCTCTCACCCCAGCATCCTTTTCAGCCTCTAACTCACCTTCCCCAAGCCTGGCTCCTCACCCATTCCTCTCCCATCTCTGCCTGCTTTCTCCCCTGGAGAGTCCCATCTTCTCCCCCAGACCCCTCACCTCCCTCTCCCCACTCAGTGAGTCTGGAATGAGGAAATGAGGCTAGAGCTGTGATTTGAAAAATCAGGAGTTTGCCTGGAGAAGGGGGTGAATGGGAGGAGCCCTCCAGGCAGAGAGGTGCTGGCACGTGCAAAGGCCCTGGGGCAGGACCCAGCCTGGTGTGCTGGAGGAACAGCGAGGAGCCTGTGTGGAGTACAGTGATCCAGAGGGAGGAGTGGAGGGCAGCGAGGGACCAGGCAGGTGGTGCAGAGCCTTGTGGGTTCCTGGGAGGACTTGGGCGTTTTACCCGGGAGAGGTGGGACCCTGGAGGGCCAGGATTGGAGGAGGGATGGGGCCTGACAGGTGCTCAAGGGCGCCCTCTGGCTGCTGCGGGGAGGGCTGACGGTGAGAAGGACTGCATTTTATCCAAGGGGCACTGCAGCTGCTGCGGCCAAGTCACTTCAGTCGTGTCCGACTCTGTGCGACCCCATAGGTGGCAGCCCACCAGGCTCCCCCACCCCTGGGATTCTCCAGGCAAGAATACTGGAGTGGGTTGCCATTTCCCAAGGGGCACTAAGGAGTTCCAAATCCGGGAATGAGTATGTCAAGGCTGTATACTGTCACCCTGCTTATTTAACTTATATGTAGAGTGCATCATGCGGAACGCTGGGCTGGGGGAAGTACAAGCTGGAATCAAGATTGCTGGGAGAAATATCAATAACCTCAGATGTGCAGATGACACCACACTTATGGCAGAAAGCGAAGAACTGAAGAGACTCTTGATGAAAGTGAAAGAAGAGAGTGAAAAAGCTGGCTTAAAACTCAACATTCAGAAAACTAAGATCATGATGGCATCTGGTCCCATCACTTCATGGCAAATAGATGGGGAAACAATGGAAACAGTGAGAGACTTTATATTTTGGGCTCCAAAATCACTGCAGATGGTCACTGCAGCCTTGAAATTATGACAGTTGCTCCTTGGAAGAAAAGCTATGACTAAACTAGACAGCATATTAAAAAGCAGAGACACTACTTTGCCAACAAAAGTCCATCTAGTCAAAGCTATAGTTTTTCCAGTAGTCATGTATGGATGTGAGAGTTGGAATATAAAGAAAGCTGAGTGCCGAAGAATTGCTGCTTTTGAACTGTGGTGTTAGAGAAGACTCTTGAGAGTCCCTTGGACTGCAAGGAGATCCAACCAGTCCATCCTAAAGGAAATCAGTCCTAAATATTCGTTGAAAGTACTGATGCTGAAGCTGAAAAACTCCCAATACTTTGGCTACGTGATGTGAAGAGCTGACTCATTTGAAAAGACCCTGATGCTGGGAAAGATTGAGGGAGGGAGAAGAAGGGGACAACAGAGGATGAGATGGTTGGATGGCATCACTGACTCAATGGACATGAGTTTGAGTAAACTCCGGGAGTTGGTGGAGGCCTGGAGTGCTGCAGTCCATGGGGTCTCAAAGAGTTGGACACAACTGAGTGAGTGAACTGAACTGAACTGCGGGAGCCCTGGGAGGATGTTGAGCAGGAGAGGGTTGTGGTTCCCTTTATGTGTAAATAGATCCCTCTAGGAAATGGTTGGAGGGGAGCAGAGTGGAGGCATGGAGGCCAAGGAAGAGAGCCCTGGCCACCCACTCTGGCTCGAGGGCAGAAGAATAAGGAACAAACAGCCTGCAAAGAGAAGGAGGGGTGGGTGGCGTCCAGTGAAATTCAAAATAAGCCAAACTCGGCACTTCCCTGGCAGTCCAGTGGTTAAGACTCTGAGCTTCCACTGTGGGTTTGATCCCTGGTGGGGAAACTAAGATCTCACAAGGCATGTGGTGTGACAAAAAAAAAAAAAAAAAAAAACCACCACCACAACAAAAACAAACTTAGCCTCCGCCCCCATTCCAGAGTGACAGCGATGTCCCACTCACCTTCACCTTGGCATTGAAGGGCAGATGACAGGAAGTTGCCAGAAGCCCACCACAGGGGTGGATGACTCCTGCCCCTTGGATAATGGAAAATTATGCGGCCACGAAAAAGGATGAGATCAGCTATGTGAGCAGCTGTGGACTGATGTCAGGGACACTATGACATAGGCAGAGACAGCTCTGGAAGTGTCTGCATCAGAAAGTCAGCAGGGAGGGCGCCCAAAGCAAGGGGTTTTATTTTATTTTATTTTTCCTTTTAAAAATTGAGGTGAAATTTATATCACACAAAATTAACCAATCTGGCAGCATTTAACATATTGCCAATATTGTATCCCCCCCTCTCTAGTTCCAAAACATTTTCATCACCCCAAAATAAAACCCAGTACCCCCCAGCATAGTGTTGCTTCTTAAATATAAAAATATTTTTACTGTCGTGAAATGCACATGAAACACACAAGCTGTTCCTTGACGGAACATTCTTCCAGTCTCTGTCTCCATCTTCACGGGGCGGTCTTCTGTCTGCATCTCTATGCTCTCTTCTTTTTTTGTTTTTGTTTTATTAATTGTTATTTTACATTAGAGTATAGCTGATTAAGGGGTTTCCCAGGTGGCTCAGTGGGTAAAGAACCTGCCTGCAATGCAGGAGACACAGGAGATATGGGTTCAATTCCTGGGTCAGGAAGATCCCCTGGAGGAGGGCATGGCAACCCATTCCAGTATTCTTGCCTGGAGAATTCCATGGACAGAGGAGCCTGGCGGGCTGCAGTCCATGGGGTCACGAAGAGTCAGACCTGACGGAAGTGACTGAGCACACATGCGCGCTCACACATTGATCGACAATGCTGTGTTAGTGTCAGCTCTACTACAGAGTGAGTCAGTGATACACGTATACATGTATCTATTCTTTCCCAAATTATTTTCCTATTTTGGTTATTGCAGAGTACTGAGGAGAGTTCTGTGTGCTGTAAGTGTGTCCTTGTTGGTTACCTATTTTAAATAAAGTGGTGCATACATGTCAATCCTAAACTCCCAATCTGTCCCTGTCCCTCTCCTCCCCCCGCCCCTTGGTAACCATCTTTGTTCTCTAAGTCTATTTCTGTTTTCTAAATAAGTTATTATTATTATTATTTTAGATTCTGCACAGAGGTAATATCATACGATGTTTTTCTTTCTCTGACTCACTTAGTATGATCATCTCTCGGTCCATCTGTATTTCTGCAAATGGCACGATTTCGTTCTTTTTAATGGCTGAGTCTCTATTCTTTTTTATATGGGTAACAGTCATTGAATTTAGGGTTCACCATACATGCAGGATGATTTCATTCATCCTTAACTGTTAATTACATCTGCTGAAACGTGATTTATAAATAAGAGACATTCTGAGGTTCTGGGTGGACATGAATTTTGGGAGGACACTATTCACCCCACCACACTATGTAAGGGACCACATTCATGGGTTACATTAAGATGAGGACATCCTTGGGGACATATTATTCTTCCTCCCACATTATACATCCTACCCTTCCCTTCTCAAAGGCACAGATCCCCTTTGCCTTAGAATAGAACAGAAACTCCCTGGAGCTCACAGGCTTCTTCCTGGTCCAGAATCTTATCCTCCTCCCAGATCCCTCCCCCCATCTCACTCAATCTCCATTATGTTCATCACACAGATCACATTTGTTCCTGCTTCAGAGCCTTTGCACTGGCTGTGGTCTCTTCCTGGAATGCTCTTTCTAACCCTAGATTTTCTCACTCACTTAGAACTCAAAGTTCACCTCTTCAGAGGTGCATTCCCAGGCCACCTGAGCTAAACCTCAGCTCCCCCACCCCTCCTCCCTCCCCTCACCTTTTCAGTTCAGTTCAGTTCAGTCGCTCAGTCATGTCCAACTCTTCTCCCCATGGACTGCAGCACCCCAGGCCTCCCTGTCCATCACCAACTCCTGGAGTTTGCTCCAACTCATGTCCATTGAGTCGGTGATGCCATCCAACCATCTCATCCTCTGTCATCCCCTTCTCCTCCCGCCTTCAATCTTTCCCATCATCAAGGTCTTTTCAAATGAGTCAGTTCTTCGCATCAGGTGGCCAAAGTATTGTAATTTCGGTTTCAACATCAGTCCTTCCAATGAATATTCAGGACTGATTTCCTTTAGGATGGACTGGTTGGATCTCCTTCCAGTCCAAGAGACTCTCAAGAGTCTTCTCCAATACCACAGTTCAAAAGCATCAATTCTTTGGCACTCAGCTTTCATTATAGTCCAACTCTCACATCCATACATGACTACTGGAAAAACCATAGCCTTGACTAGACGACCTTTGTTGGCAAAGTAATGTCTCTACTTTTTAATGTGCTGTCTAGATTGGTCACAGCTTTTCTTCCAAGGTCCTTCAGTTTCCATTTTCGCCTCTTACCTCTGTTCTCCCCTCAGCCACCAGAGGGTGCCCGTGAGCACCCATCAGGCTCCTCCCCTCCTCCACCCTTGGTCCTCCAGGTCCCACCTCCTTGGGGTAAAAGCTCAACTCCTCCCAGTGCCCCACAGGGCCCTACTTCACCTGCTCCTCTCCCTCCCTGCCCTCCCCTCCTCCCGCTCTTCCCCTGGCTCACTCTGCTCCAGACACGCGTGTCCTCACTGTTCCTCCTATACACCAGGCACAGTCCTGCCCCAGGGCCTTTGCACGGACTGTGTCCTCTGCCTGGAATGCTGTTCCCCAGACCCAACATGGCTCTGTCCCTCACCTCCCTCAAGTGTCAGCTCTGATACCACCTCTTCAGTGAGCCGCTTGTAACTTCAGCCTCCTCCAACTCTGACACAGTATACCTTCTCCCTGCTTCTTTGTTCTCTTCATAGCACTGACTTCCCAACACCCCACACAGTTATTTATAGTCTTTATTGCTTGTTGCCTGTTCTCTGCACTAGACATGAGCCCTGAGGGGGCAGGGCCTGGGTCTGTCCTGGGTCTGTCTCGGCTCAGGCTTGACCACTGGGGCCAAGATACTGTAACATTTGGTAAACTGCAAGCAGGCAGCTCCTGATGCTGCAGTGCCAAAGATGGACAGGGATGTGATAGGAAATTATCTGGGCTCCCTCTTGAGACCCAAGGCTGGGCTCAGAGTTGAAGGAATGGGAACCCTCCTTGCCCGTCTCTGTGTTTCAGTTTCCCCATCAACAAAAAAAGAGGTCTTGAGGTCACGGGGGGCATCTCTGAGTTCCTTCAATTATACCCTGCATGGAGTCCCTAACCAAACCATTTAATGGCTTTGAGCCTTCGTATGTAAAGTGCAGGGCTGATAAAAGAAGGAATGAGTTCTGAGCATGAGGGGGGTGGTAACCATTGTTTTCCTTTGATGCTTCATCCCCAGCTCCCAGGACAGAGCCCAGAGCTCAACAAACAGTAATTATACCCTCATCACAGCTAAACTGATTGAGCACCTTCTGTAGTATACCTGGCCCCACAGTGAGAACATCATAAGGATTTTAGATCTAATTTAAGCTTTGAAGCAGCCCTATGATATAGGATACTATTATTTTCTCTGTCTTGCAAATGGGAAACTGAGACTCAGAGAGGTGAAGATAGTCACCCCAGGTCACACAGCCAGGAAATTGTCAAGGCTCAGTTGGGCCAGATCTCTCCGATCTCAAGTCTGTGTTCTAAACTGCCACATTCTACAGCCCCAAGAAACATCTGTTGAATGAATAAATGAGTGTTGATTGATCCTTTTGGAAGGGGGAGGGGACTCATGGCCGCTTTCCGTAATGACATAGGGGCCTCCAGTTCCCCTCCTCCCAAGTGTAAGGTCATGCCCAGACCCATTGCCACCCCCTACATCTTCCTGATACAGCTGCCACCGTGCAAGGAGGCAGCCAGGGAAATTCATTCCGCCACTGAACCCAGAGCAAAATCTCCCGACCTCCTTGAGACCCCTCCAGCAAGGGAAAGAATGAAGACAGGGAGAACATGAGGGGATGGAAGGTGAGGGGGAGGGGAGGGCAAACTCCCCCGTGTCCCCTTGCAGCCTCCTTTAAAAACAAAATGTTAAAAAACAAGAGAACTGCGTGTGTGCGCGTGCACGCACAAATCTATGAAATATTTAGGTGGTGCCCAGTGTGTTTATGGCCATAATTAATCTTGTGTCTCGTTGGCGGAGAGCAAAACGTTAAGAAATTACTTTCCGGGGCCTGGGTGAAGTGCAGGCTGGCAAGTCTCCTTTCCCGGGATGGAGGCTGTGGAGGACGAGGCTGGGGAGGATGGGGATCTGGGGTAAGCTTGTGGCCCTGGACTGTGGCCTCAGGAAACTTCTCCTAAATCCCCCCTCCCCCATTAGAGCCACCCAGGAAGTTTCCAGCCTGGCTGGTGCCCCTTGCACTCTGGGCCAAGTGCTTGTGCTTTTAATTTTTTTGGTTTTTGTTGGTTATTTCATTCGTCTTTATAGCTTTATTGTTTGTTGTTGTTCAGTTGCTCAGTCGTGTCCGACTCTTTGTGACCCCATGGACTGCAGCACACCAGGCTTCCCTGTCCTTCACTATTTCCCGGAGCTTGCTCAAAACTCGTGTCCATTGAGTCAGTGGTGCCATCTAACCATCTCACCCTCTGTCTCTCCTTCTCCTCCTGCCCTCAATCTTTCCCAGCATCAAGGACTCTTCCAATGACTCAGCTCTTCACATCAGGTGGCTAAAGTACTGGAGCTTCAGCATCAGCATCAATCGTTCCAATGACTATCCAGGGTTGATTTCCTTTAGGATGGACTGGTTTGATCTCCTTGCTGTTCAAAGGACTCTCAAGAGTCTTTTCCAGCCCCACAGTTCAAAAGCATCAATTCTTCGGTGCTCAGCCTTCTTTCTGGTCCAGCTCTCACATCCATACATGACTACTGGAAACATCATAGCTTTCTTACTTACGCATGAGGTATGGTTTCCATACAGTAAAATACAAACACTCACGATGTGAGTGGGATGTGTTTTTGGGTGGGTGCACATCAATCACCCCCAGGGTTTCTCTCGGGTCCCTTTGTAACTTTTCCCTACTCCCTCTCTTCCCCACCTCTAGCCCCGCCCCCTTTTAAGCAACCACGTGTCTGATTTGGGTCACCCTGCACTAGTTTGTATTTTCTGGGTAGCATTCTTCTTTCTGGCTCCCCTGTCATTGCCTGCCTCAATGCTTCATTTCTCTGCGCGGCTGAGGAATGCTCTTTGGCTCACAGGGACCCTGGTTTGCTTATCCGTTTGCCTACTGATGGACAGTTTGGTGGTTTCCAGTTTGAGGTTGCTCTCAATCTTGCTCCTGAGCAAATCCCTAGGAGTGGAATTGCTGGGTCACTAGGGGCTTCCCAGGTGGTGCTAATGGTAAAGAACTCACCTGCCAATCCCTGGGTGGGGAAGATCCCCCGGAGGAGGACACGGCAACCCCCTCCAGTGTTCTTGCCTGGAGAATCCCATGGATGGAGGAACCTGGCAGGCTACAGTCCATAGGTCCCAAAGAGTCAGACATGACTGAAGCTACTTAGCACAAATGCAGGGTAGGTGTATATTTCACATTTTAAGAAGTTAGTTTAAATTTGGGAAATGTGATGACAGGACGGGCAAAGCTGGGGGTGGAGCATATATTTACACCTGGGAGACAACTCTGTCCCAAGAAGGGGAGATGGAAGACAGGCTGTGTGGCTGGGGCGTGGCAGAGCTGGGACTCGAACCCAGGCTGTCTGTGTCAGGAATGTCACCCGTGGGCTATACTCTGCCAAACTGGGATAAATGCATTATCCCAGTCTTAGTGTCTTAGTGGCCTCTTAGTGTCTCTCTCTTTCACATCTTGGCTGTGAGCGGCTCTGATTCTGCATGAGGGCCAGGTGTCCAGTAGGGGCTTAATAATATCTCACTCCTTCCTGAGTTGGAAGCCCCCGTGGCTCCCCAGTGCCTTCAGGATAAAGCTTAAACTCCAAAATGCAGCCTACAGGTCCATTCCAATTCTGGCCCTATTCCTCTTCCTGCTGTGCCAGCCTTCTTGCTGTTTGCGGAATACTCACATGGTCGTGCCACAGGGCCTTTGCACCTGCCATTGCCGCTGCCTGGAATGCTCCATGCTTGACTTGGACATGGGCAGTTCCTCCTCTTCCTTTAGGTCTCAGCTCAAAAGTCACCTCCTCAGGACTTCCCTGGTGCTTTTATGGTTAAAGCTCCACTCTCCCAGTGCAGGGGGTCTGGGTTTGATCCCTAGTCAGGGAACGTGGATCCCACATACTGCAACTACAGAAGCCCATGGACCACAATGAGCACCCCACAGGATAACAAAGACCCAGCACAGCCAAAAAAGGAAAAAGTCATCTCCTCCAGGAAGTCCTCCCTGACTTCCCTGACTTCCCTGCCTAAACCAGCTCCACCCAGTCCCCTCTGTGGTATATATCACCCCGTGGTTTCCTCTCTCTGGTTCTTTTTCTTCTCTGAATTTCCACAATACATTAATTTACTTAGAAAACTTTTTACACATTTACATCATGCTCACTGTCACCTGATTCTGAGCACACACTTCATGTGTCATAAATCACCTGAACTTTATTTTGGGCTGTGCTGGGTCTTTGTTGCTGCTCAGGTTTTTCTCTAGCTGTGGTGAATGGGGGCTACTCTAGTCGTGGTGCGTGGGTTTCTTATTGTAGTGGCTTCTTTTATGACGTCGCACGGGCCATAGGGCGTGTGGGCTCCAGTAGTTACGGCACATGGGCTCAGTCACTGTGGCTTCCAGACTCTACGGCACAGGCTCAATACTTGTGGCGCTCGGGCTTAGTTGCTCTGTGGCATGTGGAGTCTTCCTGAATCAGGGATCAGACCTGAGTCTCCTGCATTGGCAGGCAGATTCTTTACCATGGAACCGCCAGGGAAACTCTTAATTCCTCTAAATTTTTAAAGAACTCCTGTGTTGGGTAGTGTTGTTATTTCCATTTATAGATGAGGAAATTGAGACCCGGAGAGTTTCGGGCCTCAGGTCCAGGAGGCCTCTGAGCTCTGGGGGTATGCACTTGTGGTCTGTCACCCCCAGAGGACTGGCCTGAGCCATCCTCAGCTGTGTGCCTGGTCGGTCTTAGCACAAGGTACGGCTCAGCATGGTGGATAAACGGCTCCAACTTTTAAAACTTTTATGTATTTATTCTTCAGCAGCACCTTGAGGCCTGTGGGATCTTAGTTCTGTGACCAGGGATTGAACCCACATCCCTTGCAGGTGGGAGCGTGGATTCTTAACCACTGGACCACCAGGGACATCCCAAACAGCCCCTGATTTTTACAGATGAAGCAGCAGAAGTCCCAGGAGTAGTGGCAGGGCTAGCTTTAAAACTGCTTCTTGGACTTGCTAACCCCATGTCCTGTACCATCCCCAGAGCCCCCCAGACTGTGAGCCCCAGAGCCTTGGAGGAGGCTTGGCGGGTGCTAGCTCAGACGGCGAACAGATGCTCGCTATTTTAAACCCACTGTTTAACTCATTAAGACAGCTGTTTCCCATCCCCAAAGTCGGTGGAATTAGAATTAAATTCATTCCAGAATTAAACACACACATACATACACACGCGCATACCCGCCACCATTTGGAGGCGAAACTTATTAGCATTTAGGCAAGCTGTGCCTTCAAGCCTGGGGACGGGGCTGGGCTTCCGCCTGACAAGTTAGATCATGGCCCAGCGGTTGCCAGCTGGGCTGGTGGCCAGGATGGCCCGAGGGCCCAGATTCCTGTGTGTACCCAGGCTTCCACTGTTAAGAGTACAGCTGCCAACTGGATGCCCCCCATTCTCCCCCCCAGTCCCCCAGCCCAGACTTCTGCCTGACCCCTCAGACCCAGGGGCACCGAGGCAAAGCTCAGCATTTGCACTTGAACTGACTTTCCCTCCGGGGACCCCATCTCCACCTGACACTCACATCTGAGACAGATCTCATCTGTCCTTCCTTCTCTCCCTTCACCTCTTATATCCAAACAGTCAGGACTCACCGGTGATGCCATTTCTAGGCAGCTATGTCCCCTACTGCTACTGCACCAGTCCGAGCCTCCATTACCTCCAGCCTGCATGACTGTTCTTGCCTCCTTCCTGGGCTCCTGGCTTCCACTCTTTCCCAACCAGCTGTTTTCCCTCAGCAGCCAAAGGGATTTGCTAGTTCCTCAATCAGTTATGCCACTGTCTCACTTAAAATCCTCCAGTGCAGGGCTTGTCCAGTAGAACTTTCTGTGACTGATGGAATGTTCCAGACCTGTGCCACCAAACATGGCCACTCACAGGTGGCCACAGAACAGTTGAAATGTGGCATGTATGAGTGAGGAAGGAAATTTTTAATGTGTTTTATGTTTTTAATGTTTTAATGCTAATTTTTAAATGTTTCATTTTAATGCATTGAAATAAGCCCAGGTTGCTGGTGGCTGCCATATCAGTCAGTGCAGGACTAAAGGGCCATCAGCTGTTAGTGGCCAGCCCAGATACCCTGGGTCTTCCCCATTTTCTCTGCACTGCTGGCTGGGATCCCAGCCCAGATGCTCTGCCTGAGCCTGCTTTGCTCAGGGCAGGTGAGGAGTGTCTCAAGAGTTCATGCCATCCCCTCCAGAAGCCCCCAGCCAATGGCCGGCAGGAGCAGGAGTGTACCTAACCCAGCTCCCTCGTCCCTCGAGCCACGCAACTTTGCAGTTCATGCTGGACAGAGGCCCCAGTGGGACTGAGCCCCCTCTGCCCACCACAGCCACCTAATCACGAATGCACCCTGGACAGGCTTCCTCCATCCCCTCACGCTCCCTGACTCCTCCTGGGGCATCCTGGTGTTACCTCTCACAAGAACTGCTTGCATCCCAAATCTTGTCTCCGGGCTACCTGCTGTTCCTCCTTCCCCTGTCTTCCTTCCTCCTCCTTCCTCTCCTCTTCCTTTTTAGTGCCTTAAGCCTCTTTTTAAAAAATGTTTTATTTCAGAATAATTTTATTTTCTTTTATTATTTTTATTTATTTATTTTTGGCAGTGCTGGGTCTTCGTTGTTGCCCACAGCCTTTCTCCCGCTGTGGCACATGGGCTTAGTTGCCTTGCAGCACATGGGATCTTTCCGGACAAGGGGTAGGACCTGTGTTCCCTGCATCTGGTAGGCATATTCTTAACCACTGGGCCACTAGGAAAGTCCTGGAATGATTTTCAGTTCAGTTCAGTCATTCAGTCATGTCTGACTCTCTGCGACCCCGTGAATCACAGCATGCCAGGCTTCCCTGTCCATCACCAACTCCCAGAGTTTACTCAAACTCGTGCCCATTGAGTCGGTGATGCCATCCAGCCATCTCATCCTCTGTCACCCCTTTCTCCTCCTGCCCCCAATCCCTCCCAGCATCAGGGTCTTTTCCAGTGAGTCAACTCTTCGCATGAGGTGGCCAAAGTACTGGAGTTTCAGCTTCAGAATCAGTCCTTCCAGTGAACACCCAGGACTGATCTCCTTTAGGATGGACTGGTTAGATCTTACAGTCCAAGGGACTCTCAAGAGTCTTCTCCAACACCGCAGTTCAAAAGCATCAATTTTTCGGCACTCAGCTTTCTTCATAGTTCAACTCCCACATCCATACATGACCACTGGAAAAACCATAGCCTTGACTAGACGGACCTATGTTGGCAAAGTAATGTCTCTGCTTTTTAATATGCTATCTAGGTTGGTCATAACTTTCCTTCCAAGGAGTAAGCGTCTTTTAATTTCATGGCTGCAGTCACCATTCACAGTGATTCTGGAGCCCCAAAAAATAAAGTCTGACACTGTTTCCACTGTCTCCCCATCTATTTCCCATGAGGTGATGGGACCAGATGCCGTGATCTTAGTTTTCTGAATGTTAAGCTTTAAGCCAGCTTTTTCACTCTCCTCTTTCACTTTCATCAAGAGGCATTTTAGTTCCTCTTCACTCTCTGCCATAATGGTGGTGTCATCTGCATATCTGAGGTTATTGATATTTCTCCCAGCAATCTTGATTCCAGCTTGTGCTTCTTCCAGCCCAGCATTTCTCATGATGTACTCTGCATATAAGTTAAATAAGCAGGGTGACAATATACAGCCTTGACGTACTCCTTTTCCGATTTGGAACCAGTCTGTTGGTCCATGTCCAGTTCTAACTGTTGCTTCCTGACCTGCATACAGGTTTCTCAACAGGCAGGTCAGGTGGTCTGGTATTCCCATCTCTTTCAGAATTTTCCACAGTTTATTGTGATCCACATAGTCGAAGGCTTTCGCGTAGTCAATAAAGCAGAAATAGATGTTTTTCTGGAACTCTCTTGCTTTTTCGATGATCCAGCGGATATTGGCAATTTGATCTCTGGTTCCTCTGCCTTTTCTAAAACCAGCTTGAACATCTGGAAGTTCACGGTTCACGTATTGCTGAAGCCTGGCTTGGAGAATTTTGAGCATTACTTTACTGGCATGTGAGATGAGTGCAATTGTGCAGTCGTTTGAGCATTCTTTGGGATTGCCTTTCTTAGGGATTGGAATGAAAACTGACCTTTTCCAGTCCTGTGGCCACTGCTGAGTTTTCCAAATTTGCTGGCATATTGAGTGCAGCACTTTCACAGCATCATCTTTCAGGATTTGAAATAGCTCAACTGGAATTCCATCACATCCACTAGCTTTGTTCATAGTGATGCTTTCTAAGGCCCACTTGACTTCACATTCCAGGATGTCTGGCTCTAGGTGAGTGATCACACCATTGTGATTATCTGGGTCGTGAAGATTTTTTTTGTACCGTCCTTCTGTGTATTCTTGCCACCTCTTCTTAATATCTCCTGCTTCTGTTAGGTCCAAACCATTTCTGTCCTTTATTGAACCCATCTTTGCATGAAATGTTCCCTTGGTATCTCTAATTTTCTTGAAGAGATCTCTAGTCTTTCCCATTCTGTTGTTTTCCTCTATTTCTTTGCATTGATCGCTAGGGAAGGCTTTCTTATCTATCCTGGCTATTCTTTGGAACTCTGCATTCAAAATGGGAATATCTTTCCTTTTCTCCTTTGCTTTTCGCTTCTCTTCTTTTCACAACTGTTTGTAAGGCCTCCTCAGACAACCATTTTGCCTTTTTGCATTTCTTTTTCATGGAGATGGTCTTGATCCCAGTCTCCTGTACAATGTCACGAACCTCTGTCCATAGTTCATCAGGCTCTCTGTCTATCAGATCTAGTCCCTTAAATCTATTTCTCACTTCCACTGTATAGTCATAAGGGATTTGGTTTAGGTCATACCTGAATGGTCTAATGGTTTTCCCTACTTTCTTCAATTTAAGTCTGAATTTGGCAATAAGGAGTTCATGATCTGAGCCACAGTCAGCTCCTGGTCTTGTTTTTGCTGACTGTATAGAGCTTCTCCATCTTTGGCTGCAGAATATAATCAATCTGATTTCAGTGTTGACCATCTGGCGATGTCCATGTGTAGAGTCTTCTCTTGTGTTGTTGGAAGAGGGTGTTTGCAATGACCAGTGCGTTCTCTTGGCAAAACTCTATTAGCCTTTGCCCTGCTTCATTCCATACTCTAAGGCCAAATTTGCCTCTTACTCCAGGTGTTTCTTGACTTCCTACTTTTGCATTCCAGTCCCCTATAATGAAAAGGACATCTTTTTGGGGTGTTAGTTCTAAAAGGTCTTGTAGGTCTTCGTAGAACCATTCAACTTCAGCTTCTTCAGCATTACTGGTTGGGGCATAGGCTTGGATTACCGTGATATTGAATGGTTTGCCTTGGAAATGAACAGAGATCATTCTGTCATTTTTGAGATTGCATCCAAGGACTGCATTTTGGACTCTTTTGTTGACCATGATAGCTACTCCATTTCTTCTAAGGGATACAGAAAAGTTGTAGAAATACAAATGGCAGGAAGCAGAGACTTCCTACATATCCTCCACCCAGCTCCCCCTCCTTTTAACATCATATATTGCCTGGTAGGATGATCAAAACCAGGAATTAGTACAGGTAGAATATTATTAACAAACCTACAGACCTCATTTGAGTTTCAGTAGTTTTTTCTGGGAGTGTCCCCTTCCTGGTCCAGGACCCCACCCAGAGTCACTCATTTCATCTCGTCATCACATTGCCTGGCATCCTTCATGCCAGAATAGTTCCTCAGTCTTTCCATGTCTTCCACGACCTTGAAATTTGTGAAGAACACTGGCCAGGATTTGCAGAAGGTCTCTCAACTTGGGTCTGTCTGATGTCAGCTCATGTTTGGACTGGGATTGTGTGTTTCTCCCCAGAATCCCCCAGGGGGCTGATGTTGCATCCTCCTTGGTGTAGGATGTCAGGAGACTCCAGAAGTCGCTGAGTCTCATCGGCAGTGATATTATGACCACGTGGTCAGGACATGTGACTCCCCTCTCCCCTGGAAAATTACCTTCTTACCTTTCAACTTTGTAAATATCTTAAGAGAGGTCCCCTTTTGATTGATTGATTTTTGATTCGATATGTCCCCTACATACAAATGAGTTCCATTCCAAGAGCCCATTTATAAGTCCAATGAACTCATAAGTCCAATAAAGTTAGCCTAAAGTGTCAGTCACTCAGTCGTGTCTGACCCTTTGCAACGCCATGGACTGTATAGCCCACCAGGCCCCTCTGTCCAGGGAATTCTCCAGGCAAGAATACTGGAGTGGGTTGCCATTCCCTTCTCCAGGGAATCTTCCTGACCCAGGGATCAAACCTGGGTCTGCTGCATTGCAGGTGGATTCTTTACTGTCTGAGCCTCCAGGGAAGCCCTCGTTAGCCTAGGTACTTCACTAATACAATCAGCTATGTAGTACTGTAATACGTTTTATACAAACAATACATAAACACCAAAAGTAAAACATTTTTAATCTTACAGTACAGTACCTTAAAAAGTACAGTAGCACAATACAATGGCTGGCACGCAGGGGCAGGCATCGAGTGAAGAGGCAAGAAGAGTTACTGACTGGAGAAGCTAGAGGAGGTGGGAGGTGGGAGAGCTGAAAGATCGTCAGCGATAGGAGACAGAGGGCAGGTTGCAGTGTCACTCATGCCTGACGTTGATGGCATAGCTTCTGGCTCCTTGTGGATTCAACTCTGTCCACCCTCCTGAAAAAAACAATCCAACGATGTCTTGGTAGTAGCTTTTTTTTTTCTTTCTTCATCATAGATGACACGGCAGCTACTGGATTGCAATCTGAATGGCTGTTGCAGCTTCCGTGTACTGTTCTGCATTTGGTTCTGCGCTTCAAAAAATGAACAGAGCCTCCTGAAATCAAGAAAACCCCTTACCATCTCCTGCGCCACAAATCCCTTCAGTTCTTCAGCTGCTTCTTCCTCTTGTTGCCCCACTCCCTCAATTATTTTCATTTTCGTTTCCATCGTTATCACTTGGCACTTCTTAGCAGTACCAGCTACATCGCTACTGCTTTTATGCTTGCTTCCGGACATCCAGAAAGTGAAAGCGAAAGCGTTAGTTACTCAGTCGTGTCCAACTCTCTGTGATCCCGTGGACTGTAGCCCACCAGGCTCGTCTGTCCAGGGAATTCTCCAGGCAAGAATACTGGAGTGGGTTGCCAGTTCCCTCTCTAGGAGACCTTCCCCACCCAGGGATCCAACCTGGGTCTCCCATATTGTGGGCAGACTCTTAACCAACTGAGCCACCAGGGAAGCTTCCAGACATCCTGGGCTTGAAATAAAGATGCTGTACTCTCTACTCTCTCCTGCAAAGTCCACAAAAGCACAGCGACTCATAGAGGATGCTCGCATGTGACAATGTACGACAGACAGATGAACTAAGCTCTGTGATCGGACCTGCAAACACCCGTCTGCATCTTTGAAATTTAGCAGCTCGAAGTTTCTGGTGTAGGGGACTTCACTGTACTTTGTTATGGAAGCCCTAACAAATGAATACACCCTGTTTATTTACTGCCCATCTCTGGAGAACTCTGTCTTGAACTTTTCCCTATCATGCGCCTGTTCCTTTGTTTACCAAATACTTCCTAAAGATCGACATTTTATCTTTCCTTAAAAAGATTGTCAAGTCATAAACAAAAAACCTCTATCACTTGCCGCAAAGGGAAGGGACCCACAAGAAACAAAGATACAGAAAACAAAATGATGCCTCAAAATGTCAATGGGGAAGGGAAGGAACTTCCCTGGTAATTCAGTCTTTAAGACTTGGCGTTTGCAATGCAGAGGAACTCAAATTCAATCCCTGGTTGGAGAGCTAGGGTCTCACATGCCTCATGGTGTGGTCAGAAAATAAAAAAAAAAAGTGCCCATGGAGCCAAGGACCTGTATCTTAGGAAAATTAGCCATTGCCAGAAAGACATTAAAGACAGTAGCACCAAACAAAACTTGCTCCAAGTAAGCCCCAGGGGAGGGCATTGTTAGAGAGTGATGCCCCTCACCCCATATGGCCGGCTCCATTCAAGGACGCCTCCCCTTTTGACCTTCCTGCCCACTCACTCATTCAGGGCTATAATCCCCTGTTATCCTCTCTCTGTCCCATTCCCCAGTCCCTCCCCTGGTTCTCCCACTGCCGCTGTGGCTTCTCCCCTTCTCCTTGTCTCTCCAACCCACCCTGCATCCAACAACCAGAGGGTTCTTTCAGAAACAGAAATCTTTCTTTATTTCAGGAGTCATAAGTGAATTTACTCCCATCGTAAGAAGATTCAAACAGTGCAGAAATACAGAGACCAGAAATGAGAGATATGATCCATGTCCTGTCTCTATTCTGATCTTTTCTAAGGCTCCTCATCAGTCTCTGTGTAAATTCTAAAGTCAGCGACATTCAAGGTTTGGGTTGGGTCCTGTCCTTACTACCCCCACCTCTCTCCCATCTTTCAATAAGACCCTCTTCTTAGCCACTCTGACAGCTTGCCATATCCAACCATTCAACTCTAACTCACTCATTCAGTCTCACTGCAGGACCTTTGCACATGCCCTTTGCATTCCCAGCATGTTGTTCTCCACCCCCTCACTCCAACTTCATCCTTCCTCACCCTTCGGTCTCAATGTGCTGACACCTTGTGTCTGGTTGGCCTCACCCAGATGTGGACCCTCGGGACAAAGATTCCAACTGTGCATTCATTTCTACATCTGCCGTGACCAGGAGCTCCCTCACAGTTGTGGAGGCTGGAAGTCCAAAATCAAGGTATCAGCAGGGTCCGTTTCTTCTTGCTGGCTGAGAGGGAGAATCTGTTTCCCACCTCCCTCCTAGCGTCTGGTGGTTGCTGGCTACCCTCGACATTCCTTGGCAACACATCACTGGAATCTCTCCTTCTGTTGTCACATGGACTTCTGCCTGTTTGACTCCTGTGTCTCTTCTCTATCATTGGCTGAGGGCTGCTCTGGGAAGTATTAAACCAAGAGAGACAGCCTAAAGAATTAAGTAGCCAGCCTGGTGAAGTGTGGTCGAGGAGAGAGAATTCTGTTCCCGGCAGAGGGAACAGCGTTTGCAAAGTTCTAGAGGTTAGTAAATCATGATGCATTCAGAGCATTGAAGAGCATTGAGGGGCTTCCCTGGTGGCACAGCTGGATAAGAATATGCCTGCCAATGCAGGGGACAGGGGTTCAATCCCTGGATTGGGAAGATCCCACATGCCTCAGAGCAGCTAAGCCTGTGTGCCACAACTATTGAACCTGTGCTCTAGAGCCCATGTGCCACAACTACTGGAGACCACCTGCATTGAGCCCGTGCTCTGCAACAAGAGAAGCCACTGCAATGAGAAGCGTGTCCAGCACAGCAAACAGTAGCCCTTGCTCACCACAACTAGAGAAAGCCTGTGCAAAGCAGTGAAGACCCAGCGCAGCCAAAAATAGTAAAATTTTTAAAAAGAAAATTATTGAGGTTTTGGAGACTGACAGGGGCTTGACCATGGAGAGCTGTGTCAGACACAGAAAGGAACTTGGATTTCATCAAGAGGGCAAGGGGGAGCCATGGGAGAGTTTAGAGCATGGGAGAGACCAGAGGATTAAACTTTAGAAATATGCTTGACTGCCATGCGGTGAGGAACTGAAAGTGTTGTGAACTGGAGGCAAGTCTGTTATGGGAGAATGAAAAATTCAGACCCTAAGGGCTTCCCTGGTGGCTCAAATGGTAAAGAATCTACCTGCAGGGCAGGAGACCTGGGTTCAATCCCTGGGTCAGGAAGATCCCCTGGAGAAGGGAATGGCAACCCACTCCAGTATTCTTGCCTGGGAAATCCCATGGACAGAGGAGCCTGGCGGGCTATAGTCCTTGGGGTCACAAAGAGTCGGACATGACTGAGCAACTAGCACACACATGATGAACGCCAATCAGGCATCATCTCATTTAATTTTCTGACTGCCGACCTTACGAGGCACGTTGCTCATCATTACACCCATCTGAAAGATCTAGAGACTAGAGCCCAGACAGCTTCAGTGACTTACCTGGTCTCACATAAGCTTGTTAATGGCAGAGCAATGATTCAGGACTTGAGTAGACTGCCCAGCCAGGTGACAGACTCACAGTGGGAGATCTGGGATAAAGAGTTGGGAGGGGACATGAGGCTGATGGCCAGCGCTCTGGATGAGGAACAAGGGACGGTTGGAGACCCGGATAGAGAGGAAGATCTAAGCTGAGAGAATAAAGCTGGTTCAGGTGGTCTCCGGGACCTAATGCCTGATGATCCGAGGTGGAGCTGATGTAATCATAATAAAATCAAGTGCACAATAAATGTAATGCACTTGAATCATCCTGAAACCATCCCCCCCCCCATCCACAGAAAACTGGTATTCCATGAAACGGGTGTGTGTGTGTGCACCCAGTTGTGTCTGACTCTGTGACCCCATGGACTGTAGCTCACCAGGCTCCTCTGTCCGTGGGATTCTTCAGGCAGGAATACTGGAGTGGGTTGCCATGTCCTACCCCAGGGAATCTTCCCTACCCAGGGACCAAACCCATGTCTCTTGTATCTCCTGCACTCTTCACCACAGGCACCACCTGGGAAGCCCCTGGAAACAGGTCCCTGGTGCCAAAAAGGTTGGGGGCCGCTGGTCTCCCTGGTGATGGGGACTTGGACCACCCGCTCCTGCTAGCCCAGCCCTGACATTGCACTTCTCCCACCCCTCCCATCAAGTTGGTTAGACCCTGAGGACATAAGAACTGAGACCTGAAGGGTAAGAAAGGGCCTTCCAGGCTGAGGGCACAGACTTGCGTAGGCACTGGAGCAGGATCGTGCTGGGTGTGTTCACAAAAGAACGTCAGGGAGGCCTGTGTGTCTGGAGCAGAGTGAGCAAGCGGGAGGGAAGGAGGAGGGCTGGGATTTGGGCTTTAAAACCTCATGGGCAGAGGGTGCCCTGAACAAGTCTAAGTCCCCTGGGAATCTCGAAATGGGTGAACATTGACCGCCTTCTTCAGTGGGTCTCTAGGAGGCTTGGGGAGATGATGATGGCAGAATGTCAGTGTGAAGGCTGGATCCACATCATGGTGGGGCGCGTGGGCTGCCAAACCACTCTGTGGTACCCCTGAGCTTTACCCTTACAAGGTCCAGGAGCTGGGGATGTGCTGAGACTTCTAGAAGTTCTTTTCCAAGGTTGTCCAGCCCCCAGGTCAGAGCCCCAGGGATTCTGTCTGGGCAGGGGGTGGAGGGACTGGATGTAACAGGACGATGTCACAGAGGCTGGGGGCATCTAGAACCCTGGGGGCTCCTAGTCTCAGAGTCATCTGCCAGGAAGGCCGCCTGGGTAGGTCATCTCCTCCTGGGACCAGCCTTCAAGGACAGAATGCGAGCCTGGCTGCCCCCAGGAGCCGTTTCCGTGTAGGACCACCAGGGTCCCCACTGCTCTGCTCAACTGCCTCTGAGCCGCCCTTTCAAGTTCACCTCCATTCCCTCCCTGGCCACAGGTCCCCTGGGAGGCCCTGGAGATGCCCGGAGGCCTCCCGTTGGTGGTCCCCAGCGGGACCTAGCTCCACGCTGCAGCCGGAGAAGGACGGGCCAGCCATGGGGCGGCAGCAGCCAGCTGTGGCCCTGGGGGCAGTCAGGATCTCACTGATCCTGCTGGGGTTGCTCACTCCCTCGCAGGCGGTGGTGCGGGTCGTGCTGGACAGCAACTCAAGCACGGTGGACTTTGAGGATCTGCCAGCCCTGTTTGGGGCACCCCTGGCTCCCGGGGGCGTGCGAGGCTACCTGATGGAGGCCAAGCCAGCCAACGCATGCCATCCCATTCAGGGCCCGCTGCCGGGCAACGGCTCCCTGGGTGCCATCGTGCTGATCCGCCGATACGACTGCACGTTCGACCTCAAGGTGCTGCACGCCCAGCGGGCCGGCTTTGGGGCGGCTATTGTGCACAATGTGCGCTCCGACGACCTGGTGCGCATGGCCCACGTGTATGAGGACCTGCGGCAGCAGATCGCCATCCCCTCGGTGTTCGTGGGCGAGGCTGCTTCCCAGGACCTGCGGGTCCTCATGCGCTGTGACAAGTCGGCCCAAGTCGTCCTGCTGCCCGACTACCCACCCCACCCGGACCTGGACTGCCACCCGGTGCTGGCCGTCTCCTGGGTGCTGGGCCGCGCCCTGGCCCTGCTCACCAGCGCTGTCTTTGTCCTGCGGCGCCTGTGGCATTGGCTCTGGAGCTGGCGGGCCAGCGGGCAGGCGGTCAAGGCACAGGCCCCCCAGAGGGCCCAGGTGCACACCTTCACCAGGTGTAACGACCTCTGCGCCATCTGCCTGGATGAGTACGAGGAAGGCGACCGCCTCAAGGTCCTGCCCTGCTCCCATACCTACCACTGCAAATGCATCGACCCCTGGTTCTCCCAGGCTGTCCGGCGCTCCTGTCCCATGTGCAAGCAGTCAGTGGCCGGCACGGAGGACAGCTCTGACTCCACCGTCGACAGCTACGGGGACGAGGAAGACCCCTCGCTGTCCGGCCGCCAGACCCCGATCTGGGCTGTCCAGGCCCGGCTGCGCTCCCGGAGGCTGGCTCTGCTGACCCAAGCCACCTCCCAGAGCCGCTGTAGCGCCTCCTCCGTGGGGGAGGCAGAGGCCGGTGCACCCTTGGAGGGGCCCCCAGAACCCCACTGAGACCCGCCAGCCCTGGGCTGGTAGAGATCCGGGCGGGCAGGGTGGAAGGAAGGCATGTTTTTAGCCCGGAGACTAGATAATAAAGTAGGTTTGAAAGCGGATTCTTCCCCTGGCTGCTCTGGGGCTGCCCAGTCCCTCATACCACCCGTGTGGCAAGTCCCAGCTGAGCTGGCTCCTGGCATCTGAGGGTGAGTGAGGGGAAGTGGGGGTGGTAGGGTGGTCTCAGGGACGTTATGTACATCATCCCCATGGTGGCCCTGTGACGGGGCCACCGTGCCTCAGTTCAAATTCTGGGTCCACAGGGCCTGATTCCTAATATTCGCTTTCATTTAAACCTTAAAAAGAATAAACTTGTTACTTTGGAATAATTTTAGCTTTACAGAAAAATTGCAAAGGGGCTCTGGACAGTTTCCATGGACCCCTCACCCAGTTTTCCCTCAGTGTTGACATTTTACATCAGCATAGCATTTTTTTCTTTTTAACGTTTTGATTTTTTGGCCACAAAGTATGTGGGATCCGGGGTCCCCAACCAAGGATCGAACCCACACCCCACTGCAGTGGAAAGCAAAGTCTTAACCATTGGACCGCCCAAGGAAGTCCCCAGCACAGCACGTTTGATTCAACCTTGAGAGCACCGTGAATAGGTTATGACGAACTCAGCTCCGGGTTCCATTGAAATTTCCTCATCATTTCAGCTGCTTATAGTGGAAAGTGTCAAACGCACTCAAGTAGAGAGAATGGAATGATGACTTTTCCCACGTGTACCCATCATTCAGATTCAGTGATTTATCTGTGCTGCCATGCTGTGCTAAGTCACTTCAGTCATGCCTGACTCTTTGCGACCCAATAGACCACGGCTTCTCTGTCCATGAGCTTTTCTGGGCAAGAATACTGCAGTGAATTGCAGTGCCCTCCTCCAGGGGATCGTCCCACGTGTACCCATCACTCAGATTCAACGATTGATCTACTCCTGGCCATTCTTGTCTCCTCTAATTCTCCTCCTTCCTTGCTATTTTTTAAAAAAGATTTTTTAACATTTTTATTTATTTTATTTTTGGCTGTGCTGGGTCTTTGTTGCTATGCGGGCTTTTCTCTAGTTGTGGAGAGCAGGGGATGCTCTCTAGTTGAAGTGTGCAGGCTTCTCCTTGCAGTGGCTTCTCTTGCTGCAGAGCTCGGGCTCTAGGGCGCATGGGCTTCAGTCGTTGGTGCACATGGGCTTGGCAGTAGCGGTTACCAGGCTCTAGAGTATAGGCTCAATAATTGTAGCACATGGGCTTACTTGCTCCAAGGCATGTGAGGTCTTCCCAGATCAGGGATCAAACCTATGTCTACTGCATTGGCAGGTGGATTCTTTACCACTCAGCCACCAGGCAAGCCCCTCCCTTGCTATTTTGATGTAAATTCCAGATGTTTTTTTCACCTACAGATATTTCAGTGTGTGTCTCTAAAGCAGTAGTTCTCCACCGTGGTGGGGATGTTGTGTCCCCCGGGACACTGAGCGATGTCTGGGGGCATCTGTGGTCATCATGACTGGGGGCCTCCTGGTATCGAGTGGGTGGGGGCCAAGAATGCTGCTCCATATCTCTTAGCCCCTGGGAGGGTCTCATCCCAGAGAATGATCTGATCTGACTCTCTACAGTGCTGAGAGGAGACACCCTGCTCTACAAGATAAGATCCCTTAAAGAACAACCTCACAAACTCCAGTATCAAGTCCAGTATGAAATGATTCCTTATGCGTGCATGCATGCTAAGTCACTTCAGTCATGTCCAACTCTTTGAGACCCTATAGACTAGCACAGCAGGCTCGTCTGTCCATGGGATTTCCAGAAGAATACTGGAGTGGGATGTCATTCCTTTCTCCAGGAGATTTTCCTGACCCAGGTCTCTTGTGTCTCCTGCATTGGCAGACAGGTTCTTTAACACTAGCACCACCTTGATGCTATAGTGATTCCTAAATAGCGTTGAATAGTCACCCAGGGAGCAAGTGGAAATGTGCACATTTATTATATTATGGTACAATTTTTTAGACTGTTTGCAGCAGGACCGAGATAGAATCTAGAGTCACTGATGGTCTCCGAAGTCTCCTTAATTTTTTATTTATTTTTAAAAATTGGTTCTGTAGCATTTAAAAAGTATTGTATTTATTATTTACTTACTTGGCTGCACTGGGTCTTAGTGGCGGCACTTGGGTTCTTGCTTGCATTTTTTGAGATCTTCCTTGCGTCACATGGGATCTTTGATTGAGGCACACAGATTCTCTAGTTGTAGTGTGAGGACTCCAGAGCTTGTGGGCTTCAGTAACCATGGCACTTGGGCTCAGTTGCTCTGTGGCATACGGCATCTTAGTCTCCCAGCCTGGGATTGAACCTGTGTACCCGGCATTGCAAGGCAGATTCTTAACTACTGGACTACCAGAGGTCTGTCCAAAGTCTCTTTTAATCCAAAGCTTCTCCTGCCATCTTTCTCCCTATAATTTTCCTTGCAGTTTATTTATTTGAGGCCACTGGGTCCTTCATCTTGCAGAGATGCCCCTGATCTGGGTTTTGTCAATTGGGGCATGGCAACTCACTCTAGTATTCTTGCCTAGAGAATCCCATGGACAGAGTAGTCTGGAGGGCTACAGTCTATGGGGTCACAAAGAGTCGGACATGACTGAAGTGACTTAGCACATACACACGTGGTATCATTTTAAGTATGCCTCTGCCTCCTTTAGTTTCTTTTAATTTCTAGTTGGATTCAGAGACCAGCATGGATGTGATTTAATTTTATGGCAAATAGATAACAGTGTTTCTTCAGTTCCCAGTGCAAGCTTTTCTCAGAAACTTGGGTCAATGAAAGGCTCTTCTGGGCAACGAAGAAGGGGTGGATGCTAACTTGGGGCAAGCATGATCAGGAGGATCTGCAAGGGAATGTTGTATAGAATTTCTCAGGGGGCACGGCATATGGGTGATAGTAGGATTTGGACAGAGTAGTCTGGTATTAGTGGCTTCATGAGTGAATATCTGTATTTAGTCAAATGTCTTCTTTTTCACACATATTAGAGTGGCTTTTTTTTAACTTTTTTTTTTTTTTTTTGCTTGTCCTGGGTCTCTGTTGCTATGCTCAGGCTTTCTCTAGTTGTGTTGAGCAGGGGCTACTCTTCATTGCGATGTGTGGGCTTCTCATTGTGGGGGCTTCTCTTGTCGCAGAGCACAGACTCTCGGGCCCGTGGGCTTCAGTGGTTGTGGCACGCAGGCTCTAGAGCATAGGTTCAGTGGTTATGGGACACAGGCTTAGTTGCTCTGTGACACGTGGGATCTTCCGGGACCAGGGACTGAACCCACGTCCCCTGCATTGGCAGACAGATTCTCATCCATTGTACCACCAGGGAAGTTCACTGGAGTGTTTTTCATTTGTGTCTTGCTGTCTGCACCTCCCAACCTAGCTGGGAACCTCCAAAGTAGTTCAGAAAAAAGTGAGTCTGTTCTTGGATGGATGATGGCAAAGGGTGGGCTCTTGGAAATGGCTCTGGTGTGTGTATGTGTGTGGGGTGGGGCGCAGAGAAGTGGGCTGAGGTCCTTGCACAGTATCCCTGGGAGATGGTAAAGAACTCCTACCCAGTGTTCAAGGGGCTTTGCTCCTAGCCCACTGGCCCTAAGGCCACAAATGGAGGCTACAGTATCCAGAGAACACTGCCTCAGTCACTCTGGGTGGCCATCAAAGTCCAGAGCTGCCAAGAAGGAGCAGGCCTCTCTGTCCAGCAGGCATGGACTGGGATGAGGATGGAGAAGTGGAGACAGGAAGCGATGTGTGTAGCAGTCAGGCTTGGAGTTAGCAATGGGATCTGAGACCCCATCAGAGCAGCTTAAGCACAGAGGGCTATTTCTCATGAACTTGAGTAGTCAGTCCAGGGATAACATAGAGGCTCCACAGTGTCCAGGCCCCAGGTTCCTTTTGTCTTATTGTCCCACCTCCTTAGCAAGTGTCCTTCTCCTCATAGAGCACAGTAGCTGCTTGAGCTCTAGCCATCACATCTACATTCCAGTGAATGAGGAAGAGCTTATGCTTTCTCTTTAAGGACACTTCCCAGAAATCCCATACACCAGTTTTGCTCATACTCCATTGGCCAGAACTCAGTCATATGGCTACACTTGCCTGAAAGGATGCTGGGAAATGTAGTCTATTCTGAATGGCCAATGGTCCAGCTGAAAACCAGGGGTTCTATTGCCCTGGAAGAGAGAACAGATTTCAGAGGTGGCCAGCATGCCTGTCACTTGAACACATTTGTGTCCCAAAGAACTACCCAATACATGTTTGTTGACTAAGTGAATGAATGAATGAATCCCTGCACCTTTAAGCTTGAGCCTCCTTCAAGGTCACAGGCACCACAGCAGAGCAGGCACCTCCTGGTTCACCAGACAGTTGACTTTTCTCACGATCATGTCAGCAGAGGGAGTACTCATTAGGGATGAGACCCAGTTCTTACTGAGGCCCTACTGTGCTCCAGGCCCCAAGTCTTATAGCTTCTTTCCACCATTAAACCTCCCTGAGCCTCAGTCTTCCCATCTGTAATATGGGAACCATAACAGTACCTGCCCTGCATGGTTTGCCAACCACATATAGTGCCTCACACCTACTAAGCACTTTGTCAGTATTTGTCAATTGAGTGACCTGCCCGTAACCCAGCTATAAAATCAGGTGATCAGAACTGTGGGGGAATCACAGGCAATGTGTTGACCCAAAGGGAGGTGTCTTCCGTAACCCAGAAAATCTGGGAGGCTTTCTAGAGGCAGTGTCTTCTAGATTGAGAGCAGAAAGGGCAGGAATCAACACCATGAAAAGGAGAAGTAATCCTGGCAGCTGGAACAGCATGGGGAAAGGCCCCAAGCAGCCTAGTTTGGCATCCAGTAGGTGCTTAATAAGTGCACACAGTGCTCCCTGCCCCCAGTCAGGTCCAACATCCTCTGAGAAGGGGCCTCAGCATCATCCCAGCCTCCTCAGTGCCCTAGCAGCCAAGTCTGGGCTCCTCTCCAGCTGCCTCCGGGAAAGTCGGGTGCTGCCAAGGACAGCCAGCTTAGCGAGGCCAGCCTGTGCCAGCCCCATCAAGCCCATCTGATGGCTGATTTAGGGGAGCACCAGCAGAGGCTGCCCCTTGTCCATCCAGGAAGTACCCTGGTTGTGTGTGTATAAGGGGTGGTGGTTGTTCAGTCGCTCAGTAGTGTCTGACTCTTTGTGACCCCATTGACTGCAGCACACCAGTCTCCCCTGTCCTTCACTACCTCCCGGAGTTTGCCAGACTCATGTCTGTTGAGTCCGTGATGCCATCCAACCATCTCATCCTCTGTTGCCCCCTTCTCCTCCTGCCCTCAGTCTTTCCTAGCATCAGGGTCTTTTCTAATGAGTCAGCTCTTTGCATCAGGTGGCCAAAGTATTAGAGCTTTGGCTTCAGCATCAGTCCTTCCAATGAGTATTCAGGGTTGGTTTCCTTTAGGATTGACTGGTTTGATCTCCTTGCAGTCCAAGGGACTCTCAAGAATCTTCCTCCAGCACCACAGTTCAAATGCATCAATTCTTTTGGGAAATGTGGCCAAATGGGGAAACTGAGGCTCAGAGGATGGACAACCTCGGGGATGGGGGTGGACTTAGGGAAAGGGTAGCCGCCTGCACAACTTCCGAGCACACACAGCATGGTGGATGCTGGGTCATGCTCTTTTCTGCCCTGACTCCTGGCATCCAGAGTCAGGTTCCTGTGCATACCCCCATTTCCCAGAGGAAGAGACTGAGTCCAAGAAAGAGGATGTGTCCTGCTCAGGGCCACACTCCTGGACTCTGAGCCAGCAGTGACAGGAAGCATACTTCTGCACTCGAGACAGTCCTCTCACTTGTGTGTTTTATTTTTAAAATATTTCTTATTTTTATTTATCTAGCTGCATCAGGTCTTAGTTTGTGGCAGGCAGGATCTTTAGTTGTGGCATGTGGGATATACTTCCCTGACCAGGGATTGAACCCAAGCCCCCTGCAATGGGAGTGCGGAATCTTAGCCACTGCACCACCAGGGGAGTCTCAGCCCTCTGTTTTATATGGCTCTAACTTTGAATTCTGAATTCCACTGGCCGCCGCCTCCCCATGTGTGGAAATCAGTTCCAGCTGTCTTGTCTGTACAACAATTTGTGCTGCCACCTACTTGTTCAAGCCTGTTCTGGGCACACTAGGTGCAGCAGTGACCCAGACAGACCCAGTCCCCACCTGTCTGGGACTCCCAGTCTATTGGGAGGGGTGGGCCATGACAAAGCAGTGGCAGGGTGATCAGGGCTCTGAACGGGGAGACACTGGCGCTGTGAGGGGCCACAGGGGCACTTGACCTAGCCTAGAGGGTCAGAGAAGGCTTTTCTGGCAGAGGGCCTCTACCTCAAGACCCGAAGGAGAGAATGGAAGCAATTGGGCTGGGGTGGGAAGAGTGTTCCAGGAGGAGAGAACAGCACATGCAGACTCAGAGTCCTACAAGGCACACAGGCTTTCAACCTTATTGGACATATGTTCGTGCATGCCAAGTCATTTCGGCCGTGTCCAACTCTTTGCAACCCTATGGACCATAGCCTGCCAGGCTCCTCTGTCCATGGGATTCTCCAGGCAAGAATACTGGAGTGGGTTGCCATGCCCCCCTCAAGGGTATCTTCCCAACCTAGGAATCCAATCCACATCTCTTACATCTCCTGCATTGGTAGGCGGGTTCTTCAACACTAACATCACCTGGGAAGCCCTATTGGACACACACCCCTCCTCAATATGCATATGCACTTTTAAACAAAGTTTTTTTTTTTTTAATTATTATTTGTCACATGGCACAGCATATGGGGTCTTGGTTCACTGACCAGGAATTGAACATGTGCCCCCTGCAGTGAAAATGCAGAGTCTTCACCACTGGATTGCCAGGGAAGTCCCTGCATAATCATTTTTAGTAATGACAAGTGAATGACACTTCAAGTCCATACCAAAGCTCTCTTCTGCAGCCTGAAAATGCTTGGGCTCAACTATTCTAGAAAGACAAATGGAATTAGCTCCTATTTTACTCAATCCTGGGGCTTTCCTGGTGGCTCAGCTGTAAAGAACCTGCCTGACAGTGCAGGAGACATAAGAGACTCAATCCCTGGGTTGGGAAGATCTCTTGGAAGAGGGCAAGGTAATCCACCCCAGTAGTCTTGCCTGGAGAATCCCATGGACAGAGGAGCCTGGGAGGCTGCAGTCCACAGGGTTGCACAGAGTCGGACATGACTGAAGTGACTTAGCACCCATGCGCGCATATTCAATCCTATTTTCCAGATGAGAAAACTGAGGCCCAGAGAGGTTAAAGCGACTTGCCTAAGGGCAAACAGCTCAGAAGGAATGAAGCTGGGTAAATGGTGGGATGAGAAGGCAGAGTGATTCCCCCCACTCCCAGGCCAGGTTGATTAGGACATCCCTCAACCCTGGCTCCAACCCAGCTCCTCCTCCCAGCCTCTTTGGTGGGTGCCAAACCACTCCAGGGTGGCCTGAGGTCAGTGTGTCCTTCACCTCCTCTATTCTGCACCCTCTGCTCCTCATGATACAACCAGTGAGGAGCAGATTCCAGGGAACTGTTACTGCCACTCCCAGCAGCCTCTGGAGGCAGCTGCAAAATCATGGAAGCTACAAGGAGGCTGCCCGCCAAGATCTCAGCCCAGATGGCATCTGGAAGGGCGGGGGGGGTGGGGTGGGGGGCGACAAGACTCTGATTCATCCCCTGACCCTCCTTTCTTCCTCCTCTGTCTCCGCCTCCTCCCCACGCCCTGTCCCCTTCCTAGCCCACCCATCACAGCCTCCCAGCCAGGCCCAGGAGGGGAGGAGGCTTTTAGGAACAGATGGCTGCCTTCCTCGCCCAGCGCTCTGCCAGTTAATTAACGCCGCCTGTAATTAAACTTCCCACAAATTAGCTGTCAGCTACGCTAAAGGGAACCGTCCCTCTCAAATGCCACCTTGACTTGCTGAATTGTGAGCCTTGTCGACAAAATAATTAAAGGCAGAGAGAGGCAACCAAAATTTAGAGGCTTTTTTTTCCCCTTTTCTAAATCTCTATCGGCGTCTATGGCCAAACGCTCCCATCTGAGACCTGGGAATACAACCAGGCTGTTTTCTGAGGTACCATGTATTAACACCTTTCATTGTGAAGGAAATTTTATTGAGCATCTATTGCATGCCACATTACTTTGCTGACAAAGGTCCGTATAGTCAAAGCTATGGTTTTTCCAGTAGTCATGTACAGATGTGAAGAGTTGGACCATAAAGAAGGCTGAGCATTGAAGAGTTTTTGCTTTCAGATTGTGGTGCTGGAGAAGAAACTCTTGAGGGTCCTTTGGACTGCAAGAAGATCAAACCAGTCAATCCTAAAGGAAATCAACTCTGTATATTCATTGGAAGGACTGATGCTGAAGCTGTAGAACCAGTACTTTGGCAACCTGATGTGAAGAGCCAACTCATCGGAAAAGACCCTGATACTGGATAAGATTGAGGGCAGGAGAAGGGGATGACAGAGGAAGAGATGATTAGATGGCATCTCCGACTCAACGGACATGAGTTTGAGCAAACTCTGGGAGATGGTGAAGGACAGGGAAGCCTGGTGTGCAGCAGTCCATGGGGTCACAAAGAGTCAGATATGACTGAGAGACTGAACAACAATTGCATGCCAGAAACTGTGCGAGGAGGTGGTGTGCAGTCACTCCTTTCTTGGAACTCACATGTCCAAAAAAATGTCACCTTGACATTTTTTTTTTTTGGCTGTGCTGCATAGTATGTTGGATCTTAGTTCACCGACAAAGGATCAAACCCGTGCCCCCTGCACTGGGAGTGTGGAGCCTCATCCACTGGACCGCCAGAGAAGTCTCTTAACATACATTTTTAAAAGCAAAGGAAATATATGATGTTATTACAGCTGGGGGAAGTGCATTCAGGGAGAGGGGACAGCCAGTGTAAAGGCCCTGAGGCTGGACCACTCTTGATGGGGACTGGACCAGGTAGAACCAGAGGAGGGGGTGGGAGTGGGACAATTTGGTATCCATGGTATAGGCACAGATGACAGGATCGGCTGACACCCGTAGTTCCCCCTAATCTACAGCTTTGCTTTCTGTTGTTTCAGTGACCTGCTGTCAAACCCAGGTCCAACACTATTAAATGGAAAGTTCCAGAAGTCAACAATTCATAAGTTTCAAATTACTGCCGTTCTGAGCAGTGTGGTGAAATCTTGCACAGTTCGACTCTGTCCCACCCCGGGCTTTTTAAAAATATTTATTTATTGGGCTGCAGCAGGTCTTCGTTTCAATATTCAGGATCTTTTAGCTGTGACATGTGGGATCTCGTTCCCTGACCAGGGATCGAACCCAGACCCCCTGCATTGGAAGCACAGGGCCTTAGCCCTTGGGGAACCAGGTAGGCACCCACCCAGGGCTTGAATCATTCCTTTGTTTAGTGTCTCTTGCCTGCACGTGGTTTAGTAGGTGTCTCAGTGATCAGGTCGACTATCGCCTTACTGCAGGGCTTCGTTGTGAAAGTGAAGTTGCTCAGTCGTTTCTGACTCTTTGTGACCCCGTGGACTGTAGCCCACAAGGCTCCTCATGAATCCAAGGGAATCTCCAGGCAAGAATACTGGAGTGGGTTGCCATTTCCTTCTCCAGGGGATCTTCCCGAACCAGGAATCCAACCCGGGCTCCTGTATTGCAGGCAATGCTTTACCCTCTGAGCTACCACTTCACAGTGGCTGCAAAGCACAAGTCTAGTGATGCCGCAACTTGCTCATTCTCTAACCATGCCTGATTTATCAATAGCCAATATTTTGTAATAACTGTGGGTGGAGTGTAACCTTTAAAAATTGTATTTAAAAAGCTTTATCACAGGTATACTGTTGTTGTTTGTTTAGTCGCTAAGTTGAGTCTGACTCTTTTTCGACCTTGTGGACTGTAGCTGGCCAGGCTCCTCTGTCCATGGGATTTCCCAGGCAAGAATACTGGAGTGGATTGCCATTTCCTTTTCCAAGACATCTTCCTGACCCAGGGATTGAACCCGGGTCTCCTGCATTGGTTCTTTACCACGGAGCTACCAGAAAAGCCCCATATGTATAGGAAAAATCATAATAAGGTTTGGTACTATCTGAGGTGCAAGGCATCCACTGAGGGTCTTGGAGTGTTTCCCCTCGGATAAGTGTGGACTATTTGTATACCTTATAAAAGTGGAGGGTAAGAGAAAGGGAAATAAAAGAGCAGTGAACTCCCAGATCTTTGACCTGGAAGCTGATCCACAAAGATGTCAGATTTGCACAGAGTGAAACCTTTTCCAAAAAAAAAAAAAAAAATCTTCATCCTCAAACCAGTTGCCAAGACCCAGGGAGCCAATGCTAGAGATGTAATAGATGCGAGTTCAATCCCTGGGTCAGGAAGATCCCCTGGAGGAGGGCACGGCAACCCACTCCAGTATTCTTGCCTGGAGAATCCCACGGGCAGAGGAGACTGCGGGCTACAGTCCATGGGATCGCAAGGAGTTGGACACGACTGAAGTCACTTAGTCACACACAGGGAGTGGGGGTGAGTGGAGTGAGCCAGAGCCTCTGCACTCCTGGGCAGAAGGGTCTCCTCGGCATTCTGGTTGGGGGTGAATGGTGTGCTCGCCTGTCAGGACATAATCAGATTCTGACACCTGCAGAGTTGAGCCTCCAGGAGAACCCAGGGGAGACCAGCGATGTGCCCTCTGGACGCCCTTGGGCTGCAGAGACTCAAGCCCCAGCATCCTGGGGTCAGAGGATGGTATGGGCTCCTCTCCAGGCAGGCAGGAAAGCCAGCATGAACCCCTGTGTTCCTGCCTCTCCTAGGATATTTTGCAGGTCCATAGGACAGTGTTCAGGCCCTTGAAGCACCTCAGGGCCTTTGCAGAAGCTGTGCTTTCTGCTTTCAGATGGAAATACCCTGTCCTCCCTCCACTACCACCCCTTTCTTCCATTTTAGGTATCGCCTCTTTGATGGCTTACCAGTAAAGAATCCTCCTACAGTGCAGGAGACACAGGAGATACGGGTTTGATCCCTGGGTCAGGAAGATTCCATGGAGGAGGAAATGGCAATCCACTCCAATATTTTTGCCTGGGAAATCCCATGGACGGAGGAGCCTGGAGGGCTATCATCCATGTTGTTGCAAAGAGTCAGACATAACTTAGACTGAGCATGCATGCACATGTTCAGCTTATATGAATAACACCCTCCAGGGAGCCTGTTCTTCCCTCCCAATCGAACACAGTAGCAATAGGAAGAAAACACATACACAATAAATGGGATAAATAAAGCTTAGTAAAAACCAAAGTCTATTAACCTTTTTTCCTTAATGGTACACATCTTGCAGCATTTCTTGCAGTTCTTATTTCCCTGAGCAGGGATCAAACCTGTGCCCCCTGCAGTGGAATTCTAACCACTGGACCACCAGGGAATTCCCAAAGGCTATTAACTCTTGATTCTCAATGAGTTTTAGCGTCATCCCAGTGGAAAGTTTCTATTTCGGGTGTTTTTAGGTGATGGAATTGTAGGAGAGGGAGTGTGGGCCTGTGGAGAGTGTTTGTCAATTGCTTTTACCTGCCAGGAGCATGGAAGCAGTGTGTGTGGTGATCGGGAGGCCAGGGTGCCACAGGGCTTGGTTCAAATCCCAGTTCTATCCACTTTGGAACTCTGGGAGGGGAGCAGGGGGCATCACCTTTCTATACCTCAGTTTTCCCATCTCTAAAATGGGAATGATAGTGGTCTAATGTGTGATGCTGCTGGGGGAGAGGATTAAGTAACTTTGGTTGTTATATTTAATAGCTACAAAGTGTTTGGAATGTCACCAGGCCACAGCAAGGTGTCACTAGCTTTTTTTAAATTTAAGTTTTATTTTATATTGGGTGTATAGTTGATTTATACATTATTGTCTTAGTTTTAGGTGTTCAGCTAAGTGATTCAGTTATACATATACATATATCCATTTACAACTTTTATTTATTTATTTTTAAACTTATTTGGCTCTGCTGAGTCTTGGTTGCAGGAGGGATCTTTAGGTGTGGCATGCAAACTCTTAGTTGTGGCATGTGGGGATCTAATTCCCTGACCAGGGATCGAACCTGGGCCCCCTGAATTGAGAGTGCAGAGTCTTAACCACTGGACCACCAGGGAAGTCCCTCTAGCTGTGTTTTAAATTTAATTTTTATTTTATGTTGGAGTGTAGTTGATTTACAATGTTAGTTTCTGGTGAACAGCAGAGTGATTCAGTTACACCTATACACATATTCATTCTTTTCAGATTCTTTTCCCATATAGGTTATGAAGTCACTAGCTCTTTGTTCAATATTTAAAATAATAATGAAATTAACTGGAGAAGGCTCAGGAGAAATAAGACTATGGGCACCCTCATCTCTGAGAAAATTATTTTTGGCAAAGATGTTCACTTTAAGGCACATGGGTAGGACTTCAAAACAAAGCAGAAAGCTCAGAAAACAAGAAAAAAAGTGAGATCTTTCGAGCTCCTGCCCTCCCCACTCTTTGTAAATTAAAGACACATTCTGCGGGAGCTTTCTAAGGTGATGGATATACATCTGTTCCATTGAGGTGGCAGTTACACAGGTGTCTGAATTTGTTAAAACTCATAGAACTGTATGCTTAATTGATCCCTTGATAAAGACACCAAAAATATGAATGCCCCATACGTGGGCTTGTGGGTGTTTCCTCTGCCTCTGGTAGGAATGCAAAATGGCCCAGCCAGCCTGGAAAACTGGCAGTTTGTTAAAAAGTTAAACACACACCTACCATATGACCCAGACACCCTACTCCTGGGTGTTTACCCAAGAGAAATGAAAAGCATGTGTCCACAGGAAGACATGTGTCACAATGATCACAGCAGTTTTATTTGAAACTGCCAAACACAGGAAAGAACCCCGGTGCCCGTGAGTTTGTAGATAAACAAACTTCGGTCCAACCATACACTGGAATAAGACAGCAGTGAAAAGGAATGAACTCGACACAGGGAAGATCTTGGATGCACCTCAAAAGTATTATGCGGTGAAAGAAGCCAGATTCCAAAGACTGTGTCCTGTACAATTCTATTTATAGCAATGTTAAAGACAGGCAAACTAAACTGTGATGATGGAGAGTAGAAAGTTACCTGGGGGGAGGAGGGCATCCATTGGGAGCCGCCCCCTAACCCAAGCCTTCCAGGTGGTGGAGTGTTAATGAAGCATTTTTAAAATAATAATTTTATTTATTTATTTGTTTTCAGATGTGCTGGGTCTTCCTTGCTGTGCAAGTTCCTCTCTAGTTGCATTGCAAAGGCTTCTCATTGTGGTGGCTTCTCTTGTTATGGAGCACGGGCTCCAGGGCACTCGGGCTTCAGTAGTTGTGACAAGTGGGGTCAGTGGTTGCAGCTCCTGGGCTCCAGAACGCAAGGTCAATAATTGAGGCACATAAGCTTAGTTGCTTCTTGACATGTGGGATCTTCCTGGCCCAGGGATCGAACCCATGGCAGGTGGATTCTTTACCGCTGAGCCGCCAAGGAAGCCCTGGAATGTTCTATATAGGGTCAGAACTAGGATAATCTGAAGGAGGCACAGTCCTGAGTGACAAAATTCAAGGGAGCATTGTAAAAGCACTCCAGGGAAATAACATTTGACTGCAATATTTGGAAAAACCAAAATTAAAGCCCTCCAAAATCTAGAATGAGCAAAATATCAAAATTTCAAATAAAGACAAAATTTGACCTTGCATTTGTTAGACTCACCTCCACTGTGATCTCCCTAACCCAGCCCCTGGTTCTGTCTCTTTCTCTGACCACTGGCATCTATGGGGGAGGCCGGGTGGTGGTGAATCTACGCTTGGGCAAAAATGCATCCGGCTATCCAGCTAAGATTTGCATTTTCCATCTCAAAAGGAAAGTTAAAAAAGAGACACGGGTAGAAGAAACAACCTTATCTAGTCTCTAGAAGGCTCACAATTAAAAAAAAAAAAAAAAAGCCTATTAGAATGGTTCTGGGAGGGGAGGGGAGGGGGATTGAGGAGGGAGTACATAAAACAAGAACCAGTGGTCAGAGCAGGGGCGCAATGGAATAAATGTTTGTTGAATGAATACACAGTGAACAGGAAGGCACGGCCCCCAACGCGCCCGAGCTCCCAGTAAATAAACAAGTGAACAAGATAATTAAGAGGGGAGGCCCCCCTGCCTCCCCCTCGCTGCCTCTGCCATCCCTGCCCGACTTGGCAGCGCTGACAGTACAGCCTGGCTTGCCAGGAAACCGCCAGCCCCTGCCTACTCTTTCTGCCATCAGGCTGCTGCCGCATGGGCTAGAGAGGGAAGGAGTCGGGGCTCTCCGGTGGTCTGTCCCCAGTCTCCATTATTATGTGAGCCCAAGGCGGGAGGGACCTGGGAACGATTTCAACCGTGCAGTATCCCCAGTGGGTCCCAGGCTGGCATACAGTGGGCGCTCAATTAATGTGCAGTTGTCCTGAAAGGTCAATCAAAGCCCTGGGGTCTTTTGATTGCTGGGGGCTGGGCGGGGGTCTTCTATCTTTCCTACGCAGACCCGAGGATTAGGCGCCCCTGGAAGCAGAGGGAGGGGGGCAGGGGTCGCTAAGTCCAGCCTTCCTCTTCTCGCCAGGGCTTGAGCCCAGGGAGGGGGCAGGGGCAACTGGAGGGGTGTCCCACAGTCAGGAGGGGAGAGCAGGTGCTCGGAGGCTCCAGGGACCGGCCCACCATGCCTCACAAGGTCTGAGTTTTCTTGGGAGCAGGACAGGAGCACAGCCTCCAGGCTGGCCAATGGGAACGCGAAAGGAACGCATTACCTCATCAGGAAGCGCGGCCATTGGCTGGGGGCTCCTGTGGGCGGGAGTCGGGCGCAAGCTCTGGGGGACCGGGATGCGGTTGCTGGGGCCAGCGGGGAGGGTCTTGATGGAGGAGAAAAGAGAAACGGGGACAGGGGAGAGGAGAGGAGAGGGGATACGGAGCGCATGGAAGAGGAATTTGGAGTGTCTGTGTGGCTGCGAGTGGGTCTTTATAACAAGCGTGCAGCCCTCCAAGTCGCTCCCCACGCGGGTCCTCTTGCTTGGACATCCTCAGCTTATTTTAGCGGGGAGGCGAAAGGGGAAAGAGAGGGTTCCCCCACCGCTATATTAGAAGCCTCTCCCCAGGTTAGGAGCCCTCCCTCATACACACACACACACACACACACACACACACACGCTGTCCCCAGGGCTGCGTGGACAGACTCCACCCCCACCCCATCAAACAGGCCCGCAACTTGTTCCTCTGTGCCTGAGACACCACCATTCATCCCGTAGAGTCCCAGGGCACAACTTCCAGCCGCAAACAGCCCTGCAGGTTTCAGGTTGAATTTCTCTGAGCCTCAGCTTCCCCCTGTGTGAAATGGGGGTCCACAAAAGTCCCCACCTCTGGGGAGATGCTGCAAAGATCCATTCAGTCAGCCAACAAGCACATACTCAGCATTACCTGTGTACCAGGGTCTGCACTAGGTCCCAGGGAGACAGGAGGGACGGAGGCAAGCCTGGGCCCAGCTACCTGGACCTTAAGGTCTGAAGAGGAAAATGAACGTAAACAGAAGAACATCCATTTCAGAGGATCACAATGCTGTGAGGAAAGTAAAACAAATGGGGGAAAGTGGAAGGAGAGTGAGCTGGATGTTCTTTTAGACCAAAATGAAGGAAGACAGGATTTCCCTGGTGGTCCAGTGTTTAAGAGCAGTGGGCTTCCCAGGTGGCACGAGTGGTAAAAAACAAACAAACAAACAAACAAAAAAAAACACCTGCCTGCCAATGCAGGAGACACAAGAGACTAGGGTTGGATCCCTGGATTGGAATCCCAACTCTAGTATTCATGCCTGGAGAATCCCATGGACAGAGGAGCCTGGCAGGCTACAGTCCATGGGGTTGCAAAGAGTTGGACATGACTGAAGGGGCTTGGCATGCACCAGTGTTTAAGAATCCACTTGCCAGTGCAGGGGACATGGGTTCAATCCCTGGCCTGGGTAGATTCCATGCGCCTTGAGGCAACTAATCCCCTGCACCACAACAGCTGAGCCTGTGCTCTAGAACCTGCAGGCCGCAACGACTGAGTCCCCATGCCACAACTGCTGAAGTCTGTGTGCCCTAGGGCCTGTGCTCTGCAAAAAGAGAAGCCACTGCAACGAGAAGACTGCACACAGCAACGAGAGAGTAGCCCGTGTGCAACAATGAAGACCCAGCACAGCCCAAAATAAATAGACAAATTTCTTTTTTAAAAGAAGGCTTGCCTAAGGAGGTGATGTTTAGATAGAATAGAAAGAAGCTATCAGAAGATGAGGGGAGGGAGTTCCCTGGTGCTCCAGTGGTTAGGACTTGGTGCTTTCACTGCCGTGGCCTGGGTTCAATCCCTGGTCAGGGCAACTAATCCTGTAAGCCACATGATGCGGCCACAAAAAAAAACAAAAGATGGGGAATAGCATTTCTGGCAGAGGGAATAGCCAGTGCAAAGGTCCTGGGACAACAACCATGCATGGCATATGGGAGGAATAGTGAAGAGGCTCGGGTGACTGGACAGAGCGAGCGAAGGGGAGAGGGAGAAGGGGAGGGGCAGGTCATACAGGGCCTTGTGGGCTACCAGAGGACTTGGATTTTTACCCTAAGGAAGGTGGGAGCCCTGGAGAGCTGTGGGCAGAGGAGAAGTGGGACCTGACTCAGGTGCTCACAGGTGCCCTCTGGCTGCTTTGGGAAGGACAGGCTGTGGGGGACCACGGCGGGAGCGGTGGGTCCTGGAAGGAGGGAACTGTGCTGATCCCAGTGAGTGATGATGGAGGCAGACCAGGGAGAGAGTGAGCAGTGGATGAGTTTGAGGTATATTTTGAAGCCCACAGATTTCATTCTGGAAGCGCTAAGTTTGCGGGAGGTGGAGTTTTCATTCCTGCACACCTCTTGGCCCTCCGCAGGCACTCTGAGCAGGAGTGGTGACTTGTAGCAGGGTGATTGGGTGGCCTTTTCCTCCTCCACGCCCATCAGACCTCCACTCTTCAGGCCAAGTGAATGACTGAGTCACCCCTGGCTAAGCGTAGCAGGGCAGGGTGGGGTGGGGAGAGGAGGTGTGTACTGGGTGCTGACTCAAGCCTCCCATCCAGGCGTTTTTGACTCATCCACCACCCCCACCACTGCGTGTCCACGTGTGGCCCCAAGTGAGATTAGTTACAAATCGAACCCCTCTCTGCAGGGCCATCCTACTGAGGCAGGAGGTACATGGGCCTCCCCAGGGTAAAGCAGTTGGAGGTTCAATCCGATGGACTGAAACAAGAATAACTCATATGGTCAACCCACTGACCAAGATGAGAATAGCAGGACAATTAAGGCAAGGAGGCTGGGCCCTGCCCAAACCTCATACTGCTCATTCTCGAAGTCAGGAGACTTCCCTGACCACACATGCACAGAAAGGCTCCTTAGAGGCCAAAGGGGAGTTATGTCAAATGCCCTTTGACAAGCTCCAAGTCTTTGTGGTAGAACCCATCTTGGCTAAGAGATGAGTGAGTACACATGGGAGGATCCTGAGATACACCAAGTATGGGCTGTGAACCAGGCAAATCAAAAATGACTGGCCAAATGAAACCCAGAAAAAATGCCCCATAAAAGTAATTCTTCAAACCACTGTGAGGGCACGACTCAGTGACTCTCTCTCCCTGAGTTCACCCATGTGTCTATGCACATGTACTGTATTCTTTTTCCTATTCAGTTCAGTTCAGTTCAGTTGCTGAGTCATGTTCAACTCTTTGCAACCCCATGGACTGCAGCATTCTAGGCTTCCCTGTCCATCACCAACTCCTGGAGCTTATTCAAACTCATGTCCATCGAGTCGGTGATGCCATCCAGCCATCTCATGCTCTGTCGTCCCCTTCTCTTCCCACCTTCAATCTTTCCTAGCATCAGGGTCTTTTCCAGTGAGTCAGTTCTTCACATCAGGTGGCCAAAGTATTGGAGTTTCAGCTTCAGCATCAGTCCTTCCAATGAATATTCAGGATTGGTTTTCTTTAGGATTGACTTATTTGATCTCCTCACTGTCTAAGGGAGTCTCAAAAGTCTTCTCCAACACCACAGGTCAAAAGCCTTGGCCTGAAGCCAAAATCCCCCACATCCCAGCGCCACTAGTGGAGGCTTATCTTGCACACCTCAGGGTCAGGAAGCTCACTTTCTTTGTGCGAGTAAAAGATGTTATGAAAGTGAAAGTGTTAGTCTCTCAGTCGTTTCCAACTCTTTGTGACCCCCATGGACTGTAGCCCACCAGGCTCCTCGTCCCTGGGACAGGCAAGAATACTGCAGTGGGTTGCCATTCCCTTCCCCAGGGAAATCTGCCTGACCCAGGGATCAGACCTGAGCCTTTTGCATTGCAGACAGATTCTTTACCGTCTGAGCCTGCAGGGACGCCCAAAGATGTTATAGTTGATGCCCAAATCTGCCTCCATAGACAAAGATATCTTTTTAAAATTATAAATCTGGAGAATTCCCTGGTGGTCCAGTGGTTAGGACTCAGCACTTTAACTGCCATGGGCTCTGGTTTGATCCCTGGGGTCAGGGAACTAAGATCCCTCAAACAATGCAGTGTGGCCAGAAAAAATATAAGTAAATATGTATAGTATAGTTTATATATATATAAATGAATATATAGTATAATTTGTATATATAATATAAATCTGAACTTGTGTCCATCTACCACAGGTCCTCAGTGGCTCCCCATTACCCTCCGAACCACAAAATCTCAGTATTTTTATTTTTTAAATTTTTTCCTTGTGACTGGAGTATGCTATGAATTTTATTACCACATTATCAGCAAGCCTTCTAGATAAATCAGTTGCTTTTGTCCAGTTAAAATATTAGCTAATATTGATATTTTCATTGTATGATATTTCATCGTGCAGAACTCTGAACCAGTAGTTTTCAAACTGCAGGTAAGTTTGTTTGGGAAAAAAATAGAATAAAGTAGAACAGAAATCAGTATTTAAGAAAAAAATTTTTTGAGGTACAGTTGATGTATAATATTATATGTTACAGGTGGACCATACAGTGATTCACAAAGGTTGTACTCCATTTATAGTTATGGCTATATTCCCAGTTTTGTACAATACGTCCTTGTAGTTTATTTAATTTTTTTTTAAATTTAAGTAATTAATTGTGACCGCACTGGATCTTCATTGCTAAGTGCCAGCTTTCTCTGTGGCGAGCAGGGGCTTCTGTCTAGCTGTGGCATGCAAGCTTCTCATTGTGGTGGCTTCTTGTTGCAGAGGGTGGACTCTAGGGTGCATTGGCTTCAGTAGTTGTCACGCAGGGATTTAGTTGCTCGGAGGCACGTGGGATCTTCCCAAAGCAGAGGTCAAACCCATGTCCCCTATGTTGGCAGGCAGATTCTTAACCCCTGGGTCATCCAGGAAGCTCTCCTTGTAGTTTATTTTCTACGTGATAGTTTTTATTCCTTCATTCCCCACCTCTATACCCTCCCTCCCCGCCTTTCCTCTCCCTCAGCATGTTTTATAAGGTCCTGTTGTGGCCTGGTCTCTGCCGACTCTCCAGCTCACCCCTCCCAGTCACACACAACGTTGCCCACATATTTCCTTCTTAACCTTTGCACAAGCTGTTCTCTCTACTCGGAAGGACCTTCTCCCTTCCTTTTTATGCTTGCTGGGCTCATTATACACACTTAAGCCCTGTTTTAGAGAAGGAAATGGCAACCCACTCCTGTATTCTTGCTTGGGAAATCCCATGGACAGAGGAGCCTGGCAGGTTACAGTCCATGGGGTCATGAAGAGTCAGACAGGACTAAGCGGCTGAATAATACTAGCCCCCCATCAGCCCATCTAGGAATCTTTCTCCTACCACCTAGGGTGAGTTAAAAAAAAAAATCGCCTGATCCTTTTGGATACACTGTATCTCCCCTGACCCAGCCTTGCAGATGAGAATTCCTGCTCACCAGCCAGTCCCTGACAGCCAGTCCCTGACTCCAGGCGAGCTGGTAGCTGCTTGCAAGGCTGTGAACTTCACCAGCGAAGACGTTTGAGGAAGTTTTGTTCTCTCCAGAACCACCCATCAGGCTCTCTCTAAGGGCATCATTAGTTTAAAACCTTCTCCTCGGATCTGCTCCCGACAGGCCACCCCCTAGCAGTCACAGCCTGAGCCCCTTTGAAGAGTGATTGACTAACAGCCATTAGATTAATGGGAGGGGTGCAGCATTTCCATTTCTGCAGCATCCACAAACTAAATGTTCCCATGTAATTACAATTAAGGACATGTTCGTGTGTGACAGCTCCTGGCTTCCTGGCTTCCCTCCCCCTCTTGGGTCGTTTGCCTGTTTCCACCTCCTTTTTTCCCCTCTCTGCTTTGGCTTTCTTTCATTTTATTTCCCCTTCTCCCTTTCTCTCTCTCTCTTTTTCTTGATGTCTGTCTCTCTCCATCTCTCCCCTCTGCCTATCTCTGTCTCAGTTTCTGTTTCCATCTCTTTCTGTCTTCACTTACCTTGCTGTCTGACTCTGTCTTTGCCAATCTCTCAGTCTTTCTCCCTGTGTCCAATGAACCTTCTATAGTGCACTAGTATTTTATTTATTTCTTTATTTATTTTTGGCCTTACTGCACAATGTAGGGGATCTTAGTTCCCTGACCAGGGTTCGAACCTGTGACCCCTACAGTGGAAGCACGGTTTCTTAATCACTGGACCACCAGGGAAGTCCCACAGTATACTATCTAGTCTTAGGTGTGTGGCCTGAGGCATCAATACGTGGGTATAAACTTATATAGCCACCATAAGATCAAATCTAGAATATTCTAATCCTCAGAAGTCCACATTTTTGCCCCCTCAATGGTAATTGTATTTTATCTTTTTCTTTCAATTTTCCTCCTCTGACCCTGAGATCAGCGTACACTTTACATCTCCCACCCTCTTCGATAGCCCTTCTAGCGCAGGGCCAGGTCAGGGGCTGTGTCTGAAATTCTAAGAGACCTCCCAGGATTGAAGTGGTCTTTCCAAGGAGCCAAGTACAAGGACCCCAGTGGACAGGCCAGAACCCAAGAGAGGAAGTCCCTATGTAGCCAGGACACATGGTCCCAAAACTCTGGATTCTGATTCAAAGATCAGATTACTGCTGAGCAGGCTCTTAGGAAGACAAAGGTCCTCCCGGGGGCGATGGGGGGGTGGTGGTGTCCCAGCACCCTTTGACTGAACCTACTTGTGATCCTTGTAGCACAGCAGACCTTGAATGACCCAGAAGGGCCTTCTCTTCCTCCTCCTGGACAGATGGCAAGACTGAGACCCCATGTGGATGCTTCTCCAAGGTCTGGAGGTGAGTCTGGACCCAACTGGGTTAGGACCCAGGCCTCCTGGGGACAGCTCTTGCCTCTGAGCATTCAGAATGGCCTCTTCTCTTTCCTGAGCCTCTGTTTTCCCATCTGTGAAATGGGAAGCTGAAGGTTAAGCTAGGGGTTGTTGGTCTCAGGGCTGTGAATTCGGGGGCATCTGCCCTACTCAGGTGGGCCACACTATGGGGAAAGGGGATGTCTGTGAAGGCCAAGGCCAAATGTGGGCTTCTCGCGAGGCAAGAGTGGTTTCTGCATCTGTGTCGTCATAATCTAGAGCATCTTGGATTTGTCAGAGCTTTCCCTGATGAAGTGGGACACAGGACGGATACTTAAAAAGTTTTTTTATTTTTGGCTGCGCTGCGTCTTTGTTGCTGTGCATGGGCTTTCTTAGCTGTGGCAGGCAGGGGCTGCTCATCCTGATGCACAGGCTTCTCATTGTGGTGGCTTCTCTTGCAGTAGCGTCTGGGCTCTAGGGCACAGAGCATGTGAGCTTCAGTAGTTGTGGCAGACGGGCTTAGTTGCCTCATGGTGTGTGATATCTTCCTGGACCAAGGCTTGAACTTATGTCCCCGGCATTGGCAGGCAGATTCCTAACCACTGGACCATGAGGGAAGTTCCAGAAGGATAAGTTTTGCTAGAGGGAAGGGTGGGGCTCCTGAAAACAAATCTAGTCCTGTGTGATCCTGCCTATATCCAGGATTCTTGCCTCACCCGAATCCTCTCTTCTCATCAGTTGTTTCCCCATCTTTGGGGACAAGTACAGTCCCTGCCCCCATTTTACAGATGAGTACACTTGGACCGCGAGGAGATCGAACCAGTCCATCCTAAAGGAAACCAACCCTGAATAGTCATTGGAAGGACTGATGCTGAAGCTCTAATACTTTGGCCACCTGATGTGAAGAGCTGACTCATTGGAAAAGATCCTGATGCTGGGAAAGACTGAGGGCAGGAGGAGAAGGGGGCGGCAGAGGATGAGATGATTTTGGATGGCATCACCGACTCAGTGGACATGAATTTGAGGAAACTCTGGGAGATGGTGAAGGACACGGGAGCCTCTATTGTGCTGCAGTCCATGTGGTCGCAGCGAGTGGGACATGACTTAGCAACTGAACAACAACTCTAAGGCCCAGAGAGGATGCCATTCTTGGCTCCAGGGCACATGGCCGCCAGTGAGTGGCAAATCAGGGGTTGGAACCTGGGTCTGGCTGACCCCAGATGCTCCACCACCTGCCCCCCACCCCCAGCTCCTCCTCATTGGGAGCAGATATCAGTCCAGAAGCTGAGCCTCTCCCCATCCCTCCTCCTGGCTAACTGGGTTCCCAGACGCTGAACAAACGCCGGCTGTCAGCAGCTCCTCTGGCCTCTGATAAATCGAGAGAATTAAAATCCATTTAGAGGGAAATCTCTAAATAGGTCTGTGTTGTGTTTTGTGTGTGTTTTTTTTCCTGTCTTTTTTCTGCCCCCCCTGCTGTCTCTGGCTGGGTAATGTATTCCAGGCGCAGAACTGAATCTGGCTTAATTGAATTTAAATGCAGGTATTACATCTGTACCTTGTAAGCGAAGGCGGGTGGAGGAATCGGCGAGGAGATGGAGTGTTTTTACCCAGCTTTGCTTCGATCTTTGCACTGAGGAGGTAGTGTTCATTCCCATCTGGGACTCCTTGCCTGGGGACTCCCAGAAGGGCCATGAAGGGTGGGATTTGGAGGGAGAGAGGTCAGGAGTTTTGCAGGTAAAGTGGAGTACCTGGGCCTCTGGAGAATGGGTACAATAAGTCCAGTTGCCTGCAAGGGCCATCCTTGGAGATGAGGCCAACAGAAGCTGACATCTAGCATCTCTCTAGCATCCTGTTAGCCCTGCCTCCAAACCACGCCCCCATCCTTCTCACCTTCTCTCCTGCCTCCACACTGGCCTGGACCCTCATCATTGTCTACCCAAACTCATTGCTTCATCCTGAGTCTCCCACAGTGGCCCCAGTGATTTTTGTCTTCTTATATTGTTAACTGTTTGTTTGCGTATTTATTTGACTGCACTGGGTCTTACTTATGACATGCGGGATCTAGTTCCCTGGCCAGGGATAGAACCTGGGTTCCCTGCCTTGGGGGCGTGGAATCTTAGCCACTGGACCACCAGGGAAGTTCCTTATGTTGTTAACTTTTTAAAAATTGTGGTCAAATAGACGTAACATAAAATTGTTCATTTTCACTACTGTCCAATTCAGGGGCATTAAATACATTCACCATGTTGTAGAATCATCACAAACATTTTATTATTTCCCCCAATTCTGTCACCCGAAGCAGAAACTGTACCCACTAAGCAATAACTCTCCATCCTTCCTTCCATGGCCCCTGGGAACATTTATTTTTTTGTTTTTAAATATTTATTCTTATTTCTTTATTTTGACTGCACCAGGTCTGAGTTGCAGCAGGCAGGATCTTCAGTCTTTGTTGTGGTGTGTGAGTTCTTGAGTTATGGCATACTGGGTCTCTAGTTGTGACATGCGGGATCCTGTTCCCCGACCAGGGATGGAACCTGGGCTCCCTGCATTGGGAGCATGCAGTCTTAGCCACTGGGCCACGAGGGAAGTCCCTGGTAACATTTAATCTACCTACTTGTTGTTCGGTCGTCGTGTCCAAATCATCGTGGGCTTCCGTGGTGACTCAGATGGTAAAGAGTCTACCTACGTCTCTATGAATTTGCCTGTCCTAAGTACCTCCTAGAAGTGGAATCAGATAGTATTTGTCCTTTTGTGGAAAAAGGCCTGTTTAAGTGAGCACACTGTTTTCAAGGTTCATCCACATTGAACCTTGTATCAGGACTTCATCATTTTCTCAGGCCAAGTCATATTCCATCGTATGGACAGACCACATTTTGTTTTTCCATCCGTCTGCCAATGGAGACTTGGGTTGCTTCCACCTTTTGGCTGCTATGAACCATGTTGCTGTGAACATGGACGTGCAAATATTTATCTGAGTCCCTGCTTTCAGCTCCTTTGCGGATATGCCTAAGATCAGGATTGCTGGATCATATGATAACTCTTGCTAAAATAACTTATCAAATGTCACTCACTCCCTTGTTCTAATTTCTTCTGTGGCTCCCTATTGTTTACAGGAAAGTTGAAACACTTTCCCATCATCCTCCAAGCACTGCTGTCTTCCTCCTCCTTTCCTCTCTCACTACGTTTCCATCCTTCTATGTCAGAAGCTTTCTCTGTCTCTTTTTATATTTTTATAAAACTTTGCTACACAAAAGCTCCGAGTGATCAAGCCTTGTCTCTGGCCCTGGATTGAATTCCTCTCCTCTGGATGCCACAAATCCTGGCGGTGTTTACAGCTCCCAGCAGCAACCTTTCACTTTGGCCACACCAAATTACCTTCACCTGCCCCCGAACCTTTGCATCTGCTGTTCCTCACTCCTGGTGCACTTGTGCCTACTTTTATTCTGGTTTGACATCTAACCCCTCCTCAGCCTTCAGCTCCCAGTTTTTTGTGACTACAGGAAGCCCTCCCTGATCCCAGGCTGGATCAGGCATCAACTCTCTGCACCCAGAGCTGCCTGAGCATCCCCCTCATCATGGAGCCATGAGCAGCCCATCTGCCTCTGAGACAGCAAAGACTGGGCTGGATCTGTCTTGGTCACTGCTGTGTCCTCAGCATCCAGCCTGGGATGCTGCACACAGCAGGTGCTCCATAAATGCTTGCTGACAGCTGCCATGATTCACTGTCTTCTCCCATAGACCTCTGCCCTTGGGAAACAAGGCAAAGCCACTTCCAGCTTCTCCCAGCTAATGGCAGATTTCAAGCAGTATCTTAGGCTGTCGATTAGAAATAGATCCAATCAATGTGGTTGTTTTTCATTCTGCGGTGCGTCCGTGATGAATGGGCGGGCGGGTGGGAGTGCTATTAAGCCAAGAGAATTTTCTATATGTTCCATGATCTGGGCAGACTTTCTTCAAAAAGCTATCTGGCCTGATCTCAAAATGAGAAAGTCATTAAACACGCACACACACATTGCAGGAGAGCATCTTGTTCTCAGGAAAAATACACACACACACACAATTAATACACAACTGAAAATGTCACAGTCTGTGCGTGGAGACAGCAAGCCTACGGCTGACAGAGAGCAAGAAGTAATGCGTTTTTGTTGTTTTTTTTTTCCTTCCTCCAAAGCACATCAAAGTTCTCCTGGAAGTGTTGGCAACTGGGTTAGAGGGTTGAGAGATTTTTACTGCACTGTTTCAGGCTGGGCTCTCTGGAAGCAGCCTCTGAAATGAGAGTTTGGGGACAGGTAGTTTATGTAGGAGGTGATCCCAGGAAGCCCCTGGAGACACTTGGGGATATGAAGGAGGGAAGGGAAGGGGGGCAGTGCTCAGGAACGGGTGACTGTCCAGGGTGACCAAGGCTCAATCCCACTGGGGACCCACTGGAAACAGCATAGAGCTGTCCAAGGGCCAAGGAGCTGGGGTTATTTATGCATCAGCCCGTGTCCATCACTGGCCAAGCACTGCTTCTGGAAGCATCAACTCCCTGGCATTTCCCACCCGCCCCTCACCTAGGCTGAGGAAGCTTCGACTAGGGAGAGGCAGGTGACTGCTGAAGGATGCTCTCGGCTGGTACCAAAATGTGGATGGTGGGGGCATGTGGGTGGGGCACCCGCAGCATCTACTTTGCCGAGTGGCATTCACAATGTATCTGTTTCCTCCTTTCATTCGGTCATTTAAAAAAACTGTATTAAGCCCCTGCCAGATGCCAGGTGTTGTGTTAGGTGCTGGGGACAGTGATGGACAAGGCAGACTCACTCCTTGTCCTCCTGGAATTTAAGGACAGATTAATCAGGCAGTTACAGCACTGGGTGGTCAGACCTGTGATGGGGTAAGCTCAGGCATTGGTCAAAACACAGAGGAGACTCCTTTCTCAGCCCTGTGTAGGGATCGAGGGAAGCTTTCTGGAGGGTTGACATCTAAAGACAAATAGGCGTTAGATGAATGAGGAGGAGTAGAGATGAGGCAGGGAAGAATGGAGGGGCTAGACTAGGAGGAATTTTGAAAAATAATTTAGAATTTTTCCAGAGGGCACTGGGGAGCCGTGGAGTGCTATGGAGGGAGAGAGGGGAAGGGTCAGATTTATACTTATGATCGATCTTTCTGGTTGCTGTGTGGATGTTAAGAGGCCATCAAGGAGGCTATTGCAGGAGTTGGAGTTTGTCTGAACAAGGTATGTGGGGATAGAGACAGGGTAAGCTGGAGACAATAATGGTAAAATCAATAAGACTTGGTGAGTGTGGAATTGGGGGCAGGGACAGGAAGTTCAGGTGGTGAGTCTTATTTCCAGCTTACCAGAAAACTACTGAGGCCTCTGGTGAGATGGGGCACAGAAAGAGGAACGGGTGAAGGGGGTAGAGTGATATATTGGGTGTTGGGTAGGTTGTACTCAGTGGACATCCAAACAGAGGCTTCAGAGGAACTGGCTAGAGCACTGGAGCCAAATCTGGTTGGAGATGGAGGTCTGGGAATCATCAAAGTGGTTAAACCTGGGAAAACAAGTTTCTGAACTTGAACCATCCAGGAGAAAGGCCAGGACATTAAAAATGAAAAACATAATTTTTTTTTTTCTCCCAGGAGCAAATGTTAGAAGCTCAGCTCTCTGGTTTGGTTCGCTTGGCCCAGTGGCCTCAGCACTCCCAGTATGGTGGTCCCTAAAAACCCATCAGATCTCTCCATCTGCATCCTTTGACCATGTGACCATGGCTGATCCAGTCAGGAGACTAGTAGGAAAACGATTCAGTGATTGGCTGAAGTCACCTAAGCCCTACCCAGAGCTGGGGTGGGGCCAATTAAACCACAGCATTGGGAAGTAGGAAAGGTGTGGGTTGGTCAAGATAATACTCCTTGCTGTAATAAACTGGTAAATCTCAGTGACTTGATGCAACGGGAATCTGTTGCTTATGTAAAGTGCAGACAGGTGTTCCTGATTGGCAGGCAGCTTTTGTCCATCCAGTAACTCAGGGACCAGCCAACTCTTTTTGTCTTGTGGCTCCTCCATCATCAGTGTGGAAAGAGCATGGCTAGGACTGGAAGTGAGGGGCATATTACTTCTGCATTGACTAAATTCAATCACATGGCTACCCCCAACTGCAAGGGATCCTGGGAAATGTAGTCTTGCTGTGTGCCCAGAATAAAGAGGACATGGGTTGGCAAAGGGTCCAACAGTTTCTAAACATGTGGTAGAGAGGCAGCAGAGGATGAGATGGTTAGATAGCATCATTGACTCAATGGACATCAATTTGAGCAAACTCCAAGAGATAGTGGAGGACAGAGGAGCTGCAGTCCATGGGGTTGCAAAGAGTCAGACTTGACTTAGCAACTGAACAATGACTTCCCACTCCAGGCAGCAGCAAAGCCAGGGTACTTCTGCCTCCTAAAAGTTGGAGTTGGGGGATGAATGCAGATTGAGAAAATCCACAAATGTCCATCCACCAGAATGACCCTAACCACTTTAAAAAAGGGGGAGCAGAGATACTTTCCACTTTACTTCATAATGTTGCTCAAGAGATAGTTGAGAAGCTCCAAGAGGGTGGGGACCAGATGTGTCTTGGTCACAACTGTGTCCCCATATCCTGGAATAGTGCATGGCACATAGTAGGTGCTGGATATGTATTTACTGAATGGGTGAATGGATGGCTAGGTGGGATAAGGGGGTGAATGAATGGGTGGATAGATGATGGATAGATTGATGGATAGATAAGTGGATGGATGGACTGATGAATTGGAAAGTGGATATGGGGTGGGTAGTTATGGGTGGATGGATAGATGGATGGATGGGTGGATGGATGGGTGGTGGGTTGATGGGTGGATGAGTGATTGAGCGATGGGTGGTGGGTGGATGCTAAATAGGCTAGGGGGTGCATAGGGGTGGGTGGATAGATGGATGAGTGGGTGGGTGGTTGGATGGATAGATAGATGAATAGGTGGGTGGGTATGGGGTGAGTAGGTGGTGGCTAGATGATGGATGGGTGGATGAATGGATCAGGAGACCTGGGTTCGATCCCTGGTTTGGAAAGATCCTCTGGAGAAGGGAATGGCAACTCACTCGAGTATTCTTGCCTGGAGAATCCCACAGATAGGAGCCTGGCAGGCTACAGTCTGTGGGGTCACAGAAAGTCGGATATGACTGAGCAACTTTCACTTTGGATGTATGAATGAGTGAGTGGATGTGGGGTAGGTGGATGGATGGATGGATGGGGAGGTGATGGGTGGATGGGTGGCCCTATATATACGAGTGAAACCATCCCTTCTCCATCTCTCTGTTACACCAGTATGACTGTGGATGCTGAGAGTATAAATCCCCAAATGGATCCCTGGCCATAAATAAAGTCCTAGCATACTGGGACAGTATTCCTGCCTTTCAAGCAGGTGGACACCAGTCTGGTGGCAAGGAGATGGTTTTAGGTGACACATAAAAACCTCAGTAGGTACCACGGAATCTCACAATGAGAGAGCTCTTGTTTTCACTTCTTTTTGAAGAATAAAGTCTTCCGTTGGATGCTTATCAGCCTTTAACACCTCTCTCACACCTGGGAATCTCCCTTCTGGATGAAGGGAGGAAGCCGGCCAGCTCGGAGCCTCAGAGACGATTGTCTCTGGTCAGAAATTAATAATATGATTTGTTTTTCATTGAGTTAGTTCCTACTTACAGTCAGTGATGCTGGCTTTTCATTTACGGTCATGACAAACAATTTCCTTTTAAAGAGATCTCAGATTTTAAGAAGTTGAGTCCATTTAAAGGAAAATATCCAGGAAATAACAGCAGGGGTGGTAGGAAGGTGGTATTGGATGGACCTTGAGATTTGAGAAACTGAGGCTCCGGCAGCCTGACAGTTGCTATGTTGCTTCACCAGAACAAGTCGCCTTGCCTCTGATGCTCGGTTTTCTCCCTCTGAAAATCCTTTAAATAATTTTGGTGATCAGGTGAGAAGACACAGTTGCTTGACCCTGGGACTAGGTCTCTCCCTTGCCTCGCTCATATTTTGTCTTCCTGACTCAGAAAACAAGCTGGGGATGGAAACTGACTCCTAAAGTGAGGTAAGCAACACATTGACTTGTTATGGGCAGCACACATCTCTTGGGAAATCTGGGGGTGTTTTGTTGTGGAAGAGACTATTTTTTACCTATTCTCAGCAAAGATTCTGGGATCCATCACCTAGGCAGTGTCCTTCTCCTAGGGAGTACTAAGCTTGAGCTCATTTGTGAAATGAAAGTCACTGTCACCCTAAGTTTTTCAAGCACTTGGCGGCGGACAGACTTGGAGAGGATTCATAGAAAGCTCTAAGGGTCTCCTTAGGACAAGATGTGATCCACCCTGGAATAACGCACGTGTGTGGAGCCCCTTAAGAGTGGGGCTGAGCACCCTGACCTTCCCCCAGAGTCCGGGCTACATCCTCTTCTCCCATCCCCCACCCTCCCAGCCCCAGACCGGTGTGTTTTCCCTCGATGACATTTGGAATCTTTTAATAGTTGTCACATTAGCATACATTTGCATACCTTATGCTAATCAGGCTATTTATTTTTGAAAAAGCACTTTGACTTGTGGGGCCCTTTCTTGGTGGGGGATCTTGCATGCCGTCTTTGGGGTGGGGGGCACTGCAGCAGTCAAGGTCCCAGCCTAGGGGTGACCAGTTCCCAGATGTCAGCCCAGGAGAGAGAGGCTTGCGGCCAGCCCGGACCTCAGCTGGGCACCTTGACCACGCTGGGGCCAGCAACCCCAGAGGTGGCCTCTGTTCTGGTGCCCGTTTTGCAGACGAGGCTGCTGAGGCTGCTTGAGCCCCATGTGGGGCGGGCAGGGATCCTCACTCCAGGCCACGGCTCCAGAAATGGTCTGTATCTCTTCCATCACATCATCTCATCCTACAGGAAAAATTCAACCCCCAACCCCTCTGGCTGCCTCTCATGTCTTTGCCTTTTCTTTCTTTCTTTTTTAAGTGTGGACCATTTTTAAAGTATTGAATTTGTCACAATATTAGTTCTGTTTAATGAACTAATTTTTTTTTCGGCCCCGTGGCATGTGGAATCTTAGCTCCCTGTGTGTGGAAGCAACCAAGCTTAGTCACTCAGTCGCGTTTAACTCTTTGTGACCCCGTGGACTGTAGCCCACCTGGCTCCTCTGTCCGTGGGATTCTCCAGGCAAGAATACTGGAGTGGGAAGCCATTTCCTTCTCCAGGGGATCTTTCTGACCCAGGGATTGAACTCGGGTCTCCTGCATTGCCGGTGGAATCTTTACCATCTGAGTCACCAAGGAAGCCCCCTCAGCTCCCTGACCAGGGATCAAATCCTCACCCCCTGTATTGGAAGCTGAAGTCTTACCTACTGGATCACCAGAGAAGTCCAGTCTTTGCCTCTTTGGACAGCACATTCCCTTGAGAGAGTTGTCCACGCTGGCTGTCTCCACCTCTGTCTGTCCCCCCAGACTTTTCCAATCAGTTTCTCACACTTTCCCCGTCTTCCACCACTGATGTCACTGTCCTCATGGTCAGTGACAACCTGCTTCATCCTCTTCATACCCCTCCAGGCAGAGTCTGACCCTGGGACTTCTCAGGGACCACCCTCCAATCCCTCGGCCTCCCCTCCCTCGACTCACACTCCCTCCCCTGGAAGTCTTGTCCACTCTCAGGACTGGAACTCTGACTATGCCCGCCCTGAGGGTCCCCTGTCTTTAGCCCAGGTCTCTCCAGAGTGCCAGACACTGGGTTCAGCTGCCCCCTCGAAGTCTTTACATGGGAGGCTCCTGGGGAGTCTTGCTCAACTGGACCATCCTGTATCCTCACCATCTCCCAAACCTGCTCCTCCCCCATCCCCTATCTTGGAAGAAGGTGGCCTCATCCTTGGAGCTGCTTAGCCAGGATTTTGGAGTCACCCTCTCACCCCACATCCCCAGCAAACCTTTCCTTTACACCTTTAAGGATCACATTAAGTTCCTGGGACTTCGCTAGTGGTCAAGTGGTTAAGACTCCACGCTCCCAAAGCAGGGGGAGCAAGTTTGATCCCTGGTCGGGGAACTGAGATCCCACATGCCGTGTGACATGGCCAAAAAATAAGTAAAAAACAATAAGAATAATAAAGTAATTTTTTAAAAAAGAAATACTTAAAAAAGAATTACATTAAGTTTTCCCTTTGTCCCTGAGCCTGCTCTGCATGCTCTCTGCTGACCTTCTTGCCCTCATCTCTCACCCCCGCACCCCCATGCCTGTGGCAGGAAGGGGATCCCCTTCCAGGGCCCAAGAGTGGGTTCTTGTCTAACACTCAGAAATGAATTGTCCAAGGAGACACACATGCTGACAAAGCAAGGGACTTTGTTGGGAAGGGGGCGCCCTGGGCGGAGAGCAGACGGGTAAGGGAGCCCAGGAGAATGGCTCTGCCACATGGCTCACAGTCTAGGGTTTTATGGTGATGGGATTAGTTTCAGCATTGTCTCTGGCCAGTCATCTTTCTTGGCCCATATTTGGTCTGACTCAGGGTCTGGGTGGTGCACGCGTCTCAGCCAGGATGGATTCTGGCACAAAGGATTCAGAGAGAATTGGTAGGGTATATTGTGGGCTGGCATCTCCCCCCTCCTTTTGGCCCCTCTGAAATTCTTCTGATTAGTTTTCAGGGGCCACACCGTGTTTCTTATCGGGACCTCCTGTTGGGAGACGACTCAGGCAAGTAGTTATCATTTTGCCTGGCCAAGGTGGGCAGTTATGGTCAATGGTTCCCTAACATACTTACTAGCTCCAGCCTCGCTGTTCCTCCAACATTCCAGGCATGGACCAGCCTCATGGCCTTTGCACAGATTGTTCCCTCTGCCCAGAATGGTCTTCACGGAAGTCTCTCTTGTTTCTTGTTGTATTCTCAGCCCTCAAAACAGTGCCCAGCGCACAGTAAGAGTTCAAGAAATATTTGGTGTGTGAGTGAATATTTGTGCATGAGTGAGTATTTATGCATAGAAAATCATTCTGGAAGGACCTACCCTCTCAACGTTGGTGGTGGTTGTCCCTGAGATGACAGATCTTCTCAGTGTTTCCTGGAGACTTACTTGTGTTCTAATTTTACCTCAAAGAATATAACTCCATTGAGCACTAAAAGAAGAAGAAGAAGAAAACCTCAGTGCACCTCCACTTTCTTATCTGGAAAATGGGGATGATCCTAGTACTACTCCCAGAGGGTCCCCTGAGAGCCAAGCCACCAAGTCTTAAAGAAAGAGTTAAACTAAATCTAGAGCAGTGACATTTACAATGCATGAAGTTTAAACATTTCCAATAAAGAAAAACAAACCCAGGCCGTTGCGCTTTCTGATTTATAGTAATTGCAAACCAGCAGCGGTTAATATAATTGTCCATCGGAGAGGGCGGTGGGGGGGCTCCACACGGGGTCCAATCAGCCCCAGGTGGGATGCGGCCTCAGTCAGGTTAAGCAAACCCATTACTTTAATAATCTGGGGAAGCGGCTGGAGCCATTAGTGAGAGGGGAGAATAAATATTATCCCAAGAAGCTCCAGAATCGGCGGTTTTATCACCGAGAATTGTCCCCGTGCTATTTACTTTCAATTTAGATTTTCGGGAAAGTGGCTCTTGGCACATTTTATGTATGAAGGAGAATGACTGGAATTGAAAAATGACCTGATTTTGCCATCCCGGCAGAAAGGAGCCACGGTCGTCTGGAATTCTGCTCTGCCCCACTGAGTCACTTTCCCTTCAGGTGACTCCAACAATCTGAGCTCCGAGACCCACTTTCAGGCACATTCTGGAGGCCTGGGAACTATGGAGTCACATATCCAGTGATGTGGCCTCGTTTAAATTACCTCTGCCTTAGAGACCCTCTGGTTTGGTCCGTTTGTTTACTGATGGGGGAAACCCATGCTCAGAGCAGGGCTGTCATGAGCTAAGTGACTTTACTTGCCTAAGCTCTTCTTCCATCTGTATCTCCTCTGACTCAAACCCCTCACTGGTTGCTTAAGGTCCCCAGGATATACAAAACCCTTTCAGGCTATATATCACATGCAGAACAGATTTCAAAATGGATTGTAGACCTACATGTAAAATGTAAAACGTTGACACAAAAACATAGGAGGAAATCAAGGCCTGGCGTTAGGAAAAGACTTAACATGACAGCAAAGGATGATCCATAAAAGAAAATATAGATAAACCGGACTTCATCAGAATTAATAAATTTTGCTCTGTAAAAGACACCGTAGAAAAGACAAGCCACAGACCAGGAGAAGGTGCTTGCAAATGTCACACAAAGAATGTGTGTCTAAAATGTATAAAGCATTCTGACAGCTCAACAGTAAAAAAATAAACAACCAAGTTTTTAAAAAATGGACAGAGACAGAAACAAACATTTCACTGAAGAGGATGTACAGATGGCAAATAAGAACATGAAAAGATGTTCAACATCAATTAGCCTCTGGGGAAATGCAAATTAAAAACACAGTTGGCATATCACTACACACCTGTCAGAATGGATAAAATAAAAAATAGTGATAACTCCAAATGCTGATGAAGATGCAGAGAAACTGAATCATTCATACATTCTTGGTAGGAATGTAAAATGATAGTCACTCTGCAAAAGAGTTTGGCAGAGTTTTGTGTGCTGAATTTTGTTTTTTAACAAAGCTAAAGATACACTTACTCTATGACCCAACAATTGCATGTTTGGGGCATTTATCCCAGAGGAATGAAAGTTTATGTTCATATAAGCACCTGTAGAGAAGGAAATGGCAACCCACTCCAGTATTCTTGCCTGGAGAATCCCGAGGACAGAGGAGCCTGACGGGCTACAGTCCATAGAGTTGCACAGAGTTGGACACAACTGAAGCGACTTAGCATGCATGCAAGCACCTGTAGAGGTATCACATGCCCTGATATCAAACTATATTACAAAGCTATAGTAATCAAAACAGTATGGTATTGGCATAAAAACAGACACATAGCTCAATGGAGCAAATAAAACCCAGAAATAAACTCATGTATATATGGTTAATTAAATTACAACAAAGGCGCCAAGAATATACAATAGAGGAAGGATAGTCTCTTCAATAAATGGTGTTGAGAAAACTGAACAGCTACCTGTAAAAGAATGAAACTAGACCAATATTTTATACCATACAGAAAAATTAACTCAAAGTGGATTAAGGACTGGAACATAAAACCTGGAACCATAAAACTCCTAGAAGTTAGGAGTTACTCCTTAACATCGGTCATTGCAAAGACTTTTTGGATTTGACAACAAAAGCAAAAATCAACAAGTAGTACTACATCAAAGTAAAATGTTTTTGCACAGCAAAGGCAACCAACAAAATGAAAAGGCAACCTCCTGAATGGGAGAAAATACAAATCATATAAGTCGTCCCTCAGTACTCATGAGGGATTGGCTTAGCCACTCTGGAAAACCACTTGACAGTTTCTTGTAAAGTTGAACAAACATTTACCATGTGACCCAAAGATCACATTCCAAGTGAAACAAATTACCTACATGACATGAAAACTTATGTTCATACAAAAACCTGTGTGTGAATGTTTATATCAGCTTTACTCAAAATCATACTGTTCATGGGGTTCTCTTGGCAAGAATATTGGAGTAGTTTGCCATTCCCTCCTCCAGTGGAGAAGATTTTGCAAAATCCCGCGGATTACAAGATCAAACCAGTCAATCCTAAAGGAAATCAACCCTGAATATTCATTGGAAGGACTGATGCTGAAGCTCTGATACTTTGGCCATCTGATGCAAAGAGCTGACTTCTTTGGAAAAGACCCTGGATGTTGGGAAATATTTAAGGCAAAAGGAGAAGAGGGTGGAAAAGGATGAGATGGTTAGATAGCATCACTGACTCAGTGGATATGAATTTGAGCAAACTCTGGGAGATGGTGAAGGACAGGGAAGCCTGGCGTCCTGCACCTCATGGGGTCACAAAGAGTCAGACACAACCTAGTGACAGAAAAACAGCAACTCAAAATTGCTTAAAAGTAGATACAACAAGAATGCCATTCAGATGATGAACAGATCAACAGACAGTGGTCCATCCATACAGTGGTACACTACTCAGTGTTGCATTGACACATGCAACAACTTGGATGATTCCCAAAGGCATTATGCTGAGCGCAAGAAGCCAGACACGGAAGACTGCATACTGTTTTATTCCATTTATATGACTGTGGGAGGATAAATAGTGGTCCCCCAAAAAGACCCAGGTCCTAATCTCTGGAATCTGTGAATGTTGCCTACTCTGGTGCACCTGTATACACACACACACATACAAACACACACACACAAAAGGTCTTTGCAGGTGTGATTATATTTAGGGTCCTGTGTTGAGATTATCCTGGACCATCTAGGTAAGCACTAAATGCAATCACATCTGCCTTTGTAAGAGAAAAGTAGAGAGAGATTTGACTACCTATGGAAGAAGAGAAGGCAATGTGACCACCAAGGCAGAGATTGGAGTGATGTAGCCACAAGTCAGGGAATGCTGGAAGCCATCAGATGCTGGAAGAGATAAGGAACCTGTGTGAGTTCGTTCAGCTGCTATAACAAAATGCCAGAGACCCCAGGGACTCAAGCAACAGAAACGTATCTTCACACAGTCCTGGAGGCTGTACGTCCAAGATCAAAGTGTCAGAAGGGTTGGTTCCCTCTGAGCCCTTTCTCTTTGGCTTGCAGATGGTCACCTTCTCCCTGTGTCCTCACATGGTCTTTACTCAGCGTGTCTGTGTCCCAATTTCCTCTTAAAAGGATACCAGTCACACTGGACTAGAACCCACCTATGTGACCTCATTTGGCCTTAATTACCTCTTTAAAGACCCCGTCTCTCAGCATAGTCACATTCTTGCTAGAATCAAAAAGACAGGCCAAAGCAAGTGTTGGAGAATATGTAGAGAAGTTGTGGTTCTCATGCTTTGCTGGTGGGATTGTAACCTTCTTCTATCCTGGGTCTCTGCCCTCTCCCAGGACTTCAGTGACCACCTCTTCCAGCTCATAGATGGAAATGAGAGTATAGGCAAGAAATCCCTGCTTTAAAAAAAAATTATGGAGTATGGTTGATTTACAGTGTTAATTTCTGCTGTATAGCAATGTGACTCAGTTATATATTTTTATATATATATAAAGAATATATAATATTCTTTTTCACATTCTTTTCCATTGTGGTTTATCACAGGATATTAAATATAGTTCCCTTTGCTATACAGTAACATCTTGTTTATCCATCCTGTTCACGCTAATTTGAATCTGTTTAATCCCAAACTGCCAATTGTTCCCTCCCCTACCCCCTTTCCACTTCCTTCCCACCCCTCTCCACCCCTTCCCCTTTGCCAACACAGATCTGTCCTCTATGTTTGTGAATCTGTTTCTGTTTCGTATATGCATTCATTTGTGCTGTATTTTATCTACTTCCTGCAGGATCTTAGTTCCCCTACCAGGGATTGAACCTGTGCCCCCGAAGTGCAGAGACTTAACCACTGGGCCACCAGGGAAGTCCTTTTTATTGTACTTTAGATTCCATATATAAGTGCTAATCATACAGTCTTTGTCTTTGTCTTTCTGGCTTACTTCACTTAATATAATAATCTCTACGTACATCCATGCTGCTGCAAATGGCATTAAGGAATACTTGCTTAAAGACCCTATTGTAGGCTGAATAATGGCCCTTCAAAGGCTATGTCCTAATCCCTAGAACCTGTGAACATATTACCCTACATGGCAAAATGATTTTGTAGATGTAATTAAAGATCTTGAGATGAGGCAATGATCCTGGATTACCTGGGTGGGTCTACCGTAATCCCAAGGGTCCTTCTAAGCGTGAAACTGGAGGGTCAGAAAGCAAAGTCAGAAGAAGAGGTCAGAGTGGTGGAGGACCATGAGCACAGAATTAGAAGCAGCCCCCCGAAGCTGGAAAAAGGCAAGGAAACCTGTTGTTCCCTGGAGCTTCCAGAAAGAACACAGCCCTTCAGAAGCCTGTTAGACTTCTAACTCCAGAATCCTGAAATAATAACTTTGTGTTGTTTTAAGCCACTGGGTTTGTGATAATTTGCTACAGCAGCAATAGAAAACCAAGACTGACTACCACTCAGGATACACGCTCATCACTCCCACTGGTGGCTCATTGGTCAGATCACATGACCACACCTACTGCAAGGGCGTTTGAGAATGATGTCCCCAGCTGGGCTGCCTTTTCCAGTGTGGGTAGAGTGTGGGAACAGAACTCCACACTATGGGAGGTGGGGGCATGGATTTTTGGATGGACGCCAGCCCCTACCACGCTGTCCATTACCTGAGGTTGTCATTCAGTTGCTCAGTTGTGTCTGACTCTTTGTGACCCCTTAGTTTGCAGCACGCCAGCCTCCTCTGTCCTCCATGATCTTCCAGAGTTGGCTCAAATTCATGTCCATTGAGTAGGTGATGCTACCAGAACCATCTCGCCCTCTGCATGAGGGTGTCATGGTAAAAAGTCTTCCAGAACTCCTTCTTTCTGGGGGCTCATTGTCCTGGATTTCTGGGGTTTAGTGTCCAGGCTATTAACCACACTGGAAATACCACTGCTTATGATTCTGTGGGACTGTCCCAAGATTCCAATTGTACAAGGGGCTTCTTGTTTGATAATGTTACCAAATGAAAGCTTGGGTCTGCTTGCCCACGTGCAGTAAAGCCAATCTGCTGACACCAGGTAGCAGTGATGGAAAGTGCAGCATTTACTGCAGGGCACCAAGCAAGGAGTCCAGGTGGCTAGTGCTTGAAAGACTCAAATTCCTCAAAGGAATTTGTCAGGGAAACGTTTTTAAAGACAGGCTGAAGGAGGCGGATTGTGGGGTGTATGATCAGCTGGTGGACATTCTTCTGATTGGTTGCTGGTGAGCTAATCTGGAGTCAACACCATCAATCTTCTGGTTCCAACCAGTCTGGGGTCTACATGCTTGTAAGCAGCATGCAGTTAACTTCTTCCACCTGATGGGGGTTTCAGTATCTGCAAAACAGCTCAAAAGACTTGACTAAGAATATTATCTATAGCTCTTGAGGGGGAACTAAAGGTCCTTGACTTTAATGGCTGAACCATTCATATTTCTGTCTTGTTTAACTGTTTTCCCTTATTTCTGCATTTTCTCACTTCTCTGATTAAATTTATGCTTTGGAACTTGGGGAAGACCTAGAAGGCTAAGGCCCAAGTGCTGCTAATGGTAAAGAACCTGCTTGCCAATTCAGGAGACATAAGAGACATGGGTTTGATCCCTGGGTCAGGAAAATCCCCTGGAGGAGGGCATGGCAGCCCACTCCAGTATTCTTGCCTGGAGAATCCCCATGAGCAGAGAAGCCTGGAGGGCTATAGTCCATAGGCTTATACAGAGTTGGACATGACTGAAATGACTTAGCACTCACATCCTTATTTCTGTTTTGTTTCACGGTTTTCCTTTCTTTCTACATTTTCTCTTTTCTCATTAAATTTACGCTTTGGAACTTGGGGAAGGCCTAGGAAGCTGAAGTTTCTCTGCAGACAAGGGGCAGGTGGAGGACATGTTGTGGGAGGGTCTCTTCCAGGAAGGCCCCGTGGGGTCCTGCTTGCTTACGGTAACTTTATGGCTTGCCATATAAGGCCCTAACCCTATAGAAAAGGGCTCAGATGCTTAATGTCCTGTAACTGAATCATTCACAGTCCTGGAGAAAATGGACAGACACTCAGTGTTGTTAAAGGAACAGTTAATAAAGGATTGTTTACAGAGGTGTAAGCAGGATGATGGGAAACCCTCAGGGCATAGTGTAGCATCAGGGGCTGCAACCACAGAGAGCTGTTCTCACACCTAGGTCTGAGTGCGTGAAGAAAGGATGTGGTTGCTGGGATCCAGTGGGAGATAGGCTTGCAAGGAGCTCGGGTGCTCAGCAGTAGTACAGCAAAACAGGAGCTGGGAGAACAAACACCCCAGTCTCTTTCTCTGATCACCTACATCTGCTTCCCATTGCTTAAACCCAACAGGATCTGGCCAATGGGAGATCATTGATTATGTCTATGCAGATGATCCTCTCTAGAGGCATGGGAAAGGATGAGAAAGAATTGAGAGTGACTCTGGAGAGGAGGATGGGCAAACTGAGAATTTTTAGTGCAAAGCCCAGGCTCCAGCCTTTATTTATTTGGTTGTGTCGGGTCTTAGTTACAGTACATGGATCTAGAGTGAGTAGTTGCAGCTCACAGGTTTAGTTGTCCAGCCAGGGATTGAACCTGTGTCCCCTGCACTGGAAGGCAGATTCTTAACCACTGGACTGCCAGGGAAGTCCCTAGCCTCCCCTTCTTAACAGGGCACTAATCCTGTTATGGGGGCCCCACCCTTGGGACCTCATGTAACACTAATTACTTCCCAAAGTCTCCACCTCCCAATGCCATCCCATTGGAGGTCAGAGCTTCAACATGTGAATTGGGGATGGGAGAAGATATAAACATTCAGTCCTGGCAGAGTTTGAATAAGTGAGTGTTTGAGGGGATGAATGAATGAATGGAAAAAGCAGATGAGGCTGATCTGTAGCTGCAGTCTCAGTACAGCTGAGCCCACTAACCACTAGTGACACCCGATCTGCCTTAATATTCCTGCCTCCTTCCCCTAGCCTGGCTCCCCCACCATTTGCCCCACCATGGAGACAGGTCACCTTGGCTGATTTAGAGATGCTGCAGTGGCAGTGCCCATCACTGGCTCTGTCTTAATGACACCCAAACACATCCACAAAGCCAAACGGCTCATCACAATTATTATAAAATATTAAAATGACTCACAAAATAAATTATTCACACACCTCATGTTCTGCTTCCAGGTGTTTGGGGACTAATGAGATTTTTTTATGTGGGGAGCAGGGAGTGGCCCTTGGGAGGTGCTGAGAGATCATCTGCCAATCACATCGCTGTATAGATGGATACTGAGGTACAAGGGTAGCTGGAGGTGGTGTTGGGACTGGGACAGGATGATGACTGTTCCTGCCCCCACGCTCTGCAGCATATATTGGCTGATATGCAGACAGGGAGAGAGGTGGGAGTCTTCACTTTGTTTCTTCCACATCCTCTCCCCAGGTAGCTGGAGAAAGTTGAGCCCACTACAGGGTTCGGAGCTTCCAGAATGTGGGGGTTTGTAAGGGGGAGAGATAGAGACAAAAAGAGACATGGGTAGACAGAGGAGATAGAGATAGAGAGACACAGCAACACAGAAAGAGACATAGAGACAGACATACAGAGAGACAGATGCATAGAGTCAGGAAGAGACTGAGAAGTTGAAGTTACTGCTATCAACTCAGGATCCCCTGAATTGTCACTTAGGTTGATAGAACCAAGGCTGGGGCCAGATGGGGCTTAGGAGATCAGGGTCCCCAGTGGGAGAGGCTCCTCCCACAAGAGGTCACTGAGATAGCAGCTGGGGTGGGAGTTCCGTGAAAGAACCATGTGGGTTCCTGACACCCCGGATTCTGCATCCTGGACTATGTGTACTATGCAGAGTCCTTTTCAAAGGGCTGCACTAGGAGATGCCCACACCTGCACTGTTCCGAACCATGGACAGCGACATGCCCGTGTGACCTGGAGAGGACAGCCCCGTGACCCCACTGGGTATTCTCACTCACCCGTTTCCAGTGTCAGCAGTCATCTCTGTGGGGGAGGGTGGTTGCCCCCTTTCACTGATAGGCAATTTGAGTCTCAGACCTATGAAGGCATGTATGCAAGGTCCCAGACCAGCCACCTGTTGGCTTACTCCAGCATTTACTGTGTGCTTGACCCTGTGCTGGGCATTGGGGGCACACCAGTGACTAAAGCAGACCAAAATTCCTGCCATGTGAAGCAGACAGCTGATAAACAGCAAAAACAGTTACTTTTTTTCTGATATCCTTTCTCATGAGAATTCTGTGGAAAAATAAAAGGAGCTAGTGTGCTAGGGAAAGATGAACAGGTGACTTTAGTTAGGGCAGGGGGGAATTGGGGAAGCTGTCTCTGAGCAGGTGACATTTGAGCTGTGACCTAAGCCAGTCATGGAGCAAGACAAAGGGAGAAACCCGTAGCAGAGGTCACAGTCAGTACACACGCCCTGGGGTCAGAGAACACTTTGGTGAATTCGAGGAACAGAAAGAGAGCAAAAGAAGCAAGGGCATTTTCAAACAAATGGATCCCGAAACCATGTAGTTTGGGGGGTGGGGGAGTCCAGCGCCCAACTCACATAGCAAATCTAGGGGTCAGTTGGTCATTGTTGAGAGCAAGGGACTGGACATGTCTCTGTGCAGTCCTGGGTTCAAATTCTGCTGCTGTTTCCTACTGTGTGACCTAGGTAAAGGATTGTCTGTATTTGTTAGCTGTTGCTGCATGACAAATTATTCTCCAAAACCTTGTGGCTTAAAATGACGTTTACTATCTCAATTTCTGTGGGTCAGAAATCTGGGCATGGCTGAACAGAGTCCTGTGCTTCAGGCTGTAACAAAGTATCAGTTAGGGATGACGTCTCATCTGAATGTTTGATGGGGGCAGGATCCACTTCCAAGCTCCGATGGTTGTCAGCATTATTCAGTTCCTTATAGGTTGTTAGGAGGAGAGCCTCAGTTCCTTGCTGGCTGTTGGCTGGAGGACACTCTCAGTTACTTGCCACTGGTATCTCCCTACTGTGGCAGGTTGCATCTTCAAAACAGAAAGTCAGTGGAGAGAGTCCAGGAAGATGAATGCCACAGTTTTTTTTATAACCCAACCCTGAAAACGGCATCCATTGTTTTTGTGGTATTCTATTCATTTGAAGCAAGGGAAGAGGATTACACCAGGAGAGGAGTGAGTGAGTGAGTAAAGTTGCCCAGTGGTGGCCAACTCCTTGCGACCCCATGGACGGTGGCTACCAGGCTCCTCCATCCACGGGATTTTCCAGGCAAGAGTACTGGAGTGGATTGCCATTTTCTTATCCAGGGGATCTTCCCAACACAGGGAGAAGCAAAGGATAAAAATTTTTTTTTAAGATCCCATCATTATATTATCAAAAATATCAAATATCTAGGTATATCTCTAGCAAAAGAAATGCAAAATTTCTACACAGAAAACAATTTTTTCAATAATGTTTTAAAGACTACTTAGATGAATGAAGGGGTATGCCAGGAGAAGAGCACCAAGGCAAAAGTTCCTGGGAACATATTTGTATTACTAAGTTGCCTACCACAGTGTCCTCTATGAGCCTCAGTTTCCTCTTCTGTTAAAAAGAAAAAGAGTTCCTACTTTAGGAAGGGGTCCACGGGGAGGATGCTGTGCAATGAATCGTAGAAAGGTTCTGAACAGGGACTTCCCTGGTGGTCCAGTGATTAGGAATCCACCCTGCAATGCAGGGAATAGTGGATTGATCCCTGGTCAGAGAACTAGGATCCCGCATGCTGCAGAGAAACTAGTCCTGCGCACCCCAACTAGAGAGTCCGTGTGCTGTGATGAAAGATCCCGCGTGACGCAGCGAAGATCCTGCATGTTGCAACTAAGACCTGAGCCAGCCAAATAAATAATTTTTTTTTTAAAAGAAAAGTTCTGGGTATAATAGGTCATCTTTAGACCTATCATATCCTGGAGAAACAAGCATGAGATTTGAACTCCTGAACTGGAAATTCCCTCCAATCTGAGTGAGGTTGACCAAGGCAGAATCAAGCTTTGCAGAACAGTCCCTGACTTTCCAAATGCAGTCATTTGTTAACTCATTGGCTCACCCAGAGTACTAGTTTCCAGTGGCTGCTGTAACAAATTGCCACAGACTGGGGGCTTAAACAGACGACAAGTATTGTCACATTTCTGGGCACTGTAAATCTGAGATTAAGGTGTTGGCTGGCTTGGGCCCTTGTGAGGGCCCTGAGGGAAGGATGTGTCCCATGCCTCTCTCCTTGGCCCGTAGGTGACTGTCTTCATCTTCACAAAGCTTTCTCCTTGTATGCATGACCATCCAAATGTCCCTCTTTTATAAGGACACCAATCATATTGAATTAGGGACCCACTCTTCACCAGTACGTTGTTATTGTTCAGTCACTAAATCGTGTCTGACTCTTTGTGACCCTATGGACTGTGGCACGCCAAACTTCCCTGTCCTTCACTATTACCTGGAGTTTGTTCAAATGCATTGCATTGAGTCAGTAATGTTATCTAACCATCTCATCCTTTGTCACCCTCCTCTCCTTTTACCTTCAATCATTCCCAGCATCAGGGTCTTTTCCAATAAGTTGGCTCTTTGCATCAGATGGCCAAAGGATTGAGCTTTAGCTTCAGCATCAGTCCTTCCAATGAATCTTCAGGGTTGATTTCCTTTAGGATTGACTGGTTTGATCTTCTTGCTCTCCAAGGAACGCTCAAGAGTCTTCCCCAGCACCACAATTTGAAAGCATCAGTTCTTCCATGCTCAGCCTTCTTTATGGTCCAACTCTCACATCCATACATGACTACTGGAAAAACCATTGCTTTGACTGTGTGGGGCTTTGTTGGCAAAATGATGTCTTTGCTTTTTAATAGGCTGTCTAGGTTTGTCATAGCTTTTAATTTCATGGCTGCAGTTAACCATCCACAATGATTTTGGAGCCCAAGGAAATAAAATCTGCCACTGCTTCCACCTTTTCCCCATCTATTTGCCAGGAAGTGATGGGACCAGATGCCTTGATCTTAGTTTTTTGAATGTTGAGTTTTCAACCAGCCTTTTCACTCTCCTCTTTTACTGTCATCAAGAGGCTTTTTAGTTCCTCTTCACTCTTTACCATTTGAGTTGTATCATCTGCGTATCTGATATTGATATTTCTCCCGGCAAGGCAATCCGATTCACCAATATAACCTCACCTTAATCTATTTCCAAATAAGATTACATTGTGAGGTCTGGGGGTTATGACCTTCAACATATGAACTTGGGAAGAATGAAATCCAACCCAGAACACCTATCAAGGGAAGACTTCTCTGTGTGTCTCTGCCTCAGTTTCTCCATCTGTCTTTCTGTTTCACAGCCTCTCTGTCCCTGCTTGTGTTTGTGTGTCCTTTTCTTTCCCTCTCTCTCTTCAAGCTCATTCATTTCCCAGGACCCTTGCATGTGCTGTCCACTGTATTTGGAAAGTCCCTGGGTTTTGGAGGCGTAGCTTCTTTTCAGCTCAGATGGCACCTCCTCAGGTGTGTCTACCTCACCTCCAACTCTCCTCCATAATTTCCTTGTTTTTCAAACATGCTGAGTATGTTCATGCCTCAGGTTCTTTGTCCTGGCTGTTTCTTCTGTTTGGAACACCCTTTGTTCACATGAAGGTTCTTTTCTCCACCTTTTTCAGGTCTCAGCTCAAGTGTCACCATCACCGTATTCGCTAGTATTTCCCTCCACCGGTTACTTCCAGAGCCCCTCCTCCCTGATCTATTTTTCTCCCACTGTGAATTTATTGGCTGGATAGATTATAATTCATTGGTTTAACTGTTTCTTGCCTGTCTCCACCCAAGACTGCCAGGTACTGACTGTTTTTGGTCCCTGCTCTGTCCCCAGCTCCTAGAACAAGGCCTGGCTCACAGCATGTGTCCAGTTGTTGTTTGTGGAATCGATGAATTGTGTGGTGAATCAGAAGATTCCAGAATGACTGCCCAGACCTCTATCATTGTGGAAACTTGGGGTTTGCTGCTGAATCTTAGGCACAGAATCTTAGAACTGTCACCAAATCTTAGAATCAAAAAGACAGCACTCTTGGAATCTTCTGTCTCTGATTCCCTCTGTGTCTTCCTAAGCATGATTCACTAGCTCAGCTTGATTACCTCCTGTGATGGGGACCTCGTTACTGCTTAAGGCAGCCCATCCAGGTTTTAGATAGTTCCACTGGTATGAAAATCCTTCCTTAAGAACCGAGCCCACATTTTTCACCTTATGATACCCTTTGTTGTTGTTTGATTTTTTTCCTTCCAATTGTAAAGACAGTGGTGGTGGTTATTAAGTCATTAGGTCACGTCCAACGCTCTGCAGCCCCATGGACTATAGCCCACCAGGCTACTCTGTCTATGGGATTTCCCAGATAAGAATACTGGAGTGGAAGCTTTGGTTTCAGAACTTCCTTTCCCTAGCTTCCTGCAAAACCAATCAACTCTCTCTCCCTGCTGGGAATTGGTGGGGAGGGGAGGAAGGGCTTTGAGGGAAAAAAAAAGACCTGTTTTCTGAGGCTCAGTTGCCCATTCTTCAGCCTTCCCTGAATATTTCTGACACAGATAATAGCTGAAGTGTTAGCTGATCGCTAAAGTGTGCGTTGATAGCTAAGGTGTGAGCTGATAACTGAAAGGTTAACTGATAAGAGGAGTGCTGGCTGATAGGAAAAAATCCTGGAAGAAATCTAGACTGTTAGGTGAGAACTTAAGGGCTCTGGCCAACAATCCCCTTCCTCTGTTTCCCCTTCCTTTCCTTCTCAAGCATTTATTGAGCACCTACTGTGTGCCAGTCTCAGTGCCAGGAGTAGGAGTTACAAAGATGGATCAGATGCAATCTCTCCAGGGCGCTCGAGCCTGCACACCTGAGATCTGAGCTCTCTGAAGCCCCAGGGCCACCAAAGTGTTTAAGACACCAAGGCACGGAGCTGTGATGGTGGAATGGTAGGCTGCAGACAGGTTTGTTCCCCCAGCTCCGGTCTGCTGGTGGGTGAAGTGGACCTCTGAGTCTGTCCCTGCTCTTGGCACTTCTGGGCCAGCTCCGATCTCTCCTGTGTGGGTGGTGAGTGACTTCATCTGGCCCAGTGCTGTCACTCAGCCCCAGTCAGACGGGAGACAACACGGTTGCCATGGAGACGAATATGCTTCCCCCAGGGGGTGGGACGGGTGAGCCAAAGGAGCCAGAAACCGTGTGTGGATGTGTGAATTCGGCACAAAGTGACCCAGGCCTGGCGACTGAAGTTGGGGGGATGGGTGGTGGTGGAGGTTTAACTCCTTCACTGTCGCTCTCCCCTCCTCTCTACTCGTGATCTGGGTCCTTGGGGAACACCAGGGTTTCAGCATCAGAGTTGAGAGTTGTTAGTTCGAAGTATCTCAAGCCTGGTTCTCCCTCCAGGCAAACTCACCTCCCCTGCCTCAGGTTCCCCATCCAGAAAATGGGCATGAGATGATGGACTCATTTAAACACTCACTAAATGAATTCATTTATTGAAGACTGCAGGTGCTATTGTAGGGCTCCTGGGATCGGACAACAAAGAATTAACAGAATTAAAGAAAAAACAAAAAGCCTTATTCAGAGAAGATAAGCAAAGGGGGGATGTGATAGGGAGTGAAAGAGGGAAGCTGGGGAGCATTTAACTGAAGGTCAAGGAGGAGGTGGAAAAAAAGTGACATTTGAGCTGAGACTTTAGGGGTGAGGAGAAATCAAACCTAGGAATGTCTGGGAGAAAAGCTGGCCGGGTTTATGGCACAGTCTGTGCAAAGGCCCTGGGGCAGGACTGGGCCTGGTGTGTTGGTGGAACAATGAGGAAGTCCATGTGGCTGGAGCAGAGTGAGCGAGGGGGAGAGAGGGAGGAGGGGAGGGCAGGGAGGTGACAGGCAGAGCCACAGGTTTGGAAGTTCAGGGGAGGACTTGGGCTTTTACCCCAAGGGAGGTGGGAGCCCTGGAGGGCTGTGGGCAGAGGAGATGCCCACAGGGCATCCTCTGGTGACTGCAGGGAAGACAGACTGTGGGGAGCCAAGGGGGGAGCCTGGGGACCAAGGTGGAGGTAACTGCCCTGGTGCAGAGAAGACATGATGGGGACCCATCAGGTGAAGGCTTCTGTCGGCTTTGTCGAGTCTTTTATCATGGTTGTGCTGGAACATTTACATATTGAAATACATAGAATTTTATGGAAAAGAACTTTCTTTTTATTTCTCCTTTATATTATGACCAGCAAGTTATGCTTTTTGAAATTACATGTGTTGGTCAGTTATGTTGTCTATGAATCTTACTCTAGGATGGGCTGAGACTGGGCTGGCCCTTGCTGTGGATCCGTGTACTGGCTTATAGTAAGGATTCAGCAATCCTTGGAGTCCCAGGAGAGATGTGGGAGGGAAGGAGAGTCCTCTCCAGGCTCCTGGGTATTCCAGAAACCTTGCAGCCCCACAACTGAAGGACTCAATCATGGCCTCCCCATAAGTTTCTTTTTATGGATGGGAAACAGATCAGAGAGAGCAAGCCATTTTCCTAACATCACACAGCCTATTATAGTGAAATTAACTTATTTATTAGGATTTATTTTTGGCTGCACTGGGTTTTTGTTGCTGCAGCAGGCTTTCTCTAGTTGTGGTGAACGGGGGCTACTCTCTGCTGCCGTGCACGGGCTTCTCATCGCAGTGGCTTCTCTTGTGGAGCACAGGCTGTAGGGCTCTCAGGCTTCAGCAGTTGTGGCTTCTCGGGCTCAGCAGTCATGATGCACAGGCTTAGTTGTCTCATGGCATGTGGAATCTTCCCAAACTATGGCTCAAACCCGTATCCCCTGCATTGGCCAGTGACAAATTCTGGCTCTGCTTCAGGGGAAGGGGAGCCTGCTCCTCACTCCCAGGCTGAACCCACCCCAACATATTTCTTGGTCTACAGTGACCCTGAGCTGGTTAGTGAGACTGTCACATCCCTCAGCCACAGTGATTGGTTCAGAGGTGGACATTGACCTGAGTCAAGCCAATCAGAATTAGCCATGGTCTTCGCTGGAACCCCTAGGCAAGAGGGTTTTCATATCTGCTTGCCAGGCTGACTGGGAAGAGAAATAAGCCTGGAGTTTGGGGAATCTTTTGACTCTATGAATGGGAGCCTGTGAATGAAGCTCACCCAGAAGAAAGTCAAACTGAGACACTGAAATAGACCTCCAATAACATCAGCTCAACTTCTGAATCCAGCTATACCTGAAGCTGCACCCTGGAATTTTCAGTTGCTAGAGTCTGTTTATATGGTCTTCCCGTCCACCGCCCCCCCTAAGAAAGTGAAAGTGAAAATGGCTGTCATGTCCAACTCTTTGCAACCCCATGAACTATACAGTCCATGGGATTCTCTAGGCCAGAATACTGGAGTGTGCAGCCTTTCCCTTCTCCTGGGGATCTTCCCAACCCAGGGAATGAACCCGGGTCTCCCGCATTGCGGGCAGATTCTTTACCAACTGAGCCACAAGGGAAGCCCAAGAATACTGGAGTGGGTAGCCTATCCCTTCTCCAACAGATCTTCCTGACCCAGGAATTGAACCAGGGTCTCCTGCATTGCAGGTGTATTCTTTACCAACTGAACCATCAGGGAAGCCCTGTTTTCCCCCCCAGAACTGTTTAATTTCATTGTTCACAACCAAAACACAGCCAAGGCAACATTTTCTCTCAAACTCCATGCCCTATCCCAGTGCCAGCCTTCCTTCTTGTATTGGGTCAACATTATAAAAGGACACAAGGAAACTTTGGGGGATGAAATTTATTATTTTGACTATGGTAATGGTGTCATGGACATAGACATATGTCATAACCCATCACAAATGTGTTTGTGTTGGCCAAATCGCATGTCAATTATGCCTCAAAGGTGTATGTTTTAAAAATAGCATCAGTATCATTATCTCAGTGCCTGGATCTAGCCATACCTGAAAGAAGAGAACTTTGGACTTTTCAGGTACAGAAGCCAGTACATGTTCTGTTGGGGAAAGAATAATAATTGTATTAATTTTATTTTATTGTCTGTCTCACATCACAACCTAGATATAAGAGTAGGACAAGAGGGTCTTCCCTGGTGGTCCAGTGGTTAACAATCTGCCTTCCAGTGCAGAGGACATGGGTTCGATCCCTGATTGGAGAATTGAAATCCCAGATGCAGTGGGGCAACTAAAACTGCATGCCACAACTAGAGAGCTGGCACTCTGTACCTACTGAACCTGCATGCTCTGGAGCCCATGTGCTTTAACTGGAGAGGCCTGTGCATGCCACAACTATGGAAGGTCAGTGCACTTCAAGGAAGGGTTCATGCGGCCAAAAAAAAAAAAAAAGAGAGAGAGACAGAGGCCAGAGAAGGCACAGGTATGACTGATGCCTCAAAAAATGTGTCCAGAAAACTGCTGTGGATAAAAAGTTGATATCCAGACTCATCTGGGAAGCAGTTCAATAGGTGTCTCTTTTGCAGGACTTGTCAGAGCCTTCAATGTACAAATGGAACCACTCTGAGGATTTCTCTATATGATATTCCATATGTCCCCAGCAAGATTTGGTCCCAGAACCTCACAGTAGTCACTGCTCATTGATGCCCCCATATCGGCCCCTTGTCTTACCAGTCTCCGTCTCCCCTCCCTTTCTGCTGCTTCCAGAAATCATCACCCACATAACACTTCCTCCTCCCAGACAGCCCCTTACAGTACTCTCTCAGAACCCAGAGCCCCAAGCCCCCTCCCTCTTGGACCAAAGATTCATTTGCTTTCCTACCCGCCTCCACTGGAAAACACCAGAAAGGCCAGAAGACACTGTTCCTTCTAGCCTAGGGAGAAATTCTCTCACAACTGCACCCTCTCCTCAGGAATCCTTCCTCCGAGCCTTTGCCTATGCTCTACACCCCTGCCTCGGACACCCTTCCTTTCCACCTAACCAAATCCTCAATAAGCAGGGCAGGATTCCTCTCAGCGACACAGCCCAGAGCAACTCTGGATCATTCCGTCAATATCATTAATTCACATGGGGAAAAATGAGTTGTTTCGCAGTCTTTCGTTACCTCTGATGATGCAAAGGAGAGAGTGCTGAGAGCTCTGGTGTTTTGTCTTTAACCCCTTTCTCTCATACATCCTCTTGTAAACAAAGTGAGGGCAGGCTGCGGGCTCCCAGCCTTGAGCAGGCAGTGAGTCCTCCTCCACTCCTCCTCACTAGATGGAATAACTGTGTTTTGTTTCCATCCGGTGTGTTCTGCCACCCACCTTGTATTTGGGCAGGTGCAAGCAGCTTTCCATTTGCAGGAGGGAAGCAGAGACTGTTTTTAAATACACTTACTTGAGAAGACATGAGTCAGTGGAAGGCAGATATCAAATCAATAGTGGAACAGGTGTGTGCTGATGTGGCAACAACCATTGTCAGTGATGCTTGGGAAATGCTCACCTCTTTCAGAAAGCCCTCCCAGATTGCCCCTGGCCAAGCCTGCAGGGTCTCTGCTCTGCCTCCCAAAGCCCCACCCTTTCCTATGAGGCCCCTCATGCTGACACAGGCAGCATCTCCAAAAGGCACCCTAGAGTGGGTGACAGGTGTCTCTGGACCTCAGTGTCCCTGCTCGTGCCAGGAGGAGGGCCCTGGGGGCGGTGGCAGCACTGGGATCCAGCGGGCAGGCGCCTTCGTGCCAGCTGGGCCAGCCTCCCGAAGCTGCTGGCGTTGCCATGGTTATCTGCAAGCATTCCTCACCCCCCCCCCCTTGCACCCCCACCCACCAGCCCCTCACCCTCGGACCAGGCCCTTCCAGGGACCGCGGCTCCTGGGTGTCATGGAAACGGTTTCCAGGCACCCGTAGCGGGCTTTCTCATTGGTTGGATGAGCCTGCAGGCAAAGGTCACCCCCAGGGTCACTGCTAGGGCCTGGAGCTGCATTTCTTCGAGGTCCCCAGGCTCGCGAAGCGGCTGTCCCCTGTGAGATGTTGATTTATAACTCACTCATCTCTGGGGCTGCTCAGGATATCAGGAGCCACCTGGGTGGGGCAGGGACCTTCAGCCCCTCCCTGCTAGACCCCCAAAGTCCCCAAGAAAAACCTCTGTTCAAAGTCAGCGCGCACTGAGCTCGCTCTGCAAACGTGAGAGAAGAGCCACCAGGCAGCCCCTCCCCCTTCTTCTAGAATCTTCTCTCGGCACAGGTGGCTGCGCTGCAGAGAGCAGGGCCTGAGAGCCAGGACCCTGTACTCAGGAGCAGGGGAGATCATGGCTGGCACTGGGCCCTGGGGAATTTGAGAAATAAAATTTAAAAAAATAAATAAAATAATACTAATAATAACAATAACAGCAACTAGCACTTCTTAGGACAATTCCCATGTGCCCAGCTCTGTTTTAGAATAAATAGCACAGAGACTTCCCTGGGGGTCGAGTGGTTAAGACTCCATGCTTCCGCTGCAGGGGGCTCAGATTCAGTCCCTGGTTGGGGAACTAAGAGCCCAGAAATAAACATCATAGACACTCAGTTAATCCTTCTAACAAGTTAAGAGGTAGATGTCATTACCTCCATTTTAGAGATGGGAAATTGAGGCTCAGAGAGGGCAAATACTTTTCCCAACATCACACAGAATGAGTACAAGTGGAAACCTGGGATTTGAACTCAGGCTACCTGGCTCCAGGGTCGATAGTTTTCACCACTAGGCTCTTTAGTGCCTCTGATAATGTGATTGGATGTCCCGAGGTGCCATCTACCATTGGTGATGGGGCAGGGGTCTTTTAGTCTTTTAGAGACTAAAAGAGAGATGCCAAGAGGGGTCTGGAACATTGAGTAGCCAGAGGGGAAGATGGGCACTGCCAAAGGGTGCTTTGTGGAGCTTCAGACCCTTCTAAAATCTCCATCAGGGACCGTGGAGCCACCCCCAAGGAAACTGAAAACTCACGTTTAAGAAGTGGGTGCACTGTGCAAACCCACACTCAAGACGGTCCCCGACCCCCAGCCATTGCATCCCTTTCAAACAGACTCTGTAGCCAGACTCCTGATCCGTGGAAATTCTAGAAGGACACCCAGGCCAAGAGAGGTCTGAGGAAGAAAAGCAACAGGGCAGCAGCTGCTTTCTGATAGCCCCTGTGTGTCCAGCCCTGTGCTGAGATGTCCCCAAGGGACCCCAGGATGGCAGGGATGCAGAGCTGGACACAGACTCGCCTGGGCCTTCAGGGTCGAGGAGAGGGAACCCAGGGGGCTGGGAGATTGGAAAGAACTAGGGCTCAGCGCATAAGCAGGAGTTTGCCAGGCAAAGAGAGGTGAGTACTGGGTAGAAGGCAGGTAACCCATGGAATGAGAGGAACGTGGAAAAGATGGAAGGTCAGGGAGGATGGGCAGATTGCTATAGGCTGTATGTTCGTGTTCTGTACAAACTCATATGTTGAAACCTAATTCCTAATGTGATGGTACGAGGAGGTGGGGCCTCTGGGAGGTGCTTAGGTCAGAGGGGTGGAGTCCTTATGAATGAGATTAGTGCCCTTATACTGGGCTTCCCAAGTGGCACTAGTGGCAAAGAACATGCCTGCCAATGCAGGAGACATAGGAGACAGGGTTCGATCCCTGGGTCAGGAAGATCACCTGGAGGAAATGGCAACCCACTCCAGTATTCTTGCCTGGAGAATCCCATGGACAGAGGAGCCTGGTGGGCTGCAGTCCATAGGGTCACAAAGAGTTGGACACCACTGAAGCGACTTAACACGCACACACGCCCTTATACACAAGACCCCAGTGCACCCCCTTACCCTTTCTGCCATGTGAGGACACAGTGAGAAGATGACTATTTTTATGGAACAGGAAGCACATCCTCATGTAGGCACCAAATCTGCTAGTGTCTTTTTTTTTTAAGAAAATATTTATTTGTTTGGCTGCACCGGGTCTTAGTTGCAGCACAGGGTATCTTTGATCTTCATTGTGGCATGCAGATTCCTTAGGTGCAGTATGCAGAATCTTTAGTTGTGACATGTGAACTCTTAGTTGCAGCATGTGTGATCTAGTTCCCTGACCAGGGGTTGAACCCAGACTCCCTGCATTGGGAGCACAGAGTCTTAGCCACTGGACCATCAGTGAAGTCTCTCTGCCTGCATCTTGATCTTGGACGGCCAGCTTCCAGAACTGTAAGAAGTAAATGTCTTGTTTATGAGCACCCAGTCTATGGCATTCTGTTGTAGCAGCCTAACCTAACTAAGATTGACTAGGCAAGGGAAATCAGGAGGGCTTCTTGGAGGAGGTGATATTTGAGCAAAGACTTGGAGGATGAGGAGGAGCTGGCCATGGGGAGATCTGAGAAGAATGTTCCAGGCAGAGGAAACAGCATGGGCAAAGACTCTGAGGCCAGACCATGCTTGGTGTGTTCTGAGCCCAGCAGGGAGGCCAGTGTGGCTGGCACAGAGTAAGAGGAGACAGGGGCAGGGAGATAGCTGGGGCTAAACCACAGGGATGCTACTGCACTGGTCCAAATGAACGATTACGGTGTCTGGGCCTCGGCAGAGGCAGAAGGAGTGGGATGGAGTGATGTGCTTGGATTCAGGTTATCATTTGGAGATAATGCCCCGGACTTAAGATTCCCTGGTAGCTCAGATGGTAAAGAATCTGCCTGCAGTGCAGGAGACCCGGGTTCAACCCCTGGGTCAGAAAGATCCCCTGGAGAAGGGAATGGCTCCCCGCTCCAGTCTTCTTGGCTGGAGAATTCCATGGACAGAGAGCCTGGGAGGCTACAGTCCATAGGGTCGCAAAGAGTTGGACACGACTGAGTAACTGTCATTCACTGATGGAAGGAAATGAGGAGGGAGGGGATGAAAGAATTAGGGATGGCAGTCAGCTCTGAGACCCTTTCCTCCGCAGCCCAGAGAAATCGTCAGACAGGTTTTGGCTGCAGACAGATGGTGGGACCCGGAGGCGACTCAGGGCCACCTAGCCTCCCAGCGATGTCATCGAGCCTGGTGGTGTCCCAGCTCCTGCCAGCTGCTGCAATATGCGGCCCAGATGTTCCATCCTGGGGACATCTGTGCTGGGCCTTCCCCTGCATCAAATCTGCAGCAGTGATGACATCTAGGATGCCTCGGATGGGGGAGGAGGTGTGTTACTGTTAGTTGCTCAGTTGTGTCTGGCTCTTTGTGACCCCATGGACTGTAGCCCACCAGGCTCTTCGGTCCATGGGATTCTCCAGCCAAGAATACTGGATTGGGTTGCCATTCCCTCCTCCAGGGGATCTTCCTGACCCAGGGATTGAACCCATGTCTCCTGAATTGCAGGCAGATTCCTTATCACCTGAGCCACTAGGGGAGGTGGGGGTGGGGGAGCCTAAGAGGAGGACCCTTGTTTGACCAGGATGGTGTCGCCAGCACTCATGGGGAGGGGGCTTGTGGGCAGCAGAACCCAGAGTGGTTGGCATGGTGCTTGATTTGGGGTTTTGGGGTTTTTTTTTTTTTTTTTTTTGGCTGCACCAGGCCTTAGTTGTGGCCCACAAGATCTTTGGACTTCCTTGTGTCATGCAAGATCTAGTTTTCCTGACTAGGGATGAAAACCGGGCCCCCTGCATTAGAAGCTTGGAGTTTTAGCCACTGGACTGCCAGAGAAGTCCCTGGACTTGCTGTCTTAAACCGTCAGATGAACCACTTCCCAGAAGAAGGGAAGACTGGGGTCCCATTCTAGATGTTTGGGGCTCACAACTTCTGAGTCTCTTTTTCTGTTTTGCATATAGGGTTATCGTTACCATCTTTCTAAAGTCCATATATATGTGTTAGTATACTGTAATGGTCTTTATCTTTCTGGCTTACTTCGCTCTGTATAATGGGCTCCAGTTTCATCCATCTCATTAGAACTGATTCAAATGAATTCTTTTTAATGGCTGAGTAATATTCCATGGTGTATATGTAACACAGCTTCCTCATCCATTCGTCTGCTGATGGGCATCTGGGTTGCTTCCATGTCCTGGCTATTATAAACAGTGCTGCGATGAACATTGGGATGCACGTGTCTCTTTCAGATCTGGTTTCCTTGCTGTGTATGCCCAGAAGTGGGATTGCTGGGTCATATGGCAGTTCTATTTCCAGCTTTTTAAGAAATCTCCACACTGTTTTCCATAGTGGCTGTACTAATTTGCATTCCCACCAACAGTGTAAGAGGGTTCCCTTTTCTCCACACCCTCTCCAGCATTTATTGCTTGTAGACTCTGATGGCAAATTCTACCTCTAAGATGTTGCTCCACCATTCCCAACCCAGAGTGGCCTATTCACTCTCTGTTTCATTCAATCCCTCAACAAACATGTATTGAGCACCTACTGTATACCAAGCCCTGTTCCAAGCACCAGGAAGGTATCAGTGGCTAAAACAGACCAACGAAAGTAAACCAAACAATCAACTGATTGACCCCTGACCTCAGGGAGCTCAGTCTGGTGTAGGAGACAGGCAATAAACTAATGAATGGGCAAATAAACTATTTTCAAGGAATGTAAGCCCTGGGAGGGAGACAGAACATGATCTGATGTGAAAGAAAGGACAAGGAAGCTTCTTTAGCTGGGGGTAGTCAGGGAGAGCTTCTGGGAGGAGGTGGCGTTAAACTGAAACAGGAAGAGCCAGCTATGGGAAGTATGAGGAGAGGTCCTTCAAGATGGAGGGAACAACAGGTGCAAAGGCTGTGGGGCAGGATCGTCCTGGCAGGTAGGCAGAAGAGTAAGGGGACCTTTTAATAGGTACCAGTGAACCAGGGGAGAGAAGGAGATGAGAGATAGGAGGTGAGCAGCAACTGTAATGGTGGAGGTGGTGGTGATGGTAAGTGTAGATATATCCAGGTGTGGGGAGGAGGAGCAGGTGTGTGCAGGATCTTTGCCAACAGACCTCAGAGAAGGTAAGGCATTTGCCTGCAGACAGAGGCACCAACTTGGCCTTTCCCCACAACTCTGAAACTCTGGGGTCCTAGAACTCTCAATAGGAACTTTTCTCCACGTTAAAAAAAAAATTTTTTTTTTTAATTTGAAAAAGCTCTGCTAGGCCGGCTCTGTCAGATCTCTAAGCTGTTCAGGGAGGCGGTGGAGGAAGAAGAGGGGAAGGAAGAAAAAAAAGTGCAATATTTCTATTGTCCTTATCTAAATAAATTGAGATGTATTTGTGAAAGTGTCAAGGAAACCTCCAGGAGCGAAACTATAAAATCACACAGCTGCTCAGAGGGCCCGTGACAGACAGCTCAGATTAATGTAGCTGTATTTTTATGGTCTGTTAACAGTTGATATGGGTTTTAAATATATTATCTTCCATTGTATTGTCTGTCATTTTAAAAACTGCTCATGTCTCCTGTGTTTGCTTTTAAAAGGTTCTTATAGAACATTCCACCACTGAGCTCCCAAATCTTTTTTTTTCTCCTCCTGAAGATATATCATCACAGATCTTCTTCTCCCCCTCCGCCCCCCTGAGTGAGGTTTTCCCTGGTACTTTCATGGGTAATTTACCACAGAACCTATTGGAACCCCTTGAGTTTCTTAATTCAGGGAGCAGCTGCAGGAGGCTGGATTCTTGTCTAGCTGGGGATTTCTGAGATGTGTACATGGAGCGGCTCCAGATGGGCTGTGTTTCCACATCTAACAAAAGGGGCCTGACCTTGGAGGGCTCCAGAGTCTGTTTCTGGAGACTTGTAGCAGTTGCCTAATTCTGTGGGAGTGCCACGTAACAAACAGTTCCCACCCTGCATTCTCAGGGACTTATAACAGCAATTGCTGCCTTCTCGCTTCCAGATCTCCGCTCTCCCTCTTGGTGAACTCATCCACTCCACAGCTTGGAGATTCCTGCCGAATCAGATCCCAAACCCTGAACCGCTTTCTGTGCTCCAGCCCAGGATGGCCAGTATGTCCCTCCTCGGGTAGGACTCAAATGGAGCTTGGAATCTTCATTACAGACCTTCTTATTCTCTACTTGGGAATGGCCCCATCAACCTCCCTTGCATACCCTTTGATCAAAGACCTGGGCATCCACTGCCCTTCCTCCCACATCCTCACCCATCACCTGTCAGTTTCCACATCTTGCTCATTCTAGCCTCTAAATCTCTCTCTTATTCCATCCCCACAGCCTCTGATCCACTCAATTTCACCTTAATTTTATCTCTGGACAACAGAAAGTCTTCCCTGGTAGCTCAGACAGTAAAGCGTCTGCCTACAATGCGGGAGACCCAGGTTCGATCCCTGGGTTGGGAAGATCCCCTGGAGAAGGAAATGGCAACCCACTCCAGTATTCATGCCTGAAAAATCCCATGGACTGAGGAGGCTGCTGGGCAACAGTCCATGCCACCTGTTTCCTGGTCTCATGGCCTCCATTTCTCTTCTCTTCCAATTTATTCTCCCTATAGTAGCTAGAACATTTTTAAAAATTAAACCTGATCAAATCTCTCTTCTGCTCAAACCCTTTCATAGATCCCCAGGGGATAAAATCTAAGTCCTCAACCTGCTCTTCAATATCTCTATATAGGACCCCTGTTAAGTCTTTCTTGTTCTTCCTAAATTCTCTCCTGCCATAATTCCACAATCAAGCCTGCCTGTTTCACTATTCTCACTGCCTCCCCCCCAAATTCCCAACTCTTTCAACGTCTAAACCTTTGCACATGCTATTCCTTCTGCTTGGAATTCCCTTCCATCTCACAAACTCCTATGCATCCTGCATGACCCAATCTCCATTGCTCTTCTTCCATCAGAGGGAACCTTTGATCTATTTACCACTCTACAACCAGAGTTTGTAGCTCCCACAAGCAGAAAGCAAATTCTGCATTTGCTTGTTGCCTTTCCAAATAGACAATGACTTTCCTGTGGGCAGGGGCTGCATTTTTCTCTTCTGAGCACTGCCAGCCCTCACCCCAGAAATGAGTATGGCTCTAACTACATAGAGAAGAGAAGACAGTCTAGTATAGGGCATTAATTACAGAGTTCAGATGATTAGCAGCAAGGCTGGTAGACTGCAGAAATGCAGGTGACCACAGAACCATATATAACAAGGTACTAATTGTGCAGGAAAGACAATTAGGGAGGGAGGTTTTGAGTCACTGGTTCCATGGTCTGGACAATTAGACATTGGGCCATATATAAAAAATGTGGTAATCGCTTTGTTCAGACAATTAACGGGGCACTTGGGAAATAATAAAGCAAAATGCCACCAAGCAGCCAGGAACAAAGCCAGGTGGTACAGTCTTGGGGCCAGAGTCTGACTGTCCAGACTCAAATCTTCCTGCAGGACCTGGAGCAAGAGACTTCCCCTTGCTAAGCCTCATTCTTCTAAGCCTCATTCTTCTCATCTATAAAATGGGGATATCCATGGTGCCTGCCCCAGTGAGTTGACTGAGTCCATGTGGATGATGTCACACAAAAGCATCGTTGTTACAAACAGCAGCAAGGCATCCTGCTAGGAGATGCTCTTTACCAAGTCCTGGATGGTGCAAGATATTAACCACCTGGGGACTTCCCTGGTCATCCAGTGGCTACGAATTCACATTCTCAGTGCAGGGGGCCCAAGTTCCGTCCCTGGTCAGGGGACTAGATCCCACATATCACAACTAAGAGTTCATATGCTGCAACTAAAAATTCCACATGTGGACTTCCCTGGTGGCTCACTGGTAAAGAATCTACCTGCTAATGCAGAAGACATGGGTTCAATTCCCGGTCCAGGAAGATCCCACATGCCATGGAGCAATTAAACCCATGTGCACACTATTCATCCTGCTCTCTAGAGCCCGTTAGCTGCAACTACTGAAGTCCATCTGCCTCAGAGCCCATGCTCCACAACAAGAAAAGCCACTGCAATGAGAAGCCCGTGCTCATTGGAACTAGAGAAAAATCCTCACAGCAATGAAGACCCAGCACAGTCACCCAAAAATTTACAAAAAAAAAAAAAAAGATCCCACATGCCACAACTAACATCCGGCACAGTCAAATAAATAAGTAAAAAAAAATTTTTAAGATATTAACCACCCAGCCCAGACAGTTCAATGGCATCGTGATGAAGAGAAAAATCAAATGATGGATATAGAAGCTGGGAGATCTAATGGGGTGAAAGTTACTCACTGCAGACGATACAGAGGTGGCCAGAGTGACGCCATCACCCTCTCCCAGGCCTTATAACCCACCACGTGTGGATCTGCCCTGAATTTTATGTTCCTTAGGGACCATGAAGCTGGGATCAATGGAGCAAACAGACCTGAGTCTGAGTCCTGGTAATGTCATTTTGGGCAAGTGTTTTCCCCTGGCTGGGCCTCAGTTTCCTCATCTGTAAAATGGGTGCAATTACTATACCCACTTCTCCAGATTCAATAAGATGTCACACAAAAGCTGTTAGCCACCTGCCCAGCACAAAGTAGAATGTGATACCCAAGGACTGTTCTGTAATTGTCAGTTAACATTGTGTATCATTGTTCTCACGACTGTCATCCACTGAAATGTTTCTCATGTTTTCCTCATGAGTGTGTCTGGGCTCCAGAGCAGGGATGTGGTAGGATTCAAACATGTACACAGAGGAGCTTGATAAAATAGGAGTCGTTCCATTCAGAGCAAGATTTCTCTGGGTGGAGAGCTGTGGTGGTTTCTCTGAGTGGCCAGGTTGCCAGTGTCCTCACGGTGAGCAAAGGCCGGGTCAGCCTGAGGCTGCCAGAGTTAGATGAGAAGGAGTCAGACGTGCAGAGATCTGGGAGAGGTCACTCTGGGCAGAGGGCACAGCCAGTGCAAAGGTCCTGAGGTAGGATTGTTCCTGGTGTGTTCAAAAAACAGTGAGGGGCTTCCCTGGTGGCTCCGTGGTAAAGAATCCTCCTGCCAATGCAGGAGACGCAGGTTCAATCCCTGATTCAGGAAGACCCCACATGCCGTGGAACGACTGAGCCTGTGCGTCACAACTGTTGACCGTGTGCTCCAGAGCCCACGAGCTGCCAGTACTGAAGTTTGCGCACCCTAGAGCCCATGCTCCACATTAAGAGAAACCACCGCCACGAGAAGTCCGAGCAACAACTAGAAGGTGGCCCATACTTGCTGCAACTAGAGGAAAGCACATGTGGCAACCAAGCCCCAGCACAGCCCAAAAAATGAGTAAAATTTTATGTAAAGAAAAAAAAAGTAACAGTGAGGATATATACCCCAAATAATTGAAAGCAGGAACTCAAAACAGATACTTTTACAATCATGTTCATAGCATGATTCACAGTAGCCAAAACGGGGAAGCAACCCAAGTGTCCCCAGACAGATGATGAATAAATGAATTGTGGTCCATCCATCCAATGAAATATTTTTCAGCCTTAAAAAGGAAGGAGATTCTGACACCAGCTACAACAGGGATGAGCCTTGAGAACATTATATTCAATAAAATAAGCCAGACACAGAAGGACACACACTGTCTGATTTCACTCACAGGAGGTCCCTGCAGGAATCAGATCCATAGAGACAGGAAGTAGATGGTGGAGCCAGGGGCTGTGGCAGGGGGATGAGGAATGAGTGTTTCATGGGGACAGAGTTTCTGTTTGGGAAGATGAGAAAGTTCTGCAGATGATGGTGGGGATGGTTGCCCAACAATGTGAATGTGCTTAATGCCACTGAAAGTGGTTACAATGGTAAATTTTATGTTATATATATTTTATCATAATAAAATAAATAGATGAGCTTTTAACAATGACAATAATAATAAACATTGAGGAGGCTGGGTGGCTGGAGGGGAGAGAACAAGGTAGAGAATGGGAAGTGAGGGCAGGGAGGGGCCGTTATTAAATACCATCTCTCCCTCCCTCTCTCCCAGCCCCAGGCCCCCACCATTTACTTCCTGTCTCTGTGGATCTGACTCCTCCAGGGACCTCCTGTGAGTGGAACCAGACAGTGTTTGTCCTTTTGTGTCTGGCTGATTTCACCAAGCATCATGTCCTAAGTCTTCATTCATGTTGCAGTGGGTGTCAGAATCTCCTTCCTTTTTATTTTTATTTTTTTCTTTTCCATTTATTTTTATTAGTTGGAGGCTAATTACTTTACATCATTGCAGTGGTTTTTGTCATACATTGAGATGAATTAGCCATGGATTTACATGTATTCCCCATCCCGGTCCCCCCTTCCTTCCTTTTTAAAGATTGAATAACATTCCATTGTATGGATGGACCCTAATTTGTTTATCTGTCAACTGTCGACAGACACTTGGTTTGTTTCGTGTAAATAATGCTCCTGTGAGCACAGGTGTACAAGTAGGTCTCTGAGTCCCTGCTTTCAAATATTTGTTTGTTTGTTTTGGCCACGCCACAGGGCATATGGGATGTGGGATCTTAGTACCCCAACCAGGGATCAAAGCCACGGCCCCTGCAGTGAAAGCACAGTCTTAACCACTGTACTCCGGGTTGTTGTTCAGTCACTAAGTCATATCTGTCTCTTTGTGACCCCATGGACTGCAGCATGCCAGGCTTCCCTGTCCTTCACTATCTCCCAGAGCTTGCTCAAACACTTGTCCATTGAGTCGGTGATGCCATCCAATCATCTCATCCTCTGTCATCCTCTCCTCCTTCTGCCCTCAATCTTTCCCAGCATCAGTCTTTTCCAATGAGTTGGCTCTCTGCATCAAGTGACCAGAGTACTGGAGCTTCAGCTTCAGTGTCAGTTCCTCAATTTTTTTTGTTTCTACCCACAGGTGGAATTGCTAAATCAAATGGTAATTCTATGTTTAATTTTTGACAGACCACTGTACTGTTTTGTCACTTCCTTTTAGTTTGGTTTTGATGTCTTTGTATGTATAGAAGTTTTCAGTTATAATATAATCCTGTTGATCACTCTGAATCGAGGGAGGCTGGGAAGGACGGCGAGGTCAATTGTGTAGGCTGATGAACAGCTAAGGACCTCACTGGGTGTGCCCCGCCCTGGCCCTGGAGAAGACCCAGGGAGGGAGCATGGCTTCAGCGATTGCACACCCCGAAGAAGAACTGATACTAAAAGAAGCAGGGAGGGGGGTTCCTAAATCAGAAATTAAAATGAATTATGGAAAATAAAGCAAGTGGACATGTATTTTGTGTCCACCTGATTTGTAGGTTAACTTCAGAACCTGCAATTTTTATTTGTCATCAGGCAGGAATCAGATCCATAGAGAACAAGAAGTCAATGGTGGGGCCATACAGTTTAGAAGGAGCTGACATATCCTTTCCCCCAAATAGGTGCCCTTATGAGAAACCCTGATTTCCTCACTAGCCCTGTAAAAGCCAGAGTTTTATTGAGTGTTTGCTATGCACTAGGACTTTTTTTTAGGGAAAAAAAAAAATTGTTTCTGGGGAATTCTCTAGTAGTCCAAGGGTTAGGATTTTGCACTTTCACTACTGGGACCCAGGTTTGATCTCTGATTGGGGAACTAAGGTCCTGCAAGCTACACAATATGCTCCCCACCCCCCCAAAAAATTGTGTTTCTCATTTCCCTTTTGCCATTAGGAAGCTCAGATCCAAGTGGAAGGTTCAACTATAACTACAGGTCAATGCCTTATTTCAGAGCCCCAAACAAAGCCAGGATGCTTATTGTCACAACAACCCCTCACCAAAGCTAATGAGACAGGAACTGTCATCAGCCCCATTTGAGGACCCCCCATCCCAGCTAACCATGATGTGTGTGTGTTTCACACAGTTTTCCCATCAGACTAATATGATTGATCATCCTGGTTTCAGTGTTAAAACCAGGGAAGTTTTGGGCAAATCAGGACAAGTTGGTCACCCTGTATGACAGCTTAGAAAAAAAATAACAATCGAAAAAGATCAAACTGCAAGCTTTTAGCACCCAGTGGCCCGCACAACTAGGATCGCTTAAATGAATCATTTAGATATCATGGAAGCAGCTGAGCCAAGTGTGTCTTTTTTGCTGAGCACTTGTTTAAAAATCAATAAAAAATAATACCAGTAAACAAACTCCTAATCTTTGCCCCTGGAAGAGGCAGGCAGAGCACAGCTGAGCCAGCAGAGAGGGGGCACGGGGGGTGCCTGAGGTCTGGCCCTGCATCTCTCCTGCGGTATGGCCTGGGGAATATGCTGTGTGTCTCTGGTCCCCAGAGGGCACTGCTGGCTGGGAGGGTCTGGCAGCTGCAGCTGATGATGGGCGTTCTCTAAAGCGGATGGTAATGGGGAGAAGGCTCTCAGGGGTAAACAATCTGCCTGCCAATGCAGGAGACACGGATTCAATCCTTGGGTTGGGAAGAAATGGTAACCCATGCCAATATTCTTGCCTGGAGAATCCCGTGGACAGAGGAGCTGGTGGGCTATAGTCTGTGGGGCTGCAGAAGAGTTGAACACAACTGAACGACCTAACAGTCAAATCAATGGGGAGAAATGTGCCATTTGTCCTTGAAGATAAACCGCTCAAGGTAGTGGTGGGTGAAGCTGGAATGTTTATAACTATTTTTGCATCTTCTGCATCCACTTGCGTCCAGCCCCTTCATCACCCACCTGAACCAGTAGGTCTGGATCCTGCTCACCATGCCCCCTACGTTCTGTCCTCCCTGTAGCAACCAGAGGGCACCTGTGAACACCTGAATCAGATCCTCTCTACTCTACCCACAGCCCTCCGGGGCTCCCACCTCCCTGGGGTAAAAGCCCAAGTCCTTCCCAAGGCCCACAAGGCCCTGCATGACCTGTCCTGTTCCCTCCCTGCCCTCCACGCCTCCTTTTCTCCCCCTCACTCACTCCACAGGGACCTCTTCACTGTTCCTGCAACATATCAGGCACCATCCTGCCTCAGGATCTTTGCACAGGCTATATATACCCTCTGTTTGGGACACCCTTCTTTCACATGTCCACATAGCTTTCTCTCTCTCATCATTCAGGTCTCAACTCAAACGTCACCTTCTCGGAGGGGCTCCCCCTGATCATCCCAGCTAAAGTTGCATCCCCTTACACCATCACTTTTTCCCCATATCACCCTGTTTCAGTACTGCCTGTCATTTATCACTACTTGGAATGATCACTTTTTGTTCACTGGCTTGCGTATTCTCTCTCTCCAGCTTCCAGCAGCTCCAAGAAAGTGGGAGATATTGTCACTCCTGTTCTCTGCTGGGTCTCTGGTGTTTAGAACAGGGCCAGGCACACAGTGACCATCAGTGTTTGTTGAATGAATGAATGACACAAGGAGCAGAGAGGGTAAGAACACAGAGGTGGGCATCAGAGAACTAATGTTTAATTCCCAGCTCTGCTATGCACTGGCTGTGTGACCTTGGGTCAGTTGCTTAATCTCTCCGGGCCTCCATTTCTCATCTGTGAAATGGGAGCGTCTAATGAAATAATTCAGACAATGTGGCTTGTACAGTGCCAGACAGCTAGTTAGTGCTCTCTAAATGAATCACTCTTCCCAGGACAGACAGTATCCCAATAGTAGGACCAAATGACCTTCATCTCAGAGACCTCACCAGGTCAGGACACGTGGATCAGCCTCTCTCTTTTTTTAATGGCTGCATGCATTTCCATAAGATGCATGTTCCATGGTTTATCTACCACATCCCCACCTGCTAGACACATGTCACCAAGTCCACAGGGCACACTTTTGTTTTTGTTTTAATTTTTGGCTGTGCTGGCTGGGTCTTCATTACGGAGTGCAGGCTTTCTCTAGTTGCAGTAAGCAGGGGCTCCTCTCTAGTTGCAGTGCGCAGGCTTCTCACTGTGGTGGCTTCTTGGGCGCTAGGTGTGCAGGCTTCAGTGGTTGTAGCACTCAAGCTCAGTAGTTGAAGTGCATGGGCTTAGTTGCTCCACAGCATGTGGAATCTTCCCGGACCAGGGATCAAACCCATGTCCCCTGCACTGGTAGGTGGATTGTTAACCACTGCACTGCCAGGGAAGTCCCAGGGCACACCTTTGAACACGAGTCTTTGCACACGCATGCAGGCAGTTCTCTGGGTTAAGGGCTGAGGGCTGGAGTTGCTGTTCTGGGGTTTTCCTTAATGCAGTGAGGCTGCACACCTGCTGTATATGAGTCCTGTTCTCCTCACCCCCATCAATACTTGATTTCATCCAATATTTTCCAATTCTCTCCCAGTCCGATCAGTGCAAAGTAGAATCTCATTCTGGTTCGATTTTCCTGAGGCAGGACAGGGTGTGCTGGGTGTGCGGGGAAATGGTGGCCTGTGTGGCTGGACTGGAGCAGGGTGAGCGAGGGGGAGAGGGGAGGAGGAGAGGGCAGGGAGGGGAGGAGGACAAATTGTGTGGTGCAGTGGTTAGGCACATAGCCTTGAGAGCTAGACCATCCTGGGTTCAAGTCCTGGATCTGCTTCTTAATAGTTGGGTGACCTTGGGATCAGTGACCCCAGAGAGGAGCAAAGCATCCTCAAGCTTCGGTTTCCTCATTTGCCAGATGGAATTGATGACACTGTATCTGCTTCATAGAATAGAGGAGGGTCTCTGAACATGGAAGGGAAGAGGTTTCATCTATGAATTCTTTAAAAAAAACTCTCTTGGGCTGCCAGGGGCCAGAGATGGAGGCCAGGAAGCCAGAGGGGGCTGGGGTTGTCTGAAGACAAGAGATGACAGTTTCTGATGAGGGTCAATAATGCCGTCCTTGGCTGGGCTTGTCAGGTCCTCGTCCTGAAACCCCTGTGGTCATGTAGATCTCATTATTTCCATTCTACAGGCGAGAAAACCAAGATCATGGCGTGTTAGTGATACAGCAGATAATGATGGAGTCAGGACCATCCCCACTTCCCAGCTTTATCCAGGCTTCCTTTCTCCCTCTACTTTCTTTAAGAACAAGGATGTACTGATGTTGTTTATCCTCGCTCTGACCACAGAAGGAACATCGTTCACTGCAGGAAATTTAGAAAATCTCAATACACTAAAAAGAAGATATAAAGCTTGGCTGTTATCTTGCCCAGGGTGCCAACTTCTAAGAGTGCTTCCTTTTAGTCTTTTTTTCTATGCAATTATACAATTGTAATTTGTTTCATGGCAACATAGTGTTTTTTTCAAATTCATCCTCTATTGTTAAGCATTTAGGTTGTATCTAATGTGTTGCTGTTATAGACCAGGAAATAACACCCTGGTAGCTACTTGTATGTTCCCATCCACTATTTTCTTGGGAAAATGTCCTGGAACAACTAATAAGAGATCAGATATATAAGTTCTTTCTTTTCTTCCTCTCTCCCTCCCTCTTTTTCTTTTTCCTTCCTTCTTTTTAATTTTCTTTCTCTTTTACTAGTTAAAAACAACTTTATTGAAAATATTGGTATAAGCCTCTTTATATAAGTAAATTTTTGCATGCAAATAGCAAAAAGAAAAAAGGAAAGAAATGGACACATCCTTTTAACAAAGTGTCAGGGTGGAGATTCTTGATACAAAATGCTGGGTGATTAAATCCTTCCTGGTAGTGACTCCACTGAATGAGATGACCCTATTTCTTTTATGTCCTTAGAAATGTATTGTTCACTCGTTGATTATGGATCCTCAGATGTACCCAGGATTTCCTCCTGTGAAGCTCCTAGTCTGAGATTTTTATCTAGACAATTTCACATCATCCGTTAACTCCAGGGCTGCTATCTCTTTGCTTTCCTCCTTTTAATTTTTATTAAGGCAAAATTCACATAAGCGTCCTGAGATTTGAGAAGTACCCTTTTGATGCAGATTACCCAGTCCTCAGATATCCTAGCCCCCCTCCCCCCATAACCACTGTTACTATTTTGATGGTTTTTCTTTCAGTCTTTTTTTCCCCTGTGCACGTGGGCACATGATCTGGCTACACCTGGTTTGCTTCTGCCCTCATTACAAATTCAATTTGGTTAATTGCTGAAGCCAGGGCAGGGTGTTTCCTCTGTGATGCCTGTGTCTCTGCAGTGTCTCTGGTGCCCAGGACAGCCCGGCACACAGTAGGAGCTTGGTAAATACTTCCTGGATTATTTTCAATCCAGCATGCTGCCATTTATGGTACCTTCTTTATGTGACTGAATATATGTGTGAAATAACCAGTCCAGGTGAGGAAACTGAGGTTTGGTCTAGGAAACTTACCTACCCAAGTGGAGAACTTGAGGTCTGGAGAGGGGAGCAGAGACAGGCTCCAGGGGAGGAGGCCGGTGACACCCCTCTGCCTGGCCAGAAGGAAGGTTCTTTGACTCAATGTCAACTCTGCAGAAAGGTGAGAGGAGATAATGGTAAACCTTCCTGTGCTGAAAATTAATAGGGAGAAAATTTATTTCAGTGGCCCGTACCTCCCCCCCCACCCCCTCCCCAAGACCACAAACAGGATGGAATGGGAGAGGAGAATTTGAGGATGGCATCGATGGGGGAACAGAATGTGGGGCCCAGACTCAATGGTATCAGGGATGTTCTCCCTAGGAGGGCAGAGAGAAAGCAGAGTCCCATACCTGTGTGGAGGGAGGAGAAACCCATGCTCAGAGCAGAGGGCACAAGACCCTCCCCCCCTGCCTGCCGCCAGCCCCATATCAACCCCTAGGGTCCTCCATGTGGGGGCCACTCATTTGGGTGAAACCTCTGCTCCCAGCCCCCCATCTCCAGGCAGAGTGCCTGACCTCCGTTTAGTACTCAATCATCAATTGGAGGTGTGCCTGTGTGTGTGTGTGTGTGTGTGTGTGTGTGTGTGCACCTGGACACACATACGCGCGCCAGGTTATGAGGGAAAACACTCACTCAATGAGAGGTAGTTGGTGCTCAGGTGGACTTGAGACCAGAGCCTGTAATTTTTCAACTTGCAGGTACTTCTCCCCTTCTCTCTCTCTCTCTCTCTCTATCCTTCCTTCCCTCAGAACCATTTCAACGATTACAAAGATGCTATTTTTACCTAGGGGGGGAATTCAATTATAGACATTGACCTTTGCATATTCTTCCCAGGCTCACGTGCTGCTGGCCCAGAGTGCGGGAGGCTGCTGTGAATGTACTCAGAAGAGAAAGCGTCCTCCGAGTCAGAAACTCAAGATGTGCGGGGAAGAGCAGAGGCCACAGGTGGGGGGCCAGGTTCCTGGGATGGCAGGGTCATCATCACAGCCGCCAGGGAGACCTGGGAGGGGAGCTATTCCCCTTTATTCTGCTGTCGCCACACTTTGGGGCTGAGGTCAGAGAAGTCTGGTCTGCACTGGCTATGGACACGGTCTTTCCATGGGTTACCCGTGTGTGTGCGTGCTCAGTCGCTCAATCATGTCTGACTCTTTGTGACCCCATGGACTGTAGCTTGCCAGGCTCCTCTGTCTGTGCAAGAATACGGGCGTGGGATGCCATTTCCTCCTCCAAGGGATCTTCGAGATCCAGGGATTGAGCCCACGTCTCCTGAATCTCTTGCATTGGCAGGCAGGCTCTTTACACTGAGCCACCTGGGAAGCCTCATGGGTTACCCACCTGTCCCTAACTGTACTTTTTTTTCCTCCTGGACAGATCTTCCAGGGCCTGGCAATAGTAGGTTCTCGCTCATTCAATGGTTTGGGGACTTTCCCTAAGCATTGAATTATTCTGCAAATATTAAATGTGTGTCAGGTGCTGTCCTAAGTTCTGGGAATTGAACAGGATAGAATGAAGGTCTCAGTGTCCAAGAGCCGATACTGTACCGGTAAAATGTATGGTGGGTGAGAGCAAAGGAAAAAAAATCAAGCCACAAAGGAGGATGAAGATGTGTGGGGAGGTCAGTCTTAAACAAGGTGTTCAGGGCAGGGCTCAGAGAGGTTGGCATTTGAGTAGAGACCAAAGGCATTTGAAGTGGTCACAGAGGGCACAGCCTATGAAAATGTCCTGGGGCAGCTCCATGCCCTGACCTGGAGGAACAGCGAGGAGGCCCGTGTGGCTGGAGCAGGGGGAGAGAGGGAGGAAGTGAGGGTAGGGACGGGACTGGGGCAGGTCATGCAGGACAGATTTGGGGCTGTTACTCCAAGGGAGGTGGGAGCTGGAGGGCTGTGGGCAGACGAGGGGTGGGGCCTAACTCAAGTGCTCACACGCGATCTCTCGTCGCTGATATGGGCAGGACAGACTGGGCAGCAAGGATGGAAAGGAGAGGAGCCAGGAGGATCCAGGGTGGAGGCAGCTGCACTGGTCCAAGGTGCCGGTGATGGAGCTGGACCAGAGGACATAGAAGATGGAGAAGTGGACACTCTCTGCGTATACACTCCCTGTGGATACAGAGCCAAGGCAGTTTTCTAACGGATGGGCTGTGAGGTGTGGGGGAAAGAGGAAAGCTGAGGATGATGCTAGCGTGTCTGAATTGAGCACCTGGATGGTTGGAGCCGCCATCAGCTGCCTCATCCCTGGAAGGATGAGGGAGGAACGAGTTTTTGTGTGAGGGGGTGAGCATCAAGATTGACTTTGGTGTTATCAGGTTCCCACATGGAGATGTCAGGGGCCAGCTGAATATTAGGAGTTAGGTGGAGAGATGCCTCTTGAAGACGTAAGTCTGGTGGTCAATGACGGAAGACCATATCTGAGTCCATGGGGTTGAACGTGGGATTGGGGAGAGAGAAGAAGACATGTTGTTGTTCATTCGCTAAGTTGTGTCTGACTCTTTGCAACCCCATGGACTGCAGCACGCCAAGGCTTCCCTGTCCTCCACTATCTCCCAGAGTTTGCTCAGATTCATGTCCAGTGAGTCAGTAATGCCATCTAATCGTCTTATCCTGTGTCCCCTCTTCTCCTTTCGCCCTCAATCTTTCCCAGCATCAGGGTCTTTTCCAATGAGTTGGCTCTTCATATCAGGTGGCCAATGCATTGGAGCAGGTTGGGGACCCCTGGCTAAAGCACTTAGCATATGCTTAGTAAGTACCAGCTATTATTATTTATACTACAGTCCCCACACATAACCACTGCTGACATTTTTCTATGCATAGAAACAGTCTGGGGATCCTAAATGGGATCATATTGAAAGTCACTTTCATGCAAGGATATAAGAATAATCGTTAGATCTCCTAACCTGGAGCTGGGCATTTCGCATCCTATTAAACTCCCCCAACAGCCCAAGACTGGAGTTTTGTTTTTTCGTAGTCTTAATTCACAGAAAAGGAACAGATCACAGGGTGTGAAGAAAGGCTGGATGCAGATCCACACTGGCCTGAGTCCAGAGCCTGAGGGTGAGCCAGGTCAGCCCCTGGGGAAGGAATGAGGTCCCTCCTGGGGCACTCGGCCAGGCTCCACCCCAGCCAGAGACTTCCTCCCGAAGTCATGGCAACTGGCTCCTTTGAGAAGCTATTTAAGTCAAATAGGAGCCGGTTCTCACCTTCCACCGTCCCCTGAGAACTAAATGCCAGGAGGGTCCTCCCTCCCCACCCCGCCCACCCCCTGCCCTCATGCAGGCAAGGTGTTGCGGGAATACCTGTGGCCAGAGGGACTCGGTTTCCCCAGGTTGCGTCACTTGCTATGAGGCTGAGTCCATGGGGGATGTGGGTGGGGGAGGGGAGGAGAAGGAAAGGGTGAGCTCACCAGCTCACTGATTGCAGATGCTGAGCACGGGCTGGGCGCCAGGTGCTCACTCTCCACGCACCATCCATTCAATGTTTTAAAATTTTAGTCTTAGGTATTTGTTTATTTAGATAAAGATGAAATAGGGTATAGAAGTCAAGATGTGCTACTAAGTCGTTTCAGTCGTGTCCAACTCTTTGCCACCGCATGGACTGTAGCCCTCCAGGCTCCTCTGTCCATGGGCTTCTCCAGGCAAGAATACTGAAGTGGGTTGCCATGCCCTTCTCCAGAGATCTTCCTGGCCCAGGGATCGAACCTGGGTCTCCCACGTTGCAGGCAGATTCTTTACCATCTGAGCCACCAGGGAAACACGTCTTTGTCCAGACAGCCCTCTAAGGTTGGTGGCATCTTTCCTGTTTTGTAGATGAGGCCGCTGAGAGACAGAGAGTTTAGGTGACTTGCCCAAGGTCACACAGCTGGACAAAGATAGAGCTGGGCTTTCAGCCATTGTGCTTTTTTGCCTTTCGAAACACAAAAGAGTTCCCAGAGGGAAAATCTCCCTCCAGGCCAGGTCATCCAGTGTCCATCCTGAGGCAGCCAGCTTTGTCCCTATGTTCCTTCCAGGGATCGTATGTGTACACAGAAGCACCTGTGGGTATATTTTTCTTCCTTTCTTGATTTTTTTTCACACACAAGTGTATGTACTCAAACGATATCCTGCACTTTCTTTGCTAACGCTTAGCGATATACCTTTGAGATCATTTCTTATGGGCACATGGATTCTCACTATTTATACACCTGCTGACTACTCCACTGAGAGAATAAACCAGGCTGTTTTTTTTCTTTCTTTTATTGGGATAAAATAGACGTAGTATAAAATTTACCATTTTAAACACATTTTAAAATGCACAGTTCAGTGGCAGTAAATATATTCATAAGGTTGTACAACCATCTCCCATGCTTACTTCCAGAACTTTCTCATCACCCCAAAAAGCAACCCCATCCCCACTTTCTCTTCCCTTCCCCCAGCCCCTGGCAACCACAAATCCATTCTCTGACTCTCTGGATTTGCCTGGATTCATGTAAATGGAATCCTACAACATGTGGTCTTTTATGTCTGGCTTCTTTCAATGAACATAAGGTTTTCAAGGTTTGTCCACATTGTACAATGTATCTGTGCTTCATTTCTTCTGAAATTAAAAAATATATATTATAAAACATGTATAACAAAATTTACAGTTTTAACCATTTTTAAGTGTATAATTCAGTACATTCACACTGCCATGCAACCATGCCCAACATCCATCTCCAGAACTTTCTCATCTTTCCCAAACTGAAACTGTCCTCATTGAGCACTGACTCAGCATCCCTTCCCCCAGCCCCTGGCCCACACCATCTACTTCCTGTCTCTATGGATCAGAAACTCTTTTAGGGACTTCCTGCAAGTGGAAACAGACAGTATTTATCTTTTTGCGTCTGGCTTACTTTATTTATAGTATTTTCGTGGTTCATCTGTATTGTAGCATGTGTCAGAATTTCCTTTTTTTTTTTTTTTTGAAAGACGAATAATATTCCACTGTATGGATGGACCACATTTTGTTTATCCTTCACCTGTCGATGGACAATTGGGTTGCTTCCGCCTTTTGGCTTACTGTGAATCATGCTGCTATGAATACCCATGTATAAGTTTTTGTCGGAACGCCTGTTTGCAATTCTTTGGAATATGAAACAGACTGTTGTAACCGGTCCCTGTGGATATACACATAGGATGCTTTCCATGTTCTTTCTGCTCCTGGAGACACTGATGTGATCAAACATGCTTCCCAGCTCTGTGCCTTTGGCCAGTCACATTGTCTCTTGGTGCATCAGTTTTCCCCGTATACTATGGGGCTGATAATATGGACTTTCTACCTCAGGATTGTGAGCAAATTAGATGTGCAAACTTCAATAAAGACCTTGGAACAGGGCCCGGGACATAGTAAGTGCTCAATTAACATGACTCCTCCTGGGATGTTCCGAGGCAACTCACTCTCCTTCCTCCCTCCCTGTAATGTGTCAGCTTTTGAAACTCACAGCCAAGAGGCGGCCGGCTGATTGAATGTAGAGTGGCAGGAGGAGAAATGTGGCAAGAGGGATGAGGGTTGGTATTTTGCAGAGGTGACACCAACCCAGGTGGCCACGCGATCCTGGCCATACACGAGGGAGCTGTGCACGCACTCCCATCCCACGCAGGTCCTCTGATGAGTGGGCAGGGCATGTGCCCAGATGGAGACGCCATGGCTGAGAATCAGTAGACGTTATGAGCCCATCTGCCTGCCTTTACAGGCAGGAGCAGGGACACACATGGGGGACACGAAGGCCCCTGTGATATCTGTACCTTGCATCCCTTCACTTAAACTCAGTTCATTGGCCTCAGAGAGACAGAGCTCAGAGAGGCAGCCAGAGAGGGACCGAGTAGGATGAAGCTGGACCCTGAGAGAGTGAATGAATGTGTTCATTGTTTGTTCATCCATCCATTCATTTTTCTGGCACTGTTCTAGGTGCTGACACACAGCAGAGAACAAGATCACCAACTGTGGGCTTACCACCTGGGTGGCTTATTCACCAGTTTGACAGATGAACAAACTGAGGCTCAGAGGAAACCTGAGGCTTGCCCAAGGTGACACAGGTGTAGCAGGAGAGATGGACATTGAACAGGTAAGTCATCCCTGACAAGTGCAGGAATTTTTCCATATGAGCATTGGAGCTGGGAAGAGAATGAATAGAGGTGGAGAATGATCAAGATGTGCTCAGACAGGGTGATCAGGGAAGGCTTCTAGGGGGAGGTGATATTTAGGTTGAGGGCTCAGTAATGAGAAGAGTTTGGGGAATAGTGTATCAGGCAATAAGCACAGCATGTGCAAAGGCCCTGGGGCAGGACTGCGCCTGGCGTGTTGGAGGAACAGTGAGGAGGCCTGAGTGCCTGGATCAGAGTGAGGGAGAGGGAGAGAGGCAGGGGAGGTGCAGGGGAGGAATGTGGACTTTATTGAGAAGGCACTGGACCTGCCGGAGGGTTTGGTACAGGGGTGATCAAATCTGCTGATTTAAGTTTGTTTCTTTGCTTTGGGCTGCACTGGGTCTTCGCTGCAGTGCACGGGCTTCTCATCGCAGGGGCTTCTCTTGTTGTGGAGCACAGGCTCAGTGGTGGTGCATGCATGTGGGATCTTAGTTCCCCGAGCAGGGATCAAATCTGTTGTCATGGTCTGCCCACGGGTTGCAAAAGAATTTTCAGACGTGAGGCAGAATGAGAAGAGAGTAACATTTACTAAAGTGGGAGATGCTGTTAGAACCATGCGCTGGCTCAAGGGAGAGCCGAACCCTTTTGCAGGCTAGTAGCCAATTTTTATAGTCTCAAGACAGAGAATATTCCTACCAGAATGGTGGCATTAGGTGATCAGTTAGGATGCATTGGGTGGGTGAGCATTTTACCCAATATGGGGTCAGAGAACTGGCCAGTTTGGATCTGGAAGCTCATGGCAACAGTTGCGATGGGGCTTGGTCAGTTCCAGAGATTTGCCCTGTGACCTTGGTACAGGGCTCCACACCATGTCCCCTTGGCAAGTGGGATTCTTAACCACTGGGCCACCAGGGAAGTCCCTGATTCAGGTTTTAAAGGGACTCCTTTGACTGCTGTGTGTGTGAAATAGGCTGACAAGTGCAATTCACTCATTCATTCATTCTTGAGTCTCTCACTGAACAAGCACCATCTGCAACCATGATCTGCAGATGCGTGAACAGGATCCTAGACAAGTGGGGTCATTGATCCAAAGTCACATTGTACGTGGGTGATGCAGCCGGGTTTTGAGCCCAAGCTGGGTGGGCAGGCCTGTGTTCTGATACCTGAGTGACTGGAATGCTCATGGAGGTCACTCCCTGGATGGGTGGGGATTTCATTATGAGGCATGGGAGGAGCCGCCGGTGGCTCCAACACGTGATTGGAGCTTCAGTGGTGGATGCACAGGGAGGGGCGTCTAACTCAGCCTACGTGAGGGGGCGTCATCAAAGGGGGCTTCCTTCAAGAAGCTGAGACTTGAAGGTGAACGAGTTGGCCAGGTGAAGGGAGGGGAAAAGCATCTGGGGCAGAAGGAACAGCATGTGCAAAGACCTGGAGGTGAGACCAAGGATGGTCTGTGTTGAGGCATGAAGCAGGACCAGGGGCTCTGAGTTTAGTCTAGAAAGGGGGTCAGACGGGGGAAGGGAATGAAGAGGAAGAGAATAGCTCAGGCACTCCTGGGTGGTGCAGTTGGATGTAATCTGAGGGCAAAAGCAGCCACAGAAGGATGTAAGCAGAGGAGGGAGAGGAGAGGGTTTGGGTTTTGTGCGTGTGTTTATAATCAATCAGTTAATTTATTTGGGGCTGTGCTGGGTCTTTCTTGCTGCATGCTGGCTTTCTCTAGCTACAGTGCTTGGGCTTCTCCTTGCAGTGACTCCTCTTGTTATGGAGCACAGGCTCTAAGGCACGTGGGCTTCAGTGGCTGTGGTACACAGGCTTCATTGCCTCAAGGCATGTGGGATCTTCCTGGACCAAGGATTGAACCTGTGTCCTGTACATTGACAGGAGGATTCTCAACCACTGACCACCAAGGAAGCGTGAGGTTTTGTGTTTTTAAACGTCCCTCTGCCTGCTCAGTGGGGGATGGAGTGCTGGGGTGGGAGTCAAGGGGCCAGGATGGGGGTGGGGAGGGAGCTAGGAGGGGCTGCTTCCTGGTCCCTAGGTTGGTGGAACCATCTCCTCCCTCACATTTACCACCTTCCACAGTCACCCTTGGGCCAGGCCCCAAAAACATGCATTTGTGATGCCCCCCTCACTCCACCCCATCACAGTATCCCAAGATCTCTCCAGTCTGTGCCAAGTAACAGAGCAGGCAGTCCCAGCCACCTGCAGACATAAATGCTGATGGCGGGACACCAGGCCAAGAGCTGGGAGGCAGCCAGACATAGGGATAGACCCCCCTCCAGTTGGCAAGAAGCACCCTCCCTGGTGGGCCCAGGTTGGGGGGAAGCCAGTGAAGACCAGGTGTGGGAACCTCTCTCCCCACCCCCCCACCCCTGCCTCCATGAGAGTCCCAGGCCATCTGTGCTCGTGCCCACTTTGTTTCAAGCACACCATGACCAGGCGGGGGCATGTCTGTGGGTGGTGGATGCCAAGGCTCTGGTAGTTCTGGGGACAGAACCCAGGTGCAAGACGCAGCTGAGGGTATCCGCCAAGGTCTAGAGGACAGAGTTGGAACCCACTCTGGGGCTGGGTCTGGAAATAAAATGGATTTGGCTTCAGAACCTGAGTAACAGCGAGGGGGGCCTGGAGAGGCCGACGTCCACCACAGCCAAGTCCTACTGCATGGCAGGCATGTCACACGTGGCCCCTCATACAATCCATAGAATAAATCCACAGGGCAAGAGTTCTGTTTCTTCTTTGCAGAGGAATCAATGAAGCTCAGAGTCAGAAAGCAACTTGCCCAAAGTCACACAGGGAGGAAGTAGTCTGGCTAAAATTTGAACCCTGTCTGTCTTGGTTCAAGATCTTTCCTACTGTCCTTCCCAGGAGGGTGTGGAGAATTTTCTTGGAGCAGAAACAGCCTCTTAACCCTGGACAGCAAATCTGTAACCTACAAACCACCATAGCCTATTCAGTTGCCTATGACAGACATCACTAACCAATAACAGGGTGAAGTTAGGACCCTCTATCACTAGAGGAGGCAGGACCCAGGCATCACCAACAGATTGCAGCACTCCTTTCCCTGCAGAACTGGGACTTGGGCTCAGAAGCCTCCTTAACACAGACACTATGCAGCAACCCCCCACCCATGAGCAGACATGCAGTCAGGGTTGTGGGATAAACTCAGGTTGGCTTTTTTCAGGAAATATTGCTTCTTCATCTTCCAGATTGACATTCTTAAGCCACAAGTGGAATCCCTTTCCAGCTAAAAATCCCTTCAGTTTCTTCTCATTGCCCCAAGGATGAAATCCAAACTCCTTGCCCTGCTTTTCCCCTTGCTATTCCTGCTTTTGTGTCTTTGTAGCGATTGTCAGATCTGCAATGATCATTTTTATTCCACAGTTTGCTTGCCGCTCCCCTAAGGCAGGGGTGTGGTCTATGTGCTTTGGGACTCTCACTCCGAACTCCCAGAAGAAAGAATCTGATAGGTTCAGCCTACCTCCATGGTCCAATCTCTTAAAACAGGAGGGTGGGGTAACACTGTGAATGAGGCAGAATGTGTGAGTGGGATGAGCTTGCCTACGTGCAACCCTATGGACTGTAGCCTACCAGGCTCCTCTGTCCATGGGATTTCCCAGGCAAGAATACTGGGTTGCTATTTCCTCCTCCAGGGCATCTTCCTGACCCAGGGATCAAACCCAGGTCTTTTGCATTGCCAGGCAGACTTTTTACCGCTGAGCTACCAGGGAAGCCTCAGGTGGGAAGAATGGGTAGGAGCAATTCTCAGGAAAAGCCCATGGGCTGGGCAGATTCCTCAGATAGGTATTATAAAACAACAACTAAAACAGTAAGAAGAGCTACTGATAGCAGCAAATAATCATAGCCAATATTAAATGTTTAATAGTAAAATATAATCTGTACTTGGCAGAGAGGGTAACTGAGGCACCAAGAGGGTGTGCAATGTACCCAAGGTCACATCGTGGGCACTTTGGTGTACACTACAAACCTCCCTCCCCAGGAGGGTTAACATCTGTCCAAGACTCCACATGTAACAGGCAACAGGGCATGAGAATCCCTTCTCCTAAGGGCTGAGCCCCTCCCCTTCTTATGTCCTGGGAGGGTTCCAAGGACAGTTCCTTCCCCACAGCATCTCACATCCTCTGTGACCTTCACTCAATCTTGGCATGGCTCCGGGAACACGTAGGGCTTCAACTCCGGAGCAATTACAGTCTCTTTGTGGCCGCCCTGCCCCAGCCGTTCTGGAGGGCCCGGCACCCACAGCTGTGGGTAAAGTTTGTGTGTTGAGGACAGGAAGTGTCTATCTTTACATTCCAGCATTAACAAGCCTTGATCTTATTGAAATGGCATTTTCTTTCTCCTCCTAATACGCAAGAATGTATCTTTTTTAGCTCTTCCGCCATCACTTGATTCTCAAGTCTGAATTGTCTGAAGGCTTAAAACACTTCTGACTGCATCAACACATTTTAACATTTTCCGCTCCTGAATGAGACAAGCTGAAAAAGGGGGAAAAAAAAAGTGAAAACATTTTTTATTGTATTAAGAGGAGTACAAAGTGTAAAACCAGGGAGGTGATGGTGCTGTTTCTCTGTTTGCAGCCTCACTAAGAAGAATGTATTCAACTAAAAAAAAAAAAAAAAACCCTCTGGTAAACTGGAACATAGGGAAGAAACAGGCAAAATGGTGTATAACACAAGTCCTTCATTATTTTCTTTCACAAGCATTTATCAAGCACTTAGTATGTGTCAGGTGCTGTCCAAGGTGCTGTGGCTACAAGTATGAAAAAGCAGCTGAAAAGTCCTGCAGGACGTGTGGGGAGACAGATGTTAAGCAGTTAATTACATAATTAACCATCACAGTTAATGATTTAAATGTAAACTGAGCAGGGAGGGAGTTGAGTGGAGGACTTCTCAGCTGCCATAGAGAGGATAAACCAAGCACAAGGAAGAGCATGCTTGACAGAGGGAACAGCATATGCAAAGGCCATGAGTCAGGAGGGATCTCCTTGTGGTGGAGAGGGAGTGGACAGGGCAGAGGGAGGTTGGCTGGGTCCTGGGGAGGGGCTTACTCTGGGGAGTCCAGGGATATTCTTAAGAAGGGTCAGATTTGGAGCATGCAAGTAGTAAGTAGTGGGCCAACAGTTGAAAGGAACAGCATTTATTTGACAAATGTTTATTGAACATATGCTCTTTGCCACACTCTGAGCTGGGCATGGGGACCACAGGGTTAACCAGGATAGGGTATGTTGCCTCCTTTTTTTACAGATGAGGAAACAGAGGCTCCAAGGTATAATATGACTTGCCCAGGGCCACAGAAGTGCCAAGAGGCAGGTGTGTCTGACTCCAAACCCTGGGACCCATCTACTCTCCAATTCTGCTCCTTAAAGTGAAAGTTGAAAGGCTACCTGGAGGTAGAGGAAAGGAAGTGGGGAAGGTGGAAGGACAGAGGAGAAGGAGGGGAAAGAGGGACACATATTCTGAGCAGCCCCCAAAGAGCAGGACCAGGGCCAAAGGAGGGAGGTTAAAGGCAGAGGACAGAGACCAGATGGATTAAAGGAAAAAACTCACTCTTGGCATCACCCTAAAGCAAGGCAGCTCTCTCATACAGGAAGTGAGGGTCCCATCATTGAGAGCATGCAAGGATGGCCTGTGCCAGGGGGAGTTTCTGCTCTGGGAAATCTACTGACCTTCCAGGCTACTCAAGAGCCTGAGTACAAGGGCAGAGGGGACCCTTAGCCCAAGACATCAGGGCAGCCTTGGTTCAGCTTGACTCAGTGAAGCCTGGCTGTGTTCAGCCTCTCTATGCCTCACTCGTAAAGTGGGAGCAGTATCAGCACACACCTCCCAGGGCTTCGAAGGATCACCAGAAAGGGCAGGGAATGGAGCCTGGAACAGAGTGTACTCAGGAAATGCCATGTCTGGTGAGATCTCCAGCCCCGGTCACTGGGGGCACCGTGGTTATCACCGGGTGCTCAGCACGCACTGAGAACGGCTGGGTGCAGGCAGTGGGCCTCTAGGAGTGACGTCGTTGATGTCTTCAGTTCAGTCCTCTGGGGATTCTTGTTCAAGAGCTCATGGAGGAGCAGGTGTTTGGTTACTGAGGCTGCCCTGCCTGGGGCAACAGCCACAGGAGCCTTACCTTAACCCTAGTCCTCTATTATCTGGGTTGATAATACAAATGTGTCCCCATCCAGTCCCTGCAGGTCCCCAGACCCCAGAAAGACTGCAAGGGAAGCATGGCCAAGGGTCACTCTGTCTCCTAAGTCTGTCCCCCATCTGGTAATTTCTCCTCCTAAGCTGCCTGCACCCTGACCTGCCTGCACTTCCACCCCACCCCCACCCCCAGCATCATCACTCATCTGGACTGGCACATCACCTTCCCTTCCCTTGGTCCCCCAGCTCCCTCACACCCTCACCCTTCACAGTCTTTTCTCCCTACAACAGCCAGAGGGAGCCCGTGAGCACGTGAGTCAGGCCCCGCCCCTTTCTCTGCCCACAGCCCTCCAGCCCCCACCTCCCTCCAGGTAAAGCCTGAGTCCTCCACGAGCCCGCTCCCCGGACCTGCCCCTTCCCCCTCCTGCCCTCTCCTCCTCCTTCTCTCCCCCTCACTCCAGGCCCCGTCCTGCCCCAGGGCCTTTGCACTGACTGTTCCCTTTGCTCAGGATGTTCTTCATTCGAGGCCTTCAGAACTTTGTTCATCACAGCATGGCCTTCCTTTAGCACCTGATTTAAAATTGCACCCCCCAACCTTCCCCCTCCTGCTTACTTTTCCATCCTTACTGCTTCCCGCCATGCATTTATTTATCTGGTTTTATGTTCATCTCTTCCGTTAAAAAGTCAGCCCGAGATTGTCACTTAGTTTGTTCCCTTTCTGGCACAGTTGGTGTCCGATACGTATGTTTCAGATGCATGAATAAACTATGACCTGAGTCAAATCTGGGGCCTTGGGACTTCCTTGGTTGTCCAGTGGTTAAGATTCCATGCTTCCACTGCAGAGGGTGAGGGTTCGATCCCTGGTCAGGGAACTAAGATCCTTCATGCCATCCAGCATGGCCCAAAATTTAATCATACACTTGGGACCCTTAACCCAGCCCTTCCTGTCTCAAGTTACATGAATGCAAGGACATCCTTTCCCTCTGAGCCTCAATATGTTCCCCGTGAAATGGGCAGAAGTCATTCATCTTATTCCAGGATGATAATGATTCCTGGTACTTGGTGACACAGGAAACTCTCAGCCACAGCCTAGCACATAGTAGGTGCTCATCAGATGGATTCTGTTATCCTGTGTCAGCGACTCTCCCCTATCCCTCAGCAGGCAGCCTACTCCCAGCTCAGAAATGTCCCAGTCTTTCAGTTTCTTTCAGTTCAGGAAAGTCACAACAATATTGGGGGGGCAAGAGCAGTGACCATAGTCTGGGGACCTGTGAGCAGTGTCTGAAATGCTACAGCCTCCCTGAGTTTCACGGGCGCAGGAAAAGCACCCCCCCCCCCCAGAGTCCCAGAGTGCCAGGCACCAGGAGAGGCGCTCCATGGGTAAGTGGGACGCCAGGCAAGCGGATTTATTTAGCACTTCCCATTTTATCCTGCGCCACATCTCTGCTGCCAGGACGATCCCACTCGTGGTCGGGTGGGAGCCAGCGAGGGTGGTGGGGAGAGGGCTAGGCTCCAGTCCCCTGCTGGGACATCTATGTCCCCTGTGTGTCCTGCCCACTGTGTGTCCTGGCTCAGCCACATACCCTCTCCAAGGCCTGGTTTCCTTGAGAGGTGTGAACAATCAACACTATGACATCTGTCGAGTGCCTACTATGCACAGGATTAAAGTTACACAGGGTTAACCCGGGCTAGGTTGAATTTCTGCACCACTTCAATTTTTGGAAGAAGGTACCATATGCCCAACCTGCAGTTCGGTAAACTGAGGACAGTTCCTGTGGTTGCAGGGGTGGGCGGGGAAGCGGAATCCCATCTCCCATTGCCTGCACCTCTCGGGTTAGTTCATAACTACAGATGCTACAGTTCATTACATCAGGTGCTAAAGAAGAAGGAATGTCCCTCTGACTACTCCACCCCAGCAGTTAGGGTGATCTGTGCCTCACTCCTGCCTATACACCCTCCCCCCGCCCCCTCCCCTACTCAGACCCTGCTAGCTCTGCCCAGAAGCCCTTCGTTCGCCTCTCCCAGTACTCTAGGACTACCCTCACACCCTCACACCCTCCCCACCCTCCCCCCTCAAGCCCAGGCAGCAATGCGCTAGTCTGTTCCTGAAATGCATCTGGGCATGGTATGCAAATGAAGTAAGTTAACCCTTTTCACACACAGGGATGGTCCCACACAGTCCACAGGTATTCCGCAAGCCCCAGAGTGTGTGTGGCTTCATGACATGGCTTAAGGAGCACTCAGCTTTCAGAGTGATTTGGGGCTATAAGAATCAGGAGGGCCTCCTGCAGGTGGAGGGCAGGAGGTGGCAAAACTGCAGGGTGCCAGGAAGGCATGCCAGGAGGTGGGACCAGCCTGGAAAACATCCGGAGGGAGGATCATAGGGAAAAGGAAAGAATATAGCCTTTGCAGTCAGACTGATCTTGGTTCCATACTTGTCCCTAAGCCAGTGGAGGACACTAGGAAGCTCCCTAACCTCCTGGAGCCTCAGTTTCCTCATCTGTAAAACAGGTGTCAGGGAGGCACATGCTGCTTGGGTATCACTGAGTTTCATGGTGATAATTCAATCTGCACTGGACTTCACTGTTGTTCGTTTTCATTACTAAGTCATGTCTGTCCCTTTTGCAACCCCATGGACTGTAGCTTGTCAGGCTCCTCTGTCCATGGGATTTTCCAGGCAAGAATACTGGAGCAGGTTGCCACTTTCTTCTCTAGGGGATCTTCCCAACCCAGGGATCGAACCTGCATCTCCTGCATTGACAGGTAAGTTCTTTACCACTGAGCCACGGGAAGCCCTGGACTTCAATCCTCTTCAAACATCGATAGTGGGTAGTACTTGACCTTTGATTACCTCATGTTTTCTTCCTTCCTTCCTTCCTTTCTTTTGTTTTGCCCTGTGGCATGTGGGATCTTAGTTCCCTGACTGAGGACCAAAACCACGCCCCGTCCCCCATGCAGTGGAAGCCAAGGAATTCCACTTCATGTTTTCTTTACGGCCACTTGTTTGCTCCTAGGTAACTAAACTTCAGGGCTTCTCTAGTGGCTCAGTGGTAAAGAACCCACCTGCCAAGCAGGAGACGTGTGTTCAATCCTTGGGTCAGGAAGATCCCGTGGAGAAGGAAATGGCAACCCACTCCAGTATTCTTGCCTGGGAGATCCATGGACTGAGGAGGCTGGTGGGCTACAGTCCACGGGTCTCAAAGAGTTGAGCACGACTTAGCGATTAAAACAACAAAACCAAATTTCTTTTTAAAAAAGAAGCATTAGACACACACCTCTCAAACATTAGACCTGGATGCAAGTGAAGTGAATACACAAAGGCAAATCAAAGTAGTAAGTCCAGTGAATATGTAAGGCCAGAATACACAAAGAAAAAAGATGAAGACCTAGCCATGAAATTAACAAAATCCAGAGCAGTGATCCAATCTGAACTGTGACCACCATTCTCAGACCCCCAGTTGGGCCAACTCTTTCCTTCTTGGAAAAAGTGTTGAGAGGATGTGAGCAGGCAGGCGTTTATGACTCAACTAGCACCACCCAAGACTTTCTCCTGGAGAAGAAAACTGAGATGTGAATAGCTTTGGCCAGCTGGATTCCATGGTGTTTCATGCTGTGAGTGTAGAACTTAAAATCCCCCTTGGGGCCTCCCAGACATCTGGATGCCACACCTGGGGACCCATGGTGATGGTGGTAGAAAGCCTCTGGCTTGGGGAGCTGAGGCAAGGGGTCTGGATGGCGAATCTAGGTGTGTCCCAAGGTCCTTGACTCAGCAGAGCCCCCATCTGGTGGAACATCCTCTGTCCCTTAAAATCAGTAAGTCTCAAGAGGCCCCATCTGTATCAGGTAGGAGGTAACAGATGCCAGATTTGAAGATTGTCATTGAGTCCCCAGGTGTGTGCATGCTTGTGTGCTAAGTGTAGCCCTACCAGACTCCTCTGAACATGGCGTTTCCCAGGAAAGAATACTGGAGTGAGTTGCCATGCCCTCCTCCAGGGGATCTTCCTGACTCAAGGATCAAACCCAAGTCTCCTGCTTGGCAGGCAGCTTCTTTACCATCAAGCCAGCTGAGAAGCCCCACTAACTGTCTATAAGAGCTTAAATAGAGAATGGCTGGGTTTGGAGAGTTAGGGAAAGCAGCTTGTGTGGATAGGTGACAGTCGCACTGTTTAGCATAGCATTGTCTGTGGGCACCCAAAATAAAAAGCAACATCCACGTCCAGCCAGGGGGAATAGACAGAACTCACATGCCATCCTTCCGCCTCCCAATACGCTCCTTGGATAGCATTCTATTTTGAAATGGTTATAGGTTCCCAGGGCGTTGCAAAGACAGTACAAATAGGTCCATGCACCCTTTACCCAGGTCCCCCAAAGTGATCACATCTTCCATAATTACAAAACGTTTTCAAAATCAGGAAACTGACATTCTACAGTCCACTGATCTCTTCCATACTTTTCAGGTGTGTGTGTGTGTGTGTGTGTGTGTGTGTGTGTGTGTGTGTGTGGTGTGTGCATAGTCTTTACCATTTTATCACATGTTCAGGTTTGTGTGACCACAACCACCATCAAGATTCAGAACTTGTCACCACAAAGAGAAAAATGCCATTTTAAGAGAAGTATTTGAATAGCCCATCCATCCTACCACTTGTTTCTTTTGGATGGTCGTGGTAGCCTGGATTTATAGATGTGCAAATATATGCATTTGCTCATTTTAAATGAGCTCTTTTCAGCTTATTTCCTTATAAGCTGAAAACACAGAAGGTGGAACGTGATAATCAAAGCTCTCCACAGGCATTTATCAAGAACAAATTATCTTATAGATCCTTCCTCATGGGTCCATGCTACCTTTCCTTTTTCATTGCTGTATACTACTCCCAAGTTGGGTCATACCTGGTTAATTCATGCTTGTTCCCTTCTCTTGGATACTTGGATTCATTTCTTTATACTTCCCAAAATAATTATCTGTGACATGGCTTATTTGACCCTCACAGAAAGTCTGAGAGGGGTTGGTCTAATTATACCTGATTTCAGGGCAAAGAAACTGAGAATTACAAAGAGACACATGGTTTGCTTAGACTCACGTAAGTCAGGGGTGGCATAGCCGAGAGTTTGTTTAATGTCTTTTAAATTTTATTTAATTTAATTAATTAATTTATTTTGGTTGTACCTTGTGGCATGTGGGATCTTAGTTCCCAAACCCAGAATCAAACCTGTGCCCCTGCAGTTGAAGTGCAGAGTCTTAACCACTGGGCCACCAGGGAAGTCCCTAATGGTTTAATATTTTTATTTTATTTTTTAATATTTTAAAATTTTCATTTATTTTGGCTATGGTGAGTCTCAGTTGTGGCAATGGGATCTTCAGTCTTTGTTGCAGCACATGAGCGCTTTGGCTGTGGCATGTGGGATCTTAAGTTGCAGCATGTGAACTCTTAGTTGTGGCACGTGGGAACTCGTTCCCAGATCCAGGATCAAACACATGCCCCCTGCATTGGAAGTGCAGATTCTTAACCCCAAGACCACACTGTCTTGATGCCTATAACTTTGCAATAAGTTTTGAAACTGGGAAGTGTGAGCCCCTCAACTTTGTTCTTTGTCAAGAGTGTTTTGGCTATTCTGGGTCCCTCTAACTCCCATATGAATTTTAGAATCAGCTTGTCAATTTCTGCAAAGAAGTCAAATGGGATTTTGATAAGGATTGGGTTGAACCTATTTGGGGGAATATTGCCATTTTAGCAGTCCTAAGTCTTCCAATCCATGAACATGGGATGTCTTTTCATTTATTTAGGTCTTCTTTAATTTCTTCCAGCCACCGCCTTGTTGCTTTCATAGTATAAGTTTTGCATTTCTTAGTAAATGTATCTCTAAGTATTTTATTCTTTTTGATATGTTGCAAATGGAATTGGTTTCTTGATTTCATTTTTCTTGTTTATTACCACTGCTTAGGAAATACAATGGATTTAGTGTATTGATCATGTATGCTGTAGCCTTGTTGAACTTGTTTACTAATTTTAATAGTTTTTTTTTAAGTGAATTCCTTAGGATTTTCTATCTACAAAATGATGTGCAAATAGAGATTGTTTTAATTCTTTTGGATTAAATTCTTCTGGACACCCATCTGGATGCCTGTCCTCTTGCCTAACTATCTGGCTATAACCTCTGGTACAATGCTGAATAGGACTTGTGAGCAGGGACGTCACTGTCTCATTCTTGATCTTAGAGGGATTAGAGGAACATCATTCAGTCTTTCATTATTAAGTATGATGTTGCTGGTTGATGTCTTTTATCAGGTCAAGGAAGTATCCTCTATGCTTAGTTTGCTGAGTATTTTATCATGAAGGGATGTTGAATTTTAAATGTCACAGCCAGGATTTGAAGCCATGTCTCTCTGACTCCAGAGTCCTAATGATTACCTGATAAGCTAACTCAGGGGGACCCCTAAGGAAGCCGCACATTGAATGCAGAAAAGAGCAAGCTGTCAGCCAATGAGGTGTTTCCATCTGCCCCTTTTCTCTTTGGCATTTGAAGTGAACTTGGGTAGAGACAGAAAGGGAAATGTTTAACTTGAAGGAATGTACAAAGACAGTGGACTCTGGCATAGGGCAGAGTTGTGGGGGAGATGTTTTCAAAGTGGCTTTCAAGAATTCAAGGCTGGGTTCTGTGAACTTGGCAGGAGGAGTCCTGTACATGCAGTGATGGGCAGTTGATGGTTCCTCTGGAGTTGTCGCAATAAAAACAAAACAAAGCTGATTATCATGTTCTGGGAGATGCTGGATTGGAGACTGTGTTGGCAGAGAGGGAGGGGGAGGGAAAAATGGAGAAAGCCCACCACTCCCCTGCACAAGGTGGCGATGCTCAATGACTGAACAATTCACCCCACAAACCATGAGTCACCTCCACAGCTTGCCAGTCCCTGTGGTTGGCAGACACAAGAGACTCAGAACCTACCATGCCCCACCTCCCGATTCTAGTATTTTCCACCTTGTGGAGCTTTGAGGCTTAAACCATGCCCCAAGGGAGAATATTCTCTCCTATTTTCTCTTCAAGCTTTGGCTTGCAGAAGTCTTGGTTACTGGATCTTTAATGCCCTCTGACACTTGTCTATATTCCAGGGCTGGCAATAATATCAGACTAGAATGTTCTGTTCCCCTTGTATGGATTTTTATGATCACCTGGCTAGTCATCCTGGCTTTCCCATTTACAGTAGTCACATTTATCAAGCAATCCCTTCTAGAATCTAGATGAAGTAACTCATCTCACCCTCCCAAAACCTGAGGAGATAAGAGACTCTTACTATCCTGCATTGGCAGATGGGCAAACTGAGGCACAGATAAAGTGGGGAGACAGAAAACAAACAAACTGCCCCCAAATAGTAATCACTCCAAATCATAATAAATAATCTGGTACCAAGATGAAGATAAGCTTTGGCAGGATGGTCAGGGAGGGTCTCTCAGAGTTTTGAAGGATGAGGAGCCAGCCTTGGGAACAGCATTCTAGGAAAAGGGAACAGCCAGCACAGAGGCCCTGAGGCTGGACTGTGCCTGATCTTTGCAAGGAACAGTGAGGTGGCTGGCACAGGTGGAATGGAGTGAGCAAGGGTGGGGGGAGCAGATGGAGGAGGTGAGAGCAGGGAGGTGATGGTGGGTAGGCAGTGGAATACCTTGTGGGCTGCAAGGAAGGCTTGTGTTTTTACCCCAAGCGAGACATTGTCTATTTCCTCCCCTGGAATCAACTCCTAGAGGACAGGAATTTTTTAGCCTGTTTTGTTTCTTTCTGTGCCCCAGCCCTAGAAACAGCCTGGCACACAGATTGATGGCTTGAATGGTTTGGTGTCCTGAGCACACACTGTACCATGTTTTGCAACTGTTTTCCTTGCCTGCTCACAAGAACTCTCAGAAGTAGATGAGGTTGTACCCTTTCTGAAGATGGTAGCAGTGAGGCTCAGAGGGGCTTTTTCAAAGTCCTTCACCTAATAGGGGGCAGGGCTAAGTGTGGCTCATGCCATGTCCAGCCCCTCTAGAGCCAGAAGTCTACCTTGATCGAGTATAAGGGCTTGAGCACCTATTGTGTATTTCAGATCAGCTAAGCATTTGTGCACAGACCATCCCATTTGATTCTTCAAGATGCAGTGTGTCTCCATTGCTTGGATGAGAAAACCAAGGTCAGATTGTCAATGGCTAGGTCAGGGTCACACTGCCAGGAAGTAAGACAAATAAGTTCTGCAAACCTGCGCTGGCCGCTGGGGAACTCCAGGCTTAATTTAGGTTCCTTGTTTAATTATTCATCCTCTCCTCTCTTGTCTCCTATTTATGACTTCCGCCTTCTTGTTTTGTTCCCTGGGTTAATGCCTTTTGTTTATATCTGCATCTTTGGCCAGGAATGAATGAATCAATGATTTGGGAGGAAAAACCCCCCAAATTCTAAACTTGAGTCCTTTTATGGGCATGAGGCCCTCTTCAAACACATACCTTGATGAAATAAAATGCTTCCAACGGGTTCAAAACACAGTCATTTGATGTGCAATCTTGAGCCCTCCAGCCCTCCATGGTAATCTTTCCCTTTTTTCTTTCTTTTTTTCCTCACTGCTCCATTTCCAAGTGCCAACTATGGGCCCGGTGGGCAGCCTATCACACTTCATCCTTACACTCTCTTGTGAGCAACGGCCACCTTGCTCCATTTCACAGATGGGAAACTGAGACTCAAGAAGGCGGGGCAAACACATTTTGCAGGTGGAAAAGCTGAGATAGGGCCCCACACAGCAAGCCAGTGTTTGAGCTGGGGTTCCTACTGTGGTTTGCCCTGCCTCAAGGGCAGCAGGTGATGGTAATTAGGTGAGAGGTTTGGGAAGTGCTTACTCTGCAGGAAATGTTCCCTCATTCATGCAATCAATAAGTTAGGATCTCCAGGCCCCACGGAGGCACACCCTAGCATGATCAGAATAAAATCAGGATGATGGCATAGATAATGGAGCTTAATGTGGCTGATGGCCATGGTCAAGGAGGGCTTCAACCAGGTGTTGCCGGTTGAACAGAGACGGGAGACAAGAAATGGGGAAGATGTTGTGCTAAGTCGCTTCAGTCCTGTCCAACGCTTTGCCACCCTATGGAGTGTAGCCCACCAGACTCCTTTATCCAAGGGATTCTCCAGGCAAGAATACTGGAGTGGATTGCCATGTCCTCCTCCAGGAAATCTTCGCAACCCAGGGATCTAACCCTCATCTGTTTACATCTCCTGCATTGGCAGGCGGCTTTTTTTTTTTTTTTTTTTTTTACCATTAGTGCCACCTTGGAAGCCCCAGAAAGATCCCGGGGCGGGGGGTGGGGTAGGGGCGGGGTGTGCCGCGGGGAAGACTACGCCAGGTGAAGGAACAGCAGGAGCAAGATCTTGTTAGGAGTAGACTGGAAGAACTGTAAGATGCTGGTTTGGCTTAAGCATGGACACCTGGAATAGGGTGGTGGGTGCCAGTGAGAAGTGAGTCTCACAGAAGAGGTTGGATTTTATACAGAAGGCTCTGGGAAGCCAGGTCAGAGTCTAGATCAGGGGATGGCAAGCACCATGACCTTTGTGCCAAATGCCCTGGGGCTAACGGGGGGACCAGCGGCCAGAGGGGTCCCTGGTGCTGACGCCGCCACCCACGTGTCCCTCGAAGCCCCACACCCCCACGTGCTCCTACAGCCCTTTAAAACGCCCCGGGCCACGTGCCCCCACCAAGCCGCCTCATTGGCCGAGGGGCGTGGCGGCTGCGCGGCTGCGCAGTGACGCGCCATAGCGGGCCCCGCCCCCGGCCGGCGGCGGCGGCGGCGGCGGTGGCGGAAGGGATGACGTCACCGGCTGGGGGGGCGCGCGAGCCGGCGCGAGGGGAGCGCGAGCCGCAGTGAGTGTCCTCGCGCCGCCCGCCCGGCAGCCCGGCCGGCGCGCGCACGCCGCGAGCCGCTGGCGCTCGGGCTCCGCTCGAATCCCATGCAACAGCCAGGATGTGAAGCGGGGCAGAGCCGGGGGAGCCCAGCTCAGCCAGCCTCCAGGTAAAGGGGGGAAAATAATCATGAATTCGATTCAAAGAAATGCTGGCGCTCCAGTGGGGGACTTGGAGACGGCGGAGTGGGCAGCGCGCCGGCTTTGTGCCGGGGAAGCCTGTACGGCCATTGTGCTCGGAGGATGCTCCGCTGCAGCCGGCTGCACGCCCAGCCGCTGCGCCGGGCCGGCTGCGTCCGAACAATGCCCCTAAGGGGCTGGGCCGGGGCGGGAAGGGGCTGCGAGGGAGGGAGCTCGGCGGGCGGGGCTGGGGGCTTCGCGGCGGGGAGGGGGCTGGGCTGGACTCGCCCGGAGCGCGGCGTTGGAAGCTGCCCAGCGCCGCCGGCTGCACCACCCCGGTCTGCGGGCGGGGCAAAGGCGCGGAGGGAGGACGCGCGTGTGTGCGGAGGTGGTGCTGGCTCCGGCGGCGCCCAGCCAGGCTCCCCGGCCGGGTCCCGGAGGCAGGGGGCGCTGTGCTTGGGATTGGGGGCGCGCGGGCGCCCCGGAGTGGAGACTAGCCCGGGACAGGTGCCTCCAGGTGAGAGCGAGGGGGCCACCGACTGGACGGTGCGCCCAGGGCGGCTGCTGTGCCCGCCGCCTTCGCTCTTTAATCCCCCTCCCCTAGAGACCCCCCTACTCAATGCTGTCTCCCCCTAGCGCCCTCTCGGTCTCATCTATTCTTTGGTGGGGGGTGGCCCTCCGCTACCTCGTCTTGCCCCACCCTTTTGCGGACCCAGCGCCCCCTCTCAGATCCCCCAAGTGGGGCAAGACTCAGCTCCCAGCCCCAGGGACCCGGGCGGGCGGGCGCGCGTGCCGGGCGCCCGACCTCCCCTGGGAGCTGGGGGCCCCGTGGGGATCCCGGGAGAGGGGAAGCCGCCCCTTCAGCTGCCAGCCTCGCGGGTTCTGCACGCCCTGGGAGCCCCCTTGGGGGCTGGGAAGAAGGGTGGTGACGTCATCCCTGGGGGGCGGAGCCGTCGGAACCAGGTTGAAGGGGCGCCGGGCGCCCCTTACCCAGAGGGAAGCCCTCCCCCCCTAGTTAGAGCGCCGGTACTCTGGACGCGAGGGTTTCGACCGAGTTACGGCCAAGTTCACCGCTCCTTATGGAAACACTGCCACATTTAGGATTCCACCTGTCCACAAATCCTGGATGCTTACCCCTACGAAACTCCCCGTAAATCAGAGAAACCCCCCCCTCAACTGCTTTCTCTCTGAAATTCTCAAATCAGAGAATCCCCCCAACCCCAAGTGTAATATATATATATATTTTTTTTGTCAGCCACCCCCCCCCCCAATCTGGAATCTCCTCTTATGTGATCCTTCCCCCGATTTCAGACCTTCCTCTAGTAGCTCCGTAAATATGCAGCTTTTCGGAATGTCCTTTCCTCTGCAGTCTTTCCTCAAATTTAGCCCCCCACCTTGGGTCCTCATCCCCCAAACGTACGAACCTCCCCAGCGCTTCCATCTAGGGGGTGGTGCCTCCCTTCCCCTTCTCGGGCTCAGCTGGGATTCCCCTGTTCCCCCCATCTCCATCTGCGGGAGTCCTCATTCCGAGCGTGGGGCCCTTCTGTCTCCCGCCAGACCCCTGAAAAACCAGCCTGGCCAACAGCTCGTGAATTGGGGAGGGAGGTGTCTGAGGCGTCCAGGCTGGGCTTTAGGACTCTGAGAAGCAGGGACAAAGCCGAAGGGTCCTCGAGGGTGTTGAGGTCGGGGTCCCACCCGCTCTGGGCCCCCGGTGGTCTCCCGCGCTGGACTTTGGCGGTTGGGGTTCTGGCCTTCCATCAGTGTTCCCCACTGTTGCTGTTTCGAGGTGTGGGGCGAGGGTCCCTTTTGTTTGGGGTGCCCTGCTTCCCCCTCTTCCACGCGTGAGGAGAGCCAGCCAGCCCGTGCCTCTACCTCTGCCGATAGCAGCTGCTGCTGCTGCTGGAGCTTTTATTAATGGCCAGGGACTGGGTCGATTCTGCCATTTGCATAACGCCCCTCCCCCACCCAGGGTCCCCTTCCTTTGTGCCCCCTCCCCCTGCCAATCTCGCCTGCCTTCTGTCCCTCAGCTCTCTTCTTCCTCTGCCAGCTGATACTTTGGCTACGGAAGGAAGGCAGCTGGGGCTGGGGGCGGCTGCTTTCCGCCCCCGGTCAACCCCAGAGCCCACCAACTTGGGCCTGGGTCTCCGGCTGGATCCCCACCCCCACTCCCCCGCAATGCCCTTCGAGGGGGCATCTCCGGATGCCTGCTGTCCTGTCTCCCTTCCTCCCCCCACTTCAGAAGGCTTCATCTTGCCCCGTTCCCTGGGCCCGGGGGACACCTTCAACGTGACGGTGCACTTCTATGTGGGGCCCTGGTCCCCCCAGCCCCCTGGGGGCAGCCACCCGAGATTGTCCTGAGAGTTGGTATAATTGGGCTCAGGCAAACAAAACGTCGAGGGAGACCCAGCCTGCTTGGTGAGCTCATGTGCTTTTCTATTCCTGCCACCCAGTCGATGACATCGGCCCCCCAGGGGGTGAAGAGGGCTGGTGCAGTCAAGTCACTACCCTTCCCGCCAGGAGAGGCCAGGCCTGGCCCACTCCCCATTCTCTGCGGGAAGTCGGGGGCGGGGGAGGGGAGCGGAGGCATGGGTCATCCTGATGTGGCCGGGGTATGGCATTGGAGGGTGCTGCTGGGGTGCAGGCCGGCCTCCTTGGGGTGAGCCCTCCTCCCCCATAGTCCCGTGCCTTGAGGTGGGCACAGAGGGAGGGCGCTGCCAGCCAGGTGCCCGCTTGCCACCCGCACAGGAATCGTTATCCACTGACGGTGCCTCTGTTTCTAACTCCTTGAATCATTCCTAGCGCCTTTCTTTTTCCCCTGCTTCCCTGGGGGATCCCGGCCTTCTTTGCCTGTCTGGGGGCCCCATTCAGAGACCTGAGGCATTTTTGTCTGAGCACCAGAGTGGTGGCTCTGGGCTGAGTTGTCAGAGCAGGTGGAAGGGGAGAAGCTCCTGGACATCAGGAGTTTAGCGGTGGCATCTGGGGGGGACAATTCTGGAACCATGACTGTGTGTCCATTTTCTTTGGGCCACTGAGAGTGTGGGGGTCTGCCTGGCCTCCCCTAGATCAGGATCGGTCTAGGGGACAGCTCCACCTCTCCTCAGCAGACGGCTTTCCATGGATGACTCAGTTTCCCCTTCTGCCACCTGGGTGGGCACAGAACAGCCTGTCACAGGTGTTGGAGCACCTCGCATCTCCAACTGCCGCTCCCAGGAGCCAGGCGCTGGGAGACCTGTGGCTGTGCTGATTACTCCAGCCTGAAGGATGGTCAGAGAGGTGGCCGGGCAGGGAAGGATCGGGTAGGGCCTACGTGGCTCCGAGACTCGGCCCCCCAAGTTTCACCTGCTTCCTGTGACTTTAGTGCAGCCGCTGCTTGGAGGGGGCGGGCGGCGGGGGCGGGGGGCGCCGATAGAGTTCAGGATGGAGAGGAAAACCCTAAAAATAAAAACGGATATTTATAAACCTGGCGGGTTTGGGGGATAATTGACAAAGCTTAACGTTTTCAGCTGAAAGCAATTCCCACCCCCCACCCCGGCTTCACAGCCCCGACTGCATTAGGTTCCATTTGTAGAGGCATCCGGAGCCAGAGGAAGGTTCTTGGGAAGTGCAGTGGCCCGGCAGGCTCCTTGTGGGCCGTGGTGTCCTCTCTGGGGGGAGGGGGAAGGGCTTGTGCTTCTGGAGAGAGGCAGGGGGCCTGGCCAGGGGCTGGGAGACACCACCCCATTTTCCTCTGCACCCAGAACATTCTTCTGGCACACCCTCCGTGGGCAGGCGTCCCGTTTCCCAGAATTTACAAGGAGGAGGCGCCCCTGTCTTGCCCTTGCTCTGTCCTTCCCCGCTGCAAAAGATGCCCAGCGGGCAGCGGTCGGGGAGGGGGGATGTGGAGAGACCCCAGCTGCCCACCAGGCAGGGGCCTCACAGTGGGGACAGGCGACATGATCCAGGTGCCAAGCCAACAAAACCCCATGTGGGGCTATGGACAGAAGAAAAGTCACACCAGTGCGCTGGGGAGAACAAGCGCTTTTCAGATGGTTTTAAAAATTTGGTCTGACTTCTACCTGGAACCAGAAAGCCTCCTGGCTTGCGGCTGGAGAAGATGAAGTGCTGGACGGGGCAAGGGATGATTTCAAGTGCCTGTCACCCCATCACCAGGACAAATAGCCTGGACCCAGGCAGATCATAGCTTGAGATGTACAGAAAGTGGTGACATCTGGGTCTTTGAACCCCGCGGTTCAATTTGCCATCCCCTCTGGGCTTCTGGACTTTTACGGGATTTGAGTGTAGTATTCAGATTCCCCCCTGCTCCCTTCTCTCTTTTTTCTTTAAGGAAAGAAAAGGCGCACACACACACACACAAAGGAAGAAAAAACAAAGAACCCCACCGTACCAATTCTGTCTTGTCTCTGGCTGATATTTCAGAAGTGTTGGGGTGGGGGGTTGTGCGTGGGGAACATGAAAAATCCAATTGGCTTACACTTCTGCAAAGGCGAAAATTAACGAGCGGGTGGGAGTGACTCACGGACAGGCCCCGACTTTCTGTGTTGCTTTATTTTTGTCTCTCTTCCCGGCTCTGGGGAACTGCCCTCCCTCTCCCCCCACCCCTCCCCTGGGTCTGGCTAGGGTAGACCTAGAAAGAAAGAAGGAAAGTGAAGTCACTCAGTCGTGTCTGACTCTTTGCGACCCCATGGACTGTAGCCCACCAGGCTCCTCCATCCATGGAATTTTCTAGGCAAGAGTATTGGAGTGGGTTGCCATTTCCTTCTCCATGGGGTGGGCCTAGGGATTGGTGCTATTCTGGGCTGGCTATGGAATCCCATTTTGGTTCCCCCGGTCCTGCGGAGACCAAAAGGATTCCATACCTGAAAACACACCCAGGTTTTCTCTTTTTTTTTTTTTAGGATCCCTGCACTCTCATGTTCCCATGGATTCTCCCCTGATCCAGGGGCTTGGAACTCAGGTTTCTGGGTCACAGGACCCCGCTCCCATAAATATCCTGTTTTTGAAGGAACAGATTTTGTCCAGAACTCCCTGGATGGTCCCTGTGGCTTTTGAGGTTTTTTCGTTTTTGATTTTTTTTTTTTTGAAATCTTTACAGTTACATTAGTCCCTTGTTGGAAGGCCAGGCCCTAACCCTCCTAGGAAAACTGAAAACTCCCGATCTTTGGTTTCCCAGTCATCCCTTTTCTCCCTCTCCCTCTCTGTGTGGCCTCGGCTCTGTTCCTTAGCCTCTCCGTGTACGAGCCTCATCTCTTGCAAAAGGAGGACGTGCCTCCGGCTCAGGGGGTCCTGGGGCTTCCCTGGTGGCTTTCATGGCAAAGAGTCTGCCTGCAATACAGGAGACCCAGGTTTGATCCCTGAGTTGGGAAGATCCCCTGGAGCAGGGAATGGCAACCCACTCCAGCATTCTTGCCTGGAGAATTTCACGGAGAGAGGAGTCTGGCGGGCTACAGTCCGTGGAGTCGCAAAGTTGGACACGACTGAGCGACTGGCACTTTCAGGGGATCCTGACTTCCAGCACCCACCCTGCTGTGCATATTTGGGCAGGTTGGTTGACTTCTCTGTGCTCCTCCGTCCCTGAGATCAGAGAGCAATTGCAGCCTGCCTTATGGCGAGCCCCGACAGGAGACGCTGTTGGTAAACAGCCTGCCTCGGCTCTTGGACGTGGCCATTGCCATCTGCATTCATCCTATGACGGCCCCGGCCCCCGAGGGGTGTCTTGACCTCTGTCACAGAGGGCTGGGCCCCTCAGATGGAGGCGGGCCAGGTGGAGAGAAGCCAGGAAGATGCTCTATTGCTGTGCTGTTGCGTGGGTAATTGAGTGTTGGTGAAAATTCAGGGGTTCTGGGAAAGGGAGGTCGATGCGTCTGTGTGTGTATAATTTAACGCCACTTATAATTAACCCCATGATCAGCAAATGAGGGGATGTCGGGGAATAATAATAGCTGATCCGACTTATTTGGGGCTGGCGTACATTCCAGGTCCCGTGCTGAGTAAGCACCTGAGGCGCGTGCTGGGAGCCCCATTTCACAGACAGGAAAACTGAGGCACACAGAGAGGTCTTCACTGGCCTCGGGTCACACAGCCCACATGTGAGAGAACCGGAAATCTTACCCAGGACCAGCAGCTGCCAGAACCTGAAGTCTTAACTCCTGGGAAGGAGTAGGGGGGCTCTAGTTGCCCCATTGTCAGAGAAGGAGCTTTGATGACCGTTCCCCTGCAGGGTACCCTGGAGAGTCACTGTGGAGACCCTGGGGCCGCCAGCTGCCTTCCTCAGAGTGTGGACTCTGTTCTGAGGTGGCTTGAGTTCAAATTACGCCTCTGCCACTCGCTGGCTGTGTGACCTGGGGCAGTTTGCTCAGCCTGTCTGTGCTTTCTGTTTCACATCTGTAAAGTGGAGTAGTGATGCTCTCCACCCTGTAGGGTTGTTGGGAGAATCAAAGGAGTCAGTGTGTGTTAAGTGATGTGTCAATATGTAGCCAGACCTGCCTGGTGAGGGCTCCCCAGCAGCATCCCCCCCACCCCTGGAACCCTCAGCCCCTCATGGGGTCCAGCATGGGAACAATGTCAGGATGACTCAGCCACTGCAAACTGGGGCGTTCCCCGTCACTGGCTGCCTAATCAAGGCTGCCCCATATCTGCAGCAGGACTGGGCCAGGCGCCTTGCAGGATCTGAGCCATGGGAGGCCAGGTGAGGCAGGCAGGGAGGGCAGGTGGTTGCCTCGGGGATCTGGGTGCTCCTGAGACCCCAGGCAGTAGCCCCCTGACTTCCAGAGTCTGTGGTGAATCTAGGTGAGTGCCTAGGGGGAGGTCCCTGAGGATTCAGGGCTGTGCAGGCTCAGCTTTGGCTTCAGCTCTGCTGGGAGGTGCTCAAGTTTATCAGCTTGGTGTGCCAGCCTTCATTCATTCATTTGCCAGTTCATTCAATCGTTCATTCATTCAGTCAGTATTTGTTGAATACTGGTGGCCAGAGAACTTGAGAGCCAGACCCTAGGTTCAAATCCCAACTCTGCTGCTCACCAACTATGGAACCTCAGACTATTGATGTAGACCTGTTGGGGAGCCTTGAACTGGGTGTGAAGCCACCATGTGCCTCAGTGTCCTCATCTGTAAAATGGGACCTTTGCTTCACTTATGAGCATATATTGTGCCGGTAGACTGAAAGGGCTTGGTATGTTCTTTCACTTGCTTCCTTTTTGTAAATAAAAGCAAATGAAAATAGAATTCAGGAGATACAGCATTAAACAGGCTGGCTTGGCCCTCCATCCCTTGGACCCTGTAGTTTCTCGGGAGAGACAGTAAATAAGTACATAAATAAGCAGGAAAAAGACTGGCTGCAGTAGGGTTCTGTGGAGATTGGAAATCCAGTGGCCCCCAGCAGGTCACGGGGCCACTATTTTGTCTGGGAGTGGAGGGGGGCCTTCTGAGTTGAACAGGTATTAGGAACACCAAGTGCAAAGCTGAGAAGGCAGGCATGTGATGCTGTGTGGCGGGAGATGAGGGAAACAGAAAAGAGAGGTAGGTGACCTCGTGGGGTCCTGACCCTGAGGAGTTCGCATGGCATTTTCTACACATGCAGCTAGAGTTTGCTGAAAGCCCCCCAGAGCTTGGGTGCAAAGGTCGTTGCTAGTGGAAACCTGGGAACTCTGGAAGCACCTCCAGGAACAGCTCTCAGGCTGTGGCCCAGAGAGGCAGGGCGACTTGCCCAAAGCCACACAGCCGCACCAACCTTGCTTGTGTGCCTGCTGGGCTGAGCCTCCTACTAGAAGGTGGACTGGGTCTCTTCACATTGGTCTAGAGAAGAAGACTTGGCAGAAACTTGTCTTTTTTTTTTTTTTGCTGCACTGCATGGCATGTGGGATCTTCCCCAACCAGGGATCAAACCCATGCCCCCTGCAGTGAAAGCTCGGAGTCTTAACCCCTGGACTACCAGGGAAGTCCAAAAATGTCATTCTTAAGCCCTAGGGCCCATCATGGCTGGAGAGGTCGTGCCGAAGGGGCATTGGACAGACCCCCCGCCCCCAACCCTGGTCTTCCTGGTTCTCCAAGGAAAACCAGAAATCTAGATTTTTTTTTTTTTTACATGAAATTGCCCTATTTTTCCATTCTCGATTGTTCTTTTCCTTACAACACCTCCATTTGTTGCTTGCATGGGCTCAACCCCCTCGCTTGCCATCCCCAGGCCTCAGTCTCCTGGGCTGTGAAATGGGCTGAAGACTCGCAGCCACCTGCGAGGGGTTATTTGAAGGTAGGGGTGCTGTTCCTCCCGGGGAGGGCTGAAAACAGGGCCTGGGCCAGCGGGCCACGCTCAATAAACATTGGCTCTGATTATATTAATATTGGTCATAGTGATAAACTTGACTGAAATTAAATGCTGCGCTGGCTGGTCCAGCAGGGCAGTGCCGTGAATTCCTGCTGTCCGCAGGACCCGTTCCTCTCCTCTTGTCTTTTCTGGAACGTACCTATTTGTTCTCGGGGCTGGGTCACTGGGTCGCCAATGTTATCTGTGGAGTTCGCCGCAGTGGCTCTCAGCCTGGAGTGATTGTGCTCCCACCACCCCAGGGGGACACAGGGTGAAGTGTGGTGATATCTGTGGTCATCACAGCTAGGGGATGCTCCTGGCATCCAGTGGGCAGGGCAGGGATGCTGCTTCACACCCCATAGCGCCTGGGAGGCCCTCCACCACCACCCCCTGCAACAGAGAATGACTGGGTTCTAGATGTCAGTCATGTTGAGCTGTCAAAAACCTGCTATGCGCTCCACAGGCCAGGCGGTGAGAGAAACCAGGCAGCTGGGGTATTATGGGCTTATCTGTGAATGTCCGCCTCCCTCGCCCTGGACTGCCTTCCTGGACTCGAACGCTGAGATCCCAAATGTTCCCGCGGCCCACCTGTCCTGGCCCCCATGGCCCAGTTGATCATCGCAAGCGGGAAACTGCCCCTGACGCATGGGTTCCTGGGGTTTTCCGGAGATAGTGGTGGATCTGGGATGCCAAGGGGCTGCCATGGCCAGATCTTTCCTCTTCCCTACCTAGTCTTTGGAGGCCAGAGTGCTAAGTTCGAATCCTGATACAGGCCCTCCCTGGCCGTGTGAGGTCACCCCTTCTTCCTTCCCCCAGCCTCGCTTTTCTTATCCAGGAAATGGGGACATGTCCTGCCTGCTGCATCAGGAATTAAACACCATCATGTGGATATGGGGTCTGGCACCCAGGGTACACGTGTGTGTGTGTGCTTCTGTTACGTCCGACTCTTTCCAACTCCACGGACTGTGGCCCACCAGGCTCCTCTGTCCGTGGGATTTTTCCAGGCAAGAATACTGGAGTGGGCTGCTATTTCCTCCTCCAGGGCTTCTTCCCAACCAGAGATCAAACCCGAGTCTCTTGCGTGTCCTGCATAGGCAAGCGGATTCTTCTTTACCACTAGCGCCACCTGGGAACACAAGCAGGGACTAAATGACTGTGGCTTCACCTCCCCTCCCCACCCCCTCACCCCCACCTGTCTTCACATACCACTGGGGGAGACGTGGATGGAACCCCACATCCACAATTTTCCAAACAGTTACAACAGTGGGGAGATAAACCAGTATTACATGAGGTCCCTGGTTGTGGAGTCTACACTGCGTGTCTGACCCAGGGCTCAAGCTTCGCTGAAATTTGTCCTTTCATCCTTAGAACAGCTCCGAGAGGTGGCAGATGGGGGCAACTGAGGCACAGAGTAAGGACGAGGAACTGGCTCGCTGGAGCCTTTTCCAGGGTTGCCTGTGTGCGTTTTTGTGCTCACAGAGGGTCTGAACTTGGTTGAATGATCTGCTGTTGCTTTCTTGAAATGGTTAATAATTTTTGCGAAAGAAGGCTCTGCGGTTTCATTTCGCAGGTAGCAATCTTGTAGTCAGAAGGTCAGTCGCAGATGAAGAGGTGTCATTGTCAGCCGGTCTGGGTTCAAGGTCCGTCTTTGCCTCTCACGAGCTGTGTGGCTTCAGGCAAGTTGCTTTGCCTCTCTGGATGGTGCGCCCAAACCCTTCTTGCCATCCGCTCCCCTGCCGGCTTCTCTACCCTTTCCCTCCTCGCTCATTCTGCATCGGCCACGCTGACCTTTCATCTCTTTCCACCTCCAGGCCTTTGTCCTTGCTGTTTCCTCTGCTGGGTATTCCATTTCTGGCTGGGCCAACCCTATCCGGCCAGTGTTCCCCAGTAGTCTTTTTATTGGCCTGGCCAAAAAAGGTTCATTCAGGTTTTTCTGTAATACCTTATGAAAAAAACCTGAACAAACTTTTTGGTCAATATCTCACTTTCTTAGCTGCTGTTTTACAGCCTGTCTGACCCCCTTTTCAGGATGGGAGCTCCACCAGGCTCCCTCCCCCAAGACCATCCTGCCAAGCTTTTGAAAGCTGCCCTCCTGCACTAGAACCAGCATGTCTAATTGTCCAGATTAGACAGGTCGTGGCTGGGAAAACCCCACATCAGCAGCTCAAATGCCCTGGCTCAGCTCCCTCTGTCCTGGGCAGGGCTGCTAGGACACCCACGACCCCAGTGGAGGTGCTGTGTGACTTCAGCCACTCGCTTGCCCTCTCTGAATCGCCTCATGCCTGAGCTGTCTGTTGCAGAAGCTATGATGAATGGCTATTGAGAGCCAGAGCCTCAGAGGACAAGTGCCATGGGGTCAGGGAACCCTGAAACAGTCCAGGAGGTTTCTTATCTCTTGAAAAGCTGAGAAAACCAGAGGAACACAGGGGATCCCCAGAGGGCATAGTAGCTGGGCCAGGAGATTTTAAGACTCCGCTAACTCTGCTGTCCACTGACACCCTGTACATTTAGCCGGAGCAAACTCCAAGGAGAGGGTGAAGGACAGGGAAGCCTGTTGTGCTGCAGTTCATGGGGTTGCAAAGAGTCAGATAGGACTAAGCAACTGAACAACAACATTCAGCCAGAGAGGTAGAGAAGTCACTGAGATGCCCCTAGGAATGGGCCAAGCTTTCTATGGGGGATCACATTTGGCATTTGAAGAATCCACGTTCGAGCCTTGGCTTTCTGCAAAGCATGACTCTGGGCCCCTGGAGTCTCCTGACTGAACCTCAGTCTCCTTGTCTGTAAAAGGGGAACAAGACTGTTTTGAACGATTAGAATGGTCTGTACCGAGTCTGCTTGGAACGCGCTGGCACGGTGAAGATGTAACAGGCTAAACGTCGTAAGACACAGTATGGTGATGAATGCCTTCTCCGGGCACATCAGGGGACCTACAAATGGAGCTTTGGAGCGGGGGCAAAAGGTTTGGGAGTCCTGGGAGCAATTGGGCTCAAGTCTGGCTTCTCCCAGCAGGGTTGAGTCTCCTGCTGCAGTGCCGCCAGGAGCTGGGGACCAGCCCCAGGCAGATAGAACCACAGGCCATGCCGGTGCTGTGATCCATGGTGACAGGAGGCCCACCTCAGGACCACTGAGCCATGATGGGGAAACCAAGTAACGCTTGTGTGGCCAGAGCCCTAGGCAGGTTTTGGGAGGGGGATCAGTTCTGTGCCACAATCACCCGATGAGGTGCAGTGACCTCTCTAGATTCCCCATCCAGAGCTCTTCTGAGACACCACCCAGACATGTGCCTTTTGTTAGTTGCCCAGTCATGTCCGGCTCTTTATGAGCCATGGACTGTAACCTGCCAGGCTCCTCTGTCCATGGGATTTCCCAGGCAAGAATACTGGAGTGGGTTGCCATTTCCTTTTGCAGGGGATCTTCCCAACCCAGGCATCGAACCCGGGTCACCTGCATTGCAGACAGATTCTTTACCATCTGAGCCACCTGGGAAGCCCCATCAGGGAAGACTTGGTAGTTTTCTTAAAAACCCATTCTCTCTGAAAACTTAAAAAAACAAAACTTGATTTATTTAGCTTCACCAGGTCTTGGTTATGGCATGTGGGATCTTTGTTAAAGCATGTGGAATCTAGTTCCCTGACCGGGGATCGAACCCGGCTTACCCCCTGCATTGGGAGCATGGAGTCCCACCCATTGGACCACTGGGGAAGTCCCTCTTTGAAAACTTAGAGGGGAAAAATTTTACTCTCATCATTGGGCAACCTGGTATGTCCTTGACATAAGAACCTTTAAAATAAATGTAATGAGAGCAAAAAAAAAAGAGAGAGAAAGAAAATGACATTAAATCATCCTGCTGCTGCCACAGGCTTAGAGCAGAGGCCAAGGGCTACTGAAGCGTTAAAGCCCAGTTAGCACCCACCGGAGACTTCCAGCCTTGAGGATGCTGGAAAAAGCCCGGGAGGGGAAGGGTCCCCTTACTGGTGGATTCCATGTTGCTGCACACAGCTATGACTGTCTGGGGGGTCTCTACCTTCACACCAGGGTCCTGGGACTCTCCTGTGTATCTGAGTGTTCCTTCTCAACAGCCTCGGGAGAAGGTTATTTCTCCCTGAATTCAATTAATGAGCCTATTAAAAACTATTTATTTTCCCTGACAGTTGTTTACTGAGGAGAAGGAGATAAATTGGCTGGGCAGCCTCACCAGGCAGGCACGAAGTGGGATGGGAAATGCCTGGCGCCTTGGGCCCGGGTGCTTAGCGAGGGTGGACCACAGGTGGAGCCCTGCCTTCCGGACGGCCCCTGAAACAGAGCCTGAACTTGAGCTGCAGCCGCAGTTTGCAACCTTGGAGTCTTTGGGGAAGCAGAGCCTGGGATGAGTGAAAAGCATGCTGGAGTGGAGGGTTTCATGTTTGTGGTGGGGGAGAGTCTCTCAAAACCCCTTCTTTCTCCTCCACAGCAGTTGGACCCTTTGACTTTTGGGGGTACATAGCTACCTAGTGGAAAAAAAAAAAACCCCAAACGTTTCTGAGTATACCTTGCAGCTGTCTGTGCTACATGATTCAGTTCTGACCAGTGGGATAAATGAACAGAATTTCCTGGAAATGCCTTCAAAGGGAGGTAGCACATGCTTCTTTCTACCCTACTCCCCTCCCCAACTGGAATATGGAGGTGATGGTAGGCAGTGAAGCAGTCATTTTGAACTGTGAGGCAGGTTCATGGCTAAGAATGGGAGATGAAAGATGGAAGGAGCCTGGACCCTGATGATCAGAGGTGGGCAAAATAGCCCTGAGAGGCCCACCTGGGAGCTTCCTTTATGTGAAGAGAGAAATTATGCCTCTCCAGTGAGTTTTGTTTTGTTTTTGTTTTTTGGACATCTACAGCCCAATTTGATCCTAATAACATCAGTAGGTGAGCCTTGGGACAAAGCACTTTTCTTCTTTCTCTCCTTAGGTCTCTGCTCATTTTTAAGTGAGGCCTCCTCCCCATCTCTATTGAGGTTTGCAAAGTTATTATTTGTGAAATAACTTGTAAGGTTGTTAATTGCAAAATTCGCCTCTCCACCTGGCTCCCCATCTTTCCTGCTCTGGCTCTGCTTTTACTAGAAGCACTGTTGCCATCTCTACTTCACTCTCCTCTTACTTACCATCTACCCCCTTTCTTCCTGTCTTCTCCACTGTGTCCACAGCAGCACCTGCGCACAGCAGGACTCCCTGAGAGTGTTGCATACACAGGTCTCCATTCACAAGGCACGAATGGGGCTCTGAGACGCCTCAGGTCTTCAGCTGGCTGGAGGCAGTGCCTGCATTGGTAGCAACTGAGCAGGTGGCTCCCGAGTCCTTCCTTTCCACTTGTTTGTGGCCCGCCCCACAGTCGGCCAGTTCAGGCCGTTCAGCGGCTGCTCCTGATCCTTCCTCTCGCCCCCGCGTTCTCACCTCAGCCTCCAGAAATAGCCCCTTTAAAATAGCCACGTCCTTGCGTTCTGGGTTTCTGCATGCCCACGGATGTGACGCCGTGCTGACGGGCCAACCTCCTTATTGCTGTGGGATTTTTAAAAATACAGTTGGTGTTAGGTATCCTCCCCCCGCTCATTTTTACGCCTGAAGCAGCCCAGCCACGCACAAGGCTGTTTCCATCCCAACACTTGTCATTTGGGGTTTCGCAGTGTTTGTCCCCGTGGATACTCCATCACGGCCATGGGGCGTCTGGTTTGCAGAGCTGGGAGCTTCCATTGCAGGCTCATGCCAGCCCACAGTTCCAAGTCTGGTTGGGAAGCCCTGAGTTTGAGTCCCGGTGCCGCCTCTTGCTGGCTGTGTGGCCTTGGGCACATAGAGGAACATCTCTGAGCCTCAATTCACCAGTCAGTAAACATCTCAAGACCTCAGGTACATGCCTCAAATTCTTGAAGCCTCAGTTTACCCACCTAAAAATGATACCCCTGAGGGTTTTCCACTTGGGGCCCGGATCACACAGTGGGTATTCTTGAGGTATGAGCCAGCCTCATTATAGCAAGTGAGTCATCTCTGAAACAGTCTCCGTGACCCATCCCAGGGAAGGATGGAGTGAATTTAGCACCAGCTTTGGGCACTGCCATTTCTGGGAACCTTCAGGAAATCACTTCCTCCTTTGTGGACTCAGTTTTCCTCATCCATAGAATGGGCCCATATCAACAGATTCTGGGCAGGTGACCAGGAGATGAGGCACCCACGCTGTTATCCCTCTTCCACCTTGGGCTGAGGACACAGCAAATGCTCTGTAGATGTTGCTGATGTTTTCCTGCCGTGTTTTATACTTTGAGACCATGTCGATTAGTGGTTCACAACCAGACGGGCCTGGGTTTGAATTCCAGCTTGTTGCCCCCTGCTGTGATGTCACCTCCCGGCCTCAGTGTCCTTACTTGTATAATAGGGGAAATGATGACGCTCATCTTCCCGGGATCCTTGGGAGGATCTGATGAGTTAGTAAGTGCGAAGCCTCACTTTTGGGCTCGGAGTAAGGGTGACATGGTGGCCGTCATTAATACATCTAGGACTTTACTGGTGGTCCAGTGGTTAAAACTGGGGTTCTAGTGCAGGGGGTGCAGGTTTGATTCCTGGTTGGGGAACTAAGATCCCACTTGCCGTGTGGCCGAAATAATAATAATAATAATGTATCTGTTCCCTAAATAGTTATCAGGCACCTTCTAACATGGCACTTCTTCCTGGGAGCAGGATCAGGGAGATGGTCTGTTTCTTTGGCTGGAAGACCCTGGCTCCTCTGGGGCCTCCCTCCCACCCTGGCAGGGATTAAGCTGTCCAGAGGAACATGCCTGGCCCAGGCCACAGGCACCACGGAGGCCGCCCCTGCTTCCTGCGTTTTCTCAGCAGGTGTTGGCTGGAGACTCAGGAAAGGGGGCAGAGGGCAGAGTCCAGGGATGGCTCAGAAATGGGGACAGGAAGGGCCCTGGAGGAGGCGTGGGGCTTCCGCTCCCAGCCAGCCCCAGAGGCCCGATGGATGGCTGGTTCAGCTGTGGCTACCACCCCCACATCTGTGCCTTGTCATCCGGGCACCTACTGTGTGCCGGGCTCTCCGCTGGGGCCCTGCCGAGAGGAAGTGCGTGCTTCTGTGGTGCTCAGGTTGTGATCAGGAAGAGATAATAAGCAAATGATGTGTCATGTCAGGTGGTGATAAGAGAACAGAATGAAAGAGGAAAAGGGATACGTGAGTGAAGGGATGAAGGCTGTCATTATTTTATTTTTTAAATTTATTTATTTTTGACTGCCCTGTGTAGCAAGCAGGATCTTAATATCCCAACCACAGATCGAACCTGTGCCCCCTGCAGTGGAAGGGGCACTTAACCACTATGAGGGTCTTAACCACTGGACCACTAGGGAAGTCCCAGGGCTGTCATTTTAAATGAAGTCATTGGGATGGCTTTTTATTGAGGAGTTGACAACTTGAGTAAAGCCCTGATGGAGCTAAGGGAGGGGGCCCAGTGGGTATGTGGGGGAGAGTATGTTGTGGGGAGTGAGCGCAGCCTGTGCAAAGTACCCGGGACAGGAATGTGCCTGGGGTGTTGGAGGAACAGTGAGGAGGCCCGTGTGTCTGGAGCAGAGTGAGCCAGGGGGCCAGAGAGAGGAGGGGAGGGCAGGGAAGGACAGGTGGGGGCAGGGTGGGCAGGACCTTTGGGCAGGGCAGACGTGGGCTTTCACCCAGAGGAGGGAGGTGGGTGCCTGACTTAGATGCCATGGGAGCCTTCTGGGTTTCTGGGTGCTGCGGGGAGGCTACATCATGGGGGTGGGGTGGGGGGAGCAGGGCAGAGGAGATCGTACTGGTGGTCCAGGCAGGGTAATGGGGTGAACCATGTGGAGACTGAGGATAGGGGAGAAGTGGGGAGAGCAGGCAGGGTAATGGGGTGAACCATGTGGAGACTGAGGATAGGGGAGAAGTGGGGAGATTTGGGATAGAGTCTGAAGGCAGACTTGTCATGGGCGACTGTGATACCCATTTGGCAGGCAGAGAAGCTGAGACCTTGGGAGGCTGGGTCTTCTGCCCAGTGTCACAGAGCTAGATGTTGCGCAGTGGCTGGAGGACCTGGCTGGGGTGCAGCTTGCTCCCTAAGCACGCCATGGCCGTCACTTCTTCCTAATTTATGTGTGTGCTGTGCTTAGTCACTCGGTCGTGTCTGACTCTTTGTGACTCCATGGATTATAGCCCGCCAGGCTCCTCTGTCCATGGGGATTCTCCAGGCAAGAATACTGAAGTGGGTTGCCGTTCCCTTCTCCAGGGGATCTTCCCAACCCAGGGATTGAACCCAGGTCTTCCACATTGCAGGCAGATTCTTTACTGTCTGAGCCACCAGGGAAACCCATATATAAATTGACCCAATTTATTATAATTAAAAAAACAGAGACATTACTTTGTCGACAAAGGTCTATCTAGTCAAAGCTATTGTTTTTTCAGTAGTCACGTGTGGATGTGAGACTTGGACCATAAAGAAAGCTGAGTGCTGAAGAATTGATGCTTTTGAACTGTGTGGTGTTGGAGAAGACTCTTGAGAGGCCCTTGGACTGCAAGGAGATCAAACCAGTCCATCCTAAAGGAAATCAGTTCTGAATATTCATTGGAGGGACTGATGCTGAATCTCCAATACTTTGGCCACCTGATGAGAAGAACTGACTCATTGGAAAAGACCCTGATGCTGGGAAAGATTGAGGGCAGGAGGAGAAGGGGACGACAGAGGATGAGATGGTTGGATGGCATCACTGACTCGATGGACATGAGTTTGAGCAATCTCCTGGAGTTGGTAATGGACAGAGAAGCCTAGCTTGCTGCAGTCCATGGAGTTGCAAAGAGTCGGACACAACTGAGCGACTGAACTGTATAATTTATATTTTTACATGTATATTTAAATTATAATAAATTTTATTGGAGTATAGTTGGAGTATACTGTTAGTTTCAAGTGTACAGTAAAGTGATTCAGTTACACATATTGTTGTTCAGTCACTAAGTCATGTCTGACTCTGCGACCCCATGAACTGCATCTTGCCAGGCTTCCCTGTCCTTCACCATCTCCCAGAGTTTGTTCAAATTCACGTCCCTTGAGTCAGAGATGCCATCCAACCATCTCATCCTCTGTGCCCTCTTCTCCTCCTGCCTTCAGTCTTTTCCAGCATCAGGGTCTTTCCCAATGAATTGGCTCATCTTATCAGGGGGCAAAAGTATTGGAGCTTCAGCTTCAGCGTCAGTCCTTCCAATGAATATTCAGGGTTAATTTCCTTTAGGATTGACTCGTTTGATACGTATACATATATTCATTCTTTTTCAGATTCTTTTCTCATATAGGGGATTAAAGAACATATAGTGCCCTGTACTATACAGTTGGTTGTCTATCTTATGTATAGTAGTGTCTGTTACGTTCTTTCTAAACTCTTGCTTTATCCCTCTGTGCCCTGTTTCCTCTTTGGTAAGGCTATGGTTTTTTCAGTGGTCATGTATGGATGTGAGAGTTGGACTGTGAAGAAAGCTGAGCGCCGAAGAATTGATGCTTTTTTTTTCATTTATTTTTATTAGTTGGAGGCTAATTACTCTACAATACTGTAGTGGGTTTTGTCATACATTGACATGAATCAGCCATGGATTTACATGTATTCCCCATCCCGATCCCCCCTCCCACCTCTCTCTCTACCCAATCCCTCTGGGTCTTCCCAGTGCACCAGGCCCGAGCACTTATCTCATGCATAGAATTGATGCTTTTGAACTGTGGTGTTGGAGAAGACTCTTGAGAGTCCCTTGGACTGCAAGGAGATCCAACCAATCCATCCTAAAGGAGATCAGTCCTGGGTGTTCACTGGAAGGACTGATGCTGAGGCTGAAACGCCAGTACTTTGGCCACCTCATGTGAAGAGTTGACTCACTGGAAAAGACCCTGATGCTGGGAGGGATTGGGGGCAGGAGGAGAAGGGGATGACAGAAGATGAGATGGTTGGATGGCATCACCAACTTGATGGACATGAATTTGGGTAAACTCCAGGAGTTGGTGATAGACAGGGAGGCCTGGCATGCTCCGATTCATGGGGTCGCAAAGAGTCGGACCGGACTGAGCGACTGAACTGACTGAACCATAAGTTCCTTTTCAATATCGTAAGTCTGTTTCTCTTTTATGAATAAGTTCATTTGTATCTTTTTTTCCCCCATGCATGTAAAAGCTTGGGTGAGTTTGCATTCTCTTAGTCAAGAAGTTGGTTGGAATCCCCACTATACCCCATTTTAGGAAAGTTCATTGTCAATACTGTCGGCAGATATACCAGGACAAAACCAAGGATCCTGGATTTGAATTTGTATGATGTTATTTAGCTGTGTGACATTATGGCTTACTTAGCTGTGTGACGTTATGGCTTTTGCCCAACCTCTCTGAACTCCCCATTTCCGGTGGAATCAGACTCAGCTCTTTCCTTGTCATCCCAATAATATTTTTTTAGCTCCTGCTGTGTGCCAGGCCATTTTAGGCAGACTGGTTATCCCTGTCTTGACCACTATGACCCCCAAAACGTTAGTTGACCAACTACAGTGCTTGGGCCACGTGAGAGTGGATGGGAGCCTTCCATGGATTGTCAGCGTCTTTCGTGGATCCCTTAGTACGGATGTCAGAAGCCCGGAGGGAAGTCTTGAGGCAGCCAACCATGGGAAATTCTAGTTGTCTGGAGCCTAGCCACATAGGGCCAGGTGCCATGCGCAAAACCCTGAGTCAGCAACACTGGGATGAAAAGCAGTTCAGAAGACCTGGGCTTGGAACCAGAGATGTTTTCGGAAAACTTGTACATATATTTTACTTACACTTTCCACTTATGTTCAGGAGAGAAAGGTGATCAAAGTCTGTGTCCAAAGAAGTCTAAAAAACCCTTTCTTTCGGTTGCTGTCAAATGATAATTCTGTGTGATAAGAAAGTTGTGTCTAGGGACTGCCCTAGTGGCCCAGTGGTTAAGACCGTGCTTCCTCTGCAGGGGACATAGGTTCGATCCCTGGTTGGAGAACTAAGATCCCGCATGCTGCCTGGTGTGGCCAAAAAAAAAATGGCAAGCAGTCATGTTCAGTTTAATTGGCAGCATTTTTTCTTTCTTACTGACACATAAAATAATGATGCAGCTTAAATTCAATGCAATACAGAAATTGTCAGATCTGGAATTTGGATGAGGACGAGGGAGAGAAGATAAAAGTCTCCAAGAATGAGCAGTGGGAGGGGAGGTCAGGAAAGACTTCCTGGAGGGAGTGGCAGCTAATCTGAGATGTGGTGGTTGAGTAGGAGTTACCTGGGCAAAGACAGGAGGGGATCCAGGCATAGAGAACAGCGTGGGCGAAGACTCCTCACATGGTCACTGTGAGCCCTCAAGGTGGAGCAGTTAAATCCTGTGTCTTGCGTGAGGCCCAGCACATTTTAGGTGCTCACTAAATGGATCGTGGTAGATGTTAGACCAGTGGATCCATGATAGGCAGCCAGTTAGCGGACGCGAGGTAGGTGCTGGTGCTCAGTAAACAGGCACTGCCCTCTGTCCACGATCTGGATGATGCCTTGTGGGTATTGCATTCCAGCATCTGCATTCTGAGAGACCTGAGACCCAGAGGTTTGAGTCTCTTTGAAGTTCATCAGCAGGTTGACTATTGAGCAGAGATAACCTTGAAGGTTATCCTCAGCTTCCTGTCCTGCTTCTAAGGAGGCTCCATCCTCAGATACACAATGGGCAGGCAGCTTGAAAAGAGGAGAAACCCAAATCAAACTGACTTCAGTTTAAACAAAAAAAAAGCAGATGAATTGATTTGGAATATACAAGCTTCAGGCATGGCTTGATCCAGGAGCTCAGACAAGGACTCTTTAACTCCTTGGTAAAGATGAAGAAAAGCAGACTGGTGATAGTTTAGTTGCTAAGTTGTATCTGACTCTTGCGATCCCATGGACTGTAACTTGCCAGGCTCCTCTGTTCATGAGATTTCCCAGACAAAAATGCTGGACTGGGTTGCCTTTACATTCTCCAGGGGATCTTCCCAAGACAGGGATCAAACCCACATCTCCTGCATTGCAGATGGAATCTTTACTGACTGAGCCCCCAGGGAAGCTGAACAGCAGACTGGCATGGGTTGCCATTTTCCTAGTCCAGGAAAGATAAAAACAAACCCAGATTGCTTAAACTGCTTGCCCAAGGCCACCTAGCAAGGAGGTTAAGCCTTGATTCAGACTTGGGTTGCTCTGAATCTGAAGCCCATGGCTTAGGGTGGTTGTGCCAGGCCAGGTGGTGATGACTCCACTTTACAGACAGGGAAACAAGATTCATAGAAGGAAAATGACTTACTTAAGGTCACAGAGTAAGCAAGGAGCAGAGCCTGGACCAAACTCATGTCAAACTCATGGTCTCAGATCTCCTGCCGTATGGTTCTCCGTAAGCATGGGTTGGATGGTGAGTTGGTCCAGCTGAGACAGAGAGGAGGAAATGTTTACCAGGAGCCACACTGACTTTGGACCAGGCGCTCCCCTCCCCACCCAAAAGGGGTCCTCCAGCCTCCACTCTGGATGGTTATGACTTTCCCCTCGCTCTTGATGAACACATCACGGGTGACAGGTGGGGAGGTCCCCACTGGCCCTGGCTTTGTGCCAGCCGTGAGTCCTGGCCAGGCCTGCCCATCCCTGTCACAGGAGGAAATGAGATTGGCAGCCAATTGTTCTCTTCAGAGCCAGCCATCTAACTCCCCGATGCCCAGCTCCCAGCATCAAAGGAATTGATTGCTCAAGCCCTCGTCCCTTCTCCCTAGCAAACACCTGATCCGCTGCTCAGAAATTCACTGTTTCTGCCTGAGCATAGTCTCTGCCTGTGTTCCCTTTGCCCTTGGGCATCCCCGTGGCATTTATGGGACACTTACTGTATACTCGGTGTTGAGCTGAGCTGCAGGCCAGCTTTGTCACCTCAGCCTCAGCCAGGCTCTGGGGCTACTAGGTGACCTGCAGTCATATCCTCCCTCTGCCACCTCCAAGCTGTGTGACTTTGAGGAAGTGGGCTGACCTCTCTGAGACTCAGTTTCCTCCCTGGTAAAAGGGAGAGAATTAGGTGAGATGTGTGTCTTAAAACATTAACAAGTGTTGTTATTACTGTTACTCTTTCCTCCTTTTATGGCTGCTCTGGGTCTCTGCTGCACGTGGGCTTTCTCTAGTTGTGGCGAGCAAGGACTACCCCTACTTGCGGCGCACAGGCTTCTCTCGTTGTGGGGCCTGGGCTCTAGGGCGTGTGGGCTCAGTAGTTGTGGTACGTGGACGTAGTTGCCCTGCAGCATGTGGAATCTTCTTGCACCAGGGATAGAACTCATGTCCCCTGCATTGGCAGGTGGACTCGTAACCCCTGGACCGGCAGGGAAGTCCTGTTACTTCAACATTAGCAAATCTAGGTCTCTCGGTCTCTTCCACCCGTATTCACACATCCTATGCCCACTGTTCCGTGCTCTTCTTTTTCACACAGATGCAGTATGTATGAAGCCTTCACCTGCTTTTTTCTTGGCTGTGTACTATGCTATTGGCATGCCCGCTCCCCTCCTGATGATCATGCCTGCTTCCCTCCTGAGGATCATGCCCATCCATCCCTCTCTTTCACTTTCCCGTGAGATAAGCCACAGTGCTTTTCATGCACAGGTTTCAAGCACAAGTAACAGATTCTATGGGGATTCATATTTTTAAAAATAATTATTTACATTTATTTATTTGGCTGCGTCGGGTCTTCCTTAGTTGTGGCATGTGGGCTCTCTGATTGTGGCACATGGACTCAGTAGTTGCAGAATGCAGACTTAGTTGCTCACATGGCATGTGGAATCTTAGTTCCCTGACCAGGAATCGAACCTGTGTCCCCTGCATTGGAATCTGTCTGTGCACGCACTCAGTTTCATCCAACTCTGCGATGCCATGGACTGTAGTCCACCAGGCTCCTATGTCCATGGAATTTCCCAGTCAAGGATACTGGAGTAGTTTGTCATTTCCTTCACCAAGAGACTTTTCCATCCCCAGGGATCAACTCCCCGGCTCTTGCATCTCCTGCACTGGCAGGCAGATCTTTACCACTCTACCACCTGGGAAGTCCCCTGCATTGGAAGGTGGATTTTTAACCACTGGGCCACCAGGGAAGTCCTGTGACATGCACATCTTAGCATTTGCTGGATCTCACCTGGTCACCCTACGAGTGCCTCAGCCACTAGCAAGTGTGTACCAGCTTCTGAATGGTTTGGTAGGATGGATGTTTTTATTCTTTAGCTGCTGCCACTGGACTAGTTGCAGAAGCCCCTCATAGTTTCAGATCTAAAATTTTCTTTCAGACCCCAGGAAAAGCTTCTGGGTGTTGAGTAAACAATCAGTGCCTCCTCTGGGTTCAAAATCCTGCTGCAGGGCGGGGTAGGGGGTGGTCTAGAGATTCTTCTATTTATTGAACATCTACTGTGTGCTGGGCCCTGCCAAGGTGCTGGGAATAGAGTGGTGAAGAACACAGAAGACAAAGCCCTGCCTCTGTCAAGTGTAGCAGGGAGAAGACCTATACACAAATGAATAGATTATTTAAGGGCTTCAGGTTGCTTTTAAGAAATACAGAGCCAGGGAGAGGGGTGGGTGATAAGGAAGGAACTATTTTAGCTATGGAATCAAGGCAGGGCCTCTCTGAGGAGGTGATCTTTCAGTGAAGACCAGCAGGAAATGAGAGTGAATTATGTGAAGATCTGGGGTAAAGTTGTTCCCTGGAGGAGTGGGAGAGAATTGCTGTGCAAAGGCCGTGGGGCAGGACCATGCCTGGTGTGTTGAAGGAACAGAGAGGAGGAGGCCCGAGTGGCTGGAGCCGAGGGAGGGAGGGAGGGGAGGGGGGAGGGGAGGACAGGGAGGGGACAGGGCAGTGCTTGCCCAGGTGAGCGATGATGGGGCTGGACCAGATGGAGGCAGAGAAGCGGGGAGAAGTGGGTGGATTCTGGAGAGTTGTTTGTTTTTTTTGGTAAGAGCTGGTAGATTGGCCAAGCAGTGGGTGCAGGGTGGGGTTGAGAGGAATTGAAGATAGCTCGCAGATCTCTGGCCTGAGTGTCTGCAAGGAGGGAGAGGCATGGGGACCCCTGTGTTAACAGAACATCCACTAAAGTTTCCAGAAGCAAAGGAAGTGCTTCTCTGCAGGTGTTGGAGGGGGCCTCCTGGAGCTGGTGGCTCCAAAGTCTGCCTGTGGGTGTGATGTGGGGCTGGTGTCCCCTGCCACCAACAAGCCAGTGGCACATCCTTTTCTCAGCCTCAGTTTCCCCATCTGTATAATGGGGATGGTAAGAGAAGGCAGCAGTGATATGAGTTAATGTGTACAAAGCATTTAGAGCACAGCCAGCTATACATTTGGGCTTAGATGGGGCTGGGGCTTTGCCCAGCTCCAAGCTCCACTGGGGCTCTTAGGGCAGAAATGCAGATATTCACTAAAAGCCTCCAGTTCAAGATACAAAGGAGGTCTGGTTCACACACCAGGAGGCTGAAGCCCAGAGTGGTTAGGGCACTTGATTCAGGCTGCACAGGCTTTGGCTCAACATTCCTGGGCCCACACATCCTCCCCACCTTGCTCCTCCCTCTCCTCTGGGCGTTTTCCACCCCCCTGGGGGCTGCCAGCTTTGGTTCTTGGTGGTTTCCAGACTCCCCTTGGCTCCAGCTTGGCACTCATCTCCCACCTCCACGGGCGCTGAGTCCAGGGCCTGGTGCCAGGCAAGCCCGGGGAGGGGAGGGGCGCCTTGATGAGCACCCTCTGCTTTTACATCCAGGGTTCCCTCTGCTCCCTCTCCTCACCCCTCCCCCGATGCTTCCACTAATGATGGAAGTGGGACTGGAGGGAGTGAGCGAAATTATATACACACGAACATATAAAAATTAGTTTAGGATCTGGGCCAAGAACCACTTGCGCTTGGCCAGGCATTGTGGGTAATTCATCGCCGATTACCATAAAAGCCAGAGCCTGCTGACAGGCGGCCGTGGGGCTTTTGTTTAAGATTCTGATGAATATATAATCTCTCTCCTGCCTGGAGCCCAAGGTTCCCCCCGCACCATCCCCGGGAAGGGTGTCCCCAGGCTCCTGCCCATAGGGCCGCCGGCTCTGGCCTGCTTGGGAGCCAGCCTAGGCCTGCCCTAGGTCCATTGGTGAGCCTGCCTTGGAGGAGCTAGGCTTGGTGTTCGATGCCCACTGCTGTCCCCAGTGATCCCCAGCCTGTAATACAGCCCCAGCCCTGGGCCCTGTTCCCTCAGGCCCTCATTCATCCACTTGGCACACATTTATTGGGCTCCAGCTGTTTGGCTGGCCCCGCGCGGGTGCTGGGATGCCGTGGTGACTGAGATCAACAGAATCCCTGGCTTTTTAGAGTTGGAGGTCTGATGGATGAGTAGATAAGCATGTATTCGTATTTAAAGATTCCTCATCTCTTGCCCAGGAGATGCAGATTAAAACAACAAGATCCATTTCTTGCCCATCCGCTTGGCAAAAATGTATGAAGCTTGATGATTTCCAGATTGGAAATGGGAGGGGGACCCCTGGGCGTCATCAGTGGGAGAATAAATCAGCATGGCTACTTCTCACCATCTTTTATTTTTATTTTCTGGCCAGCTAACACATACATGTGAGCTATAATGGAGGATGTACAGAAGAATACACAGGGGAGAGTCTCTCTACCAGCACGCCCCTCCTATCCGCAGCTCTCCTCCCCTCTCCTTCACCAGAAGCAGCCACCAGTCTCCTGCTAGGACAGCAGTTGGTAGACTTTTTCTGTAAAGGACTAGATAGTAAATCTTTTCAGCAGTCTTCATCAATACTGTTCAGTGCCACTGTTGTAGCATGAAAGCAGCCAGAGACAATACGTGAATGAATGGCAGTGGCTGGATGCCAATAAAGCTTTATTGACACAAACAGCCAGGGGGCCAGATTTGGTCCTTGGGCTGTAGCTTATTGGCCCCTGCTCTGTATTAGCACTGTCTAGCAGAACTTTTGTACAATTTTAGAAACACTCTCTGGTGATAGCTTTCTAATAAAATAGCCTCTGGCCACATGTGCTGTTGAGCATTGGAAATGTGACTGGTGCAATGAAGACTCAACTTTTAAATTTTATCCCATTTTATTGCATTTAAATGTAAACAGCCACATGTGGCCCATGGCCACAGCTTTGGACAGCACAGTTATCTAGACATGTTCAGTGAACACTCAGTAGGCGGGTAGATTTATGTTCCCTGGTTTAACCAAATGGTAGCATCTTTTAAAAGCCGTTCCATACTTTAGGTTGTTTTTCCTCTCTCTCAAAAAAATGTATCTTAAGAGTGATTTCATAATTATACATCTGGCTCTATCTTCCTTTTCACAGCTGTGATACTAGTCTCATAATACTAAAAGATGGTAATCTTTTGTGGCATTATTTGGTCCCTTGCACCATTATTTATTTAACCAATCCCCTATTGTTGGGCACTTAGGTTGTTTCAAGTCTTTTGCCATGAGGATTTTCTACACATGCCATTTCACGGGGATGTGTCTTTCAGAAAAACTCCTAAGAGTGATGTTAGCAGCCCCAAAGGGAAGGTGCAGACCCTCCAACTGCCCATCTCTCTGCCCTGAGATATGGAAGATGTGGACGCAAAGATTCACAGGCATTGGTCGAGACTGAGGAAAAAAATAAAAAGTGGAGCCAACCTAGGTGTCCATCAACAGGGGATTGTAATAACCTTGTCATGGAAGATTATACACAGCAGGGGAAGTGTCTAGGGATGAGTGTGCTCACTAGGTACAGTGTCTTTTGAAAGAAGGAGGAATGCTGGGAAATGATACAGACAAGATGATACAATTTCACAAAGAAAAAAGCCACTCTGTATTCTGGTGTTACTTTTGGTCTGTAACTGCTCGGGAGAGATATGCAGAGATTGACACAAACCAGCAATGGAGGTTGCTTCTAGGAGCAGATAAGAGGGGCTCTCCTGTCCACAAAGCTTTGCATCTGCCACACACCAGCTGCTTCCTGTCCTCAGCAGGAGGAATTTGAAAGAACAAATCTCCTGCCCTCTTGCAGCTAGCACTCCAGTTGGGGAGCCCGAGAATTAACAAAGCACAGATAAAACCCACAGAATTTTCAGACATTTGTCTGAGAGAGTGGTAGTTTGCTTTAAGGGGGAAAAATTCCAAGGGACTGGGGAGGGCCCAGAGGGGGAGGCAGAATTTTCAAGAGGGTGTCCCAGAAGACCTCACTGAATAAGTGACATTTGAGGGGGACTTCCCTGGTGGTCCAGTGGTTAAGGCTCTGCATTTCTAACGCAGGGGGCGGGTTTGATCCCTGGCCTGGGAACTAAGAGTCCACGTGCCTGCCAAAAAAAAAGTGAGATTTGAACAGAGGTGGTGAGGGAGGGAGACATGTGGATTTTACAGGAAAGAGTGTTCCCAGCAGGCGAATGGAGAGTGCAAAGGCCCGGAGGTGCGATCTCCTAGGACAGTTGCTGAGTCCAAACCCCTGCCCTCACCCAAACCTGCATTCCCTCCATCATGGCTCCCAGAAGAGCACTGCTTACTGGGGAATAATTATTTTTAAAAAACATTTCTTTGGCTGCATAGGAATCTTAGTTGTCACACCTAAGGATTTTTAGCTGTGGCGTGTGGGATCTAGTTCCCTAACTGAGGATTGAATCTGGGCCCCCTGCATGGGGAGTACAGATTCTTAGCCACTGGACCCCCAAGGAAGTCCTGGAATAATTAATTATTAGTCATAATACCTGATATATCTGGGAGCCAGAGGTCGATCTTTATGCCTCCAGGAGGCCATCAGTCCCTGCCCACATGTGAGCTACAAAGTCACAGTTGGGCTAGGTTCAAGATGCTTCAAATTCCAGGACAGGGTGACCTCCAGTCAGGCAGGAAGAAGGGAAGCCAAGGCCTGGATGGGGGGAAAGGAAGGAGGTGAGAACCAGTCTGTGTTCAAGTCCTAGTTCTGCCACTTTCTAGTGGTGAGACTATGAGCCCAACCTCCAGGCCTTAGTTTCTCCAACTGAAAAATGGGGAGAATAGTAAGCCCAGTCTTTGAGGTGATTCAGTGAGCTGCTTTGTGGATGCCTGGCCCACAGGAAGAGCCAGGAATAAGAGCCGGAGTGCTCACTGAGTGCCTCCTCTGCGCCTCGCTTGGTTTAGAGCACTTTCCCCCATTGTTTGGTGTTCAGTCACTCAGCCGTGTCTGACTCTGTGACCCCATGGACTGCAGCACGCCAGGCTTCCCTGTGTTTCACCGTCTCCCAGAGTTTGCTCAAACTCATGTCCATTGAGTCAGTGATACCATCCAACCATCTCATCCTCTGTCGTCTCGTTCTCCTCTTGCCCTCAATCTTGCCCAGCATGAGGGTCTTTTCCAGTGATTCGGCTCTTTGCATCAGGTAGCCAAATTATCAGAACTTCAGCTTTGCCCCCTACTAAGCCTTAAAGAGCATTCTGAAGTCTTGGAGGAGGGTGGGGTTGGGACCTGGACCCAACCCTGTCTAAAGATGTCACCTTGCCCCGCCTCCCAGTCACCCAGGACTTGAGAACTTGGGGCACTGCCCAGAGAGGTCATGCCCACACCTGAGCTCATAGCTGGATCAACAGGGACACCAGCTCTGCTGTCCCATCGCCCTCAGCAGCGCCCTGGCTCCTCAGGCTTCTCACCTGTGAGGTGGGACTTAGCCCCAGGTTCCTGTTTCCACTTCTTCCCATTCAGTCTAGCACTACTTAGATTTCTTCTCCCGGTTCCCCTCTTCCTTCACATCTTAGATATCACCTCCTCCCAGAAGCCCTCCCCACCCCCATGCCAGAGGCATTCCTCATCATACCTCTGGTCTCTTAACTGCCAGAGCCCTGCTGTCTGCCTCCCCGGCAGCCTGTGAACTTCCTGACACTGGACCAGGACTGCCTGGGTCATCTTATGTCTCTGGTGCTCAGCCTGGAGCCTGGTATACAGCAGGTGCTCTTTAAATGCATGTGTGAAAGAATTGTTACGGAAGTATGATAATTGTTCATGCCTCAATATGTTCATTCTTCACATCACATCCCCCCACCTTACTCCTCTAATCCCATCTCCCTCTCTTTCCCCAGAGCATAGTGTATTCATTCCTACCACAGGACCTTTGTATGTGCTGTGTCCTCTACCCAGAATTCCCTCCCCACCCCCATCTTTGCATGGCTGCCTCCATCTGTCTCCCTCCCTAGAAGAGAAACCCTGGGAAGTTGTCTGCCCTGGTTCCTGCTGCATCCCCAAAACTCAGAATAGGGTCTGGTACAGGATAGCTGGCTAACATTTCAGCAGTGACCAAGGCTGGGTCCCACCCTCATGAGGCAAGTCAGTCAAATGCTGCATGAAGCCCTGTCTCGGGCATCTCTCTGGCCAGTGCCTCAGTTTCTCTGATCATCAAAGGCCTTGACCCCACCAAAATCAGTCCCAGGCACCAAAAACCCAATTGTCCTCTGCACAGGTGAGGACACAGAGACCCAGACAGGGGCAAGAACTTGCTAAAGGCCACATAGCTCCCTGGGGACTGAAATGGGACAAGAACCAAGGGACCTGCCACCAGGATGGGTCTTCTTGGGGGTGACCCATGGAGGAAGCATCTGGCAGCACAGAGCTACATGGACCAGCAGCGACTCTGTTCAGTCGGTAACAGGTCAAGAAGAAAGTCTCAGTCGGGAACAGGGTGATCTTTAAAACCAACACCTGCCAATCTCTCCATAACCAAATCCCATTGTGCTGCTGGGTTTAGCAACAGTATCCAGGGAAAATGGAAGAAGTCGACTCATAGTTTCATTGTAATAATTTTTCTGGTGACTTTCAAGGCTAGGCAGTTAGAGCTGTGCATTAGAGACTTAGTTTCTAAAGTAAATTAGTTTAAGAGAACTGCATGAGCCAGTTGAATGAAAGATTTAATGAGGGTTATTGGGATGTGGCAGAAGTCGGGAACAAGATAGGGAGGATTTGAGAGGGAAATGCCACACACATCCCCACTGGGGACCTGGCGGGTACAGAGGCATCTTACGGAGAGGATGTGGCCAGATATATTAAAGCGGCCACAGGTGGTTCAAGGTGGGCGCTGGCAGAGGCGCTACCCTTGCCACCCCCACCTCTGACTGAGTCAGCACATTGGCACCCGGCCTACAGAGTGGAGTCTGGCTGTGGTTGGAGCAGATTTTCACAAATTTCTGCCCTTGGGGCCAGAGCAGCAGCCCCCAGAGGGTGCCTGGGTTGGAAGCCAAGTAGACCCAAGTTCAAATTGAGCTGTGTGGATTTGTGGCTGCAGATGGTACCTGCTGACCTCTGCCAGTGTTGTACATCAGCCCCTCCAGACTTTGCAAGGCCTCTTAGCCATTAGTTTATTCTTTCATTCAGAAACATTTTATTGAGTGTCTACTGCATGCCAGGTGCTAGGACCCAGCAGTGGCTGAAACTGACCTGGCCTCACCCTCCCAGTTCCTACCACTTCCAGCAGAGCTATCCACAGAACTTTTTGTGCTGAGAGAAATATGTGATGTCTGTGCCAGTCCTGTGGCCACAAACCACACTGGAAACACAGTTGGTGTGACCGAGGAACTGGTTTTTGAATTTTGTTTAATTTTTTAAAATTTTAATTTAGTCACATATGACTGTGGTTCCTTATCAGACAGCACGAATCTAGACAGTAAATGAGAAGTAATTTCAGATGAAAATAAGTGCCCCCTCCCAAGAAAAAAAAATCTAGAGAATGAATATGTGATAAAGGCTGACGGAGGTGGTACCTGAGTTGCAGTGATCAACCATGGTGATCAGTTCTTCTCTGAGGATGCAATGTTTGAGGGAGACCTGAGTCGACAGAAGGAAATAGCCGTGAAAATGTGGGGGAAGGGTGGTTCATACAGAGGAAACCAGTATGTGCAAAGGCCCTGGGGCAGGACTGTGCCTGGGGAGTTAGAGGAACAGTGAGGAGGCCCGTGGCTGGAGAAGAGTGAGAGAGGGGGCAGGAGGGAGAAGGGGGGAGAGCAGGGAGGGGACGGGCAGGTCCTGAAGGGCCTTGCAGGCAGCAGGGCAGGGCTTGGGCTTTTGCTGGAGGGAGGTGGGAGCCTAAAGGGTTGGGGGCAGAGGAAGGATGGGAACTGATTCAGGTACTTCCTGGCGCCCTCTTGCCACTGTGGAGGGGGACAGATTGTGTGGAGCAACGGGCAGAGCTGGGGAACCAGGACAGGGGTGACTGGTCCAGGTGGGTACTGTTGGGGGCTAGACAGGATGGGAAGGGCATCTGGAGAGAGACTTGAGAGCATTTCCAGACCAGCAGCATGTGGTGGGGGTGAGGGAAGGAGAGGAGTCAGGATCAGTCCCCAGGTTCTAGCCCGAGCCTCTGGAAGGACAGAGCTCCCATCCGCTGAGCAGGGGAAGACACAGGGAAGAGTAGGTCTGCTGGATCCAGCTGCACCTGAAAGCACCCCGGCTTTTTCCAGGAGAGAGTGGTAGCTAAGGCCTGGGGGAACCAGAAGATGAAAAAGGCAGATGAGGAGGTGCTGCGTGCCTGTGGCAGGTAGCGTGCTCACTGCGGTGTGACTGGCAGGCAGACACGGCGCCAGGGCCATGGTGCCAATGTGGGCGAGGCGGACACTGGGCTGGTCGACACACGCTTGCTGCCCCAGGGCATGAATGCTGAGCTGGGTGGGGAGGGGCCCATTGGGCAACCTGGGGCCCCGGAGCCCCAGAGCCTGAGAAAGCAGGAAGCTGCCCAACCAGTTTCTCTCTTGCTCCCAAAGCCAAGTGTGTGGAGTTTGGTGGTTGCCCTTAAATGAAATTTTCAGAAATTTTGGTCCAAAATGTGAAGTCAGGGAAATGATTGGGAGTGGGGGGTCCTGCCTGAGAATGTCCAGGGTGCAGTTTTTTTTTTATTTTGTTTTTAACATTTATTTATATGGCTACATTGGGTTTGGCAACCCAATCCAGTATTCTTGCCTGGAGAATCCCATGGATAGAGGAGCCTGGTGGGCTACAGTCCAGGGGATCACAAAGAGTCAGACACGACTGAGGTGACTTAGCACAGCACATCAGGTCTTAGTTGCAGCACACCGGGTCTTCGTTGCATCATGTAGGATCTTTAGTTGTGGTGCACGGACTCCTCTAGTGTCTTGAGGGTTCAGTAGTTGAAGTGAGTCCCGCTAAGTAAGTGGGACTTCGTTGCTCCCAGTATATTTGGGATCATCCCAGACCAGGGGTTGAACCTGCATCCTCTGCATTGCAATGTAGATTCTTAACCACTGGACCACCAGGGAAGTCCCCAGGGTGCAGCTTTACCTGGGTGGGCACATCAGGGCAGGTCTCAAAGGTTTTTGACCATCCTGAGGGAATCACCCTCTTCTTGGAAGTGAGGGGTGTCACAGCTTGGTCTGACGATGTCCTTTTCTGTTGTTTATACTGGAGAGCAAGTGAAGACTCGTTAAACTCTGTGGACCGGACCCTGGCAGATGGTTTCATAATGGTCTCTGTGTACCCATCTGAGAAAGACCAGAAAGAGGCAATCAGCCTCAGGGCCTTTGTACTTGCTGCTCCTCTTGCCTGAAACTCCTTTCCCATGGCAGTTTGTCAAGGTCTTTCTGAGAGGTTCCCCCAGACCCCTCTATCCCTCTAGAGCCTTACAGTTTGTTTTGTTTCCTTTTTGCAACCTCTTAGTACTTCTGGCCTTATGTTAGTGATGATGTTTGTTTCTCGGTGCGTATCCGTCTCGTCCTCTTATCTGCGAGCCATGGGAGTGGGGTGGGGTAAAAGGGTGGGGGGGGCGCTTTTTGTGCCACAGCTGTGTCCTCAGTGACCCACACACAGTAGGTGCTCAGTGTTTCTGGAAAGAATGAATGAAAATGACCACATGCTAACTGTTCTTCTCCAGGAGAGGGGTGGATTGTGGGCAATTTTTATTTTCTTCTTCATGCTGATTTCCCCTAATTTTCTGCTGCACGAGCCTATTTTATAATTAGAAGAAAAGTTATTTTGAAAAAAAATTACCCCCCAAATGTCCCAGCTGCAGGAGCTGACGTGATTTAGCCCCAGGCTGCATCCCAAGGACAGCCGCCTCCTGTGTGTTTAGAGAGGATGTAGCAACTGATTTGTGGGCTCCCGCCTGGGGTCAGCCCTCAGGAGCACTGGGTGGGCTGAGCAGTCAAGGAGGGCTTCCCAGAGGTGGCAGCTCTAGCCTTCAGCATGTGCAGGCCAGAGTGCTCAAAGTAATCATCCTGAGTCCCTTCATTAACTTGCACCCCACAACCAATCCTTCAGAAAACTTCCTTGGCTCTGCCTTCATGATCTATCCAAAATGTGCCCACGCCCCTCCGTGCCCCACCCTGCTGCCCTGGGTCTCTGCCTCCACCTGATCAGTTCCCTCTTTGCTTGCCTGAACTAGTGCAGCCACCTCTGCCCTGGTTCTCCAGCTCCCCCCACCCACAGTCTGTCCTCCATACAGTAGCCACAGGGTATCTGGGAATACCTGAGTCACACCCCACCTTTCCTCTGCCTGCAGCCCTCCAGTATGCCCACCTCCTTCAGGATAGCCTAAGGCCCTGCCTCGACCTGCCCTGTTCCCTCACTGCCTCCTTCTCTTCTCCTTACTCACTCTGCTCCAGCCACAGGGGTCTCTTTACTGTTCCTCCACCACACCAGAGACTGTTCTGCCCCAGGGCCTTTGCATGTGCTGTACCCACTGCCTGGATCACTCCTCTTAAACATCGATTATCTTAAACACCTCCTTCAGGTCTTACTCAGATGTTACTTCCCCACTCCCTTCCTTGTCGTTCCCTCCCTCAGTCCTGTCCGGCTTCTTTGCAACCCCATGGGCTGCAGCACACCAGGCTTCCTTGTCCTTCACTATCTCCCCGAGTTTGCTCAGATTCATGTCCTTTGAGTCAGTGATGCTATCTAATCATCTCATCCTCTGTTGCCCGCTTCTCCTCCTGCCCTCAGTTTTTCACAGCATTAGGGTCTTTTCCAGTGAGTTGGCCCTTCGCATCAAGTGGCCAAAGTATTGGAGCTTCAGCATCAGTCCCTCCAGTGAATATTCACAGTTGATTTCTTTTAGACTATTCAATGTTGATTTCCCACTCCCTGACCCTCCTATTTAATACTGCATCCCACACCACATATCCCCTCTTCCCTCACTTTGTCCATCTTTTTTTTTTTTTTCCCCACTTGGCCACACCATGAGGCAAATGTAGGATCTTAGTTCCCAAAACAGGGAACTAGACCCAGGCCCCCTGCATTGGAAGCATGGAGACTTAACCCCTGGACCACCAGGAAAGTCCCTACTTTGTTCATCTTCATAGCACTTAGCACCAACTACCCTGGTGTATTTTCTTGCTTTCCTGTCTCATCCACTGCCTGCCCTGGAGCATCAGGATCATGAGGGCAGAGACCCTGCTCAATCTTGGTCACTGCTCCATCTCCAGTGCCTCCAGCCAGGCCTGGCACATCGTAGGAACTTCCCTGGTGGTCCAGTGGCTAAGACTCCATGCTCCCAATACAGGGGGCCTGGGTTCGATTCCTGGTCAGGGAACTAAGATCCCATGTGCTGCAACTTAAGACCTGGTGCAAATTAATTCATTAAATAAATAAAAAGAAACATTTTTAAAAAGAGGGCAGATAGGGAGTTCCCTGGTGATTCAGTGGCTCAGACACCACGTTCCCAATGCAAGGGGCCCAGGTTCCATCCATGGTCAGGGAATTGGATTCCACATGCTGCAACTAAAGATTCCACATAATGCAACTAAGATTTGGCACAGCCAAATAAATTTAAAACTGGATAAATTTAAAAAAGGGTGAATGAAGACCCCTGCTTTGGGATGAGGGCACCGCACAGTGTAGCATCTTGGCGAGAATGTAGAACTTGGAGGGGGGGCTCTTCTGGGTAAGAACCCAGCCTGGCTGTTGCAGAAATGTTTGCTGAGAACCTGCTGGGTGCTGGGGACCCGACTCGGGGCACACACTCTGATCGAGACAGAGACAAACCCAGCCCTGTCCTCTGAGGTCACAGTCTGATGGGAGAGACAGACCCGTGTCCAGACAGTTAACATATGGGATGATCAGAGCTGTGATGGGGGCAGAGGGGGAGGCTTGTTCAGGGCATTGAGCAGACAGGGCCTCCCAGCTGAGGGAGGCCAGACGCAGAGCTTGTCTGGCTCCACCTTTACCTAGGGGGTGGCTGTGTTCCCACCCCACTGTGGTCACCTCCTTCACCTGGAAGCAAGAGGTCATCTCCAGGGAGACACGGGCAAGGGTGTAGACAGGGTAGGGCCTGCCTGGGAGGGGGTGGCACATCCCCAGCCACCATCCCCTGGGGCTTGGGCAGCCCAGAGACAGGCATTTCTGCCCCAGGTCACCCAGCCTGATGACATGGATTCATCGGGTGCCTGTTGTGTGCCTGCTTTGTATTTCGGACGGGGAAACCAGGGCCCCAAATGGTGCAGGTTCTTGCTTGAAGTCACGTGGGATGTACCTGGATTCAAACCAGGGTCTGCACGAGCCCTTGGCCTGGACCATCAGCCTGTAGATGCAAGCAAAGCATGCTCCTGGGGGCATTCTCTGAGGGCCCACTGTGTGTCCTACCACACCAGGGTAGGGGGGAGGTTCTGCTGCTTGATTCCACACACATATTGACCCAGAGCACCTCCTGTGTGCTTCCCACAAGGTGCTGGGTTTCCAGGTGTCTGTCCCACCTCTATGAAGCATCAGCTGTGGGCCTCCCAGGGTTATGGGGAGAGGAGGTGTCAGAGCATTTCTCATTTAGCAGCACCTACTGTATGTTCCATGTAGAAGGGGCAGGTGGAGAGTTTGCCTGTAGATGTTCAGAGTACTTGCCATGTGCCCTGTGTTTTGAAGACTCCAGTGCATGGCTCTCCAATGAATGGCTCCCCAGTGCCAGGGGAAGTGGAATTATGTGCTCTGTTTTGCAAAAGCAGGGCCCGAAAACGGGCAGATCTCCCAGGGAGGGTGCATTCGGTGCTGGGGAGAGATGGGGGTAGACCTAGCAGGGCATGGATGGGCAACCTTGGGAAGTGAGTAGTCAGGCCCCTAGCAGAAGGGCTCACAGTGGGGCCCTCAGGGGCTCCCACAGCTGTCTGTGCACACACACACACCCGTGTCCCCCCACCCCAGTCACAGCCCATGTTCTTTGTCCCACTGGGCGGTGAGCTTCTAGAGGCTGGGACCTGTCTGTTTCAGCTCTGCTGTTTACCCCTGGGCTTTACCTTGATAGTGATTTGTCATTTTCTGGCCCCAGGCCTTCTGTAGCATCATGGGTAAGGGAGCTTAGCTGCTGGACCCAAACTTTGGTTCGAATCCTTGCTCTTCCTGACCTTGGTCATTTCTCTTTGTTTCTCTCACTAACCCCTTCGGAAAATGGGGGTGATTGACAGTGGGGTGATGTGAGCCGTCACAAGGCCTGGAGTATACTTAGATCTCGATACACGCTGGCTGTGGGAGTCGTCCTGAGCCATTGGGATCAGTGGTGGAATTCGCCTGGAATGGGATCAGCCGGGGGAACCGCCCCCCTGCAGCGGCCCATGGTCTCTGTCAGACTTCTTTCCCCTCCCTGACCGCGTCCCCAAGCTCCCACGACCTACCGGGCCTCCGAATTGCCGGCCTCTCCCTCGGAGTTTTCAAACCCGCACCGGGGCAGCAGCGTCGGCCGGGATTGGCTGCCTGGGTGGGGCCACCCCTCCTTCCCCACCCCCCTGCTCTGTCCTCCCCTCCCCCTCCGGATCGGGTGTCTCGGGCTTGGCACGAAGGCCCCATCTGTTTCCAATCTGGCCCTATGCTCTCCGCCCCCTCCCCAGGGTTGTGGCTCGGGTGGGGGCCCGTGCCATAGGGTTCCCGTTCGCCCCCTACCCCCCCCCCACAAACGCCTCTAGCCCCCTACTGGACTCCCAGCAGGAGGGAAACCTCTTTGTGCCTGCGCCCCTCCCCCACCCTGTGGGCTTCTGTGTTCGCAGGGGGCGCGGCCTCTGCCATCCAACCCAGACTGGGAGGGGATTTTCTGCCCCTTCTTCGACCTCCTGTATTTGGGTCTGTTTGGGGCGCCCCCTCTGACGCCCTGTCCAGCATCCAGTCCCTTTATCCGTTGCCATGACCACGATCAGAGCCTGGAAGGGAGAGAGGAGCAGGGTAGGGGGCGCCCTCTAGCATCTGGCCTTCAAAAGGGAGGTTCTTGGGCTGTGTCCCTTGGGGCACCCCCTCGGGTATCTGCACACTGCGGGAAGGGGGCACACAGTGCCCTCCGTGGGGGCCTCCTGGGCACAGGACCCCCATCCACGTAGGCTTCCAGTGTCCACAGATCTGGCTCCCAACTGGTCCCCCCGCCCTACTTCCGGCTGGGCCCCGCCCGAGGTTTGCTCTGGAGCCCCCTCCCCGGGCCTGCCCCCTGCCGGCTCCGCCCATGGTCCCGCCCCGCCCCGCCCCCAGGCCGAGCTCGCTGGGCCTCGGCCTCTGAGTACTCGCAGCGCGCGCGGCGCTCCGGGCGGACCCAGGGAAGGGCTGCAGCCGGCCCGGCCGAGGCAGCGCGGGCCCGGGCCCCGATCTCTGAGCCTCAGGGTGAGTGCGTCCGGACCCCCTTCCACCTCGAGGCTCAGTCTGCGTTAGGCTTTGTCTCTTTCTTCGCCCCTACTCAGGCTTCCGAGACCGGGGCGGGGGGGTACCCGCCGGGTTCCCTCCACACCCCCGCTGCGTGCGGTCTGGCCTGGGTACCCACCAGGGACATCTCGAGCCCACCGCTGCCTGGCGCGCCTCCCCCATTCAGACAGGTCGGTCTGTTACTTTGGAAAACTCCAGACCGTTATGCTCCGTGGGGTCCCCTCCCCCGCCTGGCCCCCAGCCCGACCTCCTCTCCCACCTCCTGGGGGTGGAGCCAGGCCCCGGCAGCCTTCGCTCCCAGCCCGGGCGGAGGGGGTGCTTTGATAGCGGGCTTCTGATAGGGGGCTTTGGCATCCTTCCCGCTGGGGACCCGCTCTGCAGAGGAGGGGACAGAACTCGGGGTGGGATGGAGGTGGGGGCGTAAGTGGCTGGAATCCCTGCTCTTAGCCACTCCCCAAAACTCCCAGAAAGTTTTCCTCTGTTTGTCCCAGCGCCCCTCAGGCCTATGAACTCCAGATTTATTCTCTGCGTCTTGGTGGCTTTAATAAACTGAGGGGTCAGGCATGTATATCAGCTCCCACCGACCCTCTCTCCATTCCTGTCTTCTTGTCCCTAAGTTCCCATGCCTCTGGATCCTACCTCCCCCCCATTTTGTTTTAATTTTTAAGTTTTATTATTGAAGTATAGTTGCTTTATGGGGGCTTCCCAGGTGGCTCAGTGGTAAAGAATCCACCTGCCAAACAGGAGACTTGGGTTTGAGCCCTGGGTTGGGCAGATCCCCCGGAGACGGAAATGGCTACCCACTCAAGTATTCTTACCCGAGAATTTTCCTGGACAGAGAAGCCTGGTGGGCTATAGTCCATGCATCGCCGAGTTGGACATGACTGACTGACTAAAACAACAAACATAGTTGCTTTGCACTGCTGTGTTGGACACCCACCCCCCCTTATTGCCTAGAGAGTCCCGCTTCCCAGATTCCTACCCCAGAGGGGCTTCCTGGGGGAGGGGGCACCCCTGTGGGGGGCTGGTGCAGCCCTCCAAGCCCTGCCAGCCCCTCGTTGAGCCTCACCTCCATCTCTTAATGCTTGAGCAGTTTCCTTACACTCGAGCAGACGTCAGGGCTGGGCCCGTGCCTGCTGACCTGGTGGCTGCTTCTGGCCTCAGTTTCCCTCTCTGAAAAGGACGTAAACACAGGAATGGCATGGATCAAATGGGGCCAGGCATGAAGTAGGCATCTAATAAATGCACATTCCTAGAGTCGGGGAGAAGACTCCCATCCTGGAGGCTGATAGGTCTGTGACAGGAGTAGAGCTATGATGGGAGACACTGGCATTGGGACAGTCCAGAGGGGGCCATGATCCTGCCTGAGGTGTCCAGGAGGGCTTCCTGGAGGAGGTGACAACTCCACTGAGACCCGAGGATGAGTGTGAAGTTTGAGGTTGGATGGAGAATGAGGAAAAGGTGTGCTGGGTGGAGGGAACATTGTGCACAGATATCCCTGTGTGAGCCAGAAGGTGATGAGTAGGGACACCCATGGGGCAAACAGCTCTTGTAGTTGGCTCTTCTGGGTGGCTGAGGTTAGGAGTCTAGATTTGAATGGACTTTGATGGAAACCAATGAAGGTTTTAGAACAGAGGAGGGGCAGAGTCCAACACAGCTACTTCCAGCCCCAGGATCGAGGGTCAGGACTGGGCAGAGGATGGGTCCCCAGACAAGTCCACTCAGCCTGGGATAGGGAGGTCTGTGGCTATGGCATGAAGGATGAGTTGACAGGTGGGCCTCCTGGAAGGAAGACCTGTATTAGGAAAGGCCCAGAGGCCCAAGGCAGAGCAGTGCGTTCTGAGAACCATGCAAAGAGAGAACAGGACAGGCCCAGGACACCGATTAGAGGTGCTGGGGAGCCCGGCAGGTGTGAGCAGGGCAGGGGTGCCCCCAGATCTTGGTGTTCCAGGCTCCCGCGTGAAGCTGGTGTAGGGGACATGCTGGCAGGAGCCATCCTGGCAATGTGGCCCCGCAGGGAGTGTGGACTCTGAGCTTGATTGAGAGCTGGTCTCTGGCCTCAAATCTTAACCCAGCCCTTAACCTTGGTGTGTGACCCTCAAGGTGCAGCTAGCACTCTCTGAGCCTCAATTTCCTCCTCTGTCAAACAGAAGGAAGCACAGTGAGCACTTGAAAGGGCTGGGCATGTGGAAGGGACACTCATTACTCCCTCTGGGACTGGGCCTGGCTCCCCAGATGCCCTGCCCGTCCATTCCTGGCTGTGGGGACCTTTGGGGACAGCTTTCAATACAAACTGATGGTCAATTAAAGGCAGAACCCTGGGCCCTGGTCCTGGCCCATTCCTGGAAGGTAGCGAGCCTCACCTGGCCCCACCCTGAGCCTGTTTTCCCATGGGAGGCCATTGAGGCCCCAAAAAGGGAGGAGGCCTCAGCCAGAGCCACATGGGGCCCACCAGGGGCTGCAGAGGCAGAGCTTGGACCCTGCTTCACCCTTTGGGGACACAGCAACCTAGGGAGGCAGGAAGGCCCACCCTCAAGGGGATCTGAGGCCCTGGGAAAGGGGGTCCAGGCTGCAGGAAAGTCTCCGGACCCAGAAAGGAGGCAACTGAGCCAGAAAGGTATGGGGGCGGGGTGGGTGTGACAACCATGAGATGTGCATCTCTGAGGGACTTTTCCATAACAGGGACAGGCTACCCAGCTTTCCCTCTGCCTGGCCTTGGGAAATCCTTGAGGGTCAGGGTTGCACAGATGAGCCCCCTGGTCCCCAGGACAGCCCAGACCCAGCGGGGGGCAGGGAGAGGCAGCAGGGAGCCCTCAGGCCCCCAGGAGACCTTGCCCCATGAGGGTGACACAAAGCCTCCTTGCTGCCCAGTCCTGGTCATAATCGCCCTTTTATGCTCCCTGCTGTGCGTGGGTACACGAAGCTGACTCCAGGATCGCGTGACCTGCGCCCTGGCGCCCGACTGGAATGGGTGCCCGCTCACCCACTCTGAGCAAGGCCTGGGAGCCCCTAGGGACCGTCCAGCAGCACCAGGCCCAGAGAGGGTCATCCACTTTCCTGAGATCACACAGCAACTAGGGAAGGACACAGTCCTGTGTCGACATGGACTGTGGAACCAAGGCTCCGCCCAGCTGAGGGGCTTCAGCAGAGTCTCCATTCCTCTGCGGGCCTCAGTTTCCCCATCTGTGCAGGTTGAGCACCCACTGGTGCCCAGTTGCTGGGCGTGGATGGTGGACAGCTCGGCGCCTGGCACAGATGCAGGCAGGGATCCGCCCTGGGCCCTGGGTTCCTTGTCCAGAGGCCGCTTCCTCCCCTCCTCTACATGCTGTGCCCAGCCTCATTGACCACACAGGTTATTTCCTGTGACTCTCATGGGTGGCTGTTCCCTTCTTAATGGCCACGCCATGCTCCAAGACCTTGGGGATCTAGCTGTATCATGCTGCCCCAAAGCTCCACCTGTTTCTCTTTCTCAGCCGTGGCGGGGCTGGTGACCCAGGCTGCTTTATGTGTGATGGCCATAGAGGAGGCTTGGTGTGGTGCTAGTCTGGCCACGTCCCCTCCCCCCTGCTCAGAGCCCCTGAGGCCTCTTTGCCCCCACTCTGCCCTAATCTCTCCCCATCTGCTCCTTGCCCTTCCTCATGCTGTTCCCTTCTGTGGAGACACCCACCCCCATCCTGCTTCCCCCTTTAATTCTCAGCCAAGTAATCACATGTGTGTGCGTGGTAAGTCACTTCAGTTGTGTCTGAGTCTTTGCAACTCCATGGACTGTAGCCCGCCAGACTTCTCTGTCCATGGGATTCTCCAGGCAAGGGTACTGGAGTGGGTTGCCATGCCCTCCTCTGGGGGATCTTCCCGACCCAGGGATTGAACCCACATGGCTTACGTCTCTTGCATTGGAAGGCGAGTTCATATTAACATTAAATCTGGAGGTAGTAAGGTCCAGGCAGTGGGCATAGCACATGCAAAGGTCCTGGGGCAGATGTGTTGGAGGAACTGTGCCAGGGGGCCCCTGTGGCTGGAGCAGAGTGAGTGGGGTGGGTGGGTGGAGGGGGTCCTGCAGGGCCTTGTGAGTGGTGGGGAGGACTTGGACTTTTACCCTCAAAGGAAGGGGCGTGGGACCTGACGGGTGCTCACTGGCGCCCTCTGGCCTTGAGGGGAGGACAGGCAGTGCAGGAGACCTGGCGGGTGATGACAGCATTGGTCCAGGTGAGCAGTGATGGGACTGGACCAGATAGAGACAGAAAAAAGGGTAAGAAGTAGACCGACTCAGACTAGACTTTGAAGGCAGAGCTGATAGGATTTGTTTATCTTCTCCCCTGACTCCTTGTAGAAGACCCCCACACCCGGGTCTTGCAGGAAGCCAGAGGAGGGGGAGAGCCAGGGGCTTTGCTATAGCAAGATCCTTCAGGGAGGTTGGGGGCCTGAGAGACCTGGAACTTGGAACCTTGGATCCTCTCCTACCCCCATTCCTGCCCCAGGCCTTGAAAGCCCCTAGTGCTCTGTCCTCCCCACGCCCAGCAGGCTGGACTGGCCTCTTTGGGGGAGTCAGGAGCTGATGGCCGGGCCCCGCCTGTGCCTGGATCAGCCCCATCCTGCCCAGTCATTGAGAAGGCGTTGGCCCAGTGGGTAATTAGGGGCCTCCCAGTTTAGAAGGCGGCTGCCCTTGGCTCCCATGGGGCATGGGGGGGCGGGGGATGCATCGTGGCCAGGCCCCTTCATGCCGGTGACCCCTGCCCATGCCAACTTGTATTGGAGGTGAGTAGACAGGAACTAGGTCACCCCCACCTTACCCCCACGCCAGGGGGACCTGGCGACCCTGGGCTTGGTAGTCTGTGTTGCTCTGCTGCCTCGGTTTCCCTGAGTCTCTGTACAGGCCTGACCTGCCGATCCAAGTGGTCTGGGCCAGAGCCCCACCCTGTCCTCCAGATGGGGCTGAGCCTATGTGCATCTGTGGGTGGCGTCAGCTGCTGTGGTCACCCTGGCCGCAGCTGGCTGTGGGCCATTTCTCCAGCTAGGACCTTCACCGTCCCCATCAGCCACTTTTGCTCTTAAAGGGCCTATAGAGGGATTGCCAGGGGAGGTGGCTGGCTCCAGGCTTCCGTTTCCCCATCTGTGCATCCCAGACTAGTTGGGTCCCAGTGTGTGTCTGTGGTCTGTCTGTGTGTGTACACGTGGATGAGAGGGGTCTGACTGTGTGTTTCTGGGTGTATATTGTCTGGATGGGTGCAAGCTCAGTCTGCTGACTGCCTGTCTCTGTCACCCCACTGAATGCCCACATCCGAGTCTGGAGGCTGTGTGTTTTCACCTGCCATGCCCCATGGAGCTTGCATCTGCCTCCATATTCATGTTTGCCCACAACCCAGCTGTGTGTGTGTATTGCCTACATAACTGTGATCTTGTGTGTACGTGTCTCACCTGGCTGTGGGTCTGTGATCTTGGCGTGGACCTGTGTCTGCCTCTGATCTGACTGTTTACATGTGCTGTCAGCCCCATTGCAACCCTGTGTCTGGGGCCTGATTTTGTGCCTGTCCGTGTGCCTGTGAGTGTTATTGGCCTGACTATGAAGAATTGATGCTTTTGAACTGTGGTGTTGGAGAAGACTCTTGAGAGTCCCTTGGACTACAAGGATATCAAACCAGTCGATCCTGAAAGAAATCAATCCTGAATGTTCATTGGAAGGACTGATGCTGAAGCTCCAATACTTTGGCCACCTGATGCAAAGAACTGACTCATTAGAAAAGACCCTGATGCTGGGAAAGATTGAGGGCAGGAGGAGAAGGGGACAACAGAGGATGAGATGGTTGAATGGCATCACCGACTTGATGGACGTGAGTTTGAGCAAACTCCGGGAGTTGGTGATGGACAGGAAGAGTCAGACAGGACTGAGCGACTGAACTGATACATGTGGACCCATCTCTGTCACCTCACTGTACATCTGTGATGGTGTCTGTTCCCCCTGTCTGTGATCTGACTGTGTGTCCAGGTCTGTCTGTGACCTGTGTGCAAGCAACCCCCATCTCTGTCTGGTCTCACTGTGGTCTAACTGTGTGCCTGTTGAGCCCCCCAGCCCCCACTCTTCTCATCCTGACTTCTCCACTCTCCACCCTGGACCATGACCCGGCCACCACCAGCCCAGCCTTCCCCTGGGGCTGGGCGAGGTGACCGCAGCTGGGTATTTTGGGAGCCAGAATCACGGGGACCGCCCCATCATTACGTGGCACCCATCCTTGTGGCCATGGCCTGGACCCACCCAGGGCATGGCCTCTCCCTGTCCCTCCATTGTGCCCTGGCTAGGGAGGGCAGTGGGGAAGGGGCTGTCCCAGGGTTTGGGTCCTGAGAAGGACCCTTCTGCCTTAGCAAGGGTTGAATTCCCGTGGGAGAAACAGACCCTGGTGATACACATTCACATTTGACTTGCAAACTGGGATAAATGCCGTGGAGGATGAGCTCAGTCGTTTCTGAAGCCGTGGGATGTGACATGGGGGTGGGGGCTGACCTATGAGAGGCAGGGAGGGCTTCCAGAGGAAGCGACAGTGGAACTGAGACCTGTCACGCAGCAGTTGGGGTTGGGGGGAACAGCATTCCCAGCAGGGAACGTAGTAGGTTCAAAGGCTCGGAGGTGGGGTTGAGCTGGGGCTGTGTGGCCACACCTCCCGAGGGAGGGGGCAGGAGATCAGCAGGAATGGCTTCCTCTGGGGGTCACAGGAGCCATAGGTGTTAGAACAGGGCAGGAACCAGCAGGTGTGTTTGGGAGGGAGGATCCATCTGGTGGCCAAAGAGTCCTGGTTGTAGGGACAATCGGCAGTGTCACCCGGAACTTTGGCTTTCAACAGGCTCAGCCTGGGAGGGGGAGGAATTGGATGTTCAGAGTGACTTCTGGGGGATGAGGAGCTCAGTCTGGGGTCGGGGGGCTCAGCCAAGGTCTGGGGTCTGGGCTCCATTGGAGCTGAGGCTTAAGTGGGATCAGGACCCAGCCAGGGTGGGGGTGTCTCTGTCCATCAGGCTGACATTAAAAAATATCATAGACTGAGTGGATTATAAACAACTCTCATTTCTCACGGTTCTGGAGGCCGAAAGCCGAAGATCAAGATGCTGGCAGATCTAGTGTCTGGTGAGAACCCGCTTCCTGATTCATAGATGATCCTCTTCTAGCTGTGTCCTCATGGTGAGGGTAGTGAGGGAGCTCTCTGGGTCCCTTTGAAAGTGTTAGTCACTCAGTCGTGTCTGACTCTTTGCAACTCCATGGACTGTAGCCCACCAGGTTCCTCTATCCATGGGATTCTCCAGGCAAGAATACTGGAGTGGGTAACCATTCCCTTCTCCAGGGGAATTGAAGGGATCGAACCTGGGTCTCCCACATTGCAGGCAGATTTCCTACTGTCTGAACCACCCAGGAAGCCCCATTATAAGGGCACTAATCCCATTCATGAGGGCTCCACCACATGACCGGATTGCCTCCCAAAGACCTTTAATACCATCCACATGAAGGGTTAGATTTCAACATCGTAATTTTGTTGGGGGCGGAACACAAACATTTTGTTCATCCAGGGGCTCAGTGCTCTCTTTCTGCCCCATCATCGCCCCATGATCCTGAACCCCATGACTCTCTGCCCCTCTGTGCTCCTCCAGCTGCCTCTCCCACGAAGGCCCCCTGGATTGCTGCTCCCCTCTCACAGTCCCTTCGTTTATCTCTGCAGACGCTGCCCCATCTGACGCTTGGCTCGAGGCCTCTCTGTGAGGGACCTGGGGGGCTATCCCCCCCTCCAGGGTGGAGGTCGGAGGTCGAAGGTTGCAGGTCACGGCTGAGCATGGCGCCTGCCTGGGGCCATGGTGTAGCGTCTGTTATCAGGCCTGTGGGCCTCCTCGTGGTCCTGCTGATTGGAGGCTGTGTTGCAGAAGGTAAGTGTGGGCATCTGAGTTTGCATGTGCACATGTGAACAGGTGTCCCCACCTCTCCCTGGGGACCTGTGCTTTTGCCAAGCAGAGCCTCTGTGCTCCGTGAACGAGGCCAAGTAGAATGCTTGCTTTGTGCTGGGTCCTATGAGATGCAGAGGCAGATTGTAAGGATGGTATCAAAAAGCAGTCATAGTAACAGTGGTGACCATGTGGGTTTCCAAAGCATCGACTCTGCACCCAGACCAGTGCTAAATGCAGATTTTATCTGTCTCCTCTCCCTCTACCTCTTAGAACCCAGCTAGCTTCATTACTATCTCCATTTTTGGATCAGAGAAACCAAGGCTTAGAGGAGGAGGCAAGGACTTGCTTAAAGTCACTCCTGAAGAAGCCACAGAGTTCACTTTCCCTTGCCACAAGTAGAAACACCAGTGACCAGTTGGTTGACACACAAGCAGTCAAACCTTCCCAGGAGGAGCCAGGGGAGGCTTCTTGGGAGAAAGGGCGTTGCAGCTGGGGTTTTGTGGGTGTGTAGGAGCTTGCCTATAGAAAGGGCATTACTGGTCAAGGTGTTATCACATGGAAAGGCCTGGAGTTTAAAAAAAAAAAATTTGGTGTAGTTTGGGGATGGGCAAGGCTGTTTGTGGAAGTAACTTGGGAAGGATAAGGGTTGGTCCTGGGCCCCATGGCAAGGTCTGTCTCACAACTAAAGGCCTGGAGGAGTGCCATTCAGGGTCTGTCTCACCACTCAGGGCCTGCTGCTGCTGCTAAGTCGCTTCAGTCGTGTCTGACTCTGTGCGACCCCATAGACGGCAGCCCACCAGGCTCCCCCGTCCTTGGGATTCTCCAGGCAAGAAGAGGAGTATTATTCAGGCCCATGGGGACATTAACTGTCGAGTCAGCAGAAAAACTGGGATCTGGTGTTAGGCTGGATTTGAATCCTGACTTTGCTGTCAACTTGCTTTATGACCTTGGGCCAATGAGTCAGTCTCTCAGTGGCTGTTTCCACCATGATTGAATGAGACTCAGCATCATCCACCTCCCGGCATTCCCAGGACATGGACATGCCATAACCCCTGCATGCTGCCTACACATAGAAGGCCTACAATCCTGGGTTATCGTGAGCCTGATAATTATTGTTCCTGGGTGAGAACACCAGAGAGACATACACACCTGCTTTGTACATTTGTGCTTTTTCTTGTTTTCATATTGTTTTACAATAAATGCCTAACCCATTCAGATCAACCTCTACCATCTAATGAGATGGATGCTGTTTTCCCCATCCGCATTGTACAGATGGGGAAGCTGAGGCACAGTGAGGTTACATTACAGCCAGGAAGCAGCCTGACTGCCTGGTGCCAGAGCCCAGGTTCCTACCCATCACCCCACATTGCCTCTGGGTCAGCGGCCACACATAACTGGGCCATGTTCTGGCCAGTCACCTTCTAGGGCCTGTGTCTTCTGGGCTATATTCCTCATAGTGGGAATGGCAGGCTGAGGGTGCTGAGCATTTTTAGTTAATTCAGGGTCTCCCTTGCCCTTGGTACTGCTTACATCAGGGCCAGAGCATTCTCTGGGGGGAGGGTGTCCTGGGCACTGTGGGATATGGAGCACCCCTGGCCCCATCTTCTTGATGGCACCCCCACATGAGAACCACTAATTTAACATACACTAGTGGAATAAGTCATAAATCTGTGACTTTGACATCTTGCCACTGACAATTACCAGCCTCAGGCAGAATGGAGCTGAGATTCTTCCCATTTACAGATGAGGAAAGTGAGGCCACAGAGTGTCTATGATGAGGACGGGGGTGGAAATCACAGTCTGGAGACTCATTCTGACCCGGGTTCAAATCCTAGCTCTGTTGTTGGACTATGGCTGCTTCTGTGCTCTCATTCATTCGGTGGGTTTTTAATAAGCACCTGCTTATTAAACCTGCCAGGCACTGGTTTGGACCTAGGGGACAAACCAGATATCCTACCCCCTTTTGGAGCTGATCATCTCATGAGGAAGAGACCCCAAGTATGCAGTATGGTAGACACGCCCAGGAGCAAGACAAATAGGGAGATGCGCTTGTGAGTGGAGGGTTGGGGGCTGCATTTTAAATGGGTGAGAGGGTGTTATGCTGCACCAAGAAGATGGCATCTGAACAGAGTCCTAAAGGAGCTGAGAGAGTGCCCCATTCATGTTGGGGGAGGGTGGAAAGTGTCCTGGGCAGAGGGCATAGCCTGTGCAAAGGCCCTGGGGTAGGACCCTGCCTGGCATGTTGGAGGAAGGGAGGAGGCCTGTGTGTCTGGAGCAGAGTGAGTGAAGGGGAGAGCAAGGAGGGGGTGGGGCAGGTTGTGCAGGGTCTTGTGGGCTACTGGAAGACATGGGTTTTTGCTCCCTGGGAGATGGGAGACCCAGAGGGCCATGGGCAGAATGAGTGGGCAAGATCTGACTCAGATACTCACAGGTCCCCTCTGGCTGCCAAGGGAGGACAGATGGAGGTGGGGTGAGGGAACCAGAGCAGAGGGTGACCCACGCAGGGAGAGTGACCCAGGGTATCAGCACCAGGCATGTAGCCAAGCTACTTCAGTGGGTGCTCCCTCAGTGAGTCCTGCACTTACTGATTATTTATATTTATTTATTTGGCCATGCAGCTTGTGGGATCTTAGTTCCCTGACTGAGGATCGAACCCATGCCCCCCGCACTGAAAGTGTGGAGTCTTAACCACTGGACCCCCAGAGAAGTCCCTGCAGTTGTTATTACTATATCCCTATAGGTATTGGTAGTGGCCTAGACTCAAACCCAGGTCTCCGTCTCCAAAGCTGGGGCATCTTGACCCCAAGAGGTGGTCTGTTTAGCAGGAGCCCTGACACCTGGGTGGTCAGTGGAGGGGCTGTGGGCACTATGATTGGCATTGCTGGCTTCAAGGAGTAGCCCAGGTCCTCAGCGAGCGGGAGTGAGCCCAGCCAGGCAGCTGGGATGTCCACCACCCAGCACCAAGAGGAGTGGTTTCTGCCCCAGAAACAGTTCTTGGTCCTGTGGGACCTTCCCAGGATGCTGTGTGGCTGGCCCAGACTGGATTGGAAGGGATGGGAGGGCGGCTGGGACTCTACCTCTGGCACCAGATTTTCCTCTGCAGAATCTGAAATGGAAAAACAGAAATCGATCCAAGCCCTTCCCAACCTCCCCGTGCTGTTGGCATCACCACTCTGAACCTCACTCTCTTCATCTAAGAAATGGGAACACCCAGGGTTCTGTCTGTCACCAAAAACCCACAACCCTGTGTATCAAGTATACAGTGTGCAAGGCTTTGGGAACCAAATGGAACCAGGTTGGAATCTTAGCTCTCGCCCATCACAAGCTGGGTGAGCAGGGGCCAGTCAATCACCCTCTCTGAGCCTCGGAATAGAGCTGGTGTGAGAACAGGCCCAGCACAAAAGGAATGCTTGCTTCCATAAGCTGCAGCCATACCCCAGTGTCTTTCTTGTGTCTGGAGCCCCTTTGCCAAGAAGAGGAGGGGAGGGTTGTCCAAATAAGAGACTTTAAGCATCCACAAGAATTAGTCTAATGGGAGATGCAGCAGGCGGAGAAAGCTTTTCTGGGCTGGCTGGACTCCCAGAGCTGCCTGGACGTAGGCTGAGGCGCGTCTGCCCTGAAGAGAGAGGGAGCCAGGGAGCGAGTGGGCAGCTTCATTACTCAGTATTTGGCAAACATCAGGGTTCAAGTGCTTCCCAGGTGGCATTAATGGTAAAGCACCCACCTGTCAATGCAGAAGACATAGGAGATGTGGGTTTGATCCCTGAGTGGGGAAGGTCCCCTGGAGGAGGGCATGGCAACCCACTCTAGTATTCTTGCCTGGAGAATCCCATGGACGGAGGAGCCTGGTGGGCTACAGTCCATAGGGTTGCAAGGAGTCAGACATGACTGAAGCAAATTAGCACACATGCATGCACAGGGTTCAAAGCCCCAGTTTTTCAAGTGTCACCGGGCTCAGAGAGGTGATGTGAGGGAGTCCCCGGGAGTGGGGTTCATTTCACACCCACCCTGCCAGGTGGCATGGAACCAAGTATTTCAGCCCAGTGTAATCAGGGCTGTGATGGAGGGGGGCATCCAGGGAAGGATGGGGACAGAGGCGGTCCTGACCCAGCCAGTGGTAATCCAAGAAGGCTCCCTGGGGGAGGTGCTGGCCGAGCAGAGGTTGAAGCTGCCAGATGCAAGGAGGAGGAAGGATAGTGCAGGCTCTCATCAGGTCTCGTTCCCTGGATTGGAGGGTCCTCGGGGTGTGTCTCTGGCCCCGAGTGGTAAACAGGCAGCTGGATGCTTTTCCGTCCTTGCAGCTGGCTTCTGCCCTTCCTTCCAGCAGCTCCCAAGGGAGGGTTTTTCCCAGAAGCAAGATTCCTGACCCAACTGCAGTGACTTTCCCCCCCTGACCTTGGCTGGGGACGCATATGGCCCCAGTCACCGTTCCAGGAGGAGGGGCAGGCCCAGCCCAGGGCTACTTAGCAGGGAGCAGCAAAAACATGTCAGTCAGGCTCTGGGCCTGGGGGTGAGAGGAGCAGAAGATGCGGGCGTAGGGTCAGAGAGACCCAGGTTCAAACCCCGGTGCTGACACGTCTGAGCTGTGTGAACTCGCACAAGCTCGTTAACCTCTCTCAAGCTGCACAGTCCTCTCTGTAATGGGATGAACAGTCACCTCCACAGTGGACTACACAGGAGCTAAAGGAGGCCACACATGCCTGCACACAGTGGGTCTACTGATTTTCCAGAGAGATGGCCAGTGTAGACTCACAGAGTCATATCAATGGGAACACAGCCTGAAACGAGGGAGGTGCGGCCAGTCAAGCCACAGGAATAGGGACGCTGTATTTTGTTCAAGGCCTGGCCTGAGTTACAGATGGTAAAAATTGGGGTTGTGGCACCCAGATTTGGAACCTGAGGTCTTCTTGAACTTCTTGGCACTCCTGAGTAGCCAAAACTTTCTACATGAACCTATGAGGCCTAGTTGTTGCTTAAGCTGGAGTTGTTCATCCTCTGTGCCACAGATCCCAAACTTTTACTTAATATATTTCTTCAATCTACTCACCTTTCTATTCAAACCTTACAGAAATAATAATTGCAATTTATCTGCAAATAGTTCTCAGTCTAATGAAAGTACCAGGCTGTGAAGCCTCCCTTCCCCTGAGTCTGGCTACCTGCTTTCTCCTCTGAGAGGCAGGTGTTGTTTCTATACACACACACACACACTCACACACACACTTTACCCATTTTCAGTTTTCTCATCACACAAATAACACTCACTACACATTTTACCCCGTATTTTTGGTCCATTTTGTATGGTACCTTATGTTCCTTCCCTAGTAGCTCATTACAGAAGTATCCTTGTCCCTTTTTACAGCTGCATAGTATTCCACTTCATGTGTGGCCGTATTCATTTAATAATTCCCTTTTGTTGGATACATGGGTTGTTTCCTTCAGGACTTTCTAAGCACGTTGCAGCCCTTAAGTCTGTTGGCAAAACTCTCAGAAACAGCTGAATTCATTTTACGGGATATCTTGTAGCTTTACTGTGGCTGGAAATCCAGGATACCTTTGGGCGATTCAAAGGTTACTGTGAAAAGTCCATAAAAAAGAGAACAATGTTAATGAGCTCTCACCAGGTACCAAAGCCTGAGTGAGGTCCAGACTTGAGGCTGTCTAGGTGTAAAAGACATCTAACTCCCACTTGAGACTTACCTGGGGAGGTTTTAGCACATCACATCATCATGAGGGACAGAGGATGTGGGCACAGGACCAGCCCCATTCAAATCCCTGCTCAGCCCCTGGCTGGCTGTGTGTTCAGGCAGATGGCTTGCTTCACTTTTCCTGTGTGTGAAATAAGGATTATGGTGGCTCTGCCCACCCAGCGCTGGCAGAAGAATCCTTTTTTGAGGGGGGCTACACTACATAGCTTGTGGGATACTAGTTCCCCATCCAGGGTGTTTGGACACCTCCCATGGATGAAGAGGCTGGGGTCTTGGGTTCGAGCGCTGGTTCTGACCTCAGGTCCCTTGGTCAATGCCCACTCCCCCGCTTCCCTGTTCAGTGCCTCGGTTTCCCCATGTGTGCCATTGGGGGATTAGACCAAGTTATCTCTTCCCAAGCCATTTTAGGACCAAGGACCCTCCAGGGTTTGGCTGGTCACTACTGAGGGCTGAATTTGGGAACCCTAGAGTCTCAGGGGTCTCCCCTCCCACCTTCCTTTATGGCACTGCATCTGAGTGGGTATGCACACGAGGCTGTGTCTGTGTGTGAGTGTGTGTGGCTATTGTGTCCAGAAGCAGGGAGGTGGGGGTGCTGGGCAGGCCCCGGGGTGCCCATGGAGGGTGAACTGTGGTACCATCTCTCCTTCCTCCCCTGCAGCCCTCGTGTTGGGCCCACGTGGTACCTCTGTGGCCGGGCGGGCTGGAGGGCACGTTTACCTGGCCCCCTGGGATCCTGATCACATGCCCAGGCCCACCAGAGCTCCTCTTCCTCTCTCCCCAGAGCCCCCCAGGTTCATCAAGGAACCCAAGGACCAGATTGGAGTGTCGGGGGGCGTGGCCTCCTTCGTGTGTCAGGCCACAGGTGACCCGAAGCCACGGGTGACCTGGAACAAGAAGGGCAAGAAGGTCAATTCACAGCGCTTTGAGGTGAGTGGCCAGGGAAAGGAGGGGAGACAGCCCAGGGCCAGCCCCTGCCACCCCCGCACCCCACCACACCCCCCGCCATGGGGCCTGGCCGCTCAGCCACAGAAGCCGTCCCAGGAACATTCCCACGTGGAGCTGGCTCCCTCCCCATCTGGGACCCTTCTCTCCTTCCACCACCTCCCTGGCAGGTGCACCCTGACATGTGCTCCGTGAGGGCCATGCCAGGCTCACTTATTCTGCCACCTTTGTGCTGTGTGGCCTCAAGCAATGCTCTGCCTCTCTGGACCTTTATCTCACAGAAGGGAATTCGCAACCCTGTGCCCATGTCCATGGTCAGACATATATGTTTCCACATCCAGCATGCCTTTGCATGCCTATCCCCAGACTTACGTGCGTGTATCACGAACCCATGTACGCACAATACCCTTTACTCATACAGACCCAGTTTTCTGCCTCCAGTGTCTATACAGGGCCTACACACACATGTGTGTATAGCCCCCAGGTCCTCTCCTGGTCACCCCTGGGACTCCAGCCTCATCCTGACCTTTCTCCCCTCCCCACCACAGACGATCGAGTTCGATGGGAGTGCAGGTGCTGTGCTGAGGATCCAGCCACTTCGGACACCCCGAGATGAGAATGTGTATGAGTGTGTGGCCCAGAACTCAGTCGGGGAGATCACCGTCCACGCCAAGCTCACTGTCCTCCGAGGTATCGGGTTCCCCAGGGTGTGTGGAGGAGGCCCTGGGGCCTGGTTTTGGGGACAGATACCAAAGGGATCCATGAAAGTCTTGCTTTGGATTTTCACTTCTGGGGGACTTTGATCTCCTTTTTTTAGCCCATAATACCACTGGGTGTTAAAGCCTTCTGGTAGTAATTTATTGAGCCTTTGCAGAAAAGAAGAGCAGCCTGTTAAGGGATTAGTACAAAAGGTGCATCCAACTCAAACTGAGAATTCATTTGTTCATGTAATTAAAATGTTTGTGGATTATACGGCTTCAGGTTCAGCTGGATCGAGGAACTCATACCATGTTCTCAGGGTTCATCTTCTGACTCTGGGTGTTCTCTTCCCCATCAACTGTATTCTCAGTGAGATCTCCCCATTAGCTCCAGACTCTGGGGCCTGTACACAAGAGGACTAAGTGACCCAGGACTGTTCATTGACCCACCTTGGGTCAGATGACCATCCCTGAGCTTGTCACCGTGGTTGGAGGAAGAAATACTCTGATTGGCAGAGTTTCCCCTGAAGTCAAGGGTGGGTCAGCCCATGTAGACAGGGTCAATAAAGGGTGGTCTCCCCAAAGAAACAGAGGAGAAATAGCAGCTGGCTAGGCAGAAGCAGCTAACCACACCTCCCCACACATTCCCATGGATCCTTCCTGTGGACTGCCTGCTGGCCTCGGTGGGCTGGGGCACCAGGAAATGGCTTCCATATTGTAATACAGCATCATTCAGACAGTCTTGCCACAAACCCGCCTCCCACCTGCCCACGAGCTGCTCCTGACTGCCTTCTCCCTTGCAAGGTGATTAATTTAACCCAGGGGCCTGCAACTTGGGTTCACATCCTGGCACTGCCATTCTGTAGCTTCATGACCTTGGGCAAGTTAATGAACCTCTCTGAGTTGCAGTTCCCTCACCTCCAAAGTGGGATAATGATGATGTTCACCACAAGGGATTGTTACATGAACCACAGAAGTAGACAAAACAAGTCAGGGACCAACAGGGTGCCATGTGGGGAACAAACATTTGGTTGGTGCTACCCATCTGGTATTATTGCCATCGTTGCTGCTATTCTGGTTGTGACAGGACAGCTACCATCAGCCATTGTGCAGCTGTGGGGTGGGTTCTGCCTGTTGGCTGCAGCGCCACCCTAACCCTCTCTGATCTCTAAGTATAAGCCACCCAGGACTTCCCTGGCAGTCTGGTGGTTAAGACTTTGCACTTCAGCTGTAGGGGGCACAGGTTCGATTCCTGGTCAGGGAACTAAGATCCTGGTAAGCAACGTGGCCCAAAGAAAAAAAAAGTACAAGTCAGTGCCAGCCATTGGGGGCAGGTGGTCCCCACATGTGGCTCCCAGGTTGGGAGTCACCCAGTGTCCTCCCTGGCAGCTTGGAGCCCCCGGAGGAGCCTTCATGTTGGCCACAGGGTCACTTGATCCCAGACCCTGGTGTGTGCCCGCCCTCGTCTGTTACTGCCTGGAAATTCCTAGTAATTTTCAAACAAGGGGCCCCATAGTTGCATTGTGTGTGGGGCCTGGAGCTGGTCCTGCTAGGGGATGGAGGAAGGAGGAGGGGAGGGGAGGAGTCCGCCTGCCCCAGCCCGCCCCGCCTCTTCCCAGCAGATATTTTTGCCCTGACCTTTCCCCGGGCACAGACGGAACAGCGCGCCTCCCGCTGTATACAAACCGCCCGCCCCCCCCAGCTCCCCCCGTGCCAGCCTCCATTGTAAGCGCTCAGAGAGTTAAAAGGACACGCTGTGAATCTATTAACTGCCCAGTCTCTGGGAGTCTGGGAAAGACACATCTCCGCTCCCTGCCCCCCATCTCGGCCCTCAGCATCTCTCTGTTCTCAGGCCGCTTCAACAGACGTGGTGCTTGGGCTGGGCGCTCAGCCCAGAGCATTTGACCTGGAGCGCCTGTCCCCCTGCCTCCTTTGAGTCCCAGGGATCCCCCAGCTGAGCGGGAAGGTCTGGGCTGCTGGGCCCAGCCCTCCCCCACCCCACCTCTTTTTCCCCCGATGCCATCTGATTGTGGACGCTGCGCACGCCTCTCACGCTGTTGTTTTAATTAAACTCCGAGGAATCCAGCACAATGTGGTACTCGATGAACATTTTTGTTTAATTAGGAGCTCTTGGTAACGTCAGGCGGCCGCAGCCTACCCCCTACCCTGGCTGGCTGCCGCCCACAGGCATGCACGCCCCTCCCCCGCGGGGCTGCACGCACCCAGGAAGTGCTCACGTGTGGACACACGTGGGGTGTGGGTGAGCGCACATGCACACCCGTACGCGCACACGCAGGAAACGTCAGCACAGAGGGACCCTGGCAGCCCCAGCCTCCAGCATGTCTAGACCAGCTTTGAGCACCTAGAATTGAGGCCCGGTTATCTTGGCCCGAACCTCCAGTGACGTCATCAGTAGCCAATCAGGACCGTGCAGTGAGTTGGTCCAGGCCTCCGGGCCCAGGAAGAACGAACTGGGTGTGAAGCAGCTTAGCCAGGATCCCGCCGCTCTGACCCGACAAGCCCAGGCCCGGCTGGGGGGTTCTGCAGTCACTGGCCCCATCCAGCTTCCTCCAGATCTAGCACAGCCTGGATTCGAATTCCAGTCTTGCTGAGACCGGACTGTATGACTCGGGGCAGGTGTGCCCTGTGTTTGAACCTCAGCCTTCCCCTCTGTGAAATGGATCCCTTCTCAGAGGCGGATACAGGAAATTACCTAACTTTGCCTGGTACATACTTGGTGCTCAGGATTTGGGACTCATGCTGTTTTCCTCTGTGACTCCTGCCTGGACAGGAACCACAGCGCTGTTGTTTTAACTGCGGACATGGGGTGATGGTGCCCCTGCTCACCTCTCCCTTACCCGGTCTTGGCTTCCTGCACCCTCCAGGTACTTGGGTCTCTATTCTCTCCCCACATGGTGTCTTCTTGCCTACCTCTTCCCCAGTTCCCCATCCCCCAATAGCCCCGCCATGCCTTGTTTCCCTCCTGGGCATCTGTAATCAAATAAGTGAGTGTTATTTCCTTTTTACGCAAATAGCAGCTTTGTCTATACCAGGAAGTGGCAAGCTTCTCCTGTAAAATGCCAGAGAGTAAATATTTTTGACCCTGCAGGCCAGAGAGTCTTTGTTGCAACTTCTCAGTTCAGCCCAGTGGCTGGGGATGGTGAGGAAACCAGTGGGTGTGGCTGTGTGCCAATAAAACTTTATCAACAATAATAAGCAGGGGGCCGGACTTGGCTCAAGGGCCATAGTTTTCAATCCTTGGTCTACACATCTTTCACTTTGTCCAGTTAGCAGCGCATCTTGGACTTTGTTCTGGATCTGTAAGGTGATTCCTTCTGTTTTGGGGACCTGCCCTGTGGCTGGACCAGCCTGTGTATAATGAGGCTCTGTTGACAGACATTTAGATTGTTGCCAGCCTTTTGCTGTTAGTGTTGGCACCTTGGGAATACCTCTGCCTTCCTCCTTGATGTACAGGCTCAGGGGTCTCAGGTGGATGATGTCAAGTCACCCCTACCCCTGGTTCCACTGGACCAACACACATTCCTGCCTGCCACAGACAAGCAGGCCTGCGTCTTCTGTCTCATCAGCCCTGTATGCAGTCACTTTCTTGTCCCTTGTGACTCTATCACTTGTTCATCGGGATGGGATGGGGACTGTGTTAGTTTTCTAGGGCTGCTCTAACGAAGTACCACCATCTAGGTGGCTTATGTCACATGCTTTTGTTCGTAGTCCTGGGCTGCAGGTCCGAGATCAAGGTGTCAGCAGGGTTGGTTCCTTCCAAGGCCTCTTTCCTTGGCTCAAAGACAGCCGTCTTATCCTCCGTCTTTATATGATCTCTGCTCTGTGTGTGCCTGGGTTTTAATCTCCTCTTCTTAGGAGGACACCAGTCCTGTTGGATTAGGGTCACACTAGTGCCGCCTTTGACTTAATGATCTCTGTAAACGCCTTCTCTCTAAATATAGTCTAATTCTGAGGTCCCAGGGGTTAGGGTTTCAACCTATGAATTGTTGTTCGGTCGCTAAGTGGTATCTGACTCTTGGCGACCCCATGGACTGCAGCATGCCAGGCTTCCCTGTCCTTCACCAACTCCTGGAGCTTGCTCAAACTCACGTCCATTGAGTCGGTGATGCCATCCAGCCTATTCATAGGGTTTCAACCTTTGAATGCGGGTGGGGTGCCTTTCAACCCATAACAAGGGGATGGTGGCTGTTCTAACTGTAGCTGAGGAGGTATGCCCCACCCCAGGGAACCCTTTGTCCATTGTGGATGCGAGGCCAGACTGGAGCTGCGATGTTAGGGATCAGAGCAAAAGGTCCCAGGGGTCCAGGTGCTGAAGGGGGGAGGACAAAGTGTACAGGACGGGGAGGGACCTGCCAGGAGACCCTGAAGCCGCGTCCCCCCTCCCTGGTGCCAGCTCCAGCTGAGTCAGGCACGGAGCCCATGGTGCGACATGCAGATTACACTAACGGAGGCCACCCGACTTGTCACCTTGGTTGTGTTAGTTTCAGGTGGCTCAGCAGTAAAGAATTCTCCTGCCAACACAGGAAGCACAGGTTAAATCCCTGGGTCGGGAAGATCCCCTTGAGGAGGGTATGGCAACCCACTCCAGTATTCTTGCCTGGAGAATCCCATGAATGGAAGAGCCTGGTGGGCTGCAGTCCATGGGGTTGCGAAGAGTCAGACATGACTAAACATGCATGCACGCTAAAAACCGGCAAAGTGAATCTGTTATACAAATGCATATATCTACTCTTCTTCAGATTCTTTCCCCATATAGGCCATTATAGAGTATTGAGTTGCGTTTCCCTGTACTGTCCAATAGGTCCTTATTCGTTATATGTTTTATATGTAGTAGTGTGTATGTGTCAAGAGAACCACATTCTTATCCATCACTAGAACATGGGGACCAAGTCTCCTGGGAGAAGTATTTTCTCCCCCCACCACTTTTATCTGGAGGCTAACTAGTGAATAGGGAGACCAAGGCCAGGAGGCGTGCCTCTCACAGGTTGGCAGTAACTGAGGCTGAGTCGTTTGCTCATTTATTGAGCACCTACTATGTGCCAGGACCTACATGGGGTGGTAAGGACACGGCAGAGACACAGATGCATTGTGATCTATGGAGTTTGATGTTTGGATGTTCTAGAGTACGGGAGGGTTTTACTTTTTGTTATTAATTTTTGACCACACCTCCAGCACGTGGGATCTTAGTTCCCCAACCAGGGATGGAACCCACACTCCTTGCAGTGGAAGCACAGAGCCTTAACCTCTGGACCACTGGGGGATTTCCCAGGGTGTTTATAACTTGTGACTGCGAGCTTTGCCCAAGGTGATGTGGATGCATCACCAAGGAGTGATGCTGGAGGGGGCCTGATGACTTTGGGGGACCAAAGTGGCTGGCATGGCTAGATGGAGAGACTGAGAAGAGTGGGGCTGGCCCAAGATGGGGCTGCCGAGGCCACTGGTGGCCAGTGCCAGGCAAGGAGCCTGGGTTCCTCCGGAGGGTGGAGGAGACTACAGCGAAACGGGCCACACGGGGTGGTGTGGCCCTGTTTACATTTTGAAAAGCTCCCTCGGGCTGCTGTGAAGTAACCCAAGGGCTCTGTAAGTTCAGCACTGCTGACATCAGGGCCGTTCTGGGCACTGTGAGGGGTGGAGCAGCATCCCTGGCCCCCACCCACTTGATGCCGAGAGTGACAACCATGGACATCCCCAGTCGTGGCCCAGTGTCCCCTGGGGGCAGGATCGGCCCAGATCAGAGACACTGGTCTAGCCTGATGTCCTCCCAACAGTTAGCACAGTTTCCCACAGACAGAAGAGGAAACAGGCTACAGGAGATCACCCAGCCAGGCAAGGGCTGCCCCTAGGGCCCATCCCCAAGCCCCACCCTGGAGGGACAGCTGTGCAATAACTGAATCTCTGCCATTTTCCCCATCCCCCGCTCCCCCCGCCCCCAGAGGACCAGCTGCCCCCCGGTTTCCCCAACATCGACATGGGCCCCCAGCTGAAGGTGGTGGAGCGGACACGGACGGCCACGATGCTCTGTGCTGCCAGTGGTAACCCTGACCCCGAGATCACCTGGTTCAAGGACTTCCTGCCTGTGGACCCCAGTGCCAGCAATGGGCGCATCAAGCAGCTGCGATCGGGTGAGCGCAGGGGGCCAGGAGGATGTGGGAGCTGCAAAGGGTGGGAGGGGGAGGGCAGCATCTCAGGGCCCGAGCCCTGGGGACTGAAGGAGGACAGAAAGGCAGAGCTGATGTGCAGCCGTGGAAGAGAGAAGGGTGTCTTTGGAGCCGAATCAGTGGGGATGTAATAAGGTGGAGGCTGACAGGGGTAATGGAGAGCTATGGTGGGTGCTGGGGGCAAGTTTTTCAGTGCCTGAGTGGAGCCATAGCTGACTCAGATATGCACAGTGATGGTGGCTGCTGAGGCCGTGGGGGCAGAGTGTCCCCAGTACCCAAGCAGTGGGGTCCTAATGGGGTACAGAGAGTTGCAGGTAATGGAAAGCCAGAGGAGGATAGGTATCTCTGGTGCCCCTGCGTTGGGGACACAGTGGGAGACAGGCAGAGGAGATGGGGAGCTGTGGAGGGTGTTGAAGGAAGGCCGTCTTCAGCATCTGAGCACTGGCTGTTTAACGGCACGGTCGAGGTACTGGGGAGCCATGGAAGCTGGCAGGGGGAGAGTGTGTTCTGAGCGGAAACAGTGGACTTGTCCTGTGAGGATGTAATGAGGTCCAGGCAGGTAGGAGTAGAGGGGAGCATAAAGCAAAGGCTGGAGAGTGTTTCCAGTGCTGAAGCAGTGAGTGTCTCCAGAGGAGATAAAGGCATAGACAGGGAGTGTAATGGGGAGCCAAGAGGGCTTCAGGGAGCGAGCATCTCCAAGACAGTGAAGATGTGATGGGGCACCGGTAGTTGGTCCACCCAGGCTAAGGGGGCCTTGGGACAGAGCACACGGCCTGGGCCACCTTGGGGCTGGGCACTGCTACAACTGTGTCTCAGCGCAGCAGCCTCATGCCCCCATCTGTGAGTCCATCTGTCTGCGGAGCTGTGTGCACTATGTCTGTCATCACACTGCTTCACGAACCTCTGTGTGTGTGTGTCCAGGCTCCCCATGTGTCCTGACTTAACACACAGGCCATGCCATCGGCACACAGGTCACCCTCCCCCTCCCAGAGCAAAACTCGTCCGCGTGCATCTCAGCCACACGTGTGTCCACGTGACAGTCCCTCCCGTGTGCACGTCTCAGCCTGGTCCTTGTGTACACAGACACATGTGTGATCAGGGTGTGCCCCCGGGCACTCCTGCGTGCTCTGGTCCATTCTGAAGACACGTGTGGGTGTGTCCCCTTTTTCCCTTTCCCTCTTCTCTGAGGGCCCCCACCTGGAGCCAGTCTTGCCTGAAAGCCCCTCCATCAGTCTCACCGTACCTCCTCCGCCACCCACTGCCCAGCCTCGTCTTCCAAGGAGTCCCGCTTGCCCATTTCCTACTTTCTGCTCCCCCCAACAAAGACCGAAAACCTGAAAAGGGGCAGATGTTAAGCCCAGAATTTCTTCCCTGGAGAGACGTAGCCTTCCCGGTGCCGACCTGTCTGAGGATATTTGCAGCTTGCTCAGCTGGAGGAGTGGTGGCAGCCTTGGGAACCCAGTTGCTTCTCTGCTGGTTTCCACCATTGCCACATCAGAATAATGACGTGATTGAGTGTGGACCCAGGTGCCCGGTCACCTGGGTGTGTCCTCCTCTCTGGGTCTCAGTGTCCTCATGAAACGTGCCTACTCCCTAGCGTCACTGTCCGGGGCCCCTGACAGGCTGCTTGGCCCTACCAGGAACTCAGTGAACATCGGCTGCTTTAAAAATCATAATCAAGGGACTCGCCTGGTGGTCCAGTAGTTAAGACTCTGAGCTTCTACTGCAGGGGAGACAAGTTTGATCCCTGGTTGGGAAACTGAGATCCCACAAGCCACGTGGCGCAGCCAGAAAAAAAACATTGTAATCAATCTAATTATTATTCCAACATCCCCTCCCATCCCCAGAGGATACAGGCTTGTGTATAACCACCCGTTAACGTTCCTGTTCTCTTTTCTTGTCCCTCTGTTGTAAACGTTCAGAAACTTTTGGTAAGTTTAATTTCTTCACCATGTCAACAACTAACGCCTTCCTCGTGTCCCCTACCCCACTCCCTGTCCTCAGACTAACGGCCACCGTGACAGTAACTGTGACCCGTTCCACGTGGCATGTCTACTAACGTCCCCCCGCCCCCGCCCCTCCTGCCCCCTCCCCCCCGCCCCCGGCCACCTGGCCTTCCCCATCTGGGCTCCAGGGGGCTACAGAGAGAAGGGCCTAAAAGGAAAAGAGGAAAAAAAGACAAGACCACAGGGGACTTACTGGAGCTTCATACATAACATACCCACCCCCCATCCCCTTTGCCAGCCCCTTCTGGGCCTTGACGCTGCTGGAAAATGTGAAGTTACAGAAAGTTAGGGGCTAGATGTAGGGGGAATGTTCCATCTGGGCTAGTACTGGGTGCATCTTTTTCTCTTCTCCTAGCATCCAACCTGAAGCCCCTGAATCCAACTGCTGGGCTAATTCTTACTAAGCTGAGAATGACTGATAGTGACCCACAATAGTAACTTCTTATCTTCCTCGGAGTAGAAGGCAAAACAACCTTTAATACCCACTCTCCATGTGTGGTCTTCCTCTCAATATAGTGACCATGGGCTATTATGGCCGTCTTGGAAAGCTCTGTCCTTTACTCTCTGGGTTCTGTCACCACAGTCTTAGTAAAACAGCCTGAGCAGGAGCTGACCTAGTTTCCCACTGACCCGAATTTTTACTCTCCACAGTACAGCCTCAGGCAAATTTCCCTTCCCCCTCCTCTCCCCTCCTCTCCCCTCCTCCTCCTATATGAAGAGGGGGAGTGGCCCCATTAGATTGGGAATTTTCTAAGAGATAATATAGGACCCTCCTAAAAGTTCTTGAAGGGCCCCAGCCTGGGAGGCTGAAGAGCTGAGTTCAAGGCCCGCCCCTGCCTCTGACTCATGGCGGGACAATCCTTGGAACTTGTGGGCCTCGGTTTGCCTCTCTGCAAAATGGGCTGGGGCCAGATGGAGAGGGGTTTGTTTTCTTTGCTGTGGCATTGGCGGTTATCAGCTGTCATCAGCACAGAGAGACGGGGCAGGGGGGGTCCATATCACTCCTGAGGATGCAGAATTCTAACCAGGGGCCACTATGTCTGGTTTCCTGAGCTGTCCTAGCCCCCAGAATCCATAGAGACACACAGTCCTTTTCCTCTTTTCCTTTTGGAAATTAGAGAGGCTGCAAGGCTCTCCTTCTTCCCTCCATCCCCTTTCACCACCCTCCTCTGCCCTCCTACTTGGCCTGTCTGTACCATCTTCCAGTTTGCTTTATGAATGCCCAACCCTGGGGCACTAACCCCTCTCCCGCCCTATCTCTAACAAGATTCCCAAGACCCCCCATTGTTCCCTGTCCCTCCCGAGAAGGAATCTAGGAGGGGAGGTCACCGACCTCCCTCCCTCGGCCCAGAAGGAAGGCAGCCAGGCCAGGCCAGGCCATGTACCCCCCTGAGGCAGAGTCACGCCCCTCCAGCCAGTCCACAGGGTCTTCTAGACTCAGCCCCCCCTTCCCCAAGAGATTCCCGCCTTCTATGGGAAGCCCTCCTGATTGGCAAGCCCTGAGTGCCCATCTCCTCCTGGGGGCCTTGCCTCGTCTTCCTGGACAGCGCCTGAAGGGTCCATAGACCCAGGGCTGCCTACCTCAGCCCCCTCCCAGCCCTGGGGGCAGAGTGGACAGGCCTGGCTGGCGGCCCGGCCCCGTCTCCCTGGGGCCCCACGGCCCCCCAGGACTGCCTTTTGACATTCACCTGACTCTCTCTGCTTCCCTTACAGAAAGCACTCCGATCCGAGGTAAGAGGCTCTTTCCTCACCCACCCACCCACTCACGGTCTCTCTCACTGCCCGCCCAGCCCCCCAGGCTCCACAGGGGGCTGCCCTAGGCCCCCCTCCACATGTCTCCTCCTCACCCTGCCCGGTGTCCATACAGTCTGTGTCTATGTCACCGTCTGTGGCTCGGGGCTGAGGGTGGCCGTGTTGGCCCCTCAGGTCACCTGGCCACAGGGGGTTATGTCCTCCAGAAGGTGCAGTGCCTCCCATGCCCGCCCAGAGCGCTGATGACTGCTCTGTGTGCAGCCCTCATCTGTCTCTAGCCTTAGTTTTCACATCTGTATAATGGGTATGCAGAGGGGGGCCTTCCAGCTGTGAAGCTTTGATCTGGGTGATGTGGTGGGGGTGTGGGAATCCAGCTCTCTGAAGGAGCAGAGAGTCTCAAAGGCAGCCCCATGGAGCTGCCCCAAAGAATAGACTAGAACAGGCCTGGGTGGGAGCCCTAGGGAAGAGTCCGAGTCTGGTCCTGACTTTGCCATGAGTTGCTGTGTGACCTGCAGCAGGTTCCATGCCCTCTCTGGGCCCCCATAGTGGTATCTGCCTGCCTGCTTCCCTGGAGCCTTGAGGTTGGTAGGAAGTGTTATATAGGGACAGAACCCTAATCCACAGCTCCTAGAGAAAACTTCCCCATCTGTGGATTCCCCCCCACTTGTGTGGGACAACCACAAATGAAGCTGAGAAGGGGGCTTTATTTGGGACCATGGACTGGATTTTTGGATTCCTGGTGCCAGGGACTCTAATCATAAAGCCTGTAATCAGAAAAAGAAAAAAAAAAAAAGTTTAAAAAACAAAAACAAGCACCTGTGATTGATATTGGAGGTATTCCCTCATCTTCATGTTACTCATAAGCAACAAGTTACAGGGTCTAGGCCTGTGATTCTAACAAACTTACAGATAGCCACACAGTTTAATTAACTTATGAAAATGAAAACTTTGGTCCAGGCCTTTGGTTTCAAACATACCGTGGAAATCTCTGCCTCATTTTTATTTGTTCATGGGTGCTCAAGCATTTGATCGAGGCCCATGATTTCAAACATACTTAGAGGTGTTCGCTGGACTTCATTTACTTGTGAAAATGAAGATTTCTCCCAGACCTGTGATTTCAGGTAACTTTGGGGAAATCTTGGCCACATTTTCATTTACTCGTGAACACTGTAGTGTCCATGGCCTTGTGCTTTCAAACACTGTTAAGAAGATTCATTCATTTTCACACATTCATGGGAAATGAAGTCTTTATCTGGACCTGTGATTTCAGACATATTGAAGGAGGTAGTCTGCCCTAGTTTCATTTACTTGTGGGCACCAAGGCCCTTTATTTGGGCCTGTGATTTTAAATATGCTTAAGATGGAATTTCTCTGTTGGTCCAGTGGTTGAGACTTCACCTTCCAATGCAGGGGGTGCGGGTCTGATCCCTGGTTGGGGAGCTACAATTCCACATGCCTCATGACCAAAAAGGGAAAACAGAAACAATATTGTAACAAATTCAATGAAGACTTTAAAAATGGTCCACATTTAAAAAAAAAAAAAAAAACTTTAAAATATCTGCTTAAGAAAATTGACCGCTTCTTCAAATTCGTTATTGACTCATGACCAATAAATTCTTTAATCCAGTTTTAGGATTTCAAACACATTGGAGGCATTTCAGCCTCAACTTTATTTGTGCAGATTAGAGGTTTTCCTTTAGACCTCCGATTTCAAACACTTGAAAATTCTCCCCATTAACCTCTGAGCACCATGGACTTGGGTCTCCGTCTATGATTGCAAACACACTTAGACAATTCATTTACTTATGGATCCTGAATCTAGGGCCGTGGTTTTGAAACAGATCCATGAATTTAGACTAATTGACATAGATGACTATAAGTCTCTGGGGAAATTCATTCTTCAGTTCGTTTCAGGTACAGAAAGCTTGGATCCAACCCTCTGATTTCAAACTTACTTGATGTATAGCATTGGACAAAAAGTTTGCTCTGGTTTTTCTGTTCCACTGTATGGAAAAAGTCCAATCGAACTTTTTGGCCAGCTCAATATATCACTCTCAGCATCCTTTGCTTTCGCTCCTGTGGAGATGGTAACCCAGTTCTGAAGTCTAAACAAGCTTGAAGAAATACAGCCCTGTCTCCATTTTCAAGCACCATGGGCTTTGAGGCCTGTGATTCCAAACATACTTGAAGAACCCAGACCCCGTTCACGTACACACTGGTTGAAACAAACAAGCGACTACCAGCTCCCTAAATTGGCAGCTTGTTTGTTTTTATTTAATTTTATTCTGTATTGGAGTATAGCAAATTAAAGTGTTGTGATGGTTCCAGGTGGACAGCAAAGGGCCTCACCCATATACATATACATGTATCCGTTCTCCCCCAAACCTCCTCCCCCGCTTGGTACATCATTGGAGGTGACCCCTTCAGTGTCAGGGCTTTGGAGCAGCTGCTGTGGGTTGGGACTGCCAACCTGCCCTCTACCTCCCCCTGGTGAGCATCATTTGGCACTTTCCTAAATGCCCCTCAGTTGGCACATATTCCCCCTACCCCCCAGATTTGTCCTTCAACGTGGCAGTCATTTACAAGGTCCTAGCTGAGGGTGGAGGATTGGCTAGGCAGGCAGTGTGTTCAGGATGGGCCAGAATTGGGGTGGGGAAAGGCAGGCAGCCAGGGAGGCCCTGACCCAGTGGGGGCTTCTAGAGTGACTCAACTTTTCTGTCTGCCTCTCTGGCCCAGCCCAACCAAAAGATAGGCCGGACGGGACTCTGGGACAGCCCTCCCGCCATTCCCCCAAGCCAGGGTTCCCCCTGATGGGCCAGGCCTTGTCCCCTTTTCCCACAGGAGCCCTGCAGATCGAGAGCAGCGAGGAGACGGACCAGGGCAAGTATGAGTGCGTGGCCACCAACAGTGCCGGCGTGCGTTACTCCTCACCCGCCAACCTCTACGTGCGAGGTAGGGCCCCCCGCCCCCACCGGTCCCTCTTCCTCCTCGGGCTCACAGCCTCCGGGCTCCCCTGTCCCCTGCAGACCCCAGCAGGCAGGCCCACCCCGGGTGGTGGCTGCGGGACCTTGGGTGAGGTGGTGTCCCTCTCTGGACCTCAGTTTCCTTGCCTGTAAAATAGGGGCAGCTTCAATTCCCCCACCCCCGTGCCTGGTGACGGCCGTCACGTGAGCTGCAGGACGTTGGGGTGGGGGCAGCAGGAGGGAATGGGGCAGGGCCGGAAGGAGGGGGTCTCTCGTGGGCCTACAGGGCCGGGGGAGCCTGCAGGCCTCTGCCCCCCACCCCCGCCCACCTGCCCGCCCATCCGAGTCGGCTTCTGTGGTGTGTCGTGCGGTGCTTCCCTTGCTGTGTGCTCGCTTCGCTTCTCCAGACTCGTGGCCTCGTACCCGCTTCACCGCCCCGTCCTCCAGCGCCCTCAATCTGAGAGTTGGGGAGGGGTCTTCAAGGCTGCCCCTGCCGGCCCCACAGCCTCAGTTGTCCCCAGAGCCTGGGTGCTCTCCTGGTCACCCTCAGAGGAGGATTCCTGTAGGCAGGTGTCCCAGGGTTTGGGTTGAGGCTTGTCAGTTTCCCACTCGGTCACGCCTGGAAGCACGGGGGGTCCTTGCCCCGGCACCACCCCCACCCCCACCCCAAGGAGGGCCTGAGAGTAGCCCCTGGGTATCTCCTCAAAGGTGCCAAGTGGGGGTACTACCCCTGCTCCTAGATGCCTCTGTGGACCCCCATCTCATCTGTGGGTTGGTTCTCTTCTATCCTCTCGGAAATATTCATTTGCCACCTCCTCCATCTCCTGTGTCCCCGTGTTTCTGGTCAGATCTGTGGTGGAAAGAGCTTCCACCTGCCAGCAAATGGGGTCCAGTCCATCCCCCGGGGCTGCCCCCAGGAGGCTCCATATCCTTGATCCCAAGCCACCCTTCTTTGAACCTCCCTTCCCTGATTTGACACACCAGGCCCCCCACCGTTCTCCACCTGGGAGGTCATGCAGCTCCTCCCTCACTGGGAGACCCTCAGGCCCTCAGTTCCGCTCCTGCCAGACAGCCCCCACCAGCCCTGAAGCAGCACCTTGGCCACCCTTGGGTTCTGCATCTCTCCTCTGAGGAGGAGGTGGCATGGGGGGCGGGGCTGGGGCCCCGGGGGCGCGGGTGGGCAGGGGCCACACCTCCGGTCTGCTACCATGGCATCTCTGGTGAGTTATAGCGTGTCCACGACTCCAACTGACTGGTCTTCGTCTAACCTGCTTTATTTCTCTGCCAACATCTGGGAAGGGGGTTTGTAAGTCTGGCAGGGCTCAGGAGGACAGTATGGGGCAGGGTGGGGGCGGGCCCTCTAAGCAGGGTGCAGCCAGGGAGGGGGGCCAGCCTTTGAGTCCTCAGTGCCCCTCCCCCTGGAGGGGTGGTCCTTTCTGTAGGGGGTCCGGCCTCCCATCCTTTGCCTGGGCCTCAGACGCTCCAAAATTGAATTTAAAAAAAAAAATTGTGGAAGGCAAATGTAGATCGTGTATGTCAAGGAAAGACGAAAAGGTCGTTGCTGTTCTTTTTGTTTTTTAATTTTAATTTTTTTTTTTGGTTTAAAGAAAAAAATCAACAAACTATTGCAGCTTTTAGCCTTGGGAAGTCCTCTTTTTACTCTCTGTATCTCCCCTATTTTTTCTCTTCTCCCCATGTCATTGTGTTCTGCATCAAACCCCCTTTACATCCCTCAGAGCTTCGAGAAGGTTGGTGTGTTTTTTTCTTTTTTACTTTCTTTACCCACATTTTTACATTCTGAAAGTCACACACACACACACACACACACACATACACACACACACATACACACATGAAAACACACACAGACAGGAACACGGACACACGCAGACATGCACACAGAAAATGATAGAAAAATGACAGAATGCGAACAATGAGCTGAAAGCCAACAAAACAAAAAACCGCCAAGCGAGAGCCAAAAAAAAAAAACCCAGAAAGACACGAAAATCTCAGCCGCGCCCAGCCCGGCCTAGGGCCGGCCGCACACATGCGATGCTTGCATTGTGGTCGCCTATATGCATCCTTTGGTAATGTTGTTGCTAAGTTTTTTGCACTCCTCGTCGTCATGGTAACTTGGGCCTGATGCATGCTGGGAGAATGTAAAAATTTCTCTGCATGCCACTCTTGTCGATTCGGTTTGGTGAATTCCCAACGCCTTCTGTTGGAGTGTTTCTCGTCTTCCGTTCCGTTTTTCTCCTTTGGTTTCCTTCGTTTGTTTTTTTTCTTTCTTTCTTTCTTCTTTTTATTTAGTTATTAATTTTTTGTTTTGTTTTGGGGGAAAAAACCGATCAGTTCGTATTTTTTTCCCCCTCCCAGCCCCTTTACCCTGCTCCCTCCCCCCATCAAAGCGTTTGGTCTTTGGGTCTGTCTTGTGTTTCCGTGCTCTTTGGTTTCGATTTCTTGGGCTGAGCTGTTGTGTGGTTGTTCTCCAAACGCATTGTGATTTAAAAGCCAGTGTTCCTGTCCCAACTACCATCCAGGAAGGTGGAAGGGTCCCACAGCTGGGATGCTGGGGCAGAAAGTGACCACCCGGGCTCAAGAGCACAAAGGAGGTGGCTTAGACAGATGGTGGGAGGTCAGAGCTTGGGTGAGGTGTGTGAGGAGAGAAGCCCAGTTTGTCTGACCTGACTGGACAGCTGTGTCTCTTACCCAGAGCTGATGCCTCAGCGCTTCAGGGCGGCCATGTTGGAAGGGAGCTTAAGCAGGCACATTCCCTTCCTTCTGTCTCAGCATGAGACCACCTCCCACCTTCCCAGACAACCCAGAAACAGGCATGGGAAGCACAGCTGAATGGACAGCTGGCATGTTGAGTTCTTGTTCAGTAGACTAACACGTCTAAATATGAGAAGTGGCCACCTATAAATGGACCATCCTCCCAAAATGCTTGGCACATAGTCAGTGCTCAGAATGATAGCTGTTGTGATGACTTTTTGCATCCTGACTGGGTACCAGTATGGATCCACCCATCGGAAAATGTAGCATGATAGACTTTAGCCAACTACTTGGCCGGTCATTCTGCCTTAGTGCTATGCCTCCGCCTCATAGATGATGTTGGCTGCTTCCCTCACCACCTCCCAGACTCTCAGCCTAGTCACAGGCATCTTTTGTCCAGCAATGCAGCATGGTCACTTTCTGAGTACCTAAGCATCAGAACTGTGGAATTCTGGAGAAAACCCTGGGGAACTTTGGGCACAGCCCCTCCCTCCCTCTCTCTGCCTCCCTAGCTCTCCCTCTGCCTCTCTCTCTCTCTCTCTCTCTCTCTCTCTCTCTCTCTCTCTCTCTCTCTGTCAGCTCTCCTTCTGGCTGTCTGTTTCTCTCACTTTTGAAACCTTTAGAGAAGCTCGCTCCCATCTCCTCTTCCCTCCCTGAGGAAAGGCAAACCTTTGAAAGCCCCATTCTAACCCCAAAAAGAAAACAAGCCCCCTATAAAATATCTATTTAGATTTATAGCCACTAGCTCCCAGCTGACTACCCAACATAGATGACAGTTGAGAGCTGAGACCAGCCTGTTTGGGGTAACCTCTCCCTTGTCCCTCACCTGCCTTCTCTAAACTCCCAATGATTAAGTTCAGGGCTGGAGTTGGCAAGAAGATTTTAGATGCAATAATAGGAGATTTATTTTTCCTGTCTCCTTTTGAATCCAGAGTAAGAGCTGCTAGGCAGAACTCTCCAAAAGATGCAGGAAAGAGGTCTCTCAGCTCCGTAATGAAAGCTGGATTCCAGTGAATGGAAACTGAGGGTCTCTGAAGACCATTGGACTTTGGGGGCAGTATAGACTGGTGGTGAGAGCACAGACTTTGGACTTGAGACCCAGATTCAAGTCCTGCCTCTGCCCCTCTTTGGCTGTATGACCTTGGGCTGGTCACTTGGTTGCTTGGAGTCCCTATTTTCTCATCTGAACAATAGGAAGAGGCATCAGTACGCCAAGCTCACAGGATAGTTGGGAGGAGTCCATGGAGGAAATTCATATTCATCTGTCTGGTGCCCTGTGTCATGTGTGGCACATAAGAAATCACAAGGAAGATTGTTGTAAAAATAGGGAAATAGAGTTCAAATAAATGGTTTGGGCAAGTCATTTCCCTTTGGGGGCCTCAGTTTCCCCATCATTTATTTCACAGATACGGCTTTTGAATAAGATGGCTTACGGGAAACTGCTTGGGAAGAATTGAAGGGCAAAAATTAATTCATTTGCTCAGAGCTCAAGTTTTGCTAATGCTTTTCAGAGCTCAGCCCATGGTCTCATTTTTTCCTGGCTCCAGCCTCAATCCCGTGAGATCAGTGGTCTCTCCAGATTCACATCTTTCCTCTTACTCCCTGTCACTCCCACAGGAAGTTCCGTGGCCAGAGTGTCAAAAGGGGACAAAAAAAAAAAAAAAAATGGAGGGAGTGCCAGTGACCCAGTTTGGGTGTTAGGCTACCCTTGCAGATACATACCAGCTCAGCAGAAGAGAAGAGCCACCTAGCATGTTCTGCCCTGAAAGCTATAAGCGTTTACACTGTTGCCAGAGCAACCATTCCTGGGAATTAGTTGCAAGGAATCCCCACCTTCAACCTAACTCTTCCTTCAATTCACAATCTCCAGCTTCTACTGACCCTGGGTGATCCAGGGGGTGAAGTATTCAGATATACCGTTCTCCTGAAGTCAACTGCTGAGATTCAAAGGACCCAAAGTCAAAGCCAGGTCCATTTTTTTAAATGCAGCTGGCAGCTCTAATCCCAGAACTTCCCTAAGGAAGATGTAGCTCAGAATTACATTCTCCCTGGCTGTTAATTTTCTTTAAAAGCATCAGCCTTTAAGGTGTGAATGAGTGGCTGAAGATGGTGTCTTTACCATTTAGTCTAGCAACATAGCATCAATGAACCCTGGTGCAGAGGACCCAGTGAAATGGTGTGCCACCCACCTGATGACACAGGAAGATACTAGAGCTAGAGATGTGGGGGAGAACCTTCCACCTTCAAGGGACTTAGGATGTTGTCAGGATTTTAGAAGGAGCCTGATGGGGATAATGTAATGCTAGTTCTCAAATGCTGAACTAAGAGATCAGGACTCAGTATCTGATGCCAGAGGGAGCTCTAGATTGCCCCAGTTTCCAGGTGTTCTTCAGAACCCTTTATCTGCAACCCATCCCCAGGCCTCTTCAGATCAATTCACAGCATGGCATTTTGTGGGGCAAATTGTTTTTAAAATTAAATCTCTAGCATCCAAGCCTATAATTGGTAGATATGATCTCCAGGTGTTCCCCTTTCCCCGCTGGCAGCCCCCAGACAGTAGATAGATAGATACTGGGCCTGGAATCACCCCATGTGATTCCATGACCTCCTGTATCTCCACGGAGACTACCACTGGGGAGTGTTGGCAAGCTCCCCCAGTTCCTGCTGGTCACACCTAGCCATGCCCCCCCCACCTCCTCCACCCCCCAAAGTCCCTGACATCACCTTGGTGGTAGGCAGTGGCAGATCAGAACCCAGCCCTTCTCCTCATCCCACCGTCACCCCGAGGGGAGAGGGGCTCCAGGGGTGGGGAGGCAGGCTTCTTCTCTGTTCGGGCATGGTGGATGGGGGTGGGGGTGGGGCCGTTCCGCAGGAACACTGAGCTCTATAGACACCTCTCGCCTGCTGCCTGCCTCACACCCTTTGCATTGCTGTTTCCTCTGTTTTTTGGGGGTGAGGGTTACATTAGATTACACCTCGTCATTCAGAGAGCCCTGTGTCTCCGGCGGCCGCAGCGAGGGGGCAAGGGGAGTCAGTCAATTGGCAAGACACCATGCCCCTTTTTGCTAGAACTGGAAAAAAAAAAAAAGAATATTGGGAGACAGAGAGTACAAAAAAAAAAAAACCCCAATAAAAAGGTATCTGTGGGGCAGTAAAATGTCCAGCTCAAAAGGCCGCTGGCCAGCCTGTGGGCCAGGGGTCCAGCCAGGTCTCTCCAGGCCTTGCACTATCTGAGCAGCAGAGGGAGCTGGCAGTGGGAGAGGGGAGGCAGGATGGTGCAGGAGGGGAAGAAAGATCACAGGGCAGGCCATGGAGTGGTACCCACCCTCCCTGGGCCACGGGCTGGGGTTCAATGGAGGGGCTTTGGAGTTAGCCCTCGGACACCCCTCCCCCTCCCCTGACAGGTGTAATCTAAGCCTGAGTAAACCCCATGGAGGCTGCAGAACTTCTTGGCACCTTCCCCGCCCTTCCCCGTCCTCATTTTGGAGTCCGGAGGAGCACCCAGCAGCTTCTCCCACCCCAAAATGCCCAGCAGAGCCCCGCCCCGCCCCCTCCCCACCCCCTCGGAGCTGCGGCTTGCTGACTCGTTGAGATGTCTGACACTGTTGAGTTCCCTACCCAGTGCTTCAATCAGATCACCTCACTTTTGAGTTCCCCCCCCCACCCTTCCCATCCCCTTCTCCCCTGAACCCCGCCTTCCGCCCCCCCCTACTTTTTTTGGTTTTTGAGTTTCTGCCTCTTCCTGCCTGGGGGAGGGGTCGTCTCCCGGTTGCTTTGATGGTTTTTGAGTTGTTTTTCCATGTGAATCGGGGTTTGAAGCGACCCATCCCCTCAACCTGCCACCCCCCCACCACCGCCCACCCTCCTGATCCCCGCACCCACACGGGTCCCCCCCACTGGGACCCCCCCGGCTACTCGGTGACGAGAAGAGCTGGAAACAAGAACCAGCTGGAGCGTGCTGAGGACCAAGGCTGGTGTGGTCCCCTTATAACCTGCCTGGACCCTCCACTCAGGTCGGTAATTGGGGGCGGGGTCCCGCGGGGCCACTCCGTCCCGTGGGTTCCGCGCCCACCTTACTCTCTAACCTGCACCTCAAGCTTGCAGCCAGGGGTGGAAAAATGATGTGGGTGGGAGTCAGCACCAAACTGGGCAGAACACAGCGTCAGCCACCCGCCCTTGCCAATTGGGAGGATACCCAGAGGCCTTATAAGGACCCTCCCCAGCGGGAGGGGGGGCGGGTGTTAAGCCACCTAGTGCTCATGGGCACAGTCCTCCCCTAAGTCATGGCAAACCAGCCCTCTTCTTGCAGCATACCCTTAGAAATCAACGGGGTAGGCGAGAAAGCAAGTGGGCAAAGTGTCTTAGGTGTCAGCCTTTACAGCATATTGGCAGATCCATTTAATTGATGGCTGCCGGCCATGCTGGGGATTTGTGAGCACCAAAATTACATTTGTTGATAAATGCCCTCCCACACTTAACTGACTTATAATTAACAACCCTGTGTGGCAAGTCTTTTACATGTTCAAGATGTTTGCCTTGTGTCTACTTCAGAAATGTGTTAGAGGTACCTTCCAAATTATGACACTCCTAAAGGAAGGTATTTTAAGATAAGATCAGACGTGAGCAGGGTCTTTGGGGTGTGATGTTGAGTTTTACACAGGGATAAATCTGGCTGCTATTTAATCTTTAAATCCTAAAGCTAGCTCTTACTCCCTTTAATGTTTCAGTAATCCCTTTTGGTATAAACCTTTTACTGATGGCTCCTGGACATTTATTTTGATGGCTGCTGGATATTCAACTGGTGATTATTTAGTTGACAGATGTATATAGGTGAGGTACTTTTGCCCTTTTTGGTGTCCCCAGAGGGTAAGGATGTAAGTGTGAAAGAACCAAGAAGGGACATGTGGCTATATAATTCTTGCTAATTACCATGGTAAGAGAAGGCTCACTTTATCTAGGAGGTAGGGATCAGGCATACTGGGCTTTGAGCTCTGGCCCTATCACTTTCTTTGTGTCTTCCAGCTAGCCCTGGTTCCTCTCTGGGACTCCACTGCCTCATCCACAAAATGGGTACAAGGTCATTGGCCTCTCAGTTGGGAGGGATTCAATAGATATTCTTCCTATTGCTTTCTTTAAAAAACAAAAAACAACTCTGATTCACGCTGAAACCTCCTTAATGTTAAGCATCTCATTGATCTTTCCAGCACCCTGGAAGACCAGAGGGAACTTCACCAGCCTCATGCCCAGGCTGAGCACCTACTATGTGCTGGGCACTGCCCCAGTCAGCTTAATGACCTCAGCGTATCACTGATGACCTCCATTTCACAGAGGAGGAAACAGGCTCCCAGAGGATGAGGGGCCCTTCCCAAGGCCACAGGGCTATGCAGTCTCATCAGCCCCCCACCCCAGCCTGGGCAGGTTTTCCTGAGGTCTTGAGGGGAGCACCTTGAACTGTGTGATTAGACTGATGTGGTCTCCATTTGTTCCACTCTAAACAAGCAGCAGGAGAGTATCACTGAGAAGTGGGGCTCCCTGTGGCTGGGTTGTTTGGTTCCGAAGGTTCTTTTGCCTGTGAGACTCTCACCTCTGAGGCTGTCCTGAGCCTCTGCCAGGGCCCTTGGGTGCTGGGTGGGGAGGCCAGATGCTGTGTTCTGCCAGGGTTGGGGGGTACCTCCCTGGGGAAGCCACAGCCCTTCTCCTTTCAGACCCCGATTTTCAGCCCCACACCCATTCCATGTTTTTTTTTTTTTCTTCTTGCTTTTTGGGTATTTTGTTTTAGAGGGTTTTTGTTTGGTGTTGTGAATTATCCCCCCCACCCCACTTTGGTTTTGCATTTGTTTCTCCTGGTTTTGTTTTGGACGTCAGTGCCGTTTTCTGTCCTTGATTAATTAGCTTCCCCACGCTCATCCCCCATCGTGTTCCGTTTCCATGACAACGCAGCGTTTGGGCATCCCACTCGTGCCTCGCTGTGGATGCCGGCGGCTGGCCTGGACCGCGTCCGCTGGCTGGCCGGACCCCCCATTCTCCTCCCAACTCCCCCCGCCCTCCTCCCAGCCCTGCCAGAAAGCTGCCCCCCCCATCTCAGCGCCCTACCCCACCACCCCTCATTCCCCAGTCTGTCTGCATGGCCCCTCTGTCTCCCGTCCCTGCCCCTCCCCCCATTCCTCTCCTCTGCTGACACCTTCCAGCTCCTCCATCCTGTCTCCAACGTGACTCTGGACTTTTCGTGGGGCTTCTTTTTCTGAAGGGCTGCCAGCTTTCTTGGTCCTCCCTCCTGCCCCCACGGAGCTCCCCTTCTTCTTCACTTCCTGCTGGAATTCAGGGAACAAGGCTTGAGATTTTTCAGCTTGGAACCCATGCCAAGAGAGAGGAAACGGGGCTGCCTCCCTTTGCCCCTGGAGCCCCCTCCTCTGTAGGGCAGGCCAGACCCCTCCACCACGAGCACCCCAGTTTCATGTAAAAGTTACTTTGTGGTCCTGTTTAGCCTTGCTGAGCCTCCAGGCGGTCATCCCTACAGTTTGAGACAAGATTCCTTGACCTGCCCGAAGCTGGGGCATGTCCATGTGGTTTCCTGAAGCCTGGGACAACCTTGATCTGGCTAGAAGGGTTTACCAGTTGGCCCAAGTCCTTTCCCCCACAGAGCAACATTTCCCATGGGGCAGCTGTGCCCCTTGGCACTTTAGATGCCCATTAGTGCCTATCCCTTCTTTCCCCGCACACCCAACCCAGAAACCCACCCAGCTTCCGAAAATGGAGCCCCCCGAAATGCATCCTGCCGCCTTCATGGTCTGCGAGATTGGGACAGAAGGCTGCATTTGCTTTCCCGCTAAGAAATGCACAGGACATGTCCCTGTTTCTCAGCGTTCAAGTTCATTCCCTCGTTTATGATTATTATTAATATCCTACTTATTATTCTGCCAGGGCTGTGATGTGACAATGTGACGTGTCACATTGGGTCACATCCGCTAGAATTAATATGCAGCATTGAAGTGGGTCCCTTCCCCCTCCTTTCTCTCTCTCTCCCTCCCTGTCTGTTCCGTTTTCTCTCTTTCTCTCTTCTCTCTGATTCCCCCCATGACTGTGCACTAAAGGCCCCTGAGATCCAGGCCTCTTTGCATTAACCTTCTCTCTCTTCCACTTTCTGCCTTTTCCTTCCTCTCTCTCTCTCTCTGTCTCTTTCTCTTTCAACCTCTCTCAACCAACCAACCTATTTTGCATGCTGTTTGTGATTCTGAGAGCTGCATCTATCAATGGAAACTTGTCAGATCCGACAGAAGCTTTTAGAAGGGTTTCTATACCCCAAAACCACAAAAATTTCATTAGAGTTTCTCATCTTTTCCTGGAGGGCCCCCCTGGGGAAGTGGGCGGGGACCCCAGGTCACCAGAGCCAGTGGGGATGGGAGGGCCCAACATCCTGGCCCCCTCTGCCTGCTGCTCCCAACTCTTCCCATGACCTTCTGTGCCCTCACCCCTCCCATCTGACCTTCCCAGAGCATCCCCCTCCCCTGGCCCCCACAGCCCCAATCTTCGGAAGTTCCTCTGAGCCGGCAGAGGGGCTGCGCCCTGAAGCCACATCTGTCAGCAAAGATGAGAAACCACTGATAAATTTTTGTGTTCTAACTGTGCTGTGGACCAGCCACTTTGGTCTCTGAAACCCTGTTGCTATGGAATAATGCTTCATGTCTCTTTTATTATATATCGATATCTCTCTCTATATATTGTTTGTGAAATTACCTTCCTTTGAAGTTTTGGTTTCTTTTTGTTGGAATTTGGTTTTTTAATTTGTTTCTTTTTTTGTTGTTGTTATTTTCTTTCATTTGGAAGAAAACAAATTTTGACTGGGGGGAAGGAAACAGCCCTGTTTATATTTAAATTGTTTTCCACTTTTTTTTTTCTTTTTTCTTTCTTTCCTTCTTCCTTTCTTTCTTTCCTCCTGCTTTTCTTTCTTTTCTCCTCTGCATTCCGTCTCCCCATCCCCCCCAACCCCGTGCATCTCCCTCCCACCACCACCCCACCCCCGCATCTCCCACCCACCCCACTCCCCCAGTCCGCCGCGTGGCGCCACGGTTCTCCATCTTGCCCATGAGCCACGAGATCATGCCAGGTGGCAACGTGAACATCACCTGCGTGGCCGTGGGCTCACCCATGCCATACGTCAAGTGGATGCAGGGGGCCGAGGACCTGACGCCCGAGGATGACATGCCTGTGGGCCGGAACGTGCTGGAACTCACAGATGTGAAGGACTCTGCCAACTACACATGCGTGGCCATGTCCAGCCTGGGCGTCATCGAGGCTGTGGCCCAGATCACAGTGAAATGTAAGCAGAGGCCATGGGGGAGGCAAGTCATCCCTGTACCTCAGGTGTAGGTGGGGCATAATGGTAGAAAAACTTCTGAGTTACTCTTCTGGCTTCAGTCACTCCTGGCTGTGAACAGGAGAGTCAACAGGTATTTACTGATGACAAATTATTGTAGGCCTGGCCCCATGGAATGAGACCCTGTCTTGTTCTACTGAGCTCCCAGTCCAAAGTGGGTGATACCATGTAGCCTAGCAGTTATGATGCAGGCTGATTAGGGCAGTGATAGGGGCCACGGAGCACCACTCAGACCCCCAGAATAAAGGTGCCAATTCCCAGGAAAGCTAAATAAGGGGAAGACTAAAAGCTGAACAGGAATGAGCCAAAACAGATGGAGAACGTATCTAAGAAAAGGAAACAGCCTGTGCAAAACTCGGAGAGATGGAGCACTGGGGAGTAGGGAGGGATTACTGACTCTTGATGTCTCAGTTTGTGGTGAAACTCAGAGGAGGATGCCCCCAGATATTTTTTCTAGCTTTGGAACAGGAGCCAGCAGATTACAGCCCATGGACTGAATCTGGCCCTCCACTTGTTTTTATAAATAAAGTTTTATTGACACCTGCCCATTTGCTCACAACTGGCTTGTGGCAGCTTTGGGCTACCCTGACAGAGCTGAGTAATTCCTAGCACAGAAGCAGCCACCAGCAATACATAAGCCGTATACCTTGCCAATACTTGCTATAGATGGTAGGCTAGGGGTCATTAAGACAGGGGTTACCACCAAAGAAATGATGGCTCTGAGAGGGCAGTCACGTGACTAAAAGTTACACAGCCTTGAGGGTTCACAGCCAGTATGCCTGACATGTGACCTTGCCTCCCACCCACAGCTCTCCCCAAAGCCCCCGGGACTCCCGTGGTGACAGAGAACACAGCCACTAGCATCACCATCACGTGGGACTCAGGCAACCCAGACCCTGTGTCCTACTACGTCATCGAATATAAATCCAAGAGCCAAGACGGGCCGTACCAGATCAAAGAGGACATCACCACCACGCGTTACAGCATCGGCGGCCTGAGCCCCAACTCAGAGTACGAGATCTGGGTGTCGGCTGTCAACTCCATCGGCCAGGGTCCGCCCAGCGAGTCGGTGGTCACACGCACCGGCGAGCAGGCCCCCGCCAGCGCGCCGAGGAACGTGCAGGCCCGCATGCTCAGTGCCACCACCATGATCATCCAGTGGGAGGAGCCAGTGGAACCCAATGGCTTGATTCGGGGCTACCGGATCTATTACACCATGGAACCCGAGCACCCCGTGGGCAACTGGCAGAAGCACAACGTGGACGACAGCCTGCTGACCACCGTGGGCAGCCTTCTGGAGGACGAAACGTACACAGTGCGCGTACTGGCCTTCACCTCCGTGGGCGACGGGCCCCTCTCAGACCCTATCCAGGTCAAGACTCAGCAGGGAGGTGAGTTGCCCACGTGATGCATGGCTTCTCGGGGGGGTGGGAGGACAGAAGGATTTGGGACCCACACCCCACCAGGCAGTAGGAGGCGGCCATGCGGTGATGTGCCTCCCAGCGCACCGAGGGGTCCATCTTACCTGAAAGCCACCACGTGGTTTATTTGGCCTTTTTCAAGTATTTTCATGCTAGCGTCGCAATGCAGGAGGGTGTCCTAGAAAACCCAGATTTCTGGCTACCCTCGGGAAAGCCGATCTGGCAAGCCCACACACAGGGCTACAGTTGGTAGCGATGCGTCTGAGAAAAGGGGTGTGGCCTCCGCTGGCCTCCCTTCCTTTGTTATGCCCCTCCCCCATCCATCTCTGAGTTTGGGAACGTGGGTTTGCTGCTCTCACTAGAGCGATCCATGCCCACTGGATCACTGAAATAACAAAGTATGTTAACCCAAAGTCCCGAAGGCAGGTCTCTCACAGTGCAGACGAAGGACTGGGTGTGGAACATGTAGGTGCATGGGCCCCAGCTCTCTATGGGTTTCTGGGCTTGGGAACCTCGAGTCCAGGAAGAGTCAAGCCACTGCTTTAGCAAAGGGAAAGCAGGTTTGGAATTCTGCTGCCGTAGAGCAGACACAGGGTGGATCTATATTTCCAGTTATGGGCCCCACCATTGAGTGGAGAGGGTGGATGCTGGGGTGCGTTGTAAAGGGGATGTTTTAAAAATGTTTTCCCATTGGCAGCAGAGAGGATGGGGGAGTTGGGGCGGGCAGCTGACAACAAGAGGCCACAGGGGGGTGTCCCTGGAAAAAGAAGAGAAATGAGAACAGTGGAGAACATTGTGGGAGCATCCAGAACCTCATAACCCTTCTTTTTAGGGCAGTGCTAAGCTTTAGGGAGCTCTTTTGGGGGAGAAGGGGAACCTCGAAGGTTGGGTACCCTATGCTGGTAGAGCCCCTCCCCAGCCTCTCCTCGATACCAGCCCTCTCGCCTCTCACCCGCAGTGCCCGGCCAGCCCATGAACTTCCGGGCCGAGGCTAAGTCAGAGACGAGCATCGGGCTCTCCTGGAGCCCCCCGCGGCAGGAGAGCATCATCAAATACGAGCTCCTCTACCGGGAAGGCGACCACGGCAGAGAGGTGCGTGGGTGGCGTGGCGGAGGGGATGGCACTCGCCCCCTCTCCCCTCCCCAAGCACCTGCTCTGGGCGGCTCTCCTGCCTTGCCGACTCGGTACCTGAATATCTATCTTCCTCCTCCTCCTCTTTGCCCCTGTCCCTTGCTAACTTTTCCACCTCTCTTTTCTCCATCTCCATCACTCTGTGGTGGGTCTGTGTCTGTCTGTCTCTCGCCCCCCCGCCGGCTCTCTCTCCATCCGGGTCTCTCTCCTCGCCCCTCCCCCAGGTCGCGAGGACCTTCGACCCGGCCACGGCCTTTGTGGTGGATGACCTGAAACCCAACACGGAGTACGCCTTTCGCCTGGCGGCGCGCTCCCCGCAGGGCCTGGGCGCCTTCACCTCGGTGGTGCGGCAGCGCACGCTGCAGTCCAGTAGGTGTCTCTCGGACCCCGCCCTGACCTGCGGGGGGGACCTGGCCGGCGCCTGTGCACTGACCCGGGCGGGGCCTGCGCAAGGGTGGGGGGCGCCTTGGCCCATCCCACCTCGCTCCTCCGCCTCCGGCGCACGAGAATCCTTGCTGAACCCCAGTTCCCCCGCCACTGCAGTGAGGGGCTCGTCCATGGACCCTACAGGCCCCAGATTCTCTGTCTCCCCTGGGGACAGCCATGGCCGGTTTGATTGATGGCACCTTCTCTCTCCCCGCTGTCTCTCCTGGGTTTGGGGCTTGTGGAATAATGGCCACATTGCGCCCATTTCACAGGCGTTTGGAGGGGTCCATGAGACAGTCACAGCGTGCACCCCATCCTTCCCAGAGAGCAGAGGATGCAGAGAAGATCCCACCTCCCCAAATGGCCCTTCTTGGCCCCCAAACAGGGGTCCCCATTGGCGGGGGGCCAGGGTGGGGGGAGTCAGAACTGATGCCTGGTCCTGGGGGGAGTGCAAGGCTGTCCAAAACATAGGGCTCTGGAATTCCTGGAGTTCTTCGCTGTGCCCGCCCGGCCTCCCTGTCACAGAAAGTCACCTTTTGGACAGAACACTGCAGCTGGCTCTGGGCCACACTGTGGCCCTTGCCACACTCCTCACTCCCTCCCCACCTGCTGAGCTCAGGGCCGAGGCCGGCCCCTCCTCCGCTGCCTCCCTGCCTCCCCCTCCTCCCTCTGCTCCCTCCTCTCTGCTGAGTCTGGCCCAGGTGGCCCCCTCCTTCTCCTCCCCCTGTTCAGTCAATCACAGGGGTAGCTACCCCAAGCCTATGTTCCGGAAGCCGTCTTGGTGTTCAAACCTTCAGGCACCCCCTAGGCATGTGCGCACAGCGGCTCACGAGTCAGTCGAGAGATGGCAACTCCGGCCAGAGTGTCTGAGCCGCTGGAATCAGGGGCCTCGGAGACAGCACCCCGCCCCTCCTACGTCACCCCCGGCCCCCTGCCCTCCTCCCCGCCCCGCTGGGGCCCAGCCAAGTGCTCCGCAACTCACAGGCGTGTTTGTGCGTGAGGCGATCAGTGAGGGTGTCCTGTGGCTTGGGCAGCCACGTGAGAGATCGGCACAGGTGCCGCGAAGGTGAGTACACGCTGGTCTCCAGCGAGTTCACAAAAACGGCCCACCCTGCGTGCACCCGCTAGCCTGTGCCCAGTGTGCTGGGCTGTGCAGACAGTCCAGAGCCCAAATTCAGCTCCCTAAACTCTTCACCCCGCTGCCGCTGCTGAGAGGCACACCTGTCAAGGACCTGGGGACCCGGAACCATGCCCCTCCCCCACGCGCATCCGTGTGCGCATCCACGCCACCCCGCCCCCTCCCGAGAAGTCACGCAGGTTGGGCCGGATTGTGAAGGAGGCGGCCGCCGAGGTCGTCAAGAAAGCGCTTTGGCCCATCCACGCAAACCTCCGGGGCGGCCCAGGGCAGGGAGTGGGGGAGAAGGGACTCCCCACTTTGCACCCCAATACGGTTGGGGCGCAAGAGAACCGGCAGCCAAGACGCAGGGCCAGGCGTATGCCCCCCCTCCCCGGGGAGTGCGGGCTTCTTAGGCTGAACTCAAGGGTAGGTGGAGGCCAGACCACTCAGCCGTGGGTCTCCCCAGACACCGTCCCACCTTCCTGCCTCGTCGGCACCAGCCTGGAACTGCAGCGTGCCCCACACTGGGGCCGGAGCAGGGCTGCACGCCCCACTTGCGGCCGGAGACCCACCCAGAGCTCGGTCTGGCCTTGTAGGTCAGCACTCCGCCATTCCCTCCCTCGTAAGAAAGTCTTTTAAGTTAGCAGTTGAAGAGTGGAAGGTAGGTAACCAGACTGGGAGTTTTCTGGAAGGCGTCTTTCTTTCTTTTATTATGGTTTTTCTCATCATCATCACCATTATGGTTGTTTCTTCTTTTGTTACGGTTTTGGTTTTGTTTTTCCTCCCCCTTTCTCAGCGAATCCATTCCTTCCAGCACATTCCTCAGTTGTTTTTTCTACTCCTGCCTGACTCCCCCCTCCCCTGGGCACTTGGGGTGGCTGGTCAAGAAATGGGGGAAGGGACCCCAAGGGTCTAGCTCTGGAGGAAGGAACTCCAGTGTTTCTCTTTTAAGTGAGTCCAGAGAGTCATTCTGGCTGCAATAAGTCATTTGAGTGGCCTCTGGGGTCTCAGGTGGTCTGATTGATGGCTTTGAGGACAGAGGCCTCTGATTCATCTCTGTGTCCCAGATCTTGGCAGGGGGTATGCACAGAGTAAGTGGTCTATAAACACACATGATGAATAGTTGGGGCTGGCTATGTACCTTGACCTCAAGCAAGGCCAGTGACCTCTCTGAGCTGCCCACGAGGGGAGGCAGACTCTAGAGTCATGAGCATTTGAGGGAGTGTGACTGCAGGCATCCTTAACTGGCCCGAGCTGATAAACACACTGGCTGAGTTCTGAATTCCCAGCTGCAACCAAAACAGCCTGTGGACAGCTGTTGAGCCTGTTTTCAAGTCCTGGCTCTTAACCGCATGCCCTAAGGGCAGGCCACTTGCCTTTTCTGGGCCTCAGTTTCCTCACCTGTAAAATGGGGCCTGGCACCCAGTGGGTACACAATCAATGATAATGCCAGGCAGCCCGGTGGGCTTTGAAACCCATTTCCTGGGAACGTGGGGTGGGAGTGGAGGGGGGCTACTTCTGGCCACCTAAGAGGTTGTGAGAATTAAATGAGGCACAATCAGTGGGCCACATTTTGAGTCTGTAAAAGGTCTAGGCTGCTAGGTGAGCAGAAAATACTTAGAATGTGAGATTTATTATTAGTAATGGTCTTAACACAGGGCCTGGCCCCTAGTGGGTGCTTAGCACGTGGAGATTATTACTGACATTCCATAAAGCCCTGAACACACACAGTTGGTGCTTAATGTGTGAGAAGTATCACACATTATTTATTTATTATCTAGTTTTATATATATATATATATATATATATATATATAGTTGTTTATGAAAGCCCTTAACAAGCTGCCTGGCACACAGTAGGTGCTCCATAAATGCAGCAGTTATTTTCAATCTAAATATGATTGACAAGGTGCTGGGCCCAGAGTTGGCACTCCATGAATGGAGACTATTAATAGTTTGTTACAGGCCCAGCCTGGTCCCAGGTGCACAGTAGGTCCTCAGAACATGGGGGCTACAATGATCACTCTGCAAAACCCTTGGCCCAATGGCTGGCATTAAGTGCTCGATAAATGGCCTGGTCCTGGGCACGCAGTAGGTGCTCAGATGGAAACTATTGTCAGTCTGGAAGGGCCTAGCATGGTGTCAGGCAGTTTTTGGGGCCTAGCATGGTGTCAGGCAGTTTTTGCCCCATACATGAAGAGCCGTTGTCTGCAGGTTCTTGGCTCTGTGTGTGTAAACAGTAGGTCTTCAATAAATAAGAACTATACCATTTTTATATAGAGGGCCATCAACACAGTGCTTGACACATAGTAGGTGCTTAAATTGTGGAAATTATTACTGTGATCCAGTAGTAACAGGGCCTGACACATAGTAGGTGCCTAAGAGATGAGAACTATAAATGTTCTACAAGGCCCTTCATACAGTACCTAGCACATAGTAGGTACTAATATGTGGGAACTGTTTTTTTCTCCATAAAGGCCTTAGCACAGGGCTTGGCATGCAGTAGGCACTGCCTAAATGGCAACAGCTACATTTATCATCAGAGGGCTGTTAAAAGACCAACCTACAGTAGGTGCTCAGTAAATGAGACATATTGTTGATCAGTAATGGGCTTAGGGTAGCATCAGGTGCACAGTAGGGGCTCAGAACAGAAGAATCATGAGTTATTAAAAATCTGGCACACAGTAGGTGGTAAATGTGGCACACAGTAAATGCTAAATATGAGCTGTGTTAACTTGTAAAGCTCTGGCCCTGGGGCCATCACAGTAGGCATCTAATACACAGGGGCTTTTGTTATTACTCTGCATATCCCCTGGCATGCTAACTGGCACACAGTAGGTACTCAAGACTCGGGCATTGTTTTCTTTGCAAGTGAGGCCAAGGAGTAACCATTGGGGTGCCCTCCAGGGTCTCTGGCAGTACAGGTTTTCAGTAAATGGATCCTCCTCTTATTAACCTATGAAGCTTTTAGAGACACTCCTAGCACATAGTAGGTGCCCAATAAGTGGGGCTTTTCCTGCTGTTTCCTGGGCACATAGTAGGTGTTCAATAAACTATTGTTAACTGCAATTCCATTGTTGGTGCTGTGCCCAGCATATAAGTAAGTGGAGCTTTTGCTATTCCCCGGGCACGGTACCTGGCACACAGCAGGTGTGCAATAAACATTTTATTCTATAAAAGCCCTTGGTATGCTGCTTGGCACATAGTAGGACTTCAATAAGTACATGTTTTAACTGTTGTTGGTGAAACCCTTGGCACTGTGCCTAGAATGTAGTGTGAACGTGCTAGGTCTCAGTCGGGTTCGACTCTTTGTGACCCCCTGGACTGTAGTCCACCAGGCTCCTCTGTCCATGGGATTTTCCCGGCAAGAATACTGGAGTGGGTTACCATGCCATCCCTCAGAGGATCTTCCCAACCCAGGGAGAGAACCCACGTCTCTTATGTCTCCTGTATTGGCAGGCAGGTTCTCTACCACTAGCACCACCTGGGAAGCCCTGCCATAGTAGTGACTGAATTAACAGGGCTTTTATTGCTTTGGCAGCTGGCACATGGTGAGTGCCCGGTAAATGAAGCTTTTATTGCTATTCCTTTGTCACAGTGCTCAACATACAGTGGGTGTTCAGTAGATAAGTACATTTACTGTTACTCTATCCCTGTGCTATGCCTGGCATACAGTAGGTGTTCAGTAAATAAGTACACTTACTTTTAACTCTGCGAAGCCCTTGACATTGTGCCTAGCATGTAGCAGGGGCTCAGTAAATAGATGTTCTTACTGTTACTCTGCAGAGCCCTTGGCACTGAGCCTGGCATATAGTAAGTGCTCAGTAAATGAAGCTTTTGTTTTTCTACTGACACAGTCCCCAGCACACAGTAGGCCTTCAATAGATAAGTACCTTTACGGTCATTCCATCCCTGGTGCTCTCCCTGGCACACAGTAGGTGTTGAATAAATAAGTGCAGAGTCGCTGTTATTTTGTGACGGGCAGAGAGTTGGTGCCCAGTAAATGGGGCTTTTATTGCTATGTCAGTTGTCACCGTGCCTGGCACATAGGAGGTGCCCAGTAAATAGGACTTTGACTGCTGTTGCCCTTGGCCTAGTGCATGGCACCCATGTGTGCTCCGTGGGGACTGTGGGCCCCCTCTCCCTAAGACCTACTGTGTGCCGAGCACAGCCCCTTATGCTGAACGCAGCCTTCTTGGCCAGCCCTCCCGGCCCCCTGCCCCGCCCACCCGCCCATCTCACCTTTGGTTGACACCCACTTCTTTTGGGTTCGACTTTTTTCTTTGGTTTGCTTCTGTTTTGTTTGTTATCATCTTCTTTTTTATTTTCTCTTTCCCATCTTTTGTTTCCCCACCCCCCCCCCCCCACCCATCCCGCCTCCCTTCCCCGCCCCCCACGTTCTCCCCCCCCCCCCAATAGAACCGTCAGCCCCCCCTCAAGATGTTAAGTGCGTCAGCACGCGCTCCACGGCCATTTTGGTAAGTTGGCGCCCGCCGCCGCCGGACACGCACAACGGGGCCCTGGTGAGCTATAGCGTCCGCTACCGACCGCTGGGCTCGGAGGACCCGCAACCCAAGGAGGTGAACGGCATCCCCCCGACCACCACCCAGATCCTGCTGGAGGCGTTGGACAAGTGGACGGAGTACCGCATCACGGCCGTCGCTCACACAGAGGTGGGACCAGGGCCTGAGAGCTCGCCCGTGGTCGTCCGCACCGACGAGGACGGTAAGCACCGGCCCCGGCCCACGACCCCCAGGCCCCAGCCCGGCCCCTCGCTGCAGAGCCTTCGGTCCCTGGAGAACTGGGCTGGCTGGTGGTCAGACGGTACGAGACAGGCAGGAGAGGGCTGCGTGACAAGTCATCCCAGGCTCCTTGCTCTTGGGATTCTCCGCACTGGGCCTTCTGGGCTGCGTTTTCTCTGAGCCTTGAGCCTGGAACATTAAGCGGACAGTGTCCTGTATTTTGGTCTGGTGGTGGAAACCATGGCAGTGGAAACAGCAAGCAACGCTGGGGGTAAAATTACGAGGTCCGTGGGACCCCAGAAACCCTGTTTTTAAAGTCTTGAGATAACCTGGGATTTGGAGCTCCTTGGATCTGAGCCATCCTACCTAGAAAGTAAGGAGATGGCATGCTGAGGATGGTTAACCACCACCTCCCCATGGTGGGAGACTGATTTGCAGTGCTGGCCAATTTCTGTGGTGTAAATATCTCCACTGCTGCCACGCTAGAAAGTTGTAAGGCGCTAGTCACATAGTAGAAGCTGAGGTTCCTGGGGGGAAATGAAGCAGGCAGCTCCCCCAGTAAAACTGCAGGAAACTGGGACAAGTTGCTTTCTGGGCCATTGGCCTGGAAGTTTCGGTTGGCAGCCCCACATTTTGTCCCAAACATGGGGAAGAGATGAAGCCATTCTTCATGCCAGATCTTGGGGTCCGGGGCGAGGTGAATGGCAAGGGCTCTGAGCTTGGGGGCTGGCTGAGAGAGTGCCCCAGTGTGGAGTAGGCTGGCTGCACCCTGGAGTGTAATTTAATGGAGCCTGCAGCTGAACTGCCTGGGTTCCCATCCCGGCATTGTCTCTTAATAACCCTGCTCTCCTGGAGTCAACTCTCTGTGCCTCAGTTTCCCTATCTGGCAGGAGTGATCTGAGGGTGGAGTCAGTGTGTGTAAACCTCTTAGGATGGGACATGCAGGACCCGGTCATGTCTGGTGGCCCTGGGCACGTGGTCTAGGCTCTGGGAGCCGCAGTTGCCAATCTGTAAAGGGGGTGCACCGTCAGGGCTCGCTCCCCCGGGCTGTGGGAGGTGTGCGGGAGGTATTCCCTCCTCGCCAGTGGGGAGCGCTCAGAGCGCCCGGTTAACCGGCAGTCACTCGTCACCCTGGCCTCGGGTAGTGGTGCTGCCCGGGGCGGGGCTGGGCACCCCAGTAACGGCCCCGCCCGCCCCCCTCCCCTCCTCCCGCCAGTGCCCAGCGCGCCGCCGCGGAAGGTGGAGGCGGAGGCGCTCAACGCCACGGCCATTCGCGTGCTGTGGCGCTCGCCCGCGCCCGGCCGCCAGCATGGCCAGATCCGCGGCTACCAGGTCCACTACGTGCGCATGGAGGGCGCAGAGGCCCGAGGGCCGCCGCGCCTCAAGGACATCATGCTGGCCGATGCCCAGGTGGGCGGGGCTCCGGGCGGGGCCTGGGGGCGGGGCGGGGCGGGGCGGGGGTCCCTGCGCTCCTGCCTTCTCGCTGCTTCTCTCTTTTTCTCTCTGGCTACCTCGCTCACCTCCTCCTCTCTCTCCTGCCGCCTCCTCCCCGCTCAGTGGGAGATGGACGACACGGCTGAATATGTAAGTAGTGCCACCCCCCCCCCCCCCCCCAGCCACTGTCAGTGCTGTGAGTCCACACCTCCCTGCACGCCCCTTGTAAAAGGGTCTCCTCCCCTGGGCCCCCGATGCACACCCAGTTTACCTCTTGGAGCTACAGCCTCGGTTTTGCGTCAGATAAATGGACACCTCCTGGGGACCCCGGAGGTATCCATTAGCCTTCTTACCTGAGTGACCCTTGGACTCTTCTGGGCTTTTGCCTCCCCATCCCTGTCCCCCAGGCTGGCTCCCCGCTGTGGTCTCCCACACATCTTCCCTCCAACTGTTGCCACAGCCTTACCCACCCTCCTCCACCTTACAGCCTCCCTTAATGGACCCAGGCCTGGGAAGTTAGAACAGTCACTTTCCCACCCAGCCTGACTCTTTATTGTCATTTGGCTTAGCCTTCCCTGACCTTGAAATTTCTCTCAGGCCAAAGTGTCCCACCCCATCGTTTTGGCTCTGAGGGAGTGGTCCTTGGGCCCCAGGTGGGACAAGAGGCCTGTAGAACAACTGTTTCTACCCGTCCAGGCTTTCTCTGGAGGCCCTGAACCAGAGTTGGGATGACTGTTTGGCTCTAGGCAAACCGCTGCCTCTTTCTGGGCTGTCTTTCTGCCCTAAGATGGCGGCCACAGGCTCTTCTGAGAGCCCAGAGCCCGATGTTAGATTGACACAGCTTCACCCATTCCTGTGGCTCTGCCTCATGCTCCCCACCCCCGTCCCAGTTTTTCGGGGACGTTCCCACGTGGCCCCAGGTTATCCTGCCCCTCCAACCCACGAAGACCCTGGGAAGGACTGAATGTCTGAGGCTCACGGGCAGGAGACCCCCTGTTCATGCATCTGACCCCGCTCCTTGTGCTGCTGGGGCCACCCCACAGCTCCCAGGCATGCCTGACGTGTTGGTGGGTGTGCATGCATGGAAACATGGGCACACGTGTGACTGGGGGAGGTCAGGGTGCTCTGTCAGCCACTGAAGGAGTAGTGATTAAGTGAGCACCTAATCTAATGTAGACCTGTGCTAGGTGCCATGGACATAGCGGTGACCAGGACAGCCTTGAGCCCACCTTCCTGGGGGGTCATGGTCCAGGGGAGAGGGATATTACTTGGAACACGCACAAACGCATGTCTAGTTACAGCTCTGGTGGGGACAGAGTGTAGACAGTGGTGTAAAGGCTTGAACGGTCAGCTGTCCAGGCAGGCGGGCGGGTGGGCACAGTCCTGACTGGTGTGGCATTTGCCCTTCTCCATGGTGTAAACATTCCAACTACGTCAATTGCAAGCTACCGACCAGGTTTGCGGTAGCCCATCATTATAGAGTATTTCTGTTATACAATATGAGAGATGGAACGTGGGTGAACAACAGGGTCATAAATGTGTAGCACAGGCATCTATTCAATATCCTGTGATGTTGTTACCTCTTGAAGCTTGTAGCCTCCGTTTTGCGTCAGATAAATGGGCACCTGCTGAGGACCCTGGAGGTATCCACTAGCCCTCTTACCTGAGTGGCTCCTGGACCATAGTAGAAAAGAATATAAAAATGTATAAAAATGTGTATACTGCTGAAAATCTTTTTACAATTTCAGATATAATTTTAAAAAAAGAATAACCTTGAAGACATAAGTATTAGTTAACACAGTGAAATAATTAGGAAGGAATGGGTTTCGAGTATCTACTCCCTTTGCTTTTACTGTTTATTTGCTCGTATGTTTATATAGCTTCATTTTTTATAGTTTGTTAAAAAGTGTATTGGTTTTGGCTGTGCCGGGACTTCATTGCTGTGCCGGCTTTTCTCCTGTTGCAGTGAGCATGGGCTTCTCCTTGCGGTGGCTTCTCTTGCTGCATAGCACAGGCTCTAGGGCACCCGGGCTTAAACAGCTGTGGCACGTGGACCCTTGTAGTTCCTGGGCTCTAGAGTACAGGCTTGGTAGTTGTGCATGGGCTTCGTTGCTCCACAGCATATAGGATCTTCCCTGACCGGGCATTGAACCCATGTCTCCTGCCTTGGCAGGCAGATTCTTTACCACTGAGCCAACAGGGAAGCCTCGATAATTCATTTTCCACCATTACCGTGTTTTAAGAACTGGCTTGCAGATTTTCTGCAAGTCTGACTGTTGACTTTTGAGAGCTGTAGTAAGGAGTCTCCAGCACTCCAAGGGACATAGTGGAGGCAGGTGGGACAGCCAGTGCAAAGGCCTCGGGGCAGGACCATGTCCGGTGTGTAGGAGGAGCAGCCAGGAGGCCCATGTGGCTAGAGCAGAGTGAGCGAGGGAGGGGACAGGGCAGGTCAGTCAGGGCCTTGTGGGCAGCAGGCGGTGGGAGGGACTTGGGCTTTTGCCCCTAGGGAACTGGGAGTCCTGGTCGGAAGAGTGGGACCTGACTCAGGTGCTCACACATGCCCTCTGGAGGCCGCTGCAGGGAGGACAGACTGGGTGGCAAAGAGTGGTAACGGCACCAGAGCAGAGGGGTTGGCATTGCACTGGTCCAGGTGGGCCATGACAGGTGTCATGAGGCCACGTGTGCCCATCTCAGCATGGACATGCTACGTGTTGAGGTCTGTGGCATGAGCTCAGGTGCACGTCTCTGCCTGCAGACCGGGCCTTGCGTCAGCCTGGCTTGTCCCTAGCATGGGGAGGAGGGTGGGCAGCCCAGGTTGCATCACTGATCGCCACCCCTGCCCACAGGAGATGGTCATCACAAACCTGCAGCCTGAGACTGCCTATTCCATCACGGTAGCCGCCTACACCATGAAAGGCGATGGCGCTCGCAGCAAACCCAAGGTGGTAGTGACCAAAGGAGCAGGTACAAGACTGTCACAGACCCCTTTTGCCCTCAGAGCATCCTTGCAGAGTTCTTGAGCCCATGGTGCTGGGGAGGGCGGAAGGGTGCACCAGGAGGGAGGAACAGAGTGAAGTATGGGCGTTGTTCAAGAGGACACTCAGACTCAGCGTGGTCCAGCCCCATTCAGCTCCAGCCATATGGAAACCTTCAACACCCTACTCTTTTTGGTTTTTTTAATGTATTTATTTGGCTGCGCTGGGTCGTCTTTGCGGCATGTGAACGCTTAGTTGCAGCTCATGAACTCTTACATGCTGCATGTGGGATGTAGTTCCCCCGCCATGGATTAAACCTGGGCCCACTGCATTGGGTGTGCAGAATCTTAGCCACTGGATCACCAGGGACATCCCTAAACAGGCAGTTCCTAACTTCTTACCCTCAGCCTCCTGTTCCCCCTGTGCTGATAGCCTTGTCCCAGCTGGCTGTCTCCTCCACATCCTTTAGGTCTTTGATTAGATTCCCTCCTCGGGAAGCCTTCTCCAGCCGCCCGCCCTACCCCTCTTTCAGCCAACAATTGTGGCCAGCTCTGCTATCTGCACCCCGTGCCTCCCCCTTCCCAGCTCTGATCCCCCAAGCAGGTTGCCATTTCGGGTGGTGTCTCCATCTCCCCTGTGGTACCATGAAGCCTTCTCTCCTGGCAGCCCTGCCTTAGTTTCCCCTCTGGCTCCTCCTGTCTGTCCTGAGAGGCTGGTTTTTCACCAGCCAGGATTAGCTGAGTGAGGAGAGCGGCAGCTGTGAAAACATAAGGGGAAGGGCATTGCAGGCAGAGAGCATAACCCAGGCAAAGTCTCAGAGAGGGGAACAAGCTCTCTGTACTCCAGGAACAGAGAGGGGCTCCCATGGCCTCCATCTTTCTTCTCACCACAGACCCTGACATTCAAGGCCTCCCAGCTGGAAACAGCATGCCTTCACACTGTTGCTGGCCCATGCCCCCTACTGTGCTCTTCACCCGCCTAGTATCTTTGTCATCCAGCATCCAGCTCCCATGTTACCACCTCCAGAAAGCTTCCCATCTCTCTCCTGCCTCTCTCAGGGATGTTATATTAGAGCCCTGCTTGCTAAGCAGAACGTGCTGCATATACTGTGACTGTTCATACCACCTTCCTTTAAAGGCCCTGATAAGTCCCAACAGCAGAGAAGCCTGGTTTCACGGGTAGTGCTTCAGCACGGCAGGACTTCTCAGGACTTTGCTGCATTGAGTACTACCCAGACTGAGAACCACGGGGGCAGAGACAGAGTTTTAGACACTCCTTCTCCATTCCACTGATGCTAATGAGGTGCTGGCAGGAGGCAAGAGATGAGTGACTTACTAATTTGAGGTACATAGATGAGAGCCTGCCGTGACTTCTGTGGATGTTTTCCTTTCTTGGGTCCTCTGAGTCCCCTGCTTCCTTACTGTTCCTCAGTGGCTGTTCCCTCTGCCTGAAGCACTGTTCCCCCCAGACTTCCTTGTTGCTCCCTCTTTCACCTCCTTCAAGTCTTTGCTTTTGAGCACGGCCTTCCCAAATGGCTTTTAAAAACTGCAGTTCCTTGGGACTTCTCTGGTGTTTCGGTGGTTAGGACTCTGTGCTTTCACTGCCGAGGGCCCAAGTTCAATACCTGGTTGGGGAACTGAGATCCCACAAATGGCCGAAAAATTGCAACCCCACGCTGTGCTCCGGAGCTGGGGGTTGATCACGTGGCCTTGATGCCTGCCTGTATCCCCCCACAGTGCTGGGCCGCCCCACCCTGTCGGTGCAGCAGATCCCCGAGGGCAGCCTGCTGGCACGCTGGGAGCCCCCGGCCGGCGCCACCGAGGACGAGGTGCTGGGCTATCGCCTGCAGTTCGGCCGCGAGGACTCGTCCCCCCTGGCCACGCTGGAGTTCCCGCCCACTGAGGACCACTACACCGCATCGGGCGTGCACAAGGGGGCCACGTATGTGTTCCGGCTGGCGGCCCGGAGCCGAGGCGGCCTGGGCGAGGAGGCGGCCGAGGTCTTGAGCATCCCTGAGGACACACCCTGTGGCCACCCGCAGATCCTAGAGGCAGCCGGCAACGCCACGGCGGGCACCGTCCTGCTCCGCTGGCTGCCGCCCGTGCCCGCCGAGCGCAACGGGGCCATTGTCAAGTACACAGTGGCCGTGCGGGAGGCTGGCACCCTGGGCCCTGCCCGAGAGACCGAGCTGCCAGCGGCGGCCGAGCCGGGCGCCGAGAACGTGCTCACGCTGCAGGGCCTCAAGCCCGACACAGCCTATGACCTCCAAGTGCGGGCCCACACGCGCCGGGGCCCCGGCCCCTACAGCCCCCCCGTCCGCTACCGGACATTCCTGCGGGACCAAGGTAGGCGCGCGGTGATCCCCGCACCAGAGCCGGACTGGGCCTCGTGCCTACCCCCACCCCAGCCCCCTCCCTCTCCCCTGCCCAGGTAAGTAAGTCACTTTTCTGCTTCCACGTGGACGCTCAAGGCGAGTCCGGACCCCGAGGCTCCGGCGTTTGGCAAAGGTGGGACATGCCGAGGTGGCATCGCCGCCCCCACCGCCGCCCCCCTTCCTACCCACCCACCCCGTCCCCCCTCCCCTCCTCCGCCTCCGCCTTCTCTCTGCAGCTGCGCCGTTTCCCGCAGCAGGGACATGGGACAGGGCCAGGCAGGGCCGGGCCAGGGCCAGGCAGTAAGGCCACGGGCACAGCGGACGACAGGGAGCGCCTGGGCCGCCCCACCCCCACCCCATACCCCGGCCCAGTCGCCCGGCACTCATGGGAATCTCTCCTCTGCTCTCTCCCACCTGCTGCTGTGTGGCACAGTCTCGCCCAAGAACTTCAAGGTGAAGATGATCATGAAGACATCGGTCCTGCTCAGCTGGGAATTCCCAGACAACTACAACTCACCCACCCCATACAAGGTGCGCAGCCTCCTGTCGCATCTAGGATGGGGGTGGTTAGGGTGTGTGTGGGGCGGGGCTCAGCTGGGGTTAGAGTGTATTTGGGGTGGGGCTTGACCAGGGTGAGGGTGCTGTCTGGAGTCAGGGTAGGGGGTCAGTTGGACTGGCAACTGGGTGGGATATTGAAGCTCAGCCTGGGTTCGGGGCTCAGTCAGGATTGGGATGCACAGTTGGGATTCAGCAGGGGTCGTGGTTCAGTGGGGGAATTAGGGTTCGATCAGAACTGGGGCTTAGCCTGGGATCAGCTAGGATTTGAGGCTCAGTCTCTAGTCAAGCCTAAGTGTGGAATCAGGACTTTTTAAGGATTGGAACTTTGAGTTGAGACTCGGCTGGAATTGAGAAGCAGCTGGGTTTGGAACTCAATCTGGGGTCGAGATTGAGTCTTGGGGTCAAGGCTTGGAATTAGGGCTACAGCTGTGATCGAGGTTCAGTCTGGGGTCACAGACCATAGGATCCGGGCTAAGTCTGGGATCCAGGCTCGATGAGGACCAGAGCTCAGCCCAGAGCTCTGCTGAGCCGGCCCGCCCTACAGATCCAATACAATGGGCTCACGTTGGACGTGGATGGCCGCACCACCAAGAAGCTCATCACTCACCTCAAGCCCAACACCTTCTACAACTTCGTGCTGACCAACCGCGGCAGCAGCCTGGGCGGCCTCCAGCAGACAGTCACGGCCTGGACCGCCTTCAACCTTCTCAGCTCAAAGCCCAGCGTGACCCCCAAGCCCGACTCCGATGGCTTCATCGTGGTGTATCTGCCAGATGGCCAGAGCCCCGTGCCTGTCCAGTAAGCTCAACCCACCCCCTCCAGGATTTTACACCCTCCCCCAGTCAGCTGTGTGACTGAGGACCGCCGCTGGACCTCTCAGTTCAGTTCCTCGCTGGTCTGTGAACAGAGATGACATAGGCCCCTTTTCAGGCTGCCCTGAAGGTCCAGTGCCTCTCATAGATGTCACCACCAAGTGTGGCCTCCAGCATTCTTTCATGCCCCTACAGGCCTGACCTGCTGCTAGTTCTAGGTTCTCAAACTGATGGGGAGACAATCTCGGTCCCATGGTATGGCAGTGAGACGCACAAAGGCTGAGTGTCCCAAGTAAGGACAGGAGTTTCTCTGAGAAGCAGGGGGAAATTGAGAGTTACAAGACTGCGTGGGTGTGGAAGCTGGGGTTTTGAAGGATGTATGGGCATTTGAGAAGTATACAGTTAACCCTCGAACAGCACAGGCTTGAATTGCAGGGGCCCACCCATATGCATATTTTTTTAATTCAACAAGTACACACTATAGTACTACACAATCCACAGTTGGTTGAATTCATAGATGGAAAACCATGGATACAGAAGGCCAACTGTACTTACATGTGGATTTCCCACTGTGCGGGGGCGGGGTTGGCACCCCCTAATCTCCATGTTGTTGACGGGTCACCTGTAATTGCACAGGGTAGGCTTTCTAGGCAAAAGGTACAACATGATCAAAACCCTGGAGGCTTGAGTCAGAAATTATAGTCCTGCGTGACCTGGGCCATATACCCATGGTATGAGTGGAAGGGAAGATTCAGAGAGGGGTGGTGCCCTCACTCAGCCCAGTAGCATCCCTTGCTCATGATTGTAGACAGCCCCCTGTGACTCTTATCTCCTGCCAGGAACTACTTCATTGTGATGGTGCCACTGCGCAAATCTCGTGGTGGTCAGTTCCTGACGCCACTGGGCAGCCCAGAGGATATGGACCTGGAGGAGGTAAGGGATGGGGGCCTAGACATGTGCCGGCTTTCAGGAGCCTAGTGGCTCCCAGCTGGGTTCTGAGCAGCCCACACCTCTGTTCCCACAGCTGATCCAGGACATCGCACGGCTGCAGAGGCGCAGCCTGCGGCACTCGCGTCAGCTGGAGGTCCCCCGACCCTACATTGCGGCTCGCTTCTCAGTGCTGCCACACACCTTCCATCCTGGGGACCAGAAACAGTATGGAGGCTTTGACAACAGGGGCCTGGAGCCTGGCCACCGATATGTCCTCTTTGTGCTTGCTGTGCTGCAGAAGAGTGAGCCCGTAAGTCCCGAGTGGTGTCTGCACACATCCAGAATGCCCAGAGTGGCTTCAGTCCCCAGAGCCCTGACCTCGGAGCCAGACGCAGATCCTCCCAAGCAGAAGGATTTTTAGAGGAAAGGACTTTGGAACTAGGGCTTTGATGGATGTATAGGAGTTCAGTAAAGAAGAGGCATCCTGGAATTTGCATGTGCAAAGGTCTGGGGTGCAAGAGGAACAAAAAGGACCTAAGAATGTCTGAAAGAGTAGAGGAGGGGAAGAGTGAAGATTGGCCAGGGCCAGACCACTATGGGCAGTGTTCTTGGAAGCCATAGGACGGTTTAGAGTAGGGGATGGACACAGATTTGTGTTTGAGGAAGACCCATTTGGCCACCATGAGGGCAGTGGGCACTGATGGAAGTCCCCCCCACCCCATTTCTGCAGACATTTGCGGCCAGCCCCTTCTCAGACCCCTTCCAGCTGGACAACCCAGATCCCCAGCCCATCGTAGACGGCGAGGAGGGGCTCATCTGGGTGATCGGGCCCGTGCTGGCTGTGGTCTTCATTATCTGCATAGTGATTGCCATCTTGCTCTACAAGAAGTGAGCCCCTTGCATGTCCCCACTTGACAGGAGGGAGGCCTTCCTAAGGGTCGGAGGTTTGGAAAGATCCAGGGAAAGGATGTCTCAGAGAATGATCACAGAAGCCATCTGTGGTCCAGACAGGGAAAACAGGGCTCAGAGAGGTTAAGCCATTTGATCAAAGTCACACAGCCTGGGAAATGGCAGGGCTGGCATTCCAACCTGGCCAGTGATCTGACTCCTGTTAAGTCCCGTGCAAGATTGGGGTGGGGTGGAGGGGACGCTCCCTTTGTCCTATTAAATGAAGTCACGTGGGACATGTCCCAGCTTAGAAGGCTGAGACCCAAGCTGGAAGGGCCTAGCCCCATTTTCTGGAGACCAAGGTTCAGAGTGGGGAAGAAAGCCATCCACAGTCATAGAACAGGCTCTTGATGGCCAGCCTGCCCTCACCTGCCTTCTTTCCCTCCTTCTCACCTGTCTGCTTCCGGGAGCAGTAAGCCTGATAGGTAAGAACTGGTCCTGCCCTTTGGAGGCTGAGGACAGGGGCTGGGGTGGCACCTTGCCCACGGGATGAGCAGGAACCTAGTTGTTCCAACCTTTGCACATGTGTCTGTGCGTGGTTATGGGAAGCTGAGTCACATACAGCTGGGTCACACATCTCTATCTGTCTGCTCACACAAAGCAAACGAAAGGACTCTGAACCCCGTACCAAATGCCTCCTGAACAACGCCGACCTCGCCCCCCACCACCCCAAGGACCCCGTGGAAATGAGACGCATTAACTTCCAGACGCCAGGTATGTGCTTATCCCGGGCGCCAGGGACAACACCCGTGGGAGGGAGGTAGCACAGTGGGAGATGAAGTGGCCGCCTCGATGGATCCTTGTCAGTGCCTGGTGCAGTTCTTCAGTCCCAGATTCCCACGTGGCTCTGGGCTTGGAAGTGTCCTGGGGTTGATTGTGCTTACAATCTAGGGAAATTTTTGAGAAGCTGCATTCAACTGGTGGCTGCTATCTTCTCCAGGAGCTTAAAGGACATCTTCAAAGACAGAAGCAAACATTTTCTAAGTCCTCATTCCTTCTGGCAGAAAAAGCTGTGCCTCTGTTCACACCTCTAGTCTTAAGTCCACTCAGTGGTGGGTGTTCGGGTTTTTTCCACCCTCCCCGGGGAAGCGCCTCTAACAAGGAGCAAAAATTCCACTTCCACCACACTCACTCTCTCCCCGCTCTGTGGCCACATATGCTCATGCTCTCCCGGTTTCATTATAGTTCCCTGTAGATTAAGAGGATTCTGCTGAGTCCCCTGCCACGTGTGGTGGGAGAACTGAATCAGGACCCTGCCCTTGATCATCTTCATGTGCAATGCTCCCCTCAGTTCCCGCCCCCCCCTCCTCCTCAATGGGCTCATGCCAGCTGCTTCTAACCAAATTAAGGGATTTTCAGTTTAACTGAGGGCTGCTGTTCTTTCCTTGGGAGCTCATAGCATGGTCACATCTGCTGTTCTCTACCTACAGCCTGATCTTCACTTTCTGTCTCTGAACTGCTTCCTGTTAACTTTTGTTTCCAACCAAATGGAGATTTTTAAACATTTAACTGATGGCTGCAGTCCTCCATAATAAGAGATCATGGGGGCTTTGATGGGCTCATGTATAGTCTTGCATGCTACTCCTAATATATTTCTTTCTCTTTTCTATTTCTGGACTGTGTCATGTTAGTTCCATGTTTCTCCAAATGCGGGTTTTGATCATTTATATTTACCTGATGGCTGCAGCCCTCCACAGGCGATCATGAAAAGTCTCATGGCATCGCTTGTATTCTCTTCTCTCTTCTGTCTCTGGACTAGCTTATGTCAATTCCGTTTCCATCCAGATGAGAATTTTAAATATGTGTGTTTAACTGATGGCCTCTGTCCGTCTTACAGCTCATGGCATGGGCCCGTATGTTCTCCTGTCCCCAAGTTTCTCCCTCACCATCCTGCTTCTCCTCTAAAATCCCCTCTGCTGACCCCCAACAAGGGATCCAAGGCCAGGTTGGTCAGGGGTGGCGGGGTGTGGGGACGACAGGTTGACAGAAGAACCTAAAAGCTTTGAGATCTTTCCAAAGTCATAGCGGAAAATCAGGACTCGCCAGTATCCAGCTGAAGTGATGCCCAGCCGCTGTCGCGGGCTCTCTGGTTGGGGCCCTGACGGCCATGTGTCCCTCACTTGTTGAAGTTGCTCTGCCCTTTGCATCTATCTGTCCGTCGACCACTGTGCGCGCACCCAGCGAGGGGTGGGGGGAGGTGGGCCCCCTCCCCCGCGTGTTTTCATTTATTTATTGTTTGCTGTTTCTGCAGATTCAGGCCTCAGCAGCCCCCTCAGGGAGCCGGGGTTTCACTTTGAAAGTTAGTTCCGGTGTCTCTCTGTTCTTGGCTTCCTTTCGCTCCTGTTTGTTTTCATCCTTGGTTTCTCCATCCGGCTTCCTCTCTCTCCGCCCACCTGTCCTGCGCTGGCTTCTCGAAGGGGGTGGGGGTCTGGTCCCCTGGGCCCTAAGGTGGCAGGTTGTGACTGCGTGCGTGTGTGTGAGAGGGAGAGAACGGAGGAGAGAGAACGGGGCTGGGAGCAGGGGTGTAGGGCACAGGTCTGTGTCAGAATACACGCAAGAGGCAGGGGGACCCACCAGTCAAATAGACACCAGCCTCCGACCCCTTAGACGCGGGCCCTGGGGCAGCACCCGGGGATGGCGGGCAGCACACGGGGGCTGTGGACAACAGCTCTTCAGCAGTCGACTTGGCAAATCCCTATAGGTTTAACACCGGTGCTTGGGTGCTGGTGCGCAGCTGTCAATCTCCCTCCCAGTAACTGCTGAGTGAGTGTGTGTGCGTGTGCATGGCCGCTGGGCCCCAGGAGAGAAGCGTCTGGCAGGCCTAAAGATGGGGAACAAACACCCACGCCCACCCCATCATCCTACACACACATACCCCGTGTCTCCCCTCCCCAGCCCCTCAGCTCCACCTGGCAGAGGACTTTTTGGTCCCTCCGACCCCCAAGGGGGCAGACAGGGGTGTGGGCCCCCCGCCCTCACCAGGGGGACGATATTCCAGAAGGTTCAGCCAGCCACATCTGCTTCTTCATCTCTGTGTCACTTGCCTGCTTCTTGCCACAAGGCACTAGGAGCTTGAAGTCCTGCGGGGCAACCCTCCCCCAGCACCTGCCTCCCCAGCTGGTTGTCAGGGGGCCTGGGGAGGGTGGGGGAGACTCCACCTAGTGCTCCTCCTCCAGGCCTGGGTTCCTCACCCCCAGGGGGCCCACCCCAGACCTTCCTCTTCCCCGCCACCCCCTCTAACCTGCAGCTCGTCCATCGCAGACTCACTCCGTAGAGCACCCCCTGCCCCCTCCCCTCCCCGGCCTGGCCCCCCGAGTGACTGGCCGCATGGGCGGGTCTGCTCTCCCTGCAGGCATGCTCAGCCACCCGCCCATTCCCATTGGGGACATGGCGGAGCACACGGAACGACTCAAGGCCAATGACAGCCTCAAGCTTTCCCAGGAGTATGAGGTGAGCCAGCCCCCCCCTCACCTTCCACCCTCCTGCGGCCCACAGATGCCCACCGTGACATCTCCTGCCTCCCATTTCCCACAGTCCATCGACCCGGGCCAGCAGTTTACGTGGGAGCACTCCAACCTGGAAGTGAACAAGCCCAAGAACCGCTATGCCAATGTCATCGCCTACGACCACTCCCGCGTAATCCTCCAACCCATCGAAGGTAGCATGCGGGGTCCCAGGCTCCTCCCCAACAACCTTGGCCTGTCCTCATTCCATGGAGAACACGTAGACCCCATGTCTTCTCTTGGCCGGGGGGCCAGACCAGAGTGGACTAGCTAGGAGATAGGCAGGGAAACTGAGGCCTGGCCCAACCCTACCCAAAGCCATTGAGAAGTTTTGGATCTGCATTTAACTGATGGATACTGTCCTCTACAGATTTCCATCCATCCTTTACATCTGTAGCTTTTTTCAGGGCAGCTTCACCGCAAAGGACATTTGGCAATGTCTGAGGACATTTTTGTTGTCACAGCTTGTGGGGCGGGGGGTGGTGTTGACGTCTTGAGGGTAGAGGCCAGGGATGCTACTCAGTACCTTGCAATGTAAAGGACAGCTCCCAACATAGAACAGTCTATCTTCAAACGGCAGTAATGTTGAGGCAGAGAAACCATGGAGTATATGCACCATGATTTCCTTGGGGATAGACTGGGGCAGTCTCGGAGGGCTTCCTTTAAGCAGTGGACCAGGTGGAGCCAGCCTAGAAGGATAGAGCACCCCCACTGAACTCTGACTTCTCCCCTACCCCCGGCCTAGGCATTGTGGGCAGTGATTATATCAACGCCAACTATGTGGACGGCTACCGGCGGCAGAATGCGTACATTGCCACGCAGGGGCCACTGCCAGAGACCTTTGGCGACTTCTGGCGTATGGTGTGGGAGCAGCGCTCAGCCACCATTGTTATGATGACGCGGCTAGAGGAGAAATCACGGGTGAGGCCTGGACCCTGTGGCCCCCAAGCCCTGAGCTGGCCCCGGCCCACACTCACCTGTGTTCCCTCACCTGGTGCAGATCAAATGCGACCAGTACTGGCCCAACAGGGGCACGGAGACCTACGGCTTCATTCAGGTCACGCTCCTGGACACCATCGAGCTGGCTACCTTCTGCGTGAGGACGTTCTCCCTACACAAGGTAGGGCCTGGACTGAGACTGGGGGGCTGTGGGAGGGGGCGATGGTGGGTGCAGAAGGAAGATGAGCTTCTGCCCTGGGAACTCCCCATTGGACGGAAGAAAAACCACATTGACCCAGGCTGGGCACATTCTCAAGTGGTCACTTTATGGATGGGGACACTGAGACTCAGGGAAACAGCTCTTGTCTCCAGCCACAGCAGGACAAACCAGCAGAATCCAACTTAGCAATGAACCTCTGCTCCCCTCACCAGCAATCACCCTGCCCACCCCCCACACCAAGGTCAGTCTTGACCCCTTCCCTCACCCAGCCTGGGTTTGTGGCAGGGTCTTGGCCATGCAGTCGAGGGGCCTCCAGTCTTGGACGGAGGACAGAGCAGGCAGTCGGGGCTGAGGTGGAGGGAATCTTTGTATTTAACTGATGGCTGCTGTCTGTCACGATTCCCCGTGTCCTACTCAAGTGATTCTCGGTTGCAGCATTTTGCCGCTCGGGACATTTGGCAATGTCTGGGGGCACTTTGAATATTTTTATTGAAGTGTAGTTGATTTACAATGTTAACTTCTGCTGTACAGTAAAGTGATTCAGGTATGTGTATACATAACTTTTTAATACTCTTTTCCATTATAGTTTATCATAGGATATTGAATGTAGTTCTCTGTGCTTAGTAGGACCTTGTTGTTCATCCCGTCTGTATATGTAAGAGCTTACATCCGCTAACCCCTACCTCCCACTCCAGCCCTGCCTCAACCTCTGGTTTCTATATCCACGAGTCTGTTTCTGTTCTGTAGATAAGTTCATTTGTGTCATAGTTTAGATTCTGCATGTGTTCTCATATGTGATATCATATATCATAAGTGTTCTGATACTTTTTATCATGTGATATCATGGCATTTTTTATCATATGATAATCTCTAGGCCTATACATATTGCTTCAAATGGTATTGTATCATTCTTTTTTGTGGCTGAGTAGTACATTGTATATATGTATCACATCTTTATCCGTTCATCTGTCAACAGACATTTAGATTGTTTCCATGTCCTGCCTGTTGTAAATAGTGCTGCTATGGAATAGGGGTACCTGTATCTTATTGGAGTTTTGTTTCCAGATATATGACGAGGAGTGGGAGTGTTCGATCATATGTAGTTCTATTTTTAGTTTTTTGAAGAACCTCCATACTGTTCTCCACCATGGCTGCACCAATTAATATTCCTACCGAAAGTGTTGGAGGGCTCCCTTTTCTCTGCATCCTCTCCATCCCTTGGAATTTGTAGAGTTTTTGATGTATTTCTTTGGAGAAATGTCTACATCTTCTGACCATTATTCAATGAGGTTGTTTGTTTTTTGTTGAGCTGTATTAGTTCTTCATCTGTTTTGGAGATTAAGCCCCTCAGTTGCATCGTTGGCAAATATTTTCTCCCATTCTGTAGGCTGTCTTTTCGTTGTGTTTATGGTTTCCTTTGCTATGCAAAGGCTTGTAAGTTTCATTACGGTGCCATTTATTTTTATTTCTAGTGCCTTGGAAGACTGGGGACACTTTTTATTGTCATGTAGGAAGAGAGAGATGCTCTAGCACCACTGTGTTTCCCTGGCAGCCAGCCACGTGCCCTAACATAGAACATGTACCTGGCACAGGTGCCCGAAACCTGAGCAGAAAGACAGGAGTGAGGGTTTTCAGTTGATTGACACATTAAGCAGACACTGTGTCAGGTACCGCCCTTGTGGGGCTTACAGTCTAGTAGACAACACGTGGACAGCAAATATGTAAAACAACCAGAGATCTTACACATAAGAGAAAAGTAAAACAGGGAAGAATGGAGCATGTAGTGGAGGACCTGGAGTTGGTGAGGAAGGTTTTGCAGAGGTCTGGGGGCAGCATTCCAGGCAGAGGGCACAGCACATGCACAGGCCCTGGGTGTTTTGGGAATCGTGAGGAGTCCTGTGTGGCTGGAGCAGAGGGAGGGCAGGGGGGAGGTGCAGAACCTTGTGGGGAGCAGGGGCAACTCTGGCTTTTAGCCCAGGGAGGGCTGTGGGCAGAGGAGCAGCGGGACCTGACTCAGGTGCTCACCAGCACTCTCTGGCTGCTGTGGAGGGAATAGATGGTGGGGACACCCAGGGGGAACAGGTGACTGCTCTGGTCTGGATGGATGACAGTGAGCTGGACTAAGGTGATCACCGTGGAGGGGGCAAGTGAGGAGTGAGAGGTGGGTGGGCTTGGGATAGACTTTGAAAGCCTAGCGGGCAGTGCTGACTGATGCTGCGTGTGGACACGCAGGGGAAGGGAGTCAAGAACTACTCCTGCTACATTTTGGCCAGAGACAGTGCCACCATCAGCTGAGATGGGGGAGCAGGTTTAGGGAGAAATGGGGAGGAGTGCACGAAGATGATGGGGGCACTGAGCTGGAGACACGCCCACTCCCCGGAGCAGCTGGGCGCCCAAATCAGGTGCTCAGGGACATGGTGGTCTGGAGGTGTGAACTTGGGCCCCCAGCACGCGGGTGGTGGGCCGCATTGACCAACAGTGTCTCCGGCACCCCCAGAACGGCTCCAGCGAGAAACGGGAGGTCCGGCAGTTCCAGTTCACGGCGTGGCCAGACCACGGAGTGCCTGAGTACCCGACACCATTCCTGGCTTTCCTGCGGAGAGTCAAGACCTGCAACCCGCCAGACGCGGGCCCCATCGTGGTCCACTGCAGGTACCAGGCCCCCGCCCCTTCACTCCAGGCTCCCTTCTGTGCCCTGTCCCCCATTCTCCCCTGGCCCTCGGGTGCCCCCTGACAGCCCACTCCATCTCCACAGCGCGGGTGTGGGCCGCACAGGCTGCTTTATCGTCATTGATGCCATGCTGGAGCGGATCAAGCCGGAGAAGACGGTGGACGTGTACGGCCACGTGACGCTCATGAGGTCCCAGCGCAACTACATGGTGCAGACGGAGGACCAGTACAGCTTCATCCACGAGGCTCTGCTGGAGGCCGTGGGCTGCGGCAACACGGAGGTGCCTGCCCGCAGCCTCTACGCCTACATCCAGAAGTTGACGCAGGTGGAGCCGGGCGAGCACGTCACTGGCATGGAACTCGAGTTCAAGGTGGGTGCGGAGGAAGGGGGAGAGGATGCTGTGGTTGGGTGGGGGAGAGGGGGCTAAGCAGGAGACCAGAGTTCTCTCCCTCCAACCTCCCCCCCTTTAAGGGGACCAGAGGGTAGGAGGGCTGGTGTTCCCCTGCCCACCATGGCCCTGCTAGCCCTCTGGCTGAGAACACACAGCCTGCTCCCACCCCAGGGAAATTGGGTCCCCACATGGAGGCTGTCCTGATGGCGTCCCCTCATCTCCACAGCGGCTGGCCAACTCCAAAGCCCACACATCCCGCTTCATCAGTGCCAATCTGCCTTGTAACAAGTTCAAGAACCGCCTGGTTAATATCATGCCCTACGAGAGCACCCGGGTCTGCCTACAACCCATCCGGGGCGTGGAGGGCTCCGACTACATTAATGCCAGCTTCATTGATGGTTACAGGTAAACCTGGCCCTGGCTGCTACCGGGGCTCCAGTCCTGCATGGGAGACAGCTCAACAGACCCTGCCAGCCCCATGCAGTCACAGCTGAGGTGGAGGGACTCTTTAGATATGCATTTAACTGATGGCTGCTGGCTGGAACTTGATTCCATCTGTCCCTCTCTCTCAGAGAAGAGCAGCGATCTGGGCAGTTCTGCCCTCCAGGGGAAACTTGATAGCATCTGGGATGTTGTTGGTGGCTAAAATGGGAGTTGAGAGAGGAGGGTTACTACTGGCATCTAGGGCTTCCCTGGTGGCTCAGATGTTAATGAATCTGCCTGCGATGCAACAGACCCAGGTTCAATTCCTGGATCGGGAAGATCCCCTGGAGGAGGAAGTGGCAATCCGCTCTGGTATTCCTGTCTGGGGAATCCCCACGAACAGAGGAGCCTTGTGGGCTACAGTGCATGGGGTCACAAAGACACACGACTGAGCAACTAACACTTTCTAGGGGGCAGAGGCCAGGGATGCACTGGCTACAGGTCAGGGGCCCATTGCAGTCGTCCAGTCCCGAACGTCAATAGTGCCAGGGTTGAGAAGCCCTGAGCAAAGGAGGGTGTTCTAGGCATGGGCAGCTATGCATAGCCCTGGAGGGGCTGGAGAATGAAAGCAGAGATGCCTGCAGACAGTCCCACAGCTTCCTCGCGAAGCTAGAGTGATTCTGAGGCTGGTGGTTTCTCCAGGTGCAGAACAGGATTCTTTGTGGGGGGTTGAACCAGATAGGGAGGGAGATGATGCTTGGGCCTGGGTCTCCCTGGGGCCCTAGACTCACCGCTGCCACCACCCCCCTCCCCCCTCACAGGCAGCAGAAGGCCTACATAGCCACACAGGGCCCGCTGGCGGAAACCACGGAGGACTTCTGGCGCATGCTCTGGGAGAACAACTCGACCATCGTGGTGATGCTGACCAAGCTGAGGGAGATGGGCCGGGTGAGCCGGGGACCGTACGGGGCAGGGCAGGGTAGGGAGTGACCGGGGACCGGTGGAGGGGTTGGGGGCAGGGCTGACCACAGCACCCACCCCCTCAACAGGAGAAGTGTCACCAGTACTGGCCAGCCGAGCGCTCCGCCCGCTACCAGTACTTCGTGGTGGATCCTATGGCGGAATACAACATGCCTCAGTACATCCTGCGGGAGTTCAAGGTCACAGACGCCCGGGTAAGCACGGGGACAGACCCTCCAGGCAGCTCACCATTCCCCTGCTGGTCTGGAGAGGGCTTTCCTAGTTGGGGGGTGGAAGCAAAGGCCCAGGGGTTGGGTGGAAGAGGAGTGAGCGGGCCAGCTGGACAATCACCCCCACCACCGAGCAGGTGGAAGAGAGGACCACGACCCCATGGTGTTCCCCATCAGAGCACATGTCACGCTACTCACTGGGGACATAGTCCATGGTGATCACGTCAAAGGGAGTGAGTGGGGCATTAGCTGGGAAGCAGCAACCATGGAGGGCAGCATTAGAGGGCTGAAGGCAGGCTGGGGGAAAGGTGATGGGTTGATGGTGTCAAGTAGTGGCCACTGCAGATGGGAAAAGAGTGGTAGACAGTGAGGAGGCCAGGTGCTAGGAATTGGAACCATTGTATGGAGAGAGAGGAGAAAGGAGAGAGTAGACGGTATTGACTGGAGAAGACCCAGTGGAGGCGGGTGGTGCTGGGTGATAGGAGAGGGCATGTATTATAGATGGGGTCTGATGAAGACTGTTAGGTGACAGAGGATGGAAGTTAGCGCCAAAATTGGAGAATCCATGGGTAGAATGATGGGGCATGGAAATGTCAGTCCAGATGTTACCAGTGGATAGTGAACCCTGATGGACAAAGCATTGTCGGTCATTGTGCATGGGTAGCTCAGGATGGCACCATTGAATTGGTTGAATGGGGATTGGAGACTCAGTGAACGATGTCACTGTTGGGTGACAGAGGAGGGTGGTAAACAGGATGGTCTTAGATGAGAGGAAGGTGAGATTGGAGACTAGAATGTCTGGATAGAAGTGGATGGAGAATGACAGTAGAACATGGAACCATGGCTTGGTGAAGGGTGATGTGTTACCAGCAATGGATGGAGAGAGGTGAGATTAGAAAGGGCAAATGTTTGGCCAGTGGCAGATGGAATAAAATGGAGAGGAAGTGATCTGAAGAGTAAAAAGAATGATGAACACTCAGTGATAGGCAGTACTGTTGATGGTCCAAGAGAGAGGAAGGTGGGATTGGAGAAAGTGTTAGGTGGTGGAGGATGGAGACCATCTAAATCAGATGGCATTACTGGACTGCAACATTTTGATGTAGAGACTGTGAATGGAAAAGGTAAGTGATCAGTGAGGGAGGGTGGAGAATGTCAGTGGTCTGACATAGTGGAATGTCTAATGGTCCTTAGATGGGGAAGAATGATGGATTGCTAAGGATGAATTATGGAAAATGGTACCATTGGGTCATGATAAATGAAAGGTGGAAGAGAGCCATGATGATGGATGGCACTGCTTGGTAGTGGGAAGCGAGTGTTGGTGAGATTAGGTGGTTGAGTGGTGGGGATGAAGATTTGAATGATGGATGGTTGAGTAGTGGAGATGAGTACTGGATAGATGGAAGGTTGAGTTTTGGGGATGAGTATTGGAGAAAGGGATGGTTGAGTATTGGGGATTAAGATTGAAGAGGTTGAGTAGTGGTGATGAGGATTAGAGACATGGATGGTTGAGTGATGAGTTGAGAATTGGAGAGATGACTGGTTTAGTGGTGGGAATGAGGATAGGAGAGATGGAAGGTGATTGTTGGGGCTGAAGATTGGAGAAATGGATAGTTGAGTGGTGGAGATGAGGATCCAAGAGGTTGAGTGGTGCAATAAGGATTAGAGAGATGAATGGTTGAGAACTGGAGAGATGAGTGATTTATTGGTGGGCATGAGGATTGGAGAGATGAGTGGTTGAGATTTAGATGGTGGAGATGGAGAAAGTTAATGGGAGGTGGCATCACCAGATGGATTATGAGCTACCATAAGTGGATAATGAAAGTTAAGAGGCAGAGGTATTGGGTATACAGGTAGAAGATGATAAATTTACAATGGTGGCTGGTGGAAGATGGCACCCTTGAGTGGTGAAGGATAGGAGATTATAGGGCTGGTGAGTGGCTGAAGATGACGTCCATGGTGGAAGATGGAAGGTGGTGCTGTTGGAACATGACACTATGGGGACAGTGCTCTTTTACTGTAAGACAATGAGAGAGAAGGTTGCCAGGGAGATGGAGAATGGGTCAAGAAGGGCAGATGTTAGGTGTACCGTGGACAGTGCAGAATGGAGGATAACAGACAACAATGATGTTGGTGTCACTTTGGTTGTGGTGGATGGGTTTGGAGCTGTGCAGAGAGCAGCAGTCAGGGGATGGGGGTGAACGATTGCCATGTGAGATGGTGTTGCTGGATGATGAAGTGAAATGGTGAGGAGGATGGACTTGGCAGCCTTGGGTGGTAAAGACGAAACCGGAGCATCTCAACGAAAGATGGTGTGGGATAAGGAGGGTGGGTGGCAGAGGGTGAGGAGGATGGAGAGTGCTGTTGGTGCAGCTTGTGGTTGGCGAGGGTGACTGCCACTGACCTTGCTAACAGGACCCAGCTCACTCTCTCTCCGTTCCAGGATGGCCAGTCCCGGACGGTCCGGCAGTTCCAGTTCACGGACTGGCCGGAGCAGGGCGTGCCAAAGTCGGGGGAAGGCTTCATCGACTTCATCGGCCAAGTGCACAAGACCAAGGAGCAGTTCGGCCAGGACGGCCCCATCTCTGTCCACTGCAGGTGAGCTGCCCGTGGCGCGAAGCGGGAGTCTCTGCGAGCACAGCCTCGGGCACTCCCGCTGGGGCTCCTTTCATCCCTGGGGCAGGGGGCTTCAGAGCAGGCAGGACAGGAATTGGGCAGCTGAGCCAGGCTCCCCCACACGCCCACCCCCTGAACTCACCTGCACACTCGCCCTGACAGTGCTGGCGTGGGCAGGACGGGCGTCTTCATCACGCTCAGCATCGTGCTGGAGCGGATGCGGTACGAGGGTGTGGTGGACATCTTCCAGACAGTGAAGATGCTGCGGACCCAGAGGCCAGCCATGGTGCAGATGGAGGTGAGGTGGGGGGACTGGGGGGAGGAGAGGGCCCCCCAGCCTCACGTTGACGCCACCACCAGACTCTGTTCTCGCCTCTGTGCAGTGGGCACAGCCACCCCCCACTCCCAGGGTTGTCGAGGGTAAAAGGTCCTCAGCCCCTCCTGCTTTGGGCTGATCCAAGAGTAAGCCAAAGGCCAGAGCTGAGAAGCATCCCTCGGAGTGAACGGAGATGGGTCCCCCCTCCCGGCCCCAGGGCCTCAGCGAGGTCCAGCTCAGCCAGGACCCTGGCAGGGGTCATGGATCCTGAAGCCAGGCCCAGAGTCCCACCATCATGCCGACAGTGGGCACCTTTGCTTTGACCACACAGTGTCTCCAAGTCACATAGCAGTTTGAAGTGGAGCTGGGATTCATACCCCAGTCAGTCTCATCCACAGCCCTCAGAAGGGCCAGCAGTAGAACTGAGTCCATGGAGGGAACAGTTAGGTTGGGAGCACTGTACTTGCCCATGCTCTAGGCCACCTCATGAGCAGACCCGACTCTAAGCCAGAGTCAGACCCCCGGCAGGTGGAGGGGGAGCCGGTCTGTGTCGGCACCCATTCCTGGGTCCGTTCCGCATCTGGCTTGAGACCCAGAAGTGGGTAAAAGATCCCCCCTGTTGTCACAGAGATGCTCCAGGAATGAGAAGAGGGTCTGAGGGCAGGGGCCAGCCTAGGAAAGAGTGGGGTCACTGCTTTTAGAAGCCACCAGATCCAGAAGCTAGGTTAAATGCATCCATAAGCTCCCCCGTCTCCAGGCAGTCAGAGCTGGAGTGGCAATCTCCCAGCCCACAGGGGAGTGTCACAAGAGGCAGGGATGGCCACGTGGCTGCGTCCAGAGAGACAGGTAGGATACTGCGGGCCAGCTGAGGACAGGGAGAGCCCAGCATAGGCACAGGGTCGAGGGGCACAGCTCTGCAGTGTGATGGGGAGCCCTGGGCGGCTGCAGAGGCACTGACGGGGGCCCTCCCCCACTCCCCCCACCCCGCAGGATGAATACCAGTTCTGCTACCAGGCGGCGCTGGAGTACCTCGGGAGCTTTGACCACTATGCAACCTAGAGCCAGGTTGGCCTGGCCCAACTCCACCGGCCCCCTCGCCTCCTGTGCCGGGTGGGCCCCCCGAGGCCTGGACCCCCTCCGGCGGCCAGGGCAGGAGGCGGCAACCACGTTTCCACAGCCGAGGGGTCTCCGGGGATGACAACGCAGCCCCTGAAGCCCCCCCGCACGGCCCCAGCCCCCTCCCTGGGCCGGGCCGCCGCCTTCAATACTTGGCACATTCCTCATTCCCTTCTAAAACCAGATTCCACGAGGAGAGGTTCCGGGGTGGGGGGAGGGGGGCGGTGAGCAAAGCAGGGGCTGCTCCCCAGAACCAGAGGGGGGCGGGGGCTGGGAACTGGGCCCCTTGTCCTCCCCACCAGGCAGCCTTCCTGCCCCGCAGCCTGGGGGTCACCGGGCTGGGGGGGCAGGAGTGGGGTGGGGACAGGAGTCAGCTTTCTTTCAAAACTCAGTGTAACTGTATCCGGTGACATTTCGTTTTGTTTTTGTTTTTTTTTAATAGTGTATTTTTTTTTTTTTTCATTTTTTTTTTAAAGAAGAAACAAATAGGGGGGAAACAAGAGAGACTTGACAGTCGACGAATTTAAAAAGAAAAACTTGGCTTATTCCTACTCTGTTCACAGACAGTCTGTTTTTTTGCAGCGTAACAGACGTTCTTGCGTGCCGGTCATGTTCGCGGGCCTGCGCAGGCTCAGGCTGCCCCTTGGCTTGCTTTTTTTCCCCCCTTTACCTACTCCGAAGGTGTGCCTCGCTCAAGAATAGGGCCTTTGCCTCCTGATTTTTCTTTTTTTTTAATTTTTTGCTTTTTCTTTTTTAATTAAATTCTCAAGACATATCAAGGAGGGTGAGGGTGGGGCAGTCGGGGGACTCGGGCCCACCAGCGTCGGTTGTCAGGCCCACAGGGTGGGCACTACCACGGAGGAGGTCGCAGCGACCCCCGCCCCCAGCAGCCCGAGCACCCCTCGCCAATCTCCCACCTCGAGGAGAAGGACTGAACACAGTGGGAGGTTCCCACTTCTCTGGGGAGAGAGAGGCCATGAGCTGCCCCAATCAGGGGCCCCTCCCCGCACCCCCGGGACCATGGCGCTGTTCTGGGGCAGAAGGATGGGGCTCTGCCCCACCCCCACCCCTGAGCAAGTGGGTTTTTCTCTTTGTACAAGAGCAGAGCTGCTGTTGCTTTCAACACTGTTTATTCAAACGGAAGCAGCTGGGTGGTTTTCCCACCTCTGTGTATGTAGATATATCGACTTTGTATTAAAGGAAGATCGTCTGACCCCGGCCACTGGTGGAGTCTTTATCACCCCACCCCCTGTCCATCCCGTCTCCTTGGGGAAGCCAGGAGCCTGGAGAACTTGAACACAGAATCCAAGCTCCCTGCCGGGGCTGCCCCAATAATTATAGTAGTTACTCATGTTGATAATCGTGACCATCTCTGAGTATCTACCATGGGCCAGCCTGCTGAGGTGGGAATCAACCCAATTTATAGATGAGGAAACTGAGGTTCAGAGAGGGGCAGGCACAGTGGTTTGAAGTGGAGCTGGGATTCGTACCCCAGTCGGTCTCATCCACAGCCCCCAGAAGGGTCACAAGGGTCGGCAGTAGAGCCGAGTCCACGGAGGGAAGAACTGGGTTGGGAGCACTATTCCTGCCCACGCCGTAGGCCATCTCACGAGCGGGCCCTGCTCTAAGCCACAGTCAGACCCTGTGGAGGGTGAGCCATTCTGTCTCTACCCTTGCCTGGGTCCCTTCTCCACCATCTGGCTTGAGACCCAGAAGTGGGTGAAAGATCCCCCTGTTCTCACAGAGATGCTCCAGGGATGAGAAGAGGGTCTGAGGGCAGGGGCCCAGCCTAGGAAAAAGTGGGGTCACTGCTTTTAGAAGCCACCAGATCCAATATCAGTAAGTATGTAAGTCGATGACGTGATCACCACCATGAATACACTTAGTCAAATAGATTTACCAAACCCTAAATCCCCTATCCTTAAAATTCTCAAACACACATGGAACATTTATGAAAATCAGCACTTATTTTAAAAAAAACCCAGCAGTGGAGATCTTCATAAATTTCAAGAAACAAGTGTTAGATAACCTGATCTTGACCACAGCAGTAGATTTGGCAATACTTAGCCTCCCCTGAAAAGGCCTTCAATGAGAAATTTTAAAACACGTTTTTAAATGAGGCATGAGTTAAAGAAGGAATCAACATAGAAGTGACATGTTGAAACTGAACGACAACTCAAATAGTACAAAATGTAACAAAACCCGTGGGATGCAGCCAAAGGGATGCATGAGGGAAATTTTACAGCCTTGAACATGTTGATAAGAAAACAAATTCTGGAAACAAGTCAACCTTTTAAATATGTGAACCAAGTTTTCAATTCACATAACGAATTGGGTGTTATTGAGGTGGTTCTTGCATTGACAAAACTTTTCTTTAAAAACACCAATATAGCCAAATCTTTGGCAAGTACAATCAAGAAAACATCCAAATCCAGGGATATGGGGGAATGCACATTAACTACAGATTGAGGCTTTTTTTAAAATTGGGAGATGAGTATCAGGGGAGAAAAAACAGGAAAGAGACTGCAGACAGGAATAGTGGGAGCTCTGGCACAGCTGGCATGGAGGAGATCCTCCACTATCCTGGGCTGAGATGGTGGGAAGATGGAAAGATGAAGAAATAGCAGAGGACTACATTTAGTAGCTCCTGAGTTTTGAATTCAAGAAGTAGTGGGAAGGTATCTTCTTAGTAATAGACATAGGACCCAAGGGGTAGAAGTCAGACTCTAACCCAAGTCTGGTCCTACCTAAATTATCTAAGACTTTATCACAGGCTACTCTGCCCACAGAACTTCTACTCAATCCTCAAAGCCCGGTTCTAAAAGCTCCTCTAAGAAATCTGTTTCCTGTTTACCCAAGCCCATTGAGACTAAAGTGTCTGAATAGGATCTACCTTTCCCTCCTTGGAAACCAGACAGAACATCTTCAGGGAAAGTCAATGAGCATGTGACCCTCAGCTCTATGATTCCACCCTTGAGATGTTCATGGCTATAGTTGGAGGGTAGGTGGTGGCACACAGATTTATCTGAAGACTTGCTGGAAGAGGGCCATAAAGAATTGCCTCAACTCACGGACAGAAGCACCAAGACTAAGCATCTCCAGTTGTCTTGGCCCTGCTATAGGACTCCATAACATCCACCCTCATTTATTGAGCACTGACTCTATGCTTGGCTTATGCAGTCCATTTAACTCTTCTGGCAATGCACCAGTGGACAGAAAACTGAGGCTCAGATAGGTCAGGTCTCTTACCCAAGATCTCACAGGTTGTAAGTAGTGTAACCTGGACATGGGCCCAGACCTAGCCAGTTCCCATTGTGATAGTGCCAAAGTTCAAGGCATCTATGAGCTCCACCTGACCACAGCGTCAGCCCCAAGCTGGGAGGGACAGAGCCCTACAACAGAGTCCCACTTTCCACCAAGGGTCTCTCGGGGACCAAAGTATTTGAGTGCTCTGTGGTGGTGGTGGTGGTGTAGTCGCTCAGTCATGTCCAACTCTGGGCCCGCCAGCCTCCTCTCTCAATGGGATTCTCCCAGCAAGAATACTGGAGTGGGTTGTCATTTTCTTCTCCAGGGAATCTTCCCAACCCAGGGGTTGAACCTGGGTCTCCTGCATTGCAGGCGGATTTTTTTTTTTTTTTTTAAGCAACTGAGCCACCAGGGAAATGCATTCTAGTGCTCTAGAAAGTGTAAATACCCTGAACACACACTCTGTCCCTTAATATCACTTTGAAACATTTAAAGCTAAAATACCTGTGAGGAGCAATGAACAGAACTACAGTGGTGCTGGATGCTAAACCCAACTCAGGAACGGAAAGACCAAGCTGACAAGAAGGATCTTGAGATGCACAATGCAGTAGCAAACTTTAGCAAATAGATCCGTGCAGGGCTCTGTACCCACAAATGAAAAATGTACATTCTGTCTAAATACATCACCAAAAAAGGACCACGAATTAGACCAGAGATAGAAGCTCAACATTCAGACTTTACTCCCTAGCCACCTGTAATAAAATTATCAATCAGTGATATCTAACTTTTCTAATGCACATAGGTGGAAGGGTTCAAACAAATGAGTTAAAGATAAATCACACATGAACAACAAAGTATTTAGAACTGAATGATAAGACCACTGCAAATGAAAGCCTTTGGGATGCAACCAAAAATGTACTCAGAGGTAAATTCAAAGTCTAAGTGCATTTATGGAGGGAAGGAAAACACTCATAAGTGAAATAAGTAGCCAAAGAAAGTACTCAAGGGTATATGTAGCCTTATATAAATTTATGAGAAAAATAACTGAAAACAAACTAAAGCTTTCAACTCAGGCACCCACAAAAGGACAAATAGATCCAAGGAGCATTAAGGGGAAATATTTTTAGGACAATCAGGTATTAGTCAAATGGTCAACTACAGCAGTAACAACAAAATAATACAAAAATCTGGATTTTTTTAAAAACATCCATAAAAGAAGAAAACCTTTGGCACAAGATAGCACAGATAAACATTACGGATGACAGAAGAATCAAGAGCGCTCACAAAGAATTTATCTTAATGGCTGAGCATATACTGCATATATATGACTTCATACCAGTACATGTTGGACTTCCCAGGTGGTGCAGTGGTAAAAGAATCCACCTGCCAATGCAGAGGATGCAAGAGATGTGGATCCAACCCCTGGGTCGGGAAGATCCCCTGGAGGAGGAAATGGCAACCCGCTCCAGTATTCTTGCCTGGGAAATCCCGTGGACAGAGGAGCCTGGTGGGCTACAGTCCATGGGGTCGAAAAGAGTCGGTCATGACTTGAGCACACCACTAACTGTTTCAAATGATAAAATATGGGGTGGGGGGGCGATCTAAGAAAGCAAAACCAAACCATTAAAAAAGTTATTAAAAAGTGAATAAAGTTCAAAAACACGGAAATGATGGCCAAAGATCTATTCCCCATACAAGGCACTTTCTCAGATCTTCAAGAGAAAGATAATTGGCATCTTTTATAAGCTATGTCAGCTTGCAGGGAGAAAAAAGAGATAATATTCAAAGCGTATAGGATAACTCAAGGTGGGCAGGGGGGAAATACATCTCACTCGTGTGCCTAGATTCAAAAATGCTAAGAAAATACTAGTAATGCAAATCTTGTTGTTATTTAGTTGTCCGGTCATGTCCGATTTCTTTTGCGACCCTATGGACTATAACCCACCAGGCTCCTCTGTCCTTGGGATTCTCCAGGCAAGAACACTGAAGTGGGTTGTCATTGCCCTCTTCCAGGGGATCTTCCTGACCCAGGGATTGAACCTGTGTCTCCTGCATCACAGGTGGATTCTTTACCACTGAGCCACCAGGGAAGTTCAATGCAAATCTAGCATCTCATTAGAAGAATAGGATGTTATGACTCAACAGGGAAGGATTTATGGAATGCAAGGATGCTTTAACATTAGAAAACCCACTCAAATAGAAGTTAGAATAAGTTGCTACCTCAGAGAGCAAATCTACAGTATCTAATAAATTGAAGATACTGAGTCAAGATATCTTGACTCAATAATTCCAGTCTTAACACATCTTACAGAGACTTCTTGGGCAGATGTGCCCAAGGAGACATGCAGAGGTTTGTCTGTCATAGAATTATTTGTAAAAACTGAAAAATGAACACTGTATAATATTTTTCTTATAAACAAAAAATAACAAAATCTGGAAACTGATTTTATAAAAGATTAGCATTGACTTAAAAATACCCACCAACAGGAAGTAGGCGTGAAGATGGAGAGAAACCCTCCTACACCATTGGTGGGAATGTAAGCTGGTGCAGCCACTATGGAGAACAGTAGAGAGGTTTCTTTAAAAACTAAAAATAGAGTTGCCATATGATCCAGTAATCCCACTTCGGGGCATATACCCAAACAAAACTATAATTCAAAAAGATACATGCACACCTATGTGCACAGCAGAACTATTTACATAGCCAAGACGTAGAAACCACCTAAATGTCCGTCAACAGATGAAAGGATAAAAAGGATGTTATACACAATAGAATTGGGGCTTCCCTGGTAGCTCAGCTGGTAAAGAATCTGCCTGCAATGCAGGAGACCCCGGTTCGATTCCTGGATCGGGAAGATCCCCTGGAGGCGGGCATGGGAACCCACTCCAGTATTCTTGCCTGGAGAATCCCCATGGACAGAGGAGCCTGGCAGGCTACAGTCCATGCGGTTGCAGAGTCGGACACGACTGAGCAACTAAGCACATGGCACATATAATAGAATATTAGTCATAAAAAAAATGAAATAATGTCACTTGCAGCAACAGGGATGGACCTAGAGATGATCATATTAAGTGAAGCAAGTTCAGAAAGAGAAAGACAAATACCGTATGATACCACTTATATGTAGAATCTAAAGTATGACACAAACGAACATATCTATGAAACAGAAACAGACTCACTGAACAGATTTGTAGTTGCCAAGGAGGAGGGATGGATTGGGAGTCGGATTAGCAAATACAAACTATGACGTATAGGATGGATAAACAGCAAGGTCCTACTGCATAGCACAGGGAATTATACTCAATATCCTGTGATAAACCACAATGGAAAAGAATATGAAAAGGAATATGTATATATAACTGAACCATTTTGTTGTACAGCAGAAATTAATTCAACATTTGAATCAACTGTACTTCAATAACATTTAAAAAAAATAGCCAGCAGCAATAGAAGTGCATGCATGCTCAGTCGCTCAGCTGTGTCTGACTCTTTGTGACTCCGTGATGCCCACTCAGTTCCTCTGTCCATGGAATTTTCCAGGTAAGAATACTGGAGCAGGTTGCCATTTCCTCCTCCAGTGGATCTTCCTGACCCTAGGCTTTAACCCATGTCTCCAGCACTGGTAGGCAGATTTTTTACCACTATGCCACCTGGGAAGCCCAGCCACTAGCAGAAGAATGTCTAAAGAACTCTGTATGGTCACACAATGAAATACTACACAACAATGAATACAAAGCAATTGGAACTGCACCACAATATAAACAAATCTCTAATACACTCAACAAAAAACAAGCAAATCACAGGAAGAAAAGTTAGTGTAACTCTACCACAGAATACTTTAAAACACATTAAGCAAATATATATTAGAGATAAATGCAAGTGGCAAATATATAAAAACTCATCTATATGGATACTACTCAAAGCAATCTACAGATTCAATGCAATACCTATGAAAATCCAAATGATTTTTTTTCCTGCAGAAATGGCAATGCTAATCCTCAATGCTAATCCTATACAGAATTGCAGAGGACTCTGAATAGTCAAAATAATCTTGAAAAGGAACAATAAAGTTGGAAGACTAACAATTCCCAATTTCAAAACACTGCAAAGCAACAGTAATCAAGGCACTGTGATCATAGCTTAAGAGCAAACATAGAGATCAATGATATAGAAATGAGAATCCAGAAATAAACCCATCCATCTATGACCTAGAGACTGACAAAGGTACCAATGCCACTCAGTGAAACAAGAACAGGCTCTTCAACGAACGGCGCTGGGACTGGATTTTCACATGCAAAAGAATGAAATTGGCCCCTGTGTGCAGGCATGCTCAGTCATGTCTGACTGCAACTCTATGGACTGTAGCCCGCTAGGGATTCAAACCCACGTCTCCTGTGTCTCCTGCATCGGCAGGCAGATTCTTGACCACTAGCGCCACCTGGGGAGTCAAATTGGATCGTACCTCACACCGCGTATGAAAATTAACTCAAAATGCATCAAAGAGGGCTTCCCTGGTGGTCTGTCTTCCTGCCAAGGTAGGGAACGTGGGTTTGATCCCTGGTCCAGGAAGATTTCACATCCTGTGGGTCAACTAAGCCCATGTGCCACAACTGCTGAGCCCACATGCTGCAGCTACCGGAGCCCAAAGCCCACGCTCTGCAACAAGAGAAGTCATGGCAATGAGTCCACAAATCGCAACTAGAGAGTAGCCCCCGCTCCCCACAACTAGAGAAAGCCCGTACTCAGCAACAAAGACTCAGTGCAGCCAAAAACAAATCAATAAGTCTTTCAAAAAATTTTTAATTATTAAAGAATTAAAACTATAAAACTCTTAGAAAAACTCATCTCTAAACAAGTTCTGGATAACTGTTCCCACTGGGCAGGACTAAGGGGAATGCATTTAGCAAAAGGCACACATGTAAATCCAGCTTGATATGTGTTTTAACTTGGGTGTCAAGGATATCGTGTTCATTATATCACATTTATATATCTAAAATGAGAAAATAAGAAATCAATCCATGGGGGAAAGAAAGAGAGATAAAGCCCCAAAGCTTTTGATTTAAAATAAATATTCCATAATTTGATAAAGTAACTTGCCAATACTGAAATTTTAGAACAGAGGTTGGTAAAAATATTTTAGGCGTTGCAGGCCAGAAAGTTTCTGTTGCAAATACTCAGCTAGCCCACTACAGCACCTAAGCAACCACAGACAAAACACACGGGCCTGGCTGTGTTTCAAAAAACCTTTATTTACAAAAACAGGTAGTGAACTGTATTTGGCCCACAGGCTATAGTGAGCCAGTCTCTGCTCTAGAAACACATCCAGTGAATTCAGAAATGCCACAAGGAATGCCCATGATGATAACAATCATTTCATGTAATACTAGGGACCCCAGCCAATGCAACAAGAAATGACATACAACTATGAAAAGAACACAAATATTTCATTATCATAAGAGATAGGACTGCCTACCAGACAACTCGAACAAATCATCTTAAACTGTTCTGTAAGTAAGAGGAAAATCCAACAAAGTGCCAGTTATGAAGCCACCATGAAAAGTTACTGGCCTATTTCTGAAGTTGCTGCAGTTCAACTAAAAACACTTTCAGCCGTGAAAGGCTCTGATCCAATTTCTTATCAACTGCTCAGCACTCTCATATTTAAACCTTTGTGACTAGAGACTCACAAGCCAGAAGAAATGCAATTTTCCACACAAAAGAGAGGTCTGCCACTCTCTCACACTTTGCACTTGAACCTGGCTCTCTCTCCCCACCCCCACCCCCCCAAACTCAGGCAGAGTTCATTTTCTTTCCTCTACCCTTTGTGAAGCCAGAGTTAGTTAGATTTCTCTCTCTGGGTTACAAATACTTGTTCGAGGGGTGGGATTTTAGAAGTCTATTTTTGTATCACTGAGATATGCACAAGTATTACCTGGCATAAGTTAGCTTTGAAGATAAATATTTCAGAAAAGAAAACAAGCAAAAAAGGAAGGAAATACTAAATAATAAAGTTAATGGATGAAAAAACAGGATATTTGCATAGTCTCTAAGTATCTCCATACAAGATACTTTTTAATTACAAAGGGGAAAACAGTAACTTTACCATAGAGAAACCTGGCTAATAGGACATTGACCAAGGAATCAAGGTCAAAACCCCCACACATGAGACATACCAACATCATTTGCCTCCTGATATATTGACTCAGAAGGACACAACATCACTTTTGTGACATTCTTGCCCCAAAATGCACCACCTCTGTATAATCATGAGTAAACAGAAAAACTCAGCTTGAGGGACTTGCTACAAAATAACTGACCCATACTCTTTAAGGTAGCTGAGAACATAAAAGACAAAGAATAAGAATCCAATCTATAGCGACTTCCCTGGTGATCCAGTGGTTAAGAAATCTGCCTGCCAATGCAGGAGCCAGGGGTTTGATCCCTGGTCCTGGAAGGTCCCACTTGCCGGGAGGCAACCAAGCCTGCATGCCGCAACTGGAACACGTGCTCGGCAACCAGAGAAGCCATCACAATGCGAAGCCTGCCACAACGAAGCGTAGCCCCTGCTCATTGCAACTAGACAAAGCCTATGTGCAGCAATGAAGACCCAGCACGACCAAAAAAAAAATATTAAAAAAAAAAACCAAATTCTAATCTATCACTTAGGAGATATGATGATGAAATGCAACATGGGGTCCAAGCTTGATTCTGGATCAGAAAAAGGACTTGAGAGGCAAAACTGCTTACGTGTATTTGAATAAGTTCTGTAGTTAGTTGCTAGTATTGTATCAGTGTTCATTTCCTGGTTTCAGTAACTGTACCACAGTTGTGTAGGTGAAGCTGGATGAAGGATACACAGGAACTCAGTACTATTTTTGCAACATCTCTGTGGGTCTAAAATTATTTCAAAATAAAAAGTTATAATGATGTTTCTAAAAGTCATCAGCAAGTGGTACTATCACCAATAATGAATTAGAAATTGTAACTAAGGACTTCCCTGGTGCTACAGTGGATAAGAATGTCCTGCCAATGCAGGGGACACAGGTTCTGTTTCTGATCCGGGAAGACTCCACGTGCCTCAGCGTCACTAAGCCTATGAGCCGCAACTACTGAGCCTGAGGGCTGCAACTACTAAAGCCTGCACGCCCTAGAGTTTGTTCTCTGCCGTAAAAGAAGCCACCGCCATGGGAAGCCCACGCACGGCAACTAGAGTGTAGCCCCTGCTAACCACATCTAGGGAAAGCCTGCGCAAAGCAATGAAGACTCAGCACAACCAAAACAACCTTAATTTAAAAGAGAAAATTATAAACAAAAAAATCATCATATCATAATGATGCTTCCCAGGGCTGGGAGGCAGAGAGGATGGGGAGTTAGTATTGAATTGGGTCAGAACTTCAGATTTCCAAGATGAACAGAGGTATGGGGATGGATGGTGGATGGTTACACAATAATGTGAATCAACACCACCCTGCACACTCTTTTTGAGCCATACACTTAAAAATTGTTACAGTAGTGGGACTTCCCTGGCGGCCCAGTGGTTAAAGACTCCAGGCTTCCAGTATAGGTTCAATCCTTGTGGAGAACTAAGATCCCATGTGCCACACAGCACGGTAACAAAAATTTTTTAGTTAAATAAAGTTATTACAGGGGTAAATTTTATGTTATTTTAACACAATCAAAAAAGATTATAAATGTATCCACCTCAGAAAAATAAGACACTAGCTCTTTTCTTGGGGACACACACATGATTGTAAATACATAGGAAAGGGAGATCTGTAAGCTATATGTCTAAACTGACAACATACCTCTGGTGAAGTACGGCTGTTTTAAAACATGACCACTAAGTTTTTGACGTGGAGAGGTGGGGTCAATGTCCCCTCCCCCTGAAGCTGGTTGTCACTGATTCTGTAGCATATAGGGGAAGTGGTACTGGTGGTCCTCAAGGTTAGGGCGTATAGGACTGTCAGCTCCCACCTGGTTCCCTAGAGACACTACTTCTTAGAAACCTCTTCTCAGGACATGCTCTTGGACCCCTGCCATGTTGTGAGGAAGCTCAAGCCACACAGAGAGGCCACATATAGGTGCCCTGGTCTTCGGTCCCAGCCTCCAAGTTCAGGCCCCAGACATCACGTCACGGAAGGAAGTCATCGCCACCACATTTGGTCCAAATGACTGACCCACAGTCACAACAAAGCGACTAGTGCTTACAACAGGAGGCCTGGGGTGGAGGTTGTGCTCAGTCATGTCCAACTCTCTTGCGACCCCATGGACTGTAGCCTGCCAGGTCCTCTGTCCATGAGATTTTCCAGGCAAGAATACTGGAGTGGGTTGCCATTTCCTGCTCCAGGGGAATCTTCCTGACCTAGGGATCAAACCCACATCTCCTGGCAAGCAGATTCTTTACCACCCCAGCAATGTAAAGTAGAACAGAGGGCAAAGACCAGACCAGCATGAAAGATGAGTGAAAGAGAGCTTTAGTCCTTATAGTCATATTTCTGTTCTTATGATGGCAAATGCATTTATACAATAATTCTGATTAACGTGAATTATAAAAAATAGAGCCCTTCCAGGGACTTTCCTGGTAGTCCAGAAATTAAGACTCTGCTTCCTATGCAGGGGTCACAGCTTTAATCCCTGGTCAGGGAACTAAGATCCCACATGCCTCTCATCAGCACAGTCAAAAAAGTTTTTTAGATTAAAAAAAAGAGTTTAAAAATTATTTAAATAAATAAAGTCCTTCCACTATCAGGTATTAGAGACTTAACTCATTTTGAGCAGACAGCAGCATCCTGCAAGCACAAGAATACAGCTAAATCTTGCTAACTATGCTATCTTCCCCAGGGAAGCCCTGTCACAATCATAAAAAAATAGCTCCTGTTTATTGAGTGGTAACTGTGGTGTTTTTATACTACTGTGATAAAGTAGCATTGTCGCCTCCATTGTGCAGATGAAAATATTGAGGCACAGGGAGGTTAAGTAACTTGCCCAAGGTCACACAGCCTGAAAATGGCAGAGCCAAAAATTGAACACTTGTATGGGCAACTGGGTATTTAACAGTGTACAAGATGTAGCCCCCTTGGTGGGCTTGTTGGTGAGTGGGGGAGACAGACTCACAAACGGGAGACTTCTATTCTCTTCTGCTGAGTGAAATACATGGGGCCAAAAGGTTCATAGGTGGGAGGGTCATCAAGAATGGCTTCCCAGGGGACTTCCTTGGTGGTCCAGTGGCTAAGAGTCTGTACTCCCAATATAGGGGGCCTGAGTTCAATCCCTGGTCGGGGAACTAGATCCCACAAGCAGCAACTAAAGATTCTGCATGCCACAACACAACTTGGCACTGCCAAATAAATATTTTTTTAAAAAAAGACTACAACCCAGACACTCACAGGGGGATGACGGCCACCTGGAAGCCACTGAGAGAAGCCTCAGAAGGAGCCAGTCATGCCGACACGATCTTGGACTTCCAGCCTCCACACTGTGAGATGATAAATGTCTATTGTTTAAGCTGCCCCATTAGTGGGGCTTTGTTACAGCAGACCAAGCAAACATGGTTTCCCAAGTTTGGGAATCAAAGCATAGAAGAGAAGTTAGAATCTACAGGAAAAGGGATGACTTTAGATGGCCCAGGGAATGGAACTAAGTAACTCTGAACTGAAAGTAAGGATGTTCTAACACTCACTTAATTCTTCTGTTCAGCTCCAAGCGAAAAGATCTGGTTGAGTGTTATTTATCAACCACCACCCACCCCTTGTTAACTTCCTCCTACCTTTTCATTTCTATTTATTTATTTTTGGCCTTGCTGCACAGCGTGTGGGATCTTAGTTCCCTGACCATGCCTCCTGCAGTGGAAGGCGGATTCTGTTATTTTTTTATTTCTTTTTCAATATACAGTTTATTTATTTTGGCGATGCTGGGTCTTCGTTGCTGTTCAGGCTGTTTCTCCAGTTGTGGAGAGCAGGGGCCACTCTCCAGTTGCCGTGTGAGGGCTTCTCACCGCGACGGCCTCTAGTTGTGGAGCACTGGCTCTCGGGCTCTCAGACTTCAGCCGCTGTAACACGTGGGCTCAGTAGCTGCCATTCCCGGGCTCTAGAGCACAGGCTCAACAGTTGTGGCACACAGGCTCTATTGCTCTGTGGCATGTGGGATCTTTCCAGATCAGGAGTCAAACCCGCATCCCCTGCACTGGCGGGCGGATTCTTTACCACTGAGCCACCAGGGGAGCCCTGGAAGGCAGATTAGATTCTTAACCACTGGAGCACCAGGGAAGTCCCTCTCCTACCTTTTTAAAACACTGAGGTTTAATTTACCTGTCATCAAAGTCCAAATATGAAATATAGAGATGGATGAATTTTTTACATCGACCTACCCTCCAAGATCAGGATAATAGGATGTTTCTGGCTTGCTATAGTCTATATGTGTCACCCCCTTTTTAGGTTATATCCAGCCCAGTGTGGTGCTACATGGAGGTGGAGCCTTTGGGAGGATCTTAGGTCATGAGGGTGGAGCCCTCATGAATGGGATTAGTGCCCTTATAAAGGAGACGCCCAGAGAGCCCCTCACCCCTTCCCCCATATGAGGACACAGTGAGAGGATGGCATTCTATGAATCAGGAAGTTCTCACCAGACACCAATTCAGTCAGTGCCTTGATCTTGGACTTCTAGTCTTTTCTCTGGACCATGACCAGGGAATCCCATCTCTCTTGTCACCCCCATATCTAGTACCTCACCACATCCTTCACGCCATGATTCTTCATTTCCACTCCTCCCTGGGAAGTGCCCTGATTCCTGCTCCCAGCCTCCACCTCCTCCCATATTTTCTTCATGCAAAAAATGGAATGATCTTTTACGAACTGATCATAGGGCTTTCTATGTGGCTCAGTGGTAAAGAATCCACCTGCCAATGCAGGAGATATGGGTTTGATCACTGGTCTGAGAAGATACCACACGCCAGTGGATCAACTAAACCCGTGTACCACAACTACTGAGTTGGCACTCTAGAGCCTCAACTACTGAGCCCGCACACCTAGAACCCGTACTCCACAACAAGACAGGCCACTGCAGTGAGAAACCCATACACCACAGCTAGAGAGTAGCCCCCACTCACTGCAACTAGAAAAAAGCCAGCACAGCAATGAAGCCTCAGCACAGCCAAAAATAAATAATAATTAAATTAATTAATAAAAAAACTGATCCTATTTCTCTGGAATGTCAGCTTCAGGAGGGTAAGGATCTTATTCTGATTTGATCACTGCTGGATATCAAATGTCTGGTATATTAGTAAGTGCCTTGATCTGAGACTTCCAACCTCTAGAACCTTGAGGAATAAATGTCTGTTGTTTATAAGCCACCCAGCTTCTGGTTTTCTGTGGCAGCAGCTCAACCAGTTTGTCACCAGCCCCAAGAAAGCTCCCTCATAACCTCTCCAAGGTAACGCCCACACCCCAGGGAGAATGGCTGTTCTGATTTCTATCACTATAGATTAGTCTTGCCTGTTTTTTGAGATTCATAGAAATGAAATCATGTAGCACATTCTTCTTGGGGTCTGGTTTCTGTCTCCATGGGGTTTTTTTTAATATTTTTTATTTATTTATTTGGCTGTACTGGGTCTTAGTTGGCAGCATGCAAGATCTTCGAACCTTGTTGCAGCATGCAAACTCTTAGTTGTGACATTTGAGTTCTAGTTCCCTGACCAGGGATCGAACCCAGGCCCCCTTGCTTTGGGACCTCGGAGTATAAGCCACTGGACCACCAGAGAAGTTGCTGGTGGACGTTTTAACAGTATTGACTGTGTCTTCTTCAGTTTTCTTCATCAATGGTTTAGTCTTCAGTGCACAGATCTTTTACCTCCTTGGTTCAACTTATTCCTCAGTATGTTATTCTTTTTGATGATCTTGTAGATGGGATGTTCTCTTAATTTTAAAAAAGTTCATTGTTGGTGTACAGAAGCCAAAGTGATTTCTGTGTATTGATTCTGCATCCTGCAAGTGTATTGAGTTCACTTGTTAGTTCTAACAGTTTGGGGTAGACTCTTTGGAATTTTCTATATATATATGATCATGTCCTCTGTAACAGATAATTCTACTTCTTCCTCTCCAAGTTAGAAGCCTTTTATTTCTTTTTCTTGCCTGATAGCTCTGGCTAGACTTCTAGGACCATGTTGAACAGAGATGGTGAGAGTGGGCACCCTTGTCTTGTTCCTCATCTTGAAAGAGAAGCTTTTAGCTTGTCACCACTGAGTCTGAAGTGACCTTATTGTTGAATTTTAAACGTTCTTTGCATATTCTGGATAACAGCACTTAATCGGCCATGCCTTTCACAAATGCGTCCTCCCCTGTATTTATTTTCCTGATGGTCTGTCTCATAAACAGGTGATTCTTTAAGTATGGCTTGTGAATCAGAAGGAGAAGTGAGTCAGTGGATCAAGAAAGAGCTGCCCAGACCCCTAAACTTAGGGAGAACATTGTGCCAAGTGAAGCTGAACGCGAGGACCAGCCTGGCAACAAAGAAAATCGTTCTTTTGAGAAAAGATCTCAAAAGCCCGTTTTCTTCACCTGCTCTGCCCATAACCGCCGAATTCATTAAAATCCAGAAGAAAGAAGGGCAAAGAAGCTGGTGAATTCTAATTTTCTCTTTGCATTTCAATCAGGGCAAACAATGGGCATCCGCAGCCGGAGGGCTTCAGGCGAGGGTGCCTCCCCACCCCTTCAGGCCCCCAAACCAAGAGCAGAGCTAGACCCTACAAAGGAGGCACTGAGGCCGCTCCCACTCCAAGCTTTGTTTGTGAACCCCAGCCTGGCCTCCTCCCTCTCTGACCCTTTTGGAAAGGGGCTCCAGCTGAATAAGCCGCCTGAATAGTGAACCTTGCTATATTGGGGCCCTGCTGATGGTTCCCAGTCCTGGGAGGACCTGGTTGGCTTAGCCCCCTCCCTCTCACTCTCATGATGGGCACTCAGCAGGAAAGCACCAGGGAGCTGGGGGCAGTTGTAAGTTTCACCCTTTTCCAGAATCTCACTGGCTTTATTTATGTATTCATTCACTCATTCACTTACTTACCTAGTTATCTAATTGTGGCATGTGGGATCTTTAGTTGCAGCACTAGAACCCTTATTTGCAACATGTGGGGTTCTAGTTCCCTGACCAGGGATCAAACCCAGGCCCCCTGTGTTGAGAGTTTGGAGCCTTAGCCACTGGACCACCAGCAAAGTCCCTTAAATCCCACTGGCTTCATTAACGAGATCTGAGCTCTCTCTCTGCAGTAACTTCCAACCACCAGTGTCCCTCCAGGTTATAACTCATGAGAAAAGCAATGGTTTTTCTAGTAGTCATGTACAGATGTAAGAGTTGGACTACAAAGAAGGCTGAGCACTGAAGAACTGATGCTTTGGAATTGTGGTGCTGGAGAAGACTCTTGAGAGTCCCTTGGACTGCAAGGAGATCAAACCAGTCAATCCTAAGGGAAATCAACGCTGAACATTCATTGGAAAGTCCAAAGCTAAAGCTGAAGCTCCAATACACTGGCTACCTGATGCAAAGAGCTGACTCATTGGAAAAGACCCTGATGCTGGGAAAGACTGAAGACAGCAGGAGAAGGGGTAACAGAAGATGAGATGATTTTGAATGGCATCACCAACTAAATGGACATGAGTTTGGGCAAACTTCGGGAGATAGTGAAGGACAGGGAAGCCTGGCATGCTGCAGTCCATGGGGTTGCAAAGAACTGGACACAACAGTGATTGAGCAACAAAACCCATAGTGAGTTGACCCCACACTGCCTACATGAGAATGACTAATCTAGGAAAGAAATAAACACAATAACAAGCATTGACAAGGATGGGGAGAAATTGGAAACTTCAAACACTACTGGTAGGATATTTAAAGGGTGTGGCCACTTAGGAAAAGAGTTTAGAAGTTCCTCCAAAAGTTACACATAGAATTATCATAGAATCCAACAATTTCATGCCTATGTATCTACCCAAAAGAACAGAAAATGATATATGTTTGCACAAAAACTTGTATGGAAATGTGTATAGCAGCATGATTCGCAATAGCTAAAAGGTGGAAATAACCCAATGTCCATCAATGTCAAACAGATCAAACAAAATGAAGATAACCATAGAGATCACCTGGAGGAGGGTACGGCAACCCACTCCAGTATTCTTGCCTGAAGAATCCCATGGACAGAGGAGCCTGGTGGGCTTCAGTCCTTAGGGTCGCCAAGAGTTGGACACAAATGAAGGGACTTAGCATGCGTGCATACAATGCAGCATTATTCAGCTACAAAAAGGAGGGAAGCACTGACACTCACTACAACATGACGAACCTTGGAAACACGATGCTCAGTGAGAGAAGCCAGACACGCAGGGTGTGATTCCATTGATGGGAAATGTCCAGAACAGTGAAGTCCAGAGCCACAGAGAGTTGATGAGAGGTCGTTCGGGGCTGGGGAGGGGGAATGGGGACAGTGTCCTCTCGGGGAGACGAGAATGCTCTGAATTTAGACTAGTGATAGCTGCACAACTCTGACCATACTAAAAACCACTGAATTGTACACTTTAAAGTAGAGGGTTTTAGGTTATGTAATTTAAACTCAATTTAAAAACCTAAAAAAGACATACCATATAATATCACTTACATGTGAAATCTAAAGTACGACACAAATGAACTTACCTACGAAACAGAAACAGACTCACAGACACGAGAACATACGTGGTTGCCAAGGGTGCAAGGGGGTGGGGGAGGGAAGGATTGGGAGTTTGGGGTTAGCAGAATCAAGCTATGATATATAGGATGGATAAGCAAAAAGGTCCTACTGTATAGCACAGGGAACTCTATTCCATGTCCGGTGATAAACTGTAATGGGAAAGAAGATGAAACAGACTCTGCACATGTGTAACTGAGTCACTTTACTGTACAGTAGAAATTAATACATTGTACATCAATGATACTTCGATAAAACTAAAAAAAAAGAAAGAAAAGGAAAAGGAGGACTTTGCTGGTGGTCCAGTGGTTAAGACACTGAGCTTCCAAAGCAAGGGGTGAGGATTTGATCCCTGGTCAGGGAACTAAGATCCTACATGCTGGGCACTGTGACTGAAACAATAATTTTTTTTTAAATATATATTTTTGCCTTCAGGGCCTTCTGAGGCAAACTCATACTCAGCCTACCTCCAGCCCCTCCACCTGTCCCACCGCAGTGCCTTTGTCCGGGCTGTTCCTTCTGCCTGGCACACTTCTATCTGCCCTGTTCCCCCACCAACCCGTATCTCGCCGGCATCCTTCAGCTCCCAGCTCAAACTTCTTCCAGAAGTCTTCACAGATCCCCCAGACTGGGTCCACCCCTCTTCAAGCATCCTCCTAACCCCCTGCTCCTTCCTAGAGGTGACCACAGTTGTGATTTCCTATTTCAGTGTGGGGTTATGCATTGAACATTGGTCTCTCCTCACTAGATTGTGAGGTCTCTAACATGAGGGATCTTTTTTTTTTAACAGGAGGGATCTTGTCTCTCTTGGTCACTGCAGGGTCCCCAGCACCCAGCAGAGGCCCTGGCACCTTATAGTTGCACATGAAGTATGTGTTCACAAACCTAGACAGTGTACTAAAAAGCAGAGATATCAGTTCACCGACAAAGGTCCGTCTAGTCAAAGCTATGGTTTTTTTCCAGTAGTCATGTACGGATGTGAGAGTTGGACCATAAAGGCTGAGTGCCAAAGAATTGATGCTTTCAAATTGTGGTGTTGAAGAAGATTCTGGAGAGTCCCCATGGACTGCAAGGAGATCAAACCAGTCAATCCTAAAGGAAATCAACTCTGAATATTCATTGGAAGGACTGATGCTGAAGTTGAAGCTCCAATTCTTTGGGCACCTGATGCAAAGAGCCAAATCACTGGAAAAGACCCTGATGCTGGGAAGATTGAAGGCAGGAAGAGAAGCGGACAATGGAAGATGAGATGGTTGGATGGCATCACAGACTCAATGGACATGAATTTGAGCAAACTCTGGGAGATAGTGGAGGACAGGGAGACTGGCATGCTGTAGTCCATGGGGTTGCAAACAATCGGACACACCTTAGCGACTGAACGACAAGTACATGTTAAATAAGTGAATGAACTGTCACCGAAATGACTTTGGGTCTGCTCACCCACTTGCAGCAAAGTCTACTGGGTTTTGGTTGAAATTGAGCAGGACTCTGCAGGGCCCTCCTGAGTACAAAAGCTCCTCTGTGTTCTATTTTTCTTTGTAGATTAATTTTTATTGGAGTTTAGTAGCTTTATAATGTTGTGGTAGTTTCTACCGTACAGCAAAGTGAGCCAGCTATATGTACACATATATCCCCTCTTTGGGGGGATTGCCTTCCCATTTAGGCCACCACAGAGCATTGAGCAGAGTTCCCTGAGCTATACAGTAGGTTCTCATTAGTTATCTATTTTATATGTATAAATACTGCTTATGTGTCAAGCCCAATCTCCCAACTCATTACACATCCTCCCCTTCCACCCTTGGTGTCCATATGTTTGATCTGTACATCTGTGTGTCTCTGCTTTGCAAATAAGATCATCTATACCATTTTTCTAGATTCCACTCACATGCATTAATATATGGTATTTTTCTTTTTCCAACTTATTTCACTCTTTATGACAGACCCTAGGTCCATCCTCCCCTGCTTATTGTTTGTAGAGAAAGCTCTGGTCTCATTAATTAGGGAAGTGAGAGGGGTGCAGAAACAAAGGAAAAACAGTCAAGTAAGAAAAGTCATAACAGGACGTCCCTGGTGGTCCCGTGGATAAGAACCCACCTGCTAATACAGGGGACTCAGGTTCCATCCCTGGTCCGGGAAGATTCCACGTGCTGCAGAACAACTAAGCCCCTGTGCCACAAGAACTGAAGCCCGCGTGCCCCAGAGCCCAGGAGCCACAAGAGAAGCCCCTGCAATGAAAAGCCCAAGCTCCGCAACCAGAGAGGAGCCAACACTTGCTGAACGAGAGAAAGCCCCTGCACAGCGACAAAGATCCAGCATAGCTAAAAATAAGTAAATTTTTAAAAATTGTTAGTGGTTTTGACTTCACCTGTCATTGTGGCCATGAGGAGCCCACTTCTAAGGAACAGATGTGCTGACTGGGGATTGCACACACACACACTCCTCCCCTTGCCACAACACTGTTTTCAAACAGGCTGTGCTAAGTCCCACAGCAGAGTCATCACTGGGGACCTGAGCTGTCATGTTTAATTGCACCTGGCTTGTGTTTCACGGAGGCTCTCATTGCATGTAGTTTTGGGGTGTCATGATGTCCTCCTTCGATGGAGGACCTAGTCCTCCCATGACCCCATGGGAAGGTGTGTGAGAGGCTGTCCTGGGTTGAGGCTGGGCCACCCTCTCCTGGGGCTTTGAAACGGTGGTAGGAGGGGAGGGAGTTGGCAAGAGGCCATGGAGCAAACCTGACTGCCCTCCTATTTCCATTCTGTAAATCCCCTTTGGTGTCCCACTGCTTGGACCCAACTCCTCCAAGACAACAGAAGTGGTTTCTAAAACTTGCCACCAAACAACTCTGTGAGATACAAGTCCGTCCTGACCCCAGGGCTCAGTGACAAGGAGACAGAGGCCAAGTGGATCCCAAATATTCCTGCACCGTGGGGCTGCAAGAGGCTCTGAGGGAGACGTGCATGCAAGTTCAGTTATGTCAGACTCTTGGTGACCCCATGGACTGTAGCCCACCAAGCTCCTCTGTCCATAGGATTTTCCAGACAAGAAAACTGGAGTAGGTTGCCATTTCCTTCTCCAGGGGATCTTCCCGACCCAGGGATTGAACCTGCATCTCCTGCATTGGCAGGTGGGTTCTTTACCACTGAGCCACCACGGAAGCCCCTCAGAGAGATGGGGGGCATCCTAAATGACCCCAGAGAAGAAAGGACATATCTGGGGGCAGCACCAGCCAGTCCTAGTCCAGCAAGTTGGCTCAGGAAAGAACTGGACACAATTTCCTGTTCTTATGCTGCATTTTCTCATCGTGAACCCTCCTCCTTCACCTTCCTACATTTATTTTTTTCTAAATTGACATTACTATTGCATCAGGATAAAAATGACCCCCAATGGCAACCAGGTTGTTTTTTTTTTTAATAATATAAATAATGTTTAGGATTTTTTTTTTTAAGTGGGAAGCAAAAACTAATTACATCTTTAAGGGAGGAAAATCGTAAATCACAGAGTTACAGTGAGAACACGGGCGACTCAGGCCAGGCCCACAAGACGGCGACAACTCCTTATCTCATTACTGTTTAATTAAGAATTATGTTGGAGCATCTTCTGTTTCATTATCATCAGGCCCAGCTGACTTCTAATCTTTTTTTTTTTTTTTACCCGGCATACAGGAGGGTCTGGTCCAAGATGCGTGCTAATGAATTTACAATTCCCTCTTTGGGGAACTTTAATAAAATTAGCCCATGCAGAAGATGAACACAGATAGGGTAAACTTCTGGAGGGAACATTTGCTTTCAATTACAGGAGTTCTGGAATAAAGGGCCAGGGGGGTTCCCAGGGGGACTGTGGAAGCAGCAGCAAAGATGCCAGTGGGCTCTGCTCTGTGATCCAAGCCACACTTCAGTCTCCTGGCAAGGGAAGGTCTGCCCTCATGAGTTCCCCTATAGACTGAGCATCTGCTGCATACCAGGCCCCAGGATGGATGCCCCAGATATAGGGGGCACCTTTGGGGAAGCAGGCAGATGAGATGAACCCTAAATTGTGTACAAATAATTGTCTAAACATGGCTATGATAATTTCTCCAAAGGTGAGCACACAGGAAGGTGTGGGAAGCTGGAACTGGGGGCTTGAACTGGATGGGGGCATCAGGGAAGGCTTCCTGGAGGAGATGGTGTTAAAGGTGTAAATGATGAATAGGTGTTGGCCAGGAGAAGGGAGGGGTGAAGGATGCTCCAGGGGACAGCCTGGGGAAAGGCCTGCAAGGAGGTGCAAGGGGCTTGGTGCCTTTGAGGAGTCTGGGATGCCTTTGAGAGTGTAATGTGGAACGAGGTTCAAGAGGTGAAGGCAAGGGAGGCTGGACCTTGCAACTCATACTGAGGAGTCTGTCCTAAGAAGAATGGGGGAAGACTTCCCTGGTGCTCCAGTGGTTAAGAATCTGCCTGCCAATGCAGGGGACAGCGGTTTGACCACTGGTCCAGGACGATTCCACATGCCTCGGATCAACTAAGCCCATACGCCGTAGTACTGAGCCTGTGCTCCGCAACAAGAGAAGCCACTGCAGTAAGAAGACTGAGTTCCACAACCAGTGAGTAGCCCAGGCTCCCCACAACTAGACAAAGCCTGCACACAGTAATGAAGACCCAGTGTAGCCAAAAATAAATAATAAATAAACACTTTTTTTAAAAAGAAGGAAAATGGGGGCCCTGGAAAATGTCCATGCCCTTGTGCTCATCTCAACACACCAAAGTCTCCTGAATGCAAAATCCTGACTCTGCTGTGGGATTTTCCTCCGTGCAGGGTGAGCCTGGGGCTTCCCTGGTGGCTCAGTGGTAAAGAACCCACCTGCCAATGCAGGTTCAATCCCTGGGTTGGGAAGATCCCCTGGAGAAGGAAATGTCAACTCACTCCAGTATTCTTGCCTGGGAAATCCCATGGACAGAGGAGCTTGGCAGGTTACAGTCCAGAGAGTCTCAAAGAGTCAGACAAGACTTAGGGACTAAATAACAACAACAGGCCCCAGCCTGAAGCTTGCCTCTCACTCACCCCTCACTCACAAGGACAGCAGAATTTGGGAGATCAATTCCCCAGCTCCCTCATCCTTCAGGTAGGACAACTAAGGTTGTGCTCTGGACTGTCAGCACGAGTCCCAGTGGACCAGTTATCCATAGCTGTCACCTAACTTGGGCATGCATTCTGTATTAACTCCATTCCTTCCCATCTAACTTCTCCACCCCCACCCAGGGCTTCCTGGGATCATCTCCCACATAAACTACTTGCTCCCAAATCCCTATTTCAGGGTCTCCTTCTAGGGAACCCAAACTGAGTTGTAGTAAATACTGGACTAATAATGGCTCAAACAAGATAAAGATGATCTCTGGAGGTAATTCTGGGATGGTTGACACATCCATGGTCATCAGCATCCCAGGCTTCCTCTTTCTCCTCTCTCTACTCTTCTCAGAGTCAACTCAGGATCCAAAGTGGCTGCCAGAGCACCAGCCATCAGTCTTACATTCCAAACAGCAGGAAGGAGAAAAGGGGAGGATAAAATGATGTAGGTTTCCATCTAAATCATCTTCTTTTAAAGGAGCCTCCTTAGAAATCCCCAGCAAACTTCTGCTGGGATCTGGGATCTCATCTGGCTGTAAAGGAGGCTGATGTTTCTAGTTGATGCTTTGGTACCCTAAATAATACCAAGATGCTGTAACCAAAGAAGATGGGAAGAGGGATGACTATTGGGTGGCCATCCATGATCTCTGTTGTAATGGTCCTAAGTCACTCCTTCATTAAACAAGCATTTATGGAGCACCTACTGTATACCAGGGACTTGATATCCAGTAGTGATGAAATCAAAGGAAGATCATCGCCCTCCTGAAGCTGACATTCTAGCAATGGACAAACATGATCAGATTTATGTTTTGAAAGGATCATTCTGGCTTTTGCATGGAGGAAATATGGGACGAGGTGGAAACTGGAAGCAGGAAGTGGGGGGCAGTTCCCAGGGATGGATGGGGATGGAGAGGGAGAGTAATGGGATGAAGGATGAGGTGAGAGACTAGATATGGGGGCGACAAGAGAGACAGGGGTCCTGGTCATGGTCCAAAGGAAAGTGGGGGCATGCCCATGAATTTGTCCCTTCCCCCCTACATTGCAACCAAGCACGGCAGGCTGGTGCTCCATGAAGACCTCATGGAGAGTCACTGACTCTGGTCCCTCCTATGGAAAAGGCTGTCATCCAGGGTTCTTGAGTCCAGCACTGGAGGGGGATTTCCCTGGCAGTCCAGTGGCTGAAACTCCATGCTGTAATGCAGGGGTCCAGGATTCAATTCCTGGTAGGGGAACTAGATCCTACATGCTGCAACTAAGAGTTCACATGCCACAACACAGACCCAGCACAGACAAATAAAAATTATTAAAAAATAAAACCAGATGCTTAAAAAAAAAAGAGGGGTTTACAAAACAATACTGAGAAATAAAAATTAAAGCTATACAGACAAAAGGAAAAGACAACCCTCAGAATGGAAAGAAACATTTGCAAACGATGCGACCGACAAGGGTTTAATTTCCAAAACACACAACAGTTCATACAGCTCAATATAAAAAAAGAAAAATCAACTGAAAAATGAACCTAAATAGACATTTCTCTGAAGATGACATCCAGATGGCCAACAGGCACATAAAAAGGTGCTCAACATCACTAATTATTACAGAAATGCAAATCAAAGCTATAATGATGTACTGGCTCACACAAGTCAGAATGTCCATCATCAAGAAGTCTACAAACAAATGCTGGAGAGGGTGTGGGGAATTACTATCAATGCTTTTGGTGTGAACGTAAACTGTTACAGCCACTGTAGAAAACCATATGGAGGTTCCTTAATAAACTAAAATTTGATTTACCATATGACCCAACAGTCCCACTCCTGGGTATATATTCTGAAAAAATGAAAACTAATTTGAAAAGATATGTGTACCTCAATGTTCATAGCAGCACAATTTATAATAGCCAAGATACAGAAATAGCCTAAATGTCTATCGACAGAGGAATGCATAAAGAATATGTGGTATATACATACAATGGAATATTAGCCAGAATAAAGAATAAAATAATGTCATTTGCAGCAACATGGATGGACCTAGAGATTTTTATACTAAGTCAATCAGACAGAGAAAGACAAATATCATATGATAGCACCTATATGTGGAATCTAAAAGAATGAAACAAACATTTACAAAACAATAGACTCATAGGCATGGAAAACTCTTGTTTAACAAAGGGGAAAGGGGTGCAGGAAGAGATAAATTAGAAGTTTGGAATTAACAGACACACACTATTGTATATAAAATAGGTCAGCAACAAGGACTTACTGTATAGAACAAGGAACTATATTAAATATCCTGTAATAACTTATAATGGATAGAAATATATATATATGCTGAAATATATGTATATATTCTGAATTATATATATACTGAAAAAGTTAAAATATATATATATAACTGAATCACTTTGTTCTACACCAGAAACTAACAACACTGTAAATCAACCATACTTCAATTAAAACAAATTAAAGCCAATGAGATACCTCTGCATACTCACTAGAAAAAGCAGTATTTACTATAAGTTTCTATGGTGATGTAAATGGTCTCTATCTGTCCTGTTCAATACAGTAGCTTCTAGCTACATGTAGCTATTGAACACATGAAATGTGATAAGCATAAACAAAGAGCTAGATTTTCCATTTTGTTTCATTTAAATTAATTTGAATTTAAATAGTCACATGAGCACAGAAAATAAAGTCAATAGTTTAATAAAAACTTTGCATGGAATCACTTGACTGACAAAGGTCCATATACTCAAAGCTATGGTTGTTCCAATAGTCATGCTCAGATGTGAGAGTTGGACAATAAAGAAGGCTGAGCACTGAAAAATTGATGCTTTCAAATTGTGGTGCTGGAGAACACTCTTAAGAGTCCTTTGTACTGCAAGGAGATCAAACCAGTCAATCCTAAAGGAAATGAACCCTGAATATTCATTGGAAGGACTGATGTTGAAGCTCCAATACTTTGGCCACCTGATGCAAAGAGACAACTCACTGGAAAAGACCCTGATGCTGGGAAAGACTGAAGGCAAAAGGAAAAAGGGGCGGCAGAGGATGAGATGTTTATGTAGCATCACTGATTCAGTGGACATGAATTTGAGCAAACTCTGGGAGATAGTGAAGGACAGAGGAGCCTGGCATGCTGCCGTCTGTGAGGTTGCAAATAATTCAAACATGACTTAGCGACTGAGCAACGGAATATACTCTATGAAGATATAAAATTACTATGTTTGACACCTGAAACAAATATAATCTTGTAACTCAACCATATTTCAATTAAAAGTAAATAAACAGGGACTTCCTGGCAGATCAGTGATTATTAACACTGCACTTCTGTTGCAAGGGGCACAGGTTCAATCCCTGGTCAAGAGAACTGAGATCCCACATACCATGTGGCACAGCCAAAAAAAAAAAAAAAAGGTAATCAAATAAACAATCACATGTGGGTAACGGATACTGCATTGGACACTGTGGCTCTGGAGTGTCTAAAATTTTTAAAGCCTTTCAATGTCAAGCACTGGTGAGGCTAATGGGGCAGTTGAAATACTCAAACATCACTGGTGGGGATGCAAGATGTGGTAAAACCACTTTGGAAAATGGTTTGGTGGATATTTACAAAGTTGATTTGCTTAGTTAGGACACATACATCCTAACCCTAGGTATTTACCCAAGAGAAATGAAAACATATGTTTACACAAGAACCAATATATAAGACTTCCTTGGTGGTTCAATGGTTAAGAATCTGCCTGCCAATGCAGGGTATATGGGTTTGATCCCTGGCCTGGGAAGATCCCACATGTTTTGCAGCAACAAAGCCCATGTGCCGCAACTACTGAGCCTACATTCTCGTGCTCTGCAACAAGACAAGACACTTCAAAGGGAAACCTGCATACTGCAACTAGAGAAAGCCCACTCACTGCAATGAAGATCCACCACAGCCAGAAAATAAAAATAAATAATCTTTATAAAAACTAACCTTTAAAAAATCTTCTCTCCCCTCCTCTTTTTCTTCTCCACGCTTCAGAACCTTGATTACCTTGAGCCAACCTGTATAATCCATGAGCATCTCTATTTTAAGGTCGGCTGACTAGCCAACTTCATTTCACCTGCAAACTTCATGTAACCCTTTGCCATGTAACCTAACATTTTTACAGATTTGGGGACTAGGATGTAGGTATCTCTGGGCGGGGCTTTATTTTGGCTACCACTGTCACCCAGATCAGATCACTGGATGCTGCCAGGAGGGAGAAATAGCTGAGAGAGGGAACATGGGGGAACCTTCTGTGATCTGTTCTGGCCATGATTTTTATCTTGATCTGGGGAGTGGTTACAATACTCTACACCATTGTAAAAATTCATCAAGATATACCCTGAAGATATGTACTCTTTGCTGTGTGGAAAGCCTCTTTTTTCTTTTCTTTTTTTTTTTTTGGAAAAAGAGAATAAACTGATGCCAAAAAAAAAGCACATTAAAAGATGTTCAGCATCATTAGCCACTAGGGAAAGGCAAACTAAAACCACAATGAGGTACTATCATACCTATAAGAAGAGCTAAAAACAAAAAATGGTGAAGATACCAGATGTTGGAGAGGCTGTGCAAAAAAACTGGATCTCTCACATGTTGCCCGTGGGGAGAAAAAATGGTAGAGTCACTGTGGATCACAGATTGGCAGTTTCTTTAAAAACCAAACATGTAACTTCCATAGAACTCAATGAAGGCATTCCTGGGCATTTATCCCAGAGAAATGAAAACATATGTTCATGCAAAAAAGTGTACACAAATATTCATAACAGCTCCATTCATAAGAACAAAATACTGGAGACCAAATGTCCTTCAGTAAATGAGTGGGCTGAACAAACGTTGGCCAAACAGTACCTGGAATATTATTCAGCCACAAAAAGGAAAAACTGATTGATAACACATAGCAAACTGCACAGACCTAAGGGTTAGTCATGCAGAGTTAAGACAGTACATTTCAGAAGGTTATGTGCTATCTGATTTCATTTGTACAACATTGTGAAGATGATGAGACTAAGGAGATGGAGAATGGATTAGTGGTTTCCTGGGGCAGGGGTTAATACTAAGAAATAGCATGAGAATATGATCCAGTAACCCCACTCCTGGACATATACCCAAACAAAACTATAATTTGAAAAGAAGCCACACGCACCCCTAAGCTCATAGCAATGCTATTCACAACCGTCCAGACATGGAAACAACCTAAGTGGCCATCGACTGATGAATGGATAAAGAAGATATGGTACAAATACATCATGGAATACTACTCAGCCATGAAAAAGAATGAAATTATGCCTTTTGCAGCAACATGGATGAACTCAGAGATTGTCATAATAAGTAAGTCAGAAAGAGAAAGGCAATATATGTGATATCACTTATATATGGAATCTAAAATATGACACAAATGAACTTATCTATGAAAGAGAAACTAACTCATGGACATAGAGAACAGACGTGAGGTTGCCAAGAGGGAGGGGGAGGAAGAGTGGGAGGTTGGAGTTAGCAGATGTAAACAATTGTACACAGAACGGATAAACAACAAGGTTCTACCGTGTAGCGCAGAGAACTATATTCAATATCCTGGGATGAAGCATAATGGAAAATATGAAAAAGGATGTACATAGATGTGTAACTGAGTCATTTTGCTATACAGCAGAAACTAACACAACATTGTAAATCAACTATACTTCAATAAAATTAAAGACAAGAAAAGACAAATAGCGCGAGAGAACTGCTCTGTGAAGGTGGAGAAGTCAAGTTCCGGGTCCTGAGAGTGCTGTCGGGCACACACACCTATCCAAGGAACGAAACTACATGGAAACACACACACACACACGGGCAGGTTAAAAATGACGACATCTGAATGTCTAATTAACAATACTAGCCCAATGTCAACTTCCTGGCTCTGACACTGCCCAATAGTCATAAAGAAAATGTCAGCACTCGCGACTTTCCTGGAGGTCCAGTGGTTAAGAGTCCGAGCTTCCAGTGTTGGGGGGGTGGGGGACAGGTTCCATCCCTGGTTGGGGAACAAAGATCCTGCATGCGGAGCAGCCAAAAATGTCAGCAGTGGGGGAAGCGTACTTAGGACTCCATGTGCTATTTTTGTAACTTCCTGTCCACCTATAATATTTTTTTTAAGGGTTAAAAAGCAAAAGAGACAGAGCTGATTAGCAATGGGTTAAGGGCCAATGGATTAAGGTGCTTGGCAAAACTCAAGGAACCTCAGGGGGAGGTGTGTGTGTGTGTGTGTGTGTGTGTGTACACACACACATGTGCATAAAGCCCCCATGATTATTCGCACGATAAAATCTAAGAGGCAGAGAGAGGTGTGTGTCATTCCAGGGTGCAATTTGTTGGAAGAAAAAATATGCCCAAATTGTCCCCAACACCTGAGGGTTTCTTTTTTTTTAATTTGAGGATCTGCATATAGTGGCAAGACTGAACTCTATGGACCAGAGATAAAACCAATTGCATATTTTGCTTTTAAAGATAAAAGTTCTCAGTGAATGCCTCTGACTCTATGCCTCAAGTTCTGGCATCTGCCTTGTGTGGATGTTCTGTCTGACGGTTGGTAGCATCTTGGATCCTATAAGCTTAGGAAGCCTCAGAGCTCCAGGGGCTGGGAGCTTTCCAACAAGTCCTAGTCGGCTTCAGCTGCCATAACAAAATACCATCAACTGGGTGGCTTAAACAACAAGAATGTATTCCTTACACTGTGGGAGGCTGGAAGTCCGAGCGAGACCAGGGTGCCAGCATGGTCGGGTTCTAGCAAGAGCCCTCTCCCTGGCTTGCAGATGGTCACTTTCTTGCTGTGTCCTCATATGGCCCAGAGAGAGAGAGAGAGAGAGACAGAGTGTTCTGGTCCCTTCATCCCCTTGCATGCATGCATGCATGCAAAGTCACTTCAATTGAATCTGACTCTGTGCGACCCTCGGAGAAGGCACTGGTGACCCACTGCAGTACTCTTGCCTGGAAAATTCCATGGACAGAGGAGCCTGGTAGGCTGCAGTCCAGGGGGTCGCTAAGAGTCGGACACAACTGAGCGACTTCACTTTCACTTTTCACGTTCATGCATTGAAGGAAATGGCAACCCACTCCAGTGTTCTTGCCTGGAGAATCCCAGGGATGGGGGAGCCTGGTGGGCTGCCATCTACGGGGTCGCAGAGTCGGACGCGACTGACTTAGCAGCAGCAGCAGCAGTTATGCGACCCTATGGACTGTACCCTGCCAGCTGTCCATGGGATTTTCTCCAGGCAAGAATACTGGAGTAGGTTGCCATTTCCTTCTTCCCAACCCAGGGACTGAACCCTCATCTCTTATGCCTCCTGCATTGGCAGGTGGGTTCTTTACCACTAGCACCGCTTGGCAACCCCTTATAAAGGCACTAATCCCATCACAAGATGCCACCCTCATGACCTATACCAAACCCGATTACTTCCAAAAGGCTCCATCTCCAAACACCATCACTGAGTATTAGAGCTTCAAAATCGGTATTCTGGGAGACACACAAACATTCAGTCTGTGGCAGAATTCTCCCTAAAATAGAATCACGAGCTTATAACCCACACCCCTCCTCACTTCCAAGGGCTGTCCCTGGGGCCCGGGAAATTCTCCTCCCCTAAAAATAAAACCTGGGATGTAGGGTTTTCAGGACAAGCCTGAATGGAGATCAGAGCTGCTCTGGGTACAGAGAAACTGGATCACACGCTCTGCTGGTGAGAATGTAAAATGGTACAGTCCCCCTGGGACACAGCTTGGCAGTTTCTTAAAACACTAAACACTTACCATAAGATCCAGCAATTGTACTCCTGGGCATGTATCCCAGAGAAATGATCACTTATGTTGTTGTACAAACCTGGACATGAGTGTTTGTCGCCACTTTGTTCATAATAGACAAAAACCTGGAAATAACCTCGATGTCCTGTGATGAGGATTCACCTGTTAAGTACACCAGGGTCCATCCACACCAGGGAATACCACTCAGTCACAAAAAGGAGCCCACCACCCATCACTCAACCATTAGGTGGATCTCAAGGGCATTCCTTCAAAAGAAAAAAGGCCATCTCAAAGCACAAGTGTACTGTATCATTTCCTTTCTACAACATAGAGAGACGCAGGAGAGATCTTTGTGGGGGTGACGGAGCAGATATGCATCAAGATGGTGGTTACAAGAGGCAACATACCTGTGTGATACAATTGCACAGAATGAAATACAGTGTCTCCATGCCAGCTTCCTGCCTTGGATATTATACTAACAGTGGGTTACTGAGGTGGGCTATGTAAGATACAGGCTTCCCTGGTGGCTCAGTTGGTAAAGAGTCTGCCTGCAATGTGAGAGACTTGGGTTCAATCCCTGGGTTGGGAAGATCCCCATGGCAACCCACTCCAGTACTCTTGCCTGGAGAATTCCATGGACAGAGGAGCCTGGTGGGCTACAGTCCATGGGGTCACATAGAGTTGGACATGACTGAATGACTAACACTTCACTTTCACATGTAAGATACATATACTCATATATTCTCTCTGTGCTATCTTGGCAACTTTCTATAGATCTAGAAATCATTCAAAAATAAGTTGGGTTTTTTTCTTTTTTTTTTTTAAACAGTTTTTTGTTTGTTTTGGCTGCATTTATTGTGAGGCATATGTAATCTTACTTTCCCGACCAGAGATGGAACCTGTGCCCCTTGCAGGGGAAGCAGATTCTCAACCACTGGACCACCAGTGAAAGCCCACAGAATAAAAAGTTAAAATAAATAAAAATAAAATAAAAAGTTAAAAAACAAAAAAAGAATGGACTGAGGTCTGTGGTCTTATAAATGACCAACCTTCCCAGTAGCAAAGATGCAAGCTGAAATCACATGACTCCCTGGGAGACCCCAGCACAAAGAGTGAGCCAGCTACCAGACTTCTATAGAAGTCACTATACCATCTGCCCAAAAGGGGGGGCGCACGGGAGTCTGAGATATTTAGCACCCAAGCTCTAGCGCCAACCTGGGGGCCTGGGCACCCCCAACCAGGTCCCAGATCAATTGTTGCTTGCCCAAGGGCACCATGAACAACATGTACGTGAACATGCCCATGAACTTCTCCATGCTAAACTGCCAGCAGGCCATCCAGATTGCACTCCATCAGAGGCAGTGCCTGCATCCCCCCTTTGTGGGGTACACTGTGCAGCCAGACTCGGTGCCCATGACCCCAGGGCCCCCATTCTGGGATGGGCTGCAGACAAATCCAGGCCTCCTTCCCTCATACTAACAGTGAACAGCAGATCCAGCAGTGATAGTGTAGCACAGTGTGTGGCTGGGGGCCTGGACCAGAGGTGAGTGGAAACTGCGGACTTGGGAAGGAGTCTCGCCTGGAAGTTCGCACCTGTCGGTGGTGTTTATGGCACAGTTCTGTTGGATGGCTTCATTTGCCCCCAAACTGTATGAAAACATCTTCCCCCAAATGAGCATTTCTAGATATGTTTTAAGCTTCCCTTGTGGTTCAGCTGGTAAAGAATCCACCTGCAATGCAGGAGACCCCAGTTCAATTCCTGGGTTGGGAAGATCCACTGAAAAGGGGATAGGCTACCCACTCCAGTGTTCTTGGGCTTCCCTGGTCGCTCAGACGGTAAAGAATCTACCGGCAATGTGGGAGACCTGGGTTTGATCCCTGGGTTGGAAAGATCCCCTGGAGGAGGACAAGGCAACCCACTCCAGTATTGCAGCCTGGAGAATCCCCAGGGACAGAGGAAACTGCCAGGCTACAGTCATGGGGTTGCAGAGAGTCAGACACGGCTGAGCGACCAAGCACAGTAGAGCTGCCTGCATCGCCCATGGCCCTGGCAGAAGCTGTATGGGAACAGTCAGCATCCCCAACCACAGGGTGAGCAGAAGCACAATCTATATCACCTGCTGGTTGTTTTTTACCACGCTCCGGGCAACAGCAAGCGACCACGAGGCATGTGTGCAGTATGATGGCAGTGCCATTCTGGGCCCAGATGCAAGGGGGCAGGCAGGGACAACTCCCTGCAAAGTCCATTCTGGCAAGTCCTACCTCCAGGCCTTTGCTCAGGCTGGTCCTTCCACCTGATAGCTGTTCTCCTGTCCTGCCAAGCCTTTTCTGGCTTCCATCCTGGGCTGCAGTTTCATCTTCCTCTAAGGATTTCAGTCTACTCCCACATAGTCCCTCAACATACCCACTTCAATGCAGTGAACACAGCTGTCCTTGCCAACCAGGGCTCGCAGAGAGAAAGGTGCACAATCCAGCAAAATCATGGGGGCAGGGAGGGCTTCCCAGAGGAGGTGACCTCCAATTGAGAGTCAAACGATAGACAGGAGAGAGGAGAGCGGTAAAGACTGTGGAGTCCTGCCCCAAGGCCACAGAATGCCCTTGGCACCACAGAAGTCAGAGACAAGGTCATCTCCAGAATTGACTGAGCCCCTCTGTGACCATTGCCCAATGCCCTCTGATCATCACCAGCAGGCTTCCTGACCCCAAATTAGGCAAAAACACCTACCTGGCTACTCACCCTCTAGTGCCCTAACCCATTACCTAATGCCAGCCTTCCAGCAGGAAGTTTCTGTCTTGAGGCTATCAAAATTGGCTATTAACCCACAGTGAGCGTCAGCTCTCCCGGACCCACCGCACTGGCAGTGCCTTCATCATCTCTGCTCCTTGCTCTTAATTAACCCTCTCCCTTCTAAAATGCTGTGTGTCTGGAAATTTCTTTTCCAACCCACATTTGGACTGCCATGACAAAGATGAGAGGCCCAGCATCCCAGGCAGAGGGAACAGCAAGTTCAAAGGTTCAGAGGAGGTGAGTCTGGGGGCTGTGAGCTTTGCCAGGAGTATAAAAGCAGAGGCACAGGGAGGTGTTGCCAACCAGACGGGTGACCACATCTCACTCCCAACTTCGCTCCACCGTCACAGGAACAGCAACAAAAAACTATTTATGGACAAGGCACTGCAGGGAACATTCTAGAATGTGTACTTAAGGCCAAGCCTCCCTTGTGCCACAAAGACCAAGACAGGCTGCATGGGAGAGCTGCCGTACTGACCACACGGCCCCTCCCCCAGCTGGTGCAGCACTCACCGGGGTGGCTCCCTCCAAACCTCTGCTTCCCCCAGTGGGGAAAGAGAGCCCAGGGTGGACATTTAGATCCCCTAGGGTTATGGGTCCATTTCTGGGAACCCGCACTTTGGTATCACCCTATGGGGAGTGCAGGAAGATCTCGGGAGCTTGACCACTATGAATAGGACCAAGATGGAGGGGTGGAGAGGACCTTGCAAGAACCAGCCCTGGGATCCCGGCAGACTGAGTTCCTACCTTCAGCGTCCTAGGAATTGTCGTCTCAGCCAGCAGCTTTGCTCATCTGCAGAGCCAGGATACTGACAGTCTGACCAGGGAACTCGGAGGGGTGTGGATCTGCCTGAGGCCCTCAAAAAGAGGAGCCCTGCTGGGGTCCTGGAACTGAGTCTGGCCCCCTCCTGCTCAAGCTGGGATGCTAATTCACAGTCCCGCCCACTTTCGAGAGGCGCCCTGGGGCCAGGTGGACCAAAAAGCCTGAGCAGTAACAGCTGTGGGACTGTGTCGCCCAGTGAGGCCCGAGGCCAGGGTCTGGAGGAGATGATGAGCTGCAGAACAGAGCCAGCAGCCCCTGCACACACTTAAAAAGGAGCCGCTATAACACTGTAAGTGGATATTTCAACAAAACCTTCTCAAGTCAGGAGAGAATAGGATGCTAGATTCAAAATATTGGAAGCAAAAGAAATTGTCAACCAAGAATTCTGTATCTGGCAAAGCTGTCTTTCAGAAATGGAGAGATAGACTGCCCCAAATGCACAACAGCTGAGGGAGTTATCACCAGGCCAGCTGCCTCATAAGAAATGTTACAAGGAGTTCTTTAACTGGCAGCAAAAGGACTCTAATTAACATTATTAAAACATAAGAAGGTAGCATGGGACTCACTGGGAATGGTTAATATATGGTCAGAGATTGTGAGATATAGTGAGGCTCTGTATAATTCACACACAACTCGAATTTAAAAGTTAAAAAGCAGAGGTAGTGAAAAAAATCACAACTGTAACAATCTGTTATTGGATACACAATATAAAAATATTTAAACTGTAACTTGAAAGGTGAAGGAGAGAAGAAGTGAAAGTATAAACTCAGGAATGCTATCCAGTTTCAGTTACCAGCAGTTTAAAAACAAGTGTTAGAATTTGAAGATGTTTTATGTAAGCCTTGTGGTAATGAAAAGGGAAAAAACCTGTAGTAATAATGCAAAAGACCCGGATACAGAAATCAAAGCACTTTCATACCAAGGCATCAAAACACACAAAAAGGCAGCAGGGATCAAAGTAAGACCTAAAAAAAGAAAGGGCTTCCCTGGGGATCCAGGGGATGAGACTCCACATGTCAAGGCAGGGAGCATGGGTTCGATCAGATCTTAGGGAACTAAGATCCCACATACTGTGCATCACGGCCAAAATATTTTAAAAATTTTTTTTTAAAGAACTAGAAAACAAAGAACAAAATGTCAACAGTAAGTCCTTATCTGTCAATAATGATTTTAAATGGAAACAGATTGAAAACAGAGTCGGGGCAGGGGTAGTGGGAAGATCAGTAGCGACCAGATGCCAAAGGCCCTCGTAAGCCACATTCATGATAGTTTGGACTTTATCCTGGGGGCAATGGGGAGCCATGGAAGATTATGGAGTGATGGAGGGGCACTGCCAGCTTTGTGATTTAGCTGGATCTCTGTCGCTCTTGGTTGTGGTGAATCCTCTCGACAAGGGGTTTGAGATACACTTGCATCTCTGGTTGCTTCAGGCTCTGATTGCCTCACCCCGCCTGACATGGTGGAGTCTCTATCCTTCCTCCCCTCTCCCCAAAGAACTCCTGCCCTCCAAAGCCTGGCTCCATCAGCGACTCCCCAAGCAGGCTTCTGGGGTCCCCACTCCAGCCTGCTCTGGCCTCCCCAAGCTCTGACCCCAAAGGACTACAGATGTCTGGTTTTAGCTCAGTCTGCCCCCTTCTGGGGCTCCAGTTCCAACCAGCACAGGAGGGACTCAGGGGGACATGGTTACGTGTCTGTTGCCAATTATCAAGCGTGAGCCAAGGGAGAGAACGTTAGCTGTGTGACCCTGGGCTCAGCTCTTGACCTCTCTGAGATCAGAGCATGGAGGAGGCCTGCCCATCAGGCCTTTATAGGGCAGGGGTCAGCAAACATTTTTTTTTTTTGTAAAGAGCCAGAAAATAAATACTTGAGGCTCCAGGGACAACTTCTCAGAAATGTCTAAGGCAGCCACAGGCAATATGCAAATTAATGGGCATGGTTGTGTTCCAAAAAAAACTTTATTCATGGCACAGAAATGGAATTTTATACAATTGTTATGTGTGGTGAGATATTAGTCTTCTTTTGGTTTTTAAAGATTTTTTTTTTTGATGTGGACCAATTCGCAAGTTTTTCTTGAATTTGTTACAATATCACTTCTGTTTTTTATGTGTTGGTCACAAAGCATGTGAGATCCCTGACCAGAGACTGAACTCACACCCCATGCATTAGAAGCTGAAGCCTTAACCACTGGACCACCAGGGAAGTTAGTACTCGTGGCTTTTAAAAATTCACTTAAAAATATAAAAACATTCTTAGCCCATAAGCCATATAAAAACAGGCAGGGGTCCGGACCTGGCCTGTGGGTCAGGGTTTGCTAACCCCCATTCCATTTTTTGGGCTTCCCCAGTGGCTCAGCTGGTAAAGAACCTGCCTGCCAATGCAGGAGATGCAAGAGATGTGGGTTTGATCCCTGGGTGGGGAAGATCCCCTGGAGAAAGAAATGGCAACCCGCTCTAGTATTCTTGCCTGGAGAATCCCATGGACAGAGGAGCCTGGAGGGCTACAGCCCATGGGGTCACAATGAGTTGGACATGACTGAGCACCTATGCATGCATTCTACTTTTTTGGGTAGCATATCTCTCTATGCAAAACTGTCAAGCTGTACTCTTAAGGTTGGAGCATCATTGCGTAGTTAAGTTCTAACTTGATTTGTAAGAGCAAAAGGGAAAAATAAATGCAGGTAATTCCATGCAGATTTTCTAGAAAAACAAACTAGGAACACAGCCAAACTTCATTAGAGGTGAGATTTCATCTTTGTGAAAACGGTCGCTAGATAGTGAATGTATCTCCCTGGAGACTCATGGACATACGTCAACACACAGAGAGTGGTATGCTGGAGGTGTCCCCAAATGTAATGGGGTCTTACCCCAGAGAGGAGGGTCTGGGCTGAGAAAAGAGGAAGGAGGTGGAGAAAGATTAAGCTTTATTTCTAGTTTTCAGTGGCAGATTTGCATTTGATGTGTGCAATTAAAAAAAAAAAAAAAACAAGCAAACCCACAGGACTTCCCTGGTGGTCCAGTGGTTAAGAACTGGCCTTGGAATGCAGGAGACACTGGTTCAATCCCTTGTCTGGGAAGATCCCACATGCCGTGGAGCAACTAAGCCCACATGCCCAACTAGAGAGGCCAAGTGTCACAAGACCCGACCCGACACAGCCAAATCAGTCAGTCAATATAAAAAAAAAAAGAACACAAAAAACCTACATTAAAAATGAATACAGGACTTCCCTGGTGGTCCAGAGGTTAAGACTCTGGGCTTCCAATGCAGGGGGCAAGGGTTTGATCCCTGGCTGGGGAACGAAGGTCCCACATGCTGTGTGGTGTGGCCAAAAAATAATTGAGAAAAAATGAATACAGGGCTTCCCTGGTGGCTCAGTGGTAAAGAATCCGCCTGCCAATGCAGGAGACACAGTTTCCATCCCTGATCCAGGAATATTCCACATGCTGCAGAGCAACCAAGCCCGTGCACCACAGCACCTGAGCCCAGGAGCCGCGATTACTGAAGCCGGAGCACCGGAGAGCCCCTGTTCATCACAGGAGAAGCCACCGCAGTGAGACGCCTGCGCACCTCAACTAGGGAGCAGCCCCTCTTCACCGCAACTAAAGAGCCTGCACAACAAGAAAGACCCAGCGCAGCCACAAATAGAAAAGAAAATTTAAAAATGAATACAGACCAAGAGAACTGAGAACATACATCCACTCACAAACTTGTCCAGAAAAAAGAGAGAAGCCCTGACACTCGCTTCCACGTGGACGGACCCTGAGGACACGATGCTCCGTGGGAGAAGCAGGCACAGAGGGACACACAGGGTGTGATTCCACTGATGGGAAACGTGCAGAGCAGGCCGATCCTCAGACATAGATTCCTGGTTGTCAGGGGCTGGGGAGGGGGTGGGAGCGACTGCTCATGGGGGTGGGGTTTCTTTTTTTTGGGGGGATGGCATTTCTTTCTGGGGTGATGAGAATGTTCTGGAATTAGAGGCAACGGTTGCACAGCCTTGTAAATACAATAAAAGCCACTGAACTATACAATTTAAATGGCTGAACTTGCTGATATGTGACACATCCCCACATAAACTCTAAAAGGAAGACAGTGAAATCAGAACAAGGCTTGTGCCTGAGTTAACTGTATGATGCCAATTTGGTTTGGATAAGGTGGAATGACTGTGTAAAATAGGATTATAGGGGAGCTTGGGTGAAGGGGATGGGGGACTTCTCTGTGCTATTTTTTGGTAAAACTTCTTGTGTCTTCAGCTATTTCAAAATAAAAAGGTGACAATAACAATTATTATTGTGGAAATGGGCTTCCCCGGTGAAGAATCCCCCTGCAATGCAGGATTGAACTTGGGTTCAATCCCTGGGACAGGAAGTTCCCCTGCAGGAGGAAAATGGCAACCCACTCCAGAATTCTTGCCTGGAGAATCCCATGGACTGAGGAGCCAGGTGGGCTACAGTCCAAAGGGTCTCAGAGTCAGACACAACTGAAGCAACCGAGCATGCACCTTATGGAGGTAGATCTGAGCTTTGCCTGTGGACCAGATTTGGCCCTGGGCGGCAAAGTGGGAACCAGAAGTAAGAGGGCAAATGGCCCCCCAACCACCACCCACCCCCTATCACCTCACCACCCATGCCCTTTGCAAGGAACAGAGGACCTAGGATCTTACAATGGAACACCCCAGGCATGCAGCAAACACCTTTAAATTCAGCAGCCCAAATGGCACGAGGAGATTATTAGTTTTCTGTAAGATTTGATTCAATTAATTAGTTCCCAAATATCAGCCTATCCAGGCAAGCAAAAGCAAACAGAGATAAATCCCAGCCTGGTCTTGCTTCATCTTTTAAAGGCAATTAACTCTTCCTTATTAGCTTTTAATTAGGGAGTAATAATGGCCTCATTAATACGCTTTATTATACTTGTCACCAGGCAGCTGTTCTGAACAGATTCTATGATCAGATAGCCATGGCCCTGATGTCAATGCATTGAATCCAGCAGAGGCAGGGGTTCGAGGGCTGCTCTCAGCCCTTCTCCAGGGGATGCAGGGCTGGTCCATTGGCTCCACTTAGTTCTATCCTTGTGCCCCCGCTTCTTTTTTTTTCCTTGTGCCCCTTTTAGGGGATTCACAGGGTCTCCTGGCTGCTGCTCTGGGCCGATTCCCCACTCAGAATCCTCCCAGAGACCCCAGTTCTCTCCAAGCAAAGTGAACAAAGGCCAAGCTCCTCCCTGAGGCCACCTCCTACTTGCTCATCACTCAACCTGGTGGCCATGAACCGCCCTGACCCACACATGCATTGTCCCTCATTTGCTCTAGAGTTAGATACAAGTGAATCATTGCAACCTTCTTTGGAAGAGCTCCATGCTGGAAACCCTAGCTGGAGAAGATTCAGGAAGCAGCAGTGAAAAGCTGAGATTAAAAGCCTCATGAAATACCCACAAGTGGCTGAGAGCATGAATGAATTCACCTGGCTTCACCTGCAATCACAAATGTCCATTGACTGGTGAGCACACAAAACAAACTCTAGTCCAGCCATGCCATGGAATACTATACAGCTGTGAAAAACGAACTCCGTGCTGAAACACCCAACAAGGGTGAATCTCAAGTGCATTGTGCTGAGGGTAGAAAGTCAAATACAGATGGTACATTCCTCAGGATTCATCTGCAGAAAGTTATAGAACAGTTTACACTAATCTAGAGGAATAGAAAAGAGAATAATGGTTGCCTTGGAGTTTGGAGGGAGATCAAGAAATATTGTGGAGGGAAGGAGATGCTCCATATCATGTTTTGCTTGGTGGTTTATCACAAGGATGCGTTTGTCAAACTTACATAACCACACGACTCAAGATATATTTATGGGCTGTAAATTACAGTTCAGTAAAAAAAATATTAGATGAGTGTTAAAATGTATACCAAGTATATTTAATGATATGAAAAATGTCCACAGTGTAAGGCTAATTGAGAAATGCAGTTCAAACAGGCATAACCATACTATCTTCATTTTATGGGGGAAATACACTTTTCTGTTTGTGTGCTATACTTTCACAAAAAGTTTTATAAAAATTGGATCAGTGGCTTGGAATTGACTCATTAAAGTGTAAAAGCCATGCTAATACAAGGTAAATACATAGAAATATGCTGTAAGCATGAGTGGGAGCTACAGATCAGCCCAAATAGGAAACAGAGAATCTGTATGTTCCAGGACTAGTCAAGTTGTGAACATGAGGAATTCTCACGACCACTGGAAGGAATGTGAATGAAAAATACAGTGATTGATGGGTATTTATCAACTCTGTGGTCACTTGAGCCCTGTTTCTGGTGAACTAATGATTAGGAAATACTTTTGAAAGATGACGTGGGGCCCCTAGCAATCTGAGCTGCAAAAAAAAAATCACAGAATGTGATGATATACTTTTCAAACAAAATGCACTGGCCTCTACCAAATGTTTTTATCCCACTCCCAAACCTGAGCAAAATAATGTAATTATTGTTGTGAACTGGTTGTTAAACACAGCCATTATGAAAAACAAAATTATATAAACTTCCAATGAAATTATATTAAAACCAAAGCAATAAATATTCAAAACTTATCACTTGCTGCTTATGTTTACTAAGATTTTTCTATCATCTACACTCTTGAGTTATTTTAAAATATTTATTGTATTAATATCTGTTTGATGGAAACATTATATAATGGTGGGCTACTGTGCTTCTTTTTCCAGTTCTGCATTTAGTGACATCATGCTGATGGTTTGAAATCAGCCATGGTAAGAGTATTTACATCCTGGAAATAAGCAAAAACTACCAACCCAATAAATGAATGAATGATGTAAAAGATATCTCAGCTTCTCTCCTGTGATAGTAAAATGGCTGCCGTGGCTCCGGCCATCATGTCCACATCCTATATGGCAGGAAGAGGTAAAAGGAATGGGGAAAAGAGCAGCACCAGCCTTGACTGTCCCTTTCACGAGGAAATAAAAAACTTCTCCAGAATTCCTAACTCTGAGGACAAATTGGGGCTTCTTAAGAACATGGAGCTTTTGCACATATGGCTCCATTACCAGAGGTCTGAACCTTCAGTGATGATTCTTTTCCTGTTGGAGAACAAGATGGATGATTCATCAAGGGGGTATATTTTAAAACTATATCCAAATGCTTCAGCAGACACAAATGTGAAATTCTTTGCAGCATTAACACAACCAAAGTTGGGGTGTGGAATGTGTGGTCTTTCCCCAAGTGGCAAGGACCAGTTTTCCAGCCCGCAGTGATTGTCAGGGGTCTTTGGCGAGAGATGCCTGCATTTTCCCAGTCCTAGTTTGAGTTGATGTCCCGCCACCAGACACTTGCTCTACAGTTATATATGAGCTTGCTGTTTCTAATTTCACAGAATCAAATAGGAGAAGGGTAAGCCTAGGTGCAGGGCTTCCCAGAAGAACCCGCCCACCACTAGGTTAGATCCCTGGGTCTGAAAGATGCCCTGGAGAAGGAAATGGCAACCTGCTCCAGTATTCTTGCCTGGAGAATCCCATGGACAGAGGAGCCTGACAGGCTACAGTCCATAGGTTGCAAAGAGTCAGACACAACTGAAGTGACTTAGCATGCACACACATAAGCCTAGGTGTGGCACCGATCCACAGCTCCCGCCAGTGACCTGGAACTGGTTGGATACACCATGGCAAAACATCAAACTTTATTGCTGGCAGGAAATGGTCATAGAGGGGAATTTTAAATACTTTGTTTCAAGGCTGTCCTGACAAAAGGCTTTTAATCATCGGAAAGAATGTTCAACCTGACTCTTTATAAGAGAAATAAATGTTAAGGTCATGATCAGATGTAGCTTTTCACCAGTCCAGTAGGTGGGGATCACAGGTTAGGTGGGATCATTCATCCTAAAAGTTCTGGGGAAGAAGCACCCTCTTCCATCACACCTCAGGACGCACAAGGAGTTTGGGGGTCACCTGGCTGCAGGAATTACAAGTAAAATGACAGAAGCTTCCACCCAGCTATCCTTCCCACCCCACCCCCATTCTTAGGAATTTATTCTAGGGGAACGTGCACACATAAGTACCAGGAAAACTGCCCTGCTGTAGCACAGTTCACAGCTGGGAAAAGCTGGAAATAACCTCCAGGTTCATAAATTGATTAAACAAATGACAGTCTATCTGTACTAAGGAATATTACTTTTTACCAGAGAACAGGGCAATTCTGTGTAAAAATGTGGACCCTTCTCCAACCTGGCACTCATGCCCCTGCTCTACCCTAACTGTCCCCTTTCAGGGTCTGCAGGGACCTCTACACTGCTCAACCCAGAGAATGGTCACTCTGATTCCACCTGGTCCAGCCCCCAGCATCGCCCATCTCGGTTGCCTCCACTGGCGTTCCAGGCTCCTGTCCGGGTCACATACTGACTGTCCTCCCCACCGCAGCCATCAGGGTGTGCCCGTGAACACCTGAGTCAGGCCCCGGTCCTCCTCTGCCCACCGCCCTCCAGGCTCCCACCTCCTCGGGGTAAAAGCCCGAGTCCTCCCCCTGGCCCACAAGGTCCTACAGATCTGCCCCATCCCCTCCCTGCCCTCCCCTCCACCCTCTCTCCTCCTTGCTCACTCTGCTTCAGACACAAGGAGCCAGCAGGAGCTCTTTTCCAAATGTACACCTGATTTGTTCCCTAACTTCCTTCAGGTCTTTGCTCAAATGTCACCTTCTCGGTGAGACTCTGAACATCATCCTATATAATAAAACAGTATCAACTCTCTGCCCTCATCTCTCCTCCCTTTTTTTCCATGTAGTATCTAGTCTTCTAATCTGTTCTATAGTTTGGTTATTCATCCTGCCTGCCTCCCCTGAGAGGCTATGAGCTACCATGGACAGAAATGTTTTGTTCTGTTTTTTGGCCTCTTTTCTGCCCCTGTGTACCCTAAGCTCCTGAAATGGAACCAGACAGCAGTGGCCCCCTGTCAGAGTTCACATTTGAGTGTCTGAATGTAGACAGTTTGAATGTAAACTTTCACCCCTACATTAATGAATCAGGATTCATCTGTAAGGAAGACCTGTCCCTTCTCCCTCAGTCCATTTATGTATTAATTCAATTATTTATAGCAGTTTGGATATTTTACTCTTACATTATAATCTAATACTATCATTTTCATTATTCAAATTCTTCTAGTGTTGGTTATTGGGAGTGGCTTTGGTTTGGACTGTTTGTGTATACAAATATATATATATACACACATATATATCTCCTTACTTTTTGGCAACACAAGATGCTCCAGATTTATCTTGTGTTTCCCCTGCTCCATGCAGCATAAAGTTAATGATTTCTCCAAGAAGCTCTTGCTCCTCTTATTGGAGAATGGTGCTTAGAAACCAAACTGCAGGTGCCAGGTATGCTGTACTATCTTACTATATCTATCTATCTAATCTTTCGCTATATATCGAGGACCATGAATTAATACTGGGACTTCTGGTTCCAGCCCTGCACATGGTTTGTTCCAGCTTCCTGCCTTCTTGACTTCCTTGTAATTTCTTCCTCTGACTGAGAGGAATCCAGCTCTCATCATCTACAATTTATTGACTTATTTGTCCAGCCCCAGGATTCACATAGGTATTCCCTGGTAGCTCAGCTGGTAAAGAATCGCCTACAATGCAGGAGACCCTGGTTCGATTCCTGGGTTGGGAAGATCCACTGAGAAGGGACAGGCTACCCACTCCAGTATTCATGGGCTTCCCTGGTGGCTCAGCTGGTAAAGAATCCACCTGCAATGTGGGAGACCTGAGTCTGATCCCTGGGTTGGGAAGATCCCCTGGAGCAGGGAACAGCTACCCACTCCAGTATTCTGGCTTAGAAATTTCCGTGGACTGTATAGTCCATGGGATTGCAGAGTCAGACACAACTGAGCGAATTTCACTATAAGGGAGCTACAACTTGGCTTACCTGGGAGAACCAGGGTTTCTACTGGAGAACAGAATTGGTGTAGAGGTATTTTTGTTTCTAGCCTAACACTATCCACTCAAGATACCATTTCGAAAGCTACTTCGATTAGCTTTCTCTCTCCCTCCTTTTCATTTACAGCGCAGTTGGGTTCGTGTGTTACTGTTTTCCATTTTGGGGTTCCTACCAGATTCTGGTTGATTTTAATTCGTTATTGTTTGGGGCATGTGAAATAAAGACCGTGACTGTAAGAGTCAGAGCTATTTCAGAAGGTATACTCAGAGTGGGTCACCCCCTCTTCACTCCATCTACTGTGTTTCCCCTCTCCCCTAATTATTTTATACCCCATCCCACCAGCCCTTGTAGGCCACCAACCTCCTTAAACTCTTCAGGACCTGTCTGCCTGTCAGGCTGTAGGCTGAGCATGGGGATTGCCGATGGGGCCAAGACTGTATCTTTATGCTCATAGTCTTCATGATCATGTAGGGGATCACTGGGGCTGTGGTGAGGGGAGGAACCTGGACTGGCTTGCCTGGGGGCACCCCCCAAAACACAATCATGCCCTACTTCCCCTAACTTGTGGCTGTGACCCTATTTAGGAAAAGTGTCTCTGCAGCTGTGACTGAGCCAAGGGTTTAGAGATGACGAGCAGGTCCTGGATGATCCAGGTGGCCCTAAATCCAATCACTGGCGTCCCTGTACCAGAGAGAGGCTGAGGGACACTGGAGGCAGAGGGAGGACACACACACACAGGGAGATGGCGTGTGAAGACAGACACAGAGGGTGGAGGGACACCTGGGGCCACCGGAAGCTGCAAGAGCCAGGAAGCGTTCTCCCCTGGAGAGAGCACAGCCTGTGACACCTCGGTCTCAAGCTTCCGGCCTCCAGGATAGGCAAGGAATGAAAGTCTGGTGTTCTAAGCCACCGGGTAATGGTGATTTGAAACTAATATGCGGGCAACAGAGCAATAAGTGCTCTGGGGCCAGTGGAGGCCACCTGGAAGAGCAGGGAGGGAGGCTGTCTTGGCCTGGAAGGCCCCCCTGCCCCCCTCCCCCAGGAAGCTGCTGGGAAATGAGCCATCTGTCCCTGTCGCCCAGCAGGATGGATGCTGCACCAGGGAGACACCAGGCACCCAGACACTCATCCCTCCTGGCCTTGCCTCCGCCGGCCGCCATGTGTCACCCCTTGCGCTGCCTGTGGCAGCAAGTAATTCTTATTTTCTCCATTAAGGGAGCAAAAGTGCTCCAGAAATCTAATCCATAAATAACACTCCCTGGCAATGGTCCCCCAGCCTGGCTGAGAGCTGCAGGGCTCTCTGAGCCTGGCCTCTGGGCCTTTTAGGATCTGTCTTAGGAAATATTTCTCCCTATGGTGATCTCGGGACTGTGGTTCTATGTCCCTGAGCAGTCTCTCTGGGGTGGAGCGGGGCAGCCTGGATGGGTAGCCAGTCGAAGAGGCGGGACAGTTGGTGCTAGGGAGAAGGAGAAGTGGGCACACAAAGATTTCAGCACCAGCATAAAAGCTGTGGCTTCCCTGGTAGCTCAGCTGGTAAAGAATCTGCCTGCAAAGCAGTAGACTCTGGTTTGATTCTTGGGTCAGGAAGATCTGCTGGAGAAGGGATAGGCTACCCACTCCAGTATTCTCGGGCTTCCCTGGTAGCTCAGCTGGTAAAGAAACTGCCTGAAAAAAAAAAAAGAAAAAGAAAGAAACTGCCTGCAATGCAGGAGACCTGGTGGGTTCAGTCCCTGGGTCGGCAAGATCCCCTGGTGAAAGGAAACCCACTCCAGTATTCTGGCCTGGAGAATTCCATGGACTGCACAGTCCATGGGGTTGCAGAGTCGGACACGACTTTCACTTTCATAAAAGCTGTGAATCATGACAGTGGGGCTTAGAGCCAGGACTTTTGGACCACAGAGGCCATCAGAGGCCCAGACCCACCGTCCTTCTCTGCACTGGCCAAAGGGGGCAACTTGGGGAGGTGGGGGCAGCCCAATGGGTTGGACATGGGGCGTGTTTGGGCTTCCCTTCAGCAATCAGCAGGATGAGCAGGGATGCTCCAGGATGTGGAGGGCAGAGCCCTCGGTGGATCAATGACAAATGGATGGAGGGGCCCCAGCCAAAGTCCTTCTCTTTCCACCAAGCTCTTTGCAAGTGTGGTCTGGGGTGGATGCTATGGACAGTGAGCCTAATCAGGGGCCTCTGGGAGGCAAGGCGGGTCTGGGCATTGCGGGATCCCCACGGGAAAACAATTCTGTCACAGGCACAGATCAAGCGTATGCTGCTGCTGCTGCTAAGTCACTTCAGTCGTGTCTGACTCTGTGCGACCCCATAGACGGCAGCCCACCAGGCTCCCCCGTCCCTGAGATTCTCCAGGCAAGAACACTGGAGTGAGTGGGCTGCCATTTCCTTCTCCAGTGCATGAAAGTGAAAAGTGAAAGTGAAGTTACTCAGTCGTGTCTGACTCTTAGCGACCTCATGGACTGCAGCCTACCAGGCTCCTCCATGCATGGGATTTTCCAGGCAAGAGTACTAGAGTGGGGTGCCATTGCCTTCTCCATCAAGTGTATAGAGGCTGCCCTTTCTCACTCGCTCTAGGTCTAAAATGAGCACAACTTTTTCTGAAAAGGGCCAGATAGTGTATGTCTAGCTCTTGGGACACCAGGCGGTCTCTGCTGCTACCGCTCAGCCCTCCCTTGTAGAGCAAAGGCCACCATAGATGGTACTCAATGAATGGGTGTGCCTATGTGCCAACAAAACTTTATTTATAGGAGAGCCGGATTTGACTTGAGGGCTTTAGGTTGCAGGGACCTTGACCTAAAAGGCTGGGGTATTCAGTACCATGTACCACATCCCCCGCCTGAATCTGACTGACCTCCCTTGAGGGGTCAGAGCTAAATATCACCTCTTTAGGATCCTAACTGGTCTCTGTGACCACACCTTCCCCTCCATTTCTGCTCCCTCTCTTGTCCTTCAGGGAACATGTCAAAGCTGTGTTTATGGCGCTTTATGTTTTTATTACTTGCCTGCTTTCCTGAACTCTATAAACTCCGAAGCAGGGACCTTGCCCCCCTCTTTCTCAGCCACCTCCCAGGTCCTAGCACAGGGCAGTTGACATTTGCCACCTGATAAATTTATCAAGACTCTAGCGTTGGGCCCAGTGCCTGGATGCCACAGATCCCGTAGGTTCCACGCAGCTGCAGAGTCATGGAGTCAGCCTGGTATCTTGGCCCTGACCTCAGTCCACGATGGCCTGAGCCAAATTACCTCCCCATTTTATGATGTTTCAGAGAGCACTGAGAACAGAGAGCCATCTGCAACCGTGCTGAGACCACCTTGGTCAGCCATTCTCGCTGCTGCTGTTTGTGGCCCCCTCCTCACCACTGAGGACCGACCACATCTGCCAGGCCCCGGGCAGGGTCAGAGGATGCTGACTTACCTGGTCAGTGTTGCAGGGAGTCCCCTGTAGCAGATGGGGAAACTGAGTCCTGGGGTTTTGTTGAGGGTGCTGGGCAGCATCTCTGCAAAGGGGTCAGAGAAGCAGACTGAGGGTGGCAGTGGCTGGGTGGATACTTCCTTGGAGGAAATTTGCTCATGACACAGCGCCCGTTCTGCAGAGGAAAAACTGAGGCCCAGAGGGGCGCCCTGTCCACAACCCCCAGGCTTATCTGCTGATGTCTCCTAAATGCCTTCTCTCAGCCCTCAGCCCCATGTCCAGCCGTGATAGCCCAGCTCACCTCAAAAGCCATCTTTCAAGATGCTCAGTGTTTCCATTCTGCCCTGGTCCCCAGGCTCCCACCTCACCCCATGGCACCAGTGAGCAGAGGCGGAGTCAGGCCCCACCTCTCCTCTGCCCACTGCCCTGGGCCAAAGGCCCAAGTCTTCCTGCAGCCCAAAGGCCCTGCATGACCTGTCGCACCCCCTCCCTGCCGTCGTCTCCTCTCTCCCCCCCTCCCTCCCTCCCCCTTGCTCTGCTGTAGTCACATGGGCCCACTCAACTGTTCCTCCAAAATACCAGGCATGGGTACTTCCCTGGTGGTCCAGTGGTTAGGACTTGGTGCTTCCACTGCCAGGGGTCACAGGTTTGATCCCTGGTTGGGGAACTAAGATCCCACAAGCTGTGCAGGGGACGAAAGCCAGGCATGGTGCTGCCCCAGGGCCTTTGCACTGACTGTGCCCCAAGATGTCCCCATGCCTCACCTCTCATCTCCCTCAGGACCTCCTGTTCTTTACATTACAACTGACATCCCATTTCATATACCGTCTACCTCTCCCACTGCTGTCACACCTACTGCTGTATCCTGGGTACTGGCTGAATGAATGACACATTCATGAATATTGGGGGGGCCAGCCTCACACCACGTGGACCCTGCTGTCTCACATGTGTCCGATGGCTGCCCACCATCCCTGGCTCAGGTGTCACAAGAACTGGGCAGAGGCTGGGAGGGCAGGGGGAGAGGGCCTCGCCCGAGGGAGACCCGAAAGCCTTGGGGGCCAGACGTCTGTGTGGACACAAGCTTCAGATGTCCAGCTCTGTAAGGAAACTTCCTCCATCCTGGAGGCAGAAAGCAGGGGTCATGGGGCCAGGCCATGTGCCACCCTTTGGGGAGGAACCACGCCTGTTCCCTCCTGGAGGGGGCACCCAGAGCCCACCCCAGCCTGGAGACCGCTGCCCGCCTCCCTGGCACCCGCTCAGAAAAGAAGACAAAAGAAGACGCTGCAACCACCTGGAGCTGTAATCGCAGTGCTCACGAGCCTTTAATTCATTATGAACCTAGAGGCAGGGGAATTAGGCAAAAATACAGCGCATCCTTCATCTCAGGTGGAAAAAAATCAGGGTGGGTGGGAGTTCGTGTTTCTTGCTTTCACACACAGACACAGATATACCTTCATGGGGAAAGCGCGCTCCCCCTTTGCTGCCCCACTGCCTGTCTGCACAAGTGGTCCAGGAACCCGCCACGGATGGGGTGGAACCCTGAGGGACTGGCCACGGGGGTGGCCCACCTGCCCGACCCGGAGCCACAGGGGCGTCTGCCTGCTTCTTTTTATTCTCTTTACAATATAAATAGCATTTTCAAACTACATATGAACACAGGGACAGCGCCCCGGGGCAGGGGCCTGCTGCATGCAGAGGGAACCCCCACATTCCGCTGACTCCCCGGCACCTCCCGCCGCCCCGCCCGCCCCTCTAGAGCACCTGCCCTTCCCCCCACCAAGGAAGTTTCTCTCCACTTTACTTGGTTCTCTCTGGCCTGGCAACTGTTAGAGCCTCTTTTTTAAACTTAAAAAATCTTTATACAAGCAAATGATGCTTTCAACTCCTCTGTAGGGGACCACGGCGTGGCTGAGATGTGGTGGGGGGCACTGTTCCTCTCCTAGCCCCGAATGAGGAACATGTTTTTCTGCCTGGAAATTCAGCCCACAAGCCTTCCGGGGCAGATTTCCTCCGAGCTGAAAGCCGTGATTCCCTCTAGAGTGCTCTCTCCCCCAGACACACAAATCCACGCGTCACAGAGATCATACAGGATGTACCAGCCCCTCGGGTTGGGGAAGACCCCCTGCACATGTGTGAGCCGCAGCCAGACCCCTGAGGGCCGCCCATCTGCGGCCTCAGCTGGGAGATGGTTCTTCCCGGGGGAAGAAGCAAAAGATGGAGCCACCAGAAGAGAGCGGATTTATTTTGCAAAAGGCCACGCAGGGGGCGAGGGGAGGCCACCAGAGGAGCTGCCAGCCTCGTCCCGCTGCGTGCTGGCCGCGCAGTGCCAGTGGCCCAGACCTGCTCGATCTCACGGCTGGGAGACAGTGAGTGACCTGGCGCCGCCGTCATGCGTGCCCAGGCGTCCTGCTCGCGCCTCCCCGTACCCCCCGGCCTCACCGCTGCTACAGCGCATCCCCACCGCTCGCTCGGGACCAGAAAACACGACAAACAAAAAGCTGAGCTGCTTTTATCTTGGGCAGCTCACCGGGTTCTGAGAAAAAAGGACATTTTGTTTCATTTCGTTTTGTTTTTAAAGCCACAAATCTAGAAAACAACTTTGGGGTATGATTTTTTCCTTTTCCTTTTTTTTTCTTGCATTTTTTTTAAACAATAGGTATTTATAGAAAGAACCTCACAAAGGTGATGTATGTACAGAAGTCACAATCTCCACGGCTGCTCAGGAGGCAGGCAATGCAGTAGCACCTTTTACGAGAAGAAGAGCTCACGTGGTTTACGAATCTGGGTCAAGGGGGTGGCGCGCGCACCCCCGCCGGCCCCCAGAGCCCGCGTGGCCCTGCTCCCTGAGTCCGGGGGCGCGTGCGGCGTCCTGCTCGCTCCTGTCACCGAGGTAGCCTCTCGGGCTGGGAGGCGAGGACAGGGATTCACAGCAAGCAAACGCCAGGGCCCGCCGCGCCTGCCTTGCTGGGCCAAGGGCTCACGGGCGGCCGGCGGTCCTAGTAGGGCGCTCCGGGCCAGCACTGCGCCTGCAGCAGGCTCTCCATGAAGGCCGGGTAGTCCAGGTTCCGCCCTGAGTCCTCTGCGGCGCGAGGGGTGCCCACCCGAGGGCGCTTGGCGGCCTTCACCTCCTCTCCGGAGAAGACGCTCTCCTGCGGGGCCCCTGTGCTGACCGACTATAGGGGAGCAGATGGCGTGGGGGTTAGTGCAGAAAGGGTACTGTGGGCGGAGATCTGTGTCCCCCAAGGTCCAGTCCTATGTTGAAGTCCCGCCCCGCATGGCACAATGGGGTCAGGGGTGATGAGGTCATGAGAGAGTGGCCCTCAAGAACAGGATGAGTGCCCTTATAAGCGACCCCTGAGAGCGCCCTCCCTCTCCACCACGTGAGGACAAAGAAGGCAGGTGTCTGTAAACCAGGGTCTGCCCTCACCAGACCCTGAACCTGTCGGTGCCTTGATCTTGGACTTCCAGCTTCCTGTGAGATTGTTTAAGTTGTCCAGTGTGGTATAGCAGAGAGAATGGACTGAAATACAGGCTGTGTTTGGGGGTCTGGCTGGAACAAATGCCTGCCATGCTGGAGGTCAAAGGCCCTTGGCTGCTGGGGACGGCCCCTCCTGCCTCTGCCTGAACCCCCACCCTGCGAGTGACCCCCCAGGCAGGCAGAGGAGGGGTCTAGCCTCCCACTGGCCCCCTAGCAGGGTGGGAGCCCTGCCGTCCACAGGATGTGGGAGGCAAGGCTGAGCTGCACACAGGCCGTTGGTCTGCCTGGCAGCTCCTGTCCGTCCCCCAGGGAACCTCGCATCTGGGACCCCCACCAGCTCTGACTCAGCTCTTCCACCCACAGCCACAGCCCCTGATCCTCAAAAGTTTGCCTCTGGGTTAAACCCAAAAGAAAGAAGATGGCGAAAAGTCCTGAGAAGAGGCCAGCTTCTCTGGTTCCCTCGGCATCGCCAACGTGCAGCTGCGGTCCACGCTCAGGAGCTGCTGCCTCCTCCTCGCCGGCCGGGCTGACCCTCCCACTGCCCTTCCTGCCTCAAAGCCAGCAAAGGCCAAGACGGGACGTCAAGGCCCCTTGGATGGGTCGCTCCCCAAGGCAGCTGTGCACCCACCCCCACCCCAACTACTGGCCACTTACCAGCCGGGACCGGACCCTCTTGGGGAGCTCCTCGTCCAGGGTGAAGATGTCACCACGCTTCACCGTCAGCTGGGACCCATCCTCGAACTCCACCTGCCAAGGGGATGCAGTTCAGCTCGTGGCCCACCTGGCCCAGCCCCGAGCCCACCCACTCAAGGTCGGCCTGCAGGGCAACCGCTGGGAAAACAGCGCAGGGTCACCCGCCACTGTCTTTGTCGCTGGGATAGGGGGTGATTTTTCTTCTAAGATTTCACACGTCAATAACTTTTCTTCCACAATCATGAGAAAAAACTAGCAACCAATTTCTTTTTTTTTTTTAATCAGGAACACTGAATTGTACATTTAAAAAAATGGTGAAAGCAGTAAATTTCGTTAAGTATGTTCTACCACACACACAGAAAATCGAGAAGACATCTGGGACAGTTAGAAGGCCTTCCTGCCTGAACTGACCTCAGAGGCTAGCTCCACAGTCCCCAAAGGACCCTGCTGAGGGCCCCACCCCAGCCCATACCTGGCAGACAGCACCCCCTCACCTGATAGATGTGGCTGGTCACAGAGGAAATGAATTTGGCCCTGTAGAGGTTGCCGTCAGTCCACCGGAGCTCCACAAACTCGCCCTCGGGTGGCGGGCCCAAGCGGGCACAGTCTCTACTCTGTGGAGGGAAGGATGGGACGAGGTGAGGGCCGCCCTTGGCCTTGGTCACCACGCTGGCCTGGGCTAAGAAAGGTCCCAGCCAGAAGAAGGCGGTGGTCTCAGCTTCAATTGTCAGGGCAAGCTGTGGGCGGGTGCCCAGGGGTCTGCTGCCACCCCTGCCCTGGGGCCCACCCTCGTGCAGGCAGAGCCTTCCAGTAGGAAACTCCCGTGAGGAATCGGGCCCCCTCCCAGCAGTGCCTGCCCTGCGCCTGCGCCGCCCCTGCCGCGCCCCTCGCCGCTCACAGTGATGCTCTCTGGATACAGGTTGTCGCTGTAGGACCCGTCATCAAAGTTCACTTCGTAGAAGGTCTGCGTGGTGGTGCCGATGACGCGGCACCGGTAGTAAAGCCCGTTGCGGTTCTTGGTGATGACCACCTGGCCTAAGGACACGGCCCTCATGACCTGGACCTGAGGGTGGAGGGGCTGTCAGAACACAGCGGGACAGAGGGGCAGGGGAACAGACTAGGGGGCAGGCGGGCACTCACACGGTGGCCCCCCGACTTGTGCTTGAAGCAGGTGATGGAGACGACGTAGGGCCAGTCGTCCGGCTCCATGAGGACACCAGCGGCATGGGCGCAGGTCACGTGGAAGGAGGTGGAGCAGTGCTCGCAGGAGCATTGGATGCAGGCACCTGACACCTTCTTCATCCGCTTCCGGCAGTACACACATTTCTGTGGGGACACGGCAGAGGGAATGGGGCTCCGGCTGGTACCTCTGCCCCCTGGGGCTGCGAGCCCCTGCCCTACTGGGCCCCTAGGTCTGTCTCCTGGGAATGACTCTGAAATCTGAAGCTGGAGTGCAGGGGCCTAGCCCCATGGAGGGGTCATCCCGGGAGAGTCTTGACCACCCCAGGCCCACCAATCCAGCCTGCAGCTGGCCCCCAGGAGCATCTCTAGACCTCTTTTCCACCAGCCCCTCCACATAGCTGGCTGAAGAGGCAGCTTGCTACCACGCAGAGGGACCCTGAAAACAGGATGCTCAGTGAGAGAAGCAGACACAGAAAGACAGGGTGTGATTCCACTGATGGGAAACGTCCAGAACAGGCCAATCCACAGACAGGCAGTGGGGTTAGCGGTTTTCAGGGTCTGGGGTTGGGGGGGAGTGGTTGGCAGTCACCCAATGGGGGGGGCGGCGGATTTCTTTCTGCAGTGATGGAATGTTCTGGAACTAGCTAGAGATGATGGTTACCTAAATCTGTGAATGTAGTTAAAGCCACTGAAATGGGGATTAAAAAAAAAACATAATGGGAGATTTTATCTTAATTTTGAATGAAAGATGCTGCAGTGCAGCCCTTCATAAGGAGGGGTAGGGGGCCCACACTGTGGGAACACCCGCCTGGGTGGCCTGCTCTGCTGGGGGTCAGCTCCCAAGCCATCAACACTGCATCCATGCCCACACCCTGCCGCCACTCAGCAGCCACCTGTCGATGACTCTGGGCCTTTAATAAGCCGGCCTTTATCGCTCTGTAAACCACGTTCAAAAGCCAGAGAAGCCCCACAGCAAGGGCGCTGTGGGAGTGCAGCCCCGTGCCGATCGATGGCAATGAGATCTCATTATTAAACTGTCGATCCCCGATTCTCCAGCTGGCCTGTGGCGGGGAGGGAGACATGTGACATGGCCCTTGAGAATGGGGCGCTGCACCAGAAGGCAGAAACCCCACAGCAAGGCCCAGGAGGGGCCTGACAGTTTGGCCGGTAGTGGCATCTCGTCACTGAGTTTCCACATCCTAAGGAAAGTGCGCTAGGCCCCCAAGGGGCCGTATGCCAGGCGATGAACTCAGGGCTGCCTTAAGCGTGAGTCCTGGGTCTGCATCTCCCTCACTGGAGGCTGTGAGGTGGGGGCAGGAGATGGGGGTGGGGGGATGATACAGGATGGACCGTGGGAGAAGGCTGAGGGCCACAGCTGGTGTGCCATCAGCCATGGAGGCCGCAAGGCACAGTCATGTCTCAGGCCTTTCCCCTCTCAAGTCATTTCCTGCCACCTCTTGCCTTCCTGCCAATTTTGGCAGACACCCACCTTCCCTCCCATCAAGATGTGACACTTCAAGGCAGAGCTGAGGAGAAGGGCAGAGCTGGTCTAAGCACCTGCCCTGACAGCCTCACTTCTACTGCCCCCTAAGCTGACCCGGGCTGGTGAGGGGGTGAACACCAGGCTCAGGCTACCAGCCGGCTGGAGCAGCCACCACTCACCAGGACCAGCAGCCAGAGAATCCTGAGGACAGAAGGATGGGCGGATGACCAGGCATGACCGTCCCCAAGCCTGCGGCTGGCATGTGGCCCCCAAGAAGGCAGGCGGGTGGCCGGGCAAGCAGGAGTTAACTGCCAGCTTCCTTGTGAGGCTCCATTAGGCAGTACAAGCAAGCCTCGTGTAAAAGGATTTTTAATTCATCGTTACAAGTGCCGGTAATGAAGAGGCTGCAAGCTGGAAATGTCAGATGATCCATAAAGCGTCTGGGAGGGAGGCTCTATCCGGCGCCGCGCACCGTGCCATCACTCCACCTGAGTAATGAGGCCTCTGCTGCCCGCGTTCCTGCAGGAATCACTGCTGCTGCAGCCTCTTCCTAACACCCATCCTGACCCGGTGGGGCTGGCACTGGCCTGAGCCCACGGTTCCTGACCAGGCCCCTTCCCCTCCCACATGGCTCCCGCCAGCCACCCACTCTGCCCTGCCCGGAGGCCCCGCACCGAGGGGCTCCAGGGTGGTAACTCTGAGCCTTCACTTGGGCCTCCTCACCAGACTCACCAATTGCAGCCCTGTTTCTCTGCCTCCTGCCTGCTGGAGGCCTGGAGGAGCCTCTGTACCCAGGCCCTGTGCCAGGCAGCTGGGAAATAAACCAGGCAAGAAGAACAGCCAGGATGCTCTCCATACCCCCGGCCAATGATCCATCTCCTGGGGGCCGTAAGACACATCCCACTCCCCACATGTCCCCCACAAGGCCACCCTGCAGACTCATAGGTGGTGATGACCTGAGAGCAGGTGCTGGTGCTCAGATGGCATCATCAGCACTTCCTGCTGTGGCCCAGTTCATGCTCCCCATGCGGGGGACTGTCAGCAGCCCCATTTTATGGAGAAGAAGACTGAGCACAGACAGGTCAAGAAATCTGTCTGGATCACACAGCTGGCTGGTAACAGAGCTGAGAATGAAAGTCAGCGCTGCTTACTGACTGCGCCCACTGCCCCGAAGGCTCCCCCAGATTGGGGGAGGGTGGGCAGACATTATCAGCAAGAACCGGAAGAGTGAAACTTGCAAGACCACTCCTACCCAAGGACGGCTGTGATCCTCAGAGGAGCCAGAGACAGTGTTCCCACAGCTGAGGAGCAAAACAGGCAAAACAGCCGTTTAAAAATGGGCAAAGGACTTGCCTAGGTATTTCTCTAAGAAAACACACAGATGGCCATCAGGCATGTAAGCAGATGTCAACATCAGTAATTATCTGGGAAGTGCAAATCAAAACCACCTGTTAGAATGGCCACCATCAAGAAGACACGAGATAACAAGTATTGGCGAGGACAGAGAGAAAAGGGAACCCTCCCGCACTGCTAGTCAGAACCCACATTGGTGTAGCTGCTATGGAACACAGTACGGTGGTTCCTCAAAAAGTTAAAAACAGAACTACCATATGATCTGGCAATTCCACTCATGGGTTTTTTGGTGAAGGAAACAAAATCACTATCTTGAAAAGATATCTGCACCCCCATGTTCAGGGCAGCACTGGTTACAACAGACACAACCTGGAAACAACCTAAGCATCCGTGGAGAGAAAATGGATGAAGACATAGAGTAGAAACACAATGGAATGTTACTCACCCATGAAAAAGAAGGAAATCATGCCATCTGCAGCCACACAGATGGACACTGAGGACATTATGCTCAGTGAAATAAGCTAGCCACCTGCTGCGTATCTCCATGTCCAGGAGGAAGCAAAAACAAACTTACAGAAGCAGAGAGGAGAGGTGGTTTCTGGGGCTGAGGGAAGGAAAACTGGCAGGTGCTATTTAATGTGTGTGAATTTTCAGTTATGCCTGATGAAGACCTTCTTGGCTATTATGTTCTTAAAATTCTATTTGGCCGCTGATTGCAAGTTAATCAAGAAAGAACTGGGCAGAGCGCAGGAGGCTTTTTCTGTGTAAAAAGCAGGAAATGGAGCCACCCCCTGCCTACTCAAAGAGTAACTTGCTGGCCACACTGAAACCACCTCCTGGCTCCGCGGCAGCTACCCCACACCCACCGGGGCAGCTCTCAAGGGCCCCTACCAGCTTCCACCGCTGCTCGGGAATGCCGCTGATGTCCACCGGGTGGCGCTCCATCACGTTCAGGAACCGCACTTCCGGGACGGCGATGGCGCAGATCACGTGGACCCACCTGGGGGAGGAGCCGAAGGGGTCAGGGGTCACAGGTGCACCCTGTCCCCTCTAGGGTCATCTCAAAGCTGTGGGCACGGGCCTGCCAAGCCAACAGGACCTCATCTGCTCCTGCCGGTCCTGCTCCTGCCCCCGAGTTGCCCCTCAGGTACCCCCGTCCCCTAGAAGGGGCCCTTCCACCCACCTCCGGTCGGTCGTCATCTGCAGGGCGCCTCCCCGGAGGTTGCATAGGCAGCACTCCTGCGGGGACCAGACAACTCGTTGAGAGGTGTGCAGGGCAGGACCGCCCGCCTGCTGCTCCGGAATCTGCTCCGGCCCCCGCCAGCGGTCCTTACATTTCACACTAGCGGCCACCGAAGCGATGGGCTCCACCCGAGACCCAAGGAGGTGAGGCAGCCAGCCCAAGGTCTCCCCGCGGGATCGGGCGAGCCCGGGGCCCAGGCCCGGCTCCCCCACGGGCCGCGCCGGCTTTCAGAGCACCACCCCAGCTGCAGGGGCGAGTTACCGCAGTCCAGGCGTGGGCCGTGCACCGGGAACACGTCCAGCCCTCGTTGACCAGCTCCGGGCGGATGCCGTAGCAACCTAGAAGACAGGGCAAGCCCGTCTGTCACCATGGCTGTGGGCAGGCTGTCAAAGCCCGGTGGGGGGAGGGCGGGGGGTTCCGGATACAGTAACTGCGCTCACCACCTGCTCGGCCTCAATCCGGACCACTGCACACAGAGCCTGAGAAAGTCTGGAAAGGGATGGGGAAGGACAGCAGGCTCCCCACCAGCCCCTGCCGCCAGAGCTCCTCCGAGTCTGGAGGTTCAGCCTGGCCCTTGCCCACTACCCCTGTCTGGGAGGAGCTGAGAGTGCAGCAAGGGGCCGAGACTTTGCATAAGATACAAAGTGGGCCTTAGGAATCCGCAGTTTAGAACCCACTGCTTCTGAAAGCACAGTAAGACTCTGGAGTTACCCAGGGAGTCATCTGTGGGATGTGGCTGAGTTCACAGATGGGGAGGGGGGATGGAGGAGGGGTGGAGGGCCATGCCCCCGGGCCCTGCCTCATTGGTGCTGCCACCCAGCAATACTGCAGGGACCCTCAAGCAGCTGGGGCTTGTTGCCCACCAAACTGGGGCTCTGAAGTCTGAAAGGGCCGTTAACCAGTACCAAGGGGTCCCCAGGGCAACTCCAGGAGAGAGTAGGACAGCAGGAAGGAGGCTGTGTCCTCACTGAGGCCCTGAGCGCCAGCAAGGTACCTGAGAGGCCCCTGCTCTGTCCCCTGGGCCCTCAGCCGAAGTCTGACCCGGGGGTGTGGTCCTGGCTCCTGGAGGAAGTGGGGGCTCCCCCTCTGTCCAGTGCCAGGTCCCAAAGGAGATGCCTGTGCTGAGCCTTCTGTCTCCTAAGCCTTCTCTCCACTGACACAGCTGAGCGGGGCCCCTCAAGGGAAGCAGGATGGTAGGCTCCACTGCTGCCACCCGCACCCCCCACCCCCATACCCAGGGATCATGTCTCATAGATAGACCCCAGTCAGGAGACAAAGCCAGCTCCAGGCAGGCCTTGGCAGGGGCAGGTGCCAGACAGAGATGTATGGCCAGCTTCCTCTACAGGCCACACTGAAATTAAGCATCTCCAGGAAGCTTTCTCCCCATCCTGGACCACAGTCTGATGTTTGCCACCCCCTTCCACCCAAGAAGGGAACAGACATCCATCTTCCTGTCTCTATAGGTCGAGTTTCAGGATTTGGGGGGGAGGTGTTGGTGGAGGGGATCACCAATGGCAGAGATAAATCAGTCCCCTGGACCTCTGCAGAATCTCGGCTTTACCATCAATTCCAGCCTCAGCCCCAAGGCACAGCATTTAAAAGCGTCACAGTCCCTGATGGGGACCTGATCTGCTGCCCCTTCGGGCCCTGGGAGGGGAGGGCAGGCCACAGCGGAACATTCTAGAAGTAAGTGTCAGGAAGGCCTACCTTGACTGGGGGACAGCAGGATGTCTGCCCCCCAAGGATGGAGACCCCGATCCCATGACACCAGGTCCTGCTATATGCCGGAAGCAGCAGCCAGAGGGAGGGGCGGCCCTGCCCCGCAGACACTCTGCCCACCTGCAGCCCCCCAGGTATTGGCCCAGCACTCACTGGCATGGACCTGCAGGCAGCACTTGGCACAGGCGATCAGCGGGCTGGTCCCGTCATCGCCGATGTAGGAGTTGGCGGGGAGTGGCTCTGTGTTCTCCCCGCTGGCTGTGAAACACATCTCGGGGATCAGCGGCCGCGTCTTCTGGCTGCTTCTGGAAGGTGGGATGGCCGAGGGGCCCTCCCCGAGGGCGGCCTGGGGAGCCTCCTTCTCAGTCTGCAGGGACTGCAGGAAGGGACGCTTTCAACAGAGAGGCCAGCCTGGGGCAGGCGGGGCCTCCAGCCCCAGCTCACCCCTACTGGGACACCTGTGGCTGCCCCACCACAAGTTCTCCCTGACACTCTCCCAGCCCGCAGCCCTGCTTCAGAAGCCCCCTGAGAGATCCTCTAGACAGTCAGATCGTGTCCCACCCACCCACAAGCTCTCCCACTTAGAGTTACGTCCAGACCCAGCACAGACGCCACCCCACAGTCCTTGACCAGCTTGCCTCCACTGCCCTGGGCTTGCTCTGCTCCAGCCACAGGGGCCTCCTCGCTGTCCCCCCCCCCCAACACCCCAAATGCCACACTGGGTCCTGCCCAAGCGCCTTCGCACGTGCCGTTCCCACTGCCTGGGGTGCTCATCTCTCACTCACATGACCAGCAGCCCCCAAGCCTTTGAGCACTATCGGCCTTGTGGTCCTGACCATCACCTGATGCCATGTTACCTGTGTATCTACACTTATGACTTGCACGCCATGACAGCTGTACCCCAGTCCCCCAAGCCACCCAGATCCAATCAGATGAAGAGCCTGTGATGAAAAACCCAGCAACACTGGGCCTGTCACAGGACGGCGGGGCTCCCAGACGAGCCTCCCCAGCACCCCCAGAGTGAAGGGAGGACTCTGCCCAGCTCGAGCAGAAGGAAAGCAGTCACCAGGACCACTGGTCAGACGAACTGTATGTGCGTGTATGGGGGGGTCCACCTTGGATGAGGGGACTGGCTAGTTTCCAAACAGGCACAGCATCCAGCCATAGCTCTTCCTATGACGCAGGACGAGCAGAGCCTGGCCCTGATGCTGAGGGCTGCGGCCATGGGCATGATTAAGTTCAGTCACGATGCTTCACTTAGCCACTGGAATTAAGGAGATGCACCTTTTAAGAAGACATTCCCAGTGCTGACGCCAGCAGCACCGAGGAGGTCAGGCCTGGAGATGTCCGGATGGTACATCTTACTTGTTTCCACCACCAGGTGTTGAATCGCTTAGGGATGGCAGGTCCCAGCCGTTCAGAGCAACAGGGCCCTGGAGACAGGCATGCCACCCCAGCATGGTGCACAGACCTCAGTCAGCCCAGCTAATGCATGGAAAACATCTGGCACTAGGTTAGGAGCTGGGGATCACAAAGCAAATGAGATCTGATTCTGTCCTCCAGGGCTGATAAACAGAGGGCAGGAGCAAAAGCAGAGGTGGGCCCGAGTCAGCCAGGGATGCAGATCCAGGAAGGCTTCCTGGAAGAGGTGGCAAGTGGGATGGAACTAAAGAATGCACAGAAATCCATCTGGCCAGGCAGGGGGCTGGGTGGGTACGTGGGAGATGCTGGGCAACAGCACAGGGCGTGCTATGTGGGGGTGGGGGCAGATGTCACAGGAGAGGATGGCTGTGGGCATGTGGAGAGGCCGAGGACCAGGCATTTCCATCTGGGCCACGCGTGGCTGTGATGAGATGCTAACAGGAAGGGCAGGAGGCAGGCAGCGGTCAGGGCTAGGGAGGGAGCCAGGGCAGGAGACAGGTGAAGAAGGGAACCTGGCAGTGGACAGTTCAGGGCAGAATGCAGGGAGAAGCCAGGTTCACGGCTTGGGGACTCAGGACAGAGTGGGGGCTGTGTCTGGGCCAGGCCACATGGGGAGTCTTTGCCTGGCCCAGCCCACCATCACCAGCCCCATGCTGGTCGGGCTTCCAGACTCCTGCTCACTACGCAGGCCCTTCCCTGGCCCCACTCCTGGGCCCCCGAGTCAGGCTGAGGGCCTCTCAGAGAACAGCACTCCCTGCACTCATATCCTCTTTGATACCTGTGAGTAAGTTTCCTTCCAGTGGAAATTCAGACCCCAGGCTCTCTCCCCGTAGCCCTCACTGGGGCCTTAGCTTCATGCCCCGCCAGCCAGGTTCCCCCCTGAGCCCATTGTGGCCCCCAAAGCAATGGGTTCTTGGTCCCCGACACCCTCTCTTCAGGGGGCAAGGGCTGGCTTCTGGCGGGGCGCCCACAGGAGCAGGCGGACAAGCCTGGCTTGGTGTGGACCTGGGGTCCCACGGCGCCGGCTCACCTGGCTGTACGGGTAGAAGAGCGTGCAGATGGCGCAGTAGGGTTCCGTCAGGGCGGCTGCCGCGTTGAACTTCCTCTCGGCCTGGAAGTTGGACGCCTTGTTCTTCCACTGCAGGGACAGCAACGACCTCAAGGCCTCAGGGTCACCCACATCCTCGTCCCCAGAGAAAGGGAAGGCTTCTGGAGTAAAGGGGAGTGGGGAGGGGCGTCAGCAGTGGGAACCCGCCCCGCCAGGCGTGCTCGGGGGTGGGTCCCCGGCGCAGGGCCAGTCCCGTCTGGGGACAGGACGCAGTGTGGTCGGGCCATGGCAAGGGGGCAGAGACCCCTGGAGTCGGGTGGGGACACCGTCGCCCCCACGTCCCGTACGATGGAGGCCACCAACAGATATCCCGCCACCTGTCACTGGGCGGGCTTCTGCTGACCGTGGCTCCGGCTGGCTGTCCCGGAGCCCCCACGGCCCGTTCCGCGTTCCCTGAGGACACTGGGGCGCCGTCCACCCTTGTCTATGTTGGTGGTCCCCAGGGACCCGCCCAAGAAGCAAGGTGCTCATTTATGGGGCCTGGGGCTGTAGAATAGGCAGGGGACACTTCAGCCCTGAGGCACTTGGGGAGAGGGTCTGACGCTGCGTGGGGGCGCTGGGGTGGGAGTGAGCGGGCTGGATGGGCGGGCAGCAGCGGAAGGCGGGCCAGGGACCCAGCAGAGCCAGGGACACCCCCACTCACCCTCGTCACTCGAGGCCTCCTGCTTGACCACGGACAGTGGGGACCGGGTGGGCGGCCTGCCCAGGGGGTGGCGCCGGCTCTTCTTGATCTCCATTTTCAACTTGGAAAAGGTGGACGGATTCTAAAACAGCATAGGAGGCCTCTGAGGGGGCAGCTCTGGGGCCAGAAGAAGGGACTGCTCACTGGGGCCAGAGCCCGGTTCCAAAGGACCCCAGAGTCCCCAGTCGGGGGCAGGAGACCCCAGGAAAGTGCCGTCCAGATCTGTGGTGGTTGCTAAACCACATCTGTGTCACTGGCCTCTGGATGGGAGCCACAGGGCCCATTTAGGACGAGCGAGGCCATGGTGGGCACACAGGGGTGGGGGAAGCCCCAGCCTGTACCCACTGCCCCTTTACCTGCCCCTCGCTGGCTCCGCTCTCCTCCTCAGGCCCCGTCAGCTCCATGGGGGTGGCCTGCTCCTTCCAGGTGGGGCCCTTCTGGGCAAAGTGCTCCGAGGCCTGCTGGCAGGACACACGGCCCTTGTGGCCGGTAGGGCCAGGCCGAGGTACCACGTACAGCATGGGGATGACAGGGCGTGGCTTTGCCTCTGGCTCCTCGCCGGGGGCCTTGGGGGGCACCACATTGAGGGGCGGTGGCGGGAGGCTCTCCTCGGCAGCCTCAAGGCCAGGGGCCGGTCCCGGGATCTCCAGCAAGGGTGCCTCCTCGGTGAACTGGGTGGACAGGGGCGGCGGCAGCAGCGGGTGGTGGGGGTGCAGGGAGCCATAGCTCTTCTTCTTCCGGTCACTCTTGGCCTTGGCCAGCCGCAGCTTGCCCCTCCCATCCTCTGCGAGGACAGAAGAGAGATGAGTCAGAGGCAAGGGACCGGGTCACCCCAGGGATCAGTGGCCAGAAGCCCCCTTCCAGCCCCCTTGCCCAAGACAGGCCACCCTCCCCAACCCTGCCCAAGGAACCTGGGCTTTGGGCAGTCCCACCTGCAACCAGGTCCCCTGCCAGGCAGCCTAGCCAGAAGCAGCGGCACCCTGGCCGTGGAGTTCTGCCCCAGGCTCAGGGAACCTTCTGGAAGAGCACCATGTGGTGTCCTCTCACGGGGCGCCGAGTCGAGCTGTCGGCAAGTAGCTGGGGAGGGACCCACTCTAAAGATCCTTCCAAAGGGGAGGGGGCAGAAGCAGGATACGTTTTCTTTTCCTACATCTGGGTTTTCCCTATTTCTATGCCTAACACACATAGCTTGTAGAATTTTTTAAAAGCAAAACCTTAAACGACAAGTGGTTCCACGTGTGAGGGACAGAAGTGTCGTCAGGGCCCGGAACACCCGTTGGCCCCTCAGGGCCAGCACTGGGAGGGCTTCCTGACAGCTGACAGGGCGGGGAAGGAGGTGGGTAGGCAGTGTCTTCAGCGGCATTTTAATTCAGGGCCACAATGGGTATGCAGCTCCTCAAATAAACAGAGCTGAGTGGTGTGGCTGGAGGAGTCACGGCCCCCAAGGACGCCCACGCCGTAGCCCCAGGACCTGAGGACGTGGAACCAGACACTGGCAGTGGGGACTCTACAGATGGGGTGAGCCGAGGATCCCGAGGTGGACCCCACCTACTAACAGAGATCCTCAAAAGCAGAGGATCCCGCTGGGCTCAAGGAGATGCTGGGCTGCTGGCTGTGAGGATGGAGGGAGAGGCTGTGAGCCAGGCAGGCAGTGTCTCTAGAAGCTGGA